>NC_064647.1:60130210-60769898 GCF_023864345.2 Schistocerca serialis cubense | reverse complement strand
AGAGGAAACTGGTTGATCAAACAGTACAGGGATTCTCCTGTTAATGCTACTTATAAGGTCACTTAAAGTAAATTTTTTGACAGCCTATGCAGTACCGTCAGGTGGTACTGACAGAATGATTTGTGTTCCCTTCTATACATCTAAGGGGCGTACATGCCTAAGCGGTGTGCTAATTACAAAAAAATGGCAATAAATGACGGACTGTGCTGGAAGAGCCGTGCAGGCTGGTTCTAACATATTAACCCAAAAGCTAATGACTACAGTTACATTCAAAATGAGCTAACACTTCTTAATGGAGGAGGGTCTGCACAGGGCAGACCACAAGTGACTTAGGGCCTTTGTTCGGCATAGTCCGGCAGCGTGGGAAAGCCACTTCAATTGCACGCGTGACAACAAAGGGGTGCCAAAACAGCTGGGGATAGAATAGTATAGAATTAGCCTGGTAGTCCAGGTACGCAATGCATTTCACTGCACTATTTGCAATACACTGCATGCATATCCCAATTGCTGATACTGGGAGGATGAACAGGGCATCTGGCATCAGGCTTTGTACACCTGTAGTCAACAGAAGCATCCAGAAGAGAGACAGCTTGCGAAGGCAACACAAAAAATGCAGTAACACTTCTAGTTAAACGGACTGCGACAGAACAATGATGACAAGCACAGGATAAGAATTCTGCAGTTTGCACAACATACCCCAGTGAAGTGCAGTGGACGATGAGCCACGTGGCTCTGCGCAGGTGAGCTGCCGAGTGCATGGCCAGGGATGTTGCCACATCAGAATGGAACGAGAGACTACTCGAGTGACGGTTCGGAGTGCCTCGTGTCAATAAAGCATTGTCGTCTAAGTTCTCCCTCTGGCGGAAGTAACTGGCGAGGGGGTTGGAGGGCTGGTTTCTTGTGTACGCAGCCTGTTGTTTGCTGCTAAACATGGAGGCAATGGAAGGAGTCACCACAGTATTGTAGCTAGAAACCAGAAACTGAGTGAGTACCCATCTAATGTTGAGAGTTGTATACCTTAGAAATTGAGGATCCGCTGGAATGTCAGCGCTCCATATAGCGGACTGACAGCAAAAAGACTGACAGCAAGTAAGCTTTCGGCCAAAAAGCAAACAAATCTCACATACGCAGCCAGAGACTGTGGTTGTGGTTGTGCTTGTGTGTGTGTGTGTGTGTGTGTGTGTGTGTGTGTGTGTGTGTGTGTGTGTGTGTGTGTGCGCAAGTTTGTAGAATTTTTCTGATGAAGGCCTTTCTGGTCGAAAGCTTACTTGTTGTTGTGCCTATGTGTGACTCAGCATCTTGCATCTCCACTACATGATGAATAGCAACTAATACTTTTTTAGAAAATTCTCATATAAGTCCATCACACACTTTCAGCAGAAACTCATATGGGTAAAAAAATCAGCAAATAGATCACACTGCTCGAGAATGTAATACCACCAGTCCAGGGGCATAGTGCACTGAAGAAAGAAAAAAAATCCACTGACAACAAACGGGAGCTGCTTCGAAACTCTAAACTAACTAACTCACTCTCTCTCTCTCTCTCTCTCTCTCTCTCTCTCTCTCTCACACACACACACACACACACACACACACACACACACACACAGTCCATGGTTATACGTACTTGCTAACTCATCCACTCACTATTCTTTTTATGCTTCTATGGTCCGCTCATACACAACAACATTAAAGCAATGAATTTACAGTAATGAGCAGTGGTTGGCCGACTTGTGAGTCAAGTTTCCAAGTGCATGGAGACAGTGAGCTTGAGGATGACATCACAGCACCTGCTACCAAATTTAAAGTTAATGTATGCAGCTCACTTCTGATCTCCAACTGTGGCAGACCACATAAGTGGCATTATCATGATGATCCTCGTATGATCAAATCATGATGAACAGGATATTCCTGACATGTACTGTGAAGTCAAAAGTATCTAATAACTCATTTGATAATGGTTACAAAACTGAAATTGCAACAGTGTATCGAGAAGGAAGTAATAATAGTCAAATGGCGAAAGCATTATAATTTAGACGGTTCCTTTCTTGCTTAAGTGCTTGTTGAGCACACACTCAACACCTCAAAGTATAGTGGGTGGCTGTCTACTGCTCACATCATTCGTTTCCCGTTCAGGAGTTTCCAGTATCGTATTATATAACTCTATAGTATGAAAATGAATTTACATTTATATCAGTGTCACCTCTGTGTCACCTTTCCTCAGCATCATCAGGATTTCTTTCCAGCAAGTCAAGTAGGAACACCTTTCCTCATATCGCAATTGCTGTCAATTCTTCTACCACTATCTTTCTTCTGCCAAAATTAATAAAAGAGAACAGTAGACATACTTGCCGGCACAAAATTCTTCATCACTGAGATTTGTAGAAGAAACATGAATTTTCGTAACAATAATTCTGAATATGTGACTGATGAGAAAACCAACAATTTTCAGTTACCGGACAACAGATGTAATTACTTATGTGCTGCTTCTCACAAATGTTTTAGTATGAAACTTTATTTACTACTGAAATTGTTACATTCTGTAAATAATTCAAAACTACATCCTACAGTTTACTCCATGTACAGCTAAATTTTATGTGATTGGCAATAATTCTTTTTCTGAGAACGCTACACTCATTGCCAACAACTGAGTCCTCTTGGATCAAAAGAGCGCTCACAACTTATCCAGTATCTTCCCAATAAGTGTAATAAAAGAGGGGAAGTAGAACTCCAGATGGTGGGCACACAGCTAGTAAATTACTATCTTGGAGTTTGTGTGTACCAAGGTCCAAGAAGTGATAGTAACAAACTATGGATTTTCATGTTTTTGTAACCCCTTTTCCAATGTATATCTCTGTAGTTGGAAAGCTGTAATCTTGTTGGCACATTTCTCACAGGTACAATAATCAAGCACACTACGGGGAAAGTTACTGCTAAATTAAGGAAGATTTAGAAGTACTGGAGATTCTTTGAGGAAGTAACTACTGATTACCAATTAAAGTAAAATCAGTGTGGGCAGTTCACTGCAAGATGAGTGAAATGAAACGTACAAATGTGTAAGGAGTACTGCTGTCTTTGGTGTTATTACATAGTACCAGGTGATCAAAAAGTCAGTATAAATTTCAAAACTTAATAAACCACGGAATAATGTAGATAGAGAGGTAAAAATTGACACACATGCTTGGAATGACATGGGGTTTTATTAGAACCACCCCATATTGCTAGACGCGTGAAAGATCTCTTGCGTGCGTCGTTTGGTGATGATCGTGTGCTCAGCCGCCACTTTCGTCATGCTTGGCCTCCCAGGTCCCCAGACCTCAGTCCGTGCCATTATTGGCTTTGGAATTACCTGAAGTCGCAAGTGTATTGTGATCAACCGACATCTCTAGGGATGCTGAAAGACAACATGCGATGCCAATGCCTCACTCTAACTCCGGACATGCTTTACAGTGCTGTTCACAGTATTATTCCTTGACTACAGCTATTGTTGAGTAACGATGGTGGACATATTGAGCATTTCCTGTAAAGAACATCATCTTTGGTTTGTCTTACTTTGTTATGCTAATTATTGCTATTCTGCTCAGATGAAGTGCCATCTGTCGGACATTTTTTGAACGTTTGTATTTTTTTGGTTCTAATAAAACCCTATGTCATTCCAAGCATCTGTGTCAATTTGTACCTCTCTATCTACATTATTCTGTGATTTATACACTTTTCAAATTTATACTGACTTTTTGATCACCCGGTATATCACACTCCTTACAAATTACTGGTTTCTGGAACTTTCGAAGCCAAGTGCGGCTTTTTCCTGGAGAGGTAAATGTCTTGCTATTTATGATAAAAAATGGCCAAGAGCTACTGGTCACATACAGGCACATGAACAAGATTTGTCATTCAGGTTTCATATGGAGTGGCTGCATGCAACCTTGTCACACACAAATTGTCTGAAGAAGTTGAACATATCATGGCTCATAGAGTAATAGTATTTTAGTAATTCAGTTTATTTGCATAAAGGTGCAGTGAATATTTTATAAACACTGTAGACAAAATACTATTGGAGTTGTTAGATGCAAACTTCAGTTTATGGAGCATACTGCTATAAAAACAAATAAGAAACAGCTTCTGTGATCAGCGATAACCTGTTAAATTCAGATGGAAATGCAACGCGGCAATTACTACTTCAGTACGAATGTGAAATAAGTTTAGCTGTTAATGCAATAATGGATAAGCCTTGGCATTGTTACGAAGTGTGTTATGTGAGAAAAGGATGACAAAATGAAGTGACATGATTTATACTGTTATTATTTCAAAGTGACACTCTTCCCATTTTATAAATTTAATAAACTGTAATATCTGCACGCATGAGAGACAGGTGTTTGTATTATGCTACATGATCAGTTTCACTTAGTAATCAAGTACGTTCTCTCTGTAAAGCTTCGACACCCAAGTCAAATAGCTGCAAATATGTTAATATTTAGGGAGGAGTTTTCCAATCGGTTCTCATAACAATGACCAATTTTACAGTTGTTACCATGACGGAGATATTTTTTTACAGTTGGCATACCGCATGAGGACCTGTGCTTTTCAGTGAAGAATACAGATTTGGAACATAATAATGAGAAATAGTAATGAGCAAGAGTGATGAGTCCATTTGCAGTGTGTCACAGTCATGGAAATCGTATGTAAAATACAAATTCGTAGCACCTCGGACTGTAGTAATCTGAAGCAACCAACTGGACGACACAAAGGGAGCGGTGCAGTTTTCAGCACCACAACTACGGCACAGCAACCAAACTTTTGAACTATTTGGCATGTGATGAATTTTTTGTGCAACAAGTTAGTTGGACTTGAGTATTGTACTTTTGATTTTCAAGTGTAAAAATATCACCATTAAAATGGCAAATATCAGTAGATAGTGTTGTGGGAGCTAAGCTCGGTAAATAGTGAGAATACAGTAGTGCAGGATTCAAAGATACAGATTCTGAGGACATGACTTCATCTTCATCTACATCTCCATCCATACTCCGCAAGCCACCTGATGGTGTGTGACAGAGGGTACCTTGAATACCTCTATTGGTTCACCCTTCTATTCCAGTCTCGTGTTGTTCATGGAAAGAAGGATTGTCGGTATGCCTCTGTGTGGGCTCTGATATCTCTGATTTTATCCTCATGGTCTCTTCGCGAGATATACGCAGGAGGGAGCAATATACTGCTTGACTCCTCAGTGAAGGTATGTTCTCGAAACTTCAACAAAAGCCCGTACCTAGCTACTGAGCGTCTCTCCTGCAAAGTCTTCCACTGGAGTTTATCTATCATCTCCGTAACGCTTTCGCGATTACTAAATGATCCTGTAACGAAGCGTGCTGCTCTCCGTTGGATCTTCTCTATCTCTTCTATCAACCCTATCTGGTACAGATCCCACACTGGTGAGCAGTATTCAAGCAGTGGGTGAACAAGTGTACTGTAATCTACTTCCTTTGTTTTCGGATTGCATTTCCTTAGGATTCTTCCAATGAATCTCAGTCTGGCATCTGCTTTACCGATGATCAACTTTATATGATCATTCCATTTTAAATCACTCCTAATGCGTACTCCCAGATAATTTATGGAATTAACTGCTTCCAGTTGCTGACCTGCTATATTGTAGCTAAATGATAAGGGACCTTTCTTTCTATGTATTCGCAGCACATTACACTTGTCCACATTGAGATTCAATTGCCATTCCCTGCACCATGCGTCAATTTGCTGCAGATCCTCCTGCATTTCAATACAATTTTCCATTGTTAGAACCTCTCGATATACCACAGCAACATTCGCAAAAAGCCTCAGTGAACTTCCGATGTCATCCACAAGGTCATTTATGTATATTGTGAATAGCAACGGTCCTACGACACTCCCCTGCAGCACACCTGAAATCACTCTTACTTCTGAAGACTTCTCTCCATTGAGAATGACATGCTGCGTTCTGTTACCTAGGAACTCTTCAATCCAATCACACAATTGGTCTGATAGTCCATAAGCTCTTACTTTGTTCATTAAACGACTGTGGGGAACTGTATCGAACGCCTTGTGGAAGTCAAGAAACACGGCATCTACGTGGGAACCCGTGTCTGTGGCCCTCCGAGTCTCGTGGACGAATAACGCGAGCTGGGTTTCACACGATCGTCTTTTTCGAAACCCATGCTGATTTCTATAGAGTAGATTTCTAGTCTCCAGAAAAGTCATTATACTCAAACATAATACATGTTCCAAAATTCTACAACTGATCGACGTTAGAGATATAGGTCTATAGTTCTGCACATCTGTTCGACGTCCCTTCTTAAAAACAGGGATGACCTGTGCCCTTTTCCAATCCTTTGGAATGCTACACCTTTCTAGAGACCTACGGTACACCGCTGCAAGAAGGGGGGCAAGTTCCTTCACGTACTCTGTGTAAAATTGAACTGGTATCCCATCAGGTCCAGAGGCCTTTCCTCTTTTGAGCGATTTTAATTGTTTCTCTATCCCTCTGTCGTCTATTTCGATATCTACCATTTTGTCATCTGTGCGACAATCTAGAGAAGGAACGACATTGCAGTCTTCCTCTGTGAAACAGCTTTGGAAAAAGACATTTAGTATTTCGGCCTTTAGTCTGTCATCCTCTGTTTCAGTACCATTTTGGTCACAGGGTGTCTGGACATATTGTTTTGATCCACCTACCGCTTTGACATAAGACCAAAATTTCTTAGGATTTTCTGCCAAGTCAGTACATAGAACTTTACTTTCGAATTCACTGAACGCCTCTCGCATAGCCCTCCCCACACTACATTTCGCTTCGCGTAATGTTTGTTTGTCTGCCAGGCTTTGGCTATGTTTCGCTGTGAAGTTCCCTTTGCTTCCGCAGCAGTTTTCTAACTCAGTTGTTGTACCACGGTGGCTCTTTTCCATCTCTTACGACCTTTCTTGGCACATACTCATCTAACGCATATTGTACGATGGTTTTGAACTTTGTCCACGGATCCTCAACAATATCTGTACTTGAGACAAAACTTTTGTGTTGAGCCGTCAGGTACTCTGGAATCTGCTTTTTGTCACTTTTGCTAAACAGGAAAATCTTCATACCTTTTCTAATATTTCTATTTACGGCTGAAATCATCGATGCAGTAACCACTTTATGATCGCTGATTCCCTGTTGACTTGATGCTACTCAACATGATAAAGGAATCACAGGAGGAACTCATCAAGGACTTGAATATAAATGGAGCCACAGCTGAATGCATCAGGTACTGACTTGTTTACTGAAATACCTGGTTCTGGCCTTATTGTGTCATGTGGAATGTCGCTGCTGTGATCTCGCATGATGAAACAAGTAGCACATGCACAGATGGTGATTGTACTGAATTGAACGCACATATTCTCAGTATGGATTCAAATGTATTGTCAATGGCTAAGCAACATATTTTGAAGTGGAAGGTTCAAGCAGAGCATGCGAAGATTACTGCTACAGAGAAGCTGCAGCAGAATGTTACAAAATGAAAACAAGATTTAGGAGAAAAGAAGCAGAGTCCATTACATTGTGAGAAGAAACTTGAACGTATGTTGCTTTCAAAGCAGGATAAAGGAAGTCTGTTGCACACAGAGATCAAGACAATGCTCCTGGCAAAACACTGGTATAAAAGCACGAAACATGAGAATTTAAATTTAATTTTCAACTGACCGTACAATTCTAAATACGACAAAATGTACTCCTAATTTTTGGAAACAGTATTAGAAAGAAAATACTATCTTGAAATACTGTACAAAGAAAGACACAGCGCATGCTGGGTGACACAGTGACTGCGTGCTGTTTTTAGTCATTTGACTGACACAAAAACTGAAACTGTAGAGCAGATGCAACAAATATCTGTACATATTGAAAAAGAGGAGAAACGACATGATTGCGGAGGGCAGAGGAAGCAAAGGAAGACATAATTATCATCACGAATGCAAATGATTACGAGTCACCTCACTACAGACAGTGACACATCTACATCTACATGGTTACTCAGCAAATCACATTAAAGTGCCTGGCAGATGGTTCATAAAACCACCTTCACAATTCTCTATTGTTCCAGCCTCATATAGCGCACGGAAAGAACGAACACCTACATCTTTCTGTACAAGCTCTGATTTCCCATATTTTATCACGGTGATCATTTCTCCCAGAGTAGGTCGGTGTCAACAAAATATTTTCGCATTCTGAGGTGAAAGTTAGTGATTGGAATTTCGTGAGAAGATTCCACTGCAATGAAAAACACCTTTGTTTTAATGCTATCCACCCCAAATCCTGTACCATTCCTTCCCTGTTTTGTGATAATACAAAACGGGCTGCCCTTCTTTGAACTTTTTCGATGTACTCCGTCAATCCTATGTGGTAAGGATCCCACACCGCGCAGCAGTATTCTAAAAGAGGATGAACAAGCATAGTGTAGGCAGCCTCCTTAGTAGATCTGTTAATTTTCTAAGTATCCTGCCAATAAAACGCAGTCTTTGGTTAGCCTTCCCCACATTTTCTGTGTGTTCCTTCCAATTTACGTTGTTCATAATTGTAATTCGTAGGTATTTAGTTGAATTTACAGCCTTTAGATCAGACTGATTTATCGTGTAATTGCAGTGTAATGGATTCCTTTTAGCACTCATGTGGTTGACCTCACACTTTTCATTATTTAGGGTCGATTGCCAATTTTCGCACCATACAGATATCTTTTCTAAATCTTTTGCAATTTGTTTTGATCTCCTGACGACTTTATTAGTGGATAAATGACAGCGTCATCTGCAAACAACCTAAGAGGGCTGCTCAGATTGTCTGCCAAATCGTTTATATAGATAAGGGACAGCAAAGGGCCTATAACACTACCTTGGGGAACAAGAAGAGAGTGGAATACAACAAAGTGCACAGCCAAGGACCTGTGCGAGAAAGAACAGGCAGAGTTGTAAGAGTGTGTTCCTATCCAAATGTTTACGGAGATGTAAGTATTATACAGTAGAAGAAGAGATTTGAGAAGAAGCAAGAAAAGACAGCACAGAGGTCAAAAATGATGCGACTTGGAATGATGTACGTGCACAAAGACTGAGTGGTACCCATGAGTAACAGAACTGTCAAATGTCCTCGATAGGCTTCTCGGGTTTTCTGCCGGATCCTAAAATCGATACGATTCGATATTTTTGGGATGCGCCATCTTCAGCAGTTTTCAGCTGGTCTTGACAACAACAACATTCTCCTGAAGAGAGTGGGTAGGTGAATTGCTGAAATATCGAATCGTGTCAATTTTAGGATCCAGCAGAAAACTCGAAGAGGTTAGCAAGAATTATTATGCATGGAAAGCCTACAAGTTAGAACTGTCAAATGTTTACGAACAGCGATTTGTTTATAGTGTGCTGTTCCATTTGTGTTTACGAACTGTACGTGTAGTGCTAGCAGCGTCCCCATGCTGCCTCATCACACACAAGTTGTCTGAAGTATTTTGCTAAAGACTGATTATGAGCTGAAAATATTACATCAATTCATAGGGTGACAATATTTTAGCAATTGTGTTTATTAATGGAAAGATGCACGAAATTACTTAGGAATACTGTAGACGAAATACCATTGTCGTTGTTGGGCTGTAACTTCAATTAATGGAATATATTTGCTGTTAAAACAGAAATGAAGTGGCCCCTGTGATCAGTGGCAATTTGTTAAATTAATGTGGAAATACAAGCAGCAATGGTTACTTCAGCACGAATGTGAAATGAGCTTAACAGTTAATATAAAGAGGATGAGTGTAGGCACTGATAGGACATCTGTTACACGCCATAAAGATAATAACAGGAAGTAATATCGATCTATACTGTTATTATTTTAAAGTGTCATTCTTTCCCTGTTTCAAACTGAGAAACTTAAATATTTGCAAGTACAGGAGACAAGTATTTGTAATAGGCTGCACGGCCAGTTTCACAAAGTGCGTTCTCTCTGTAAAGGTTCCATATCCGAGCCTGACAGAAGCAAATATGTTAATATTTAAGGAGGAGCTTTACACCAGGTTCCGTGACGAGGACCAATTTTACACGAGGAGGTAATAAATTCCTGGGCAATGACAACAGGTATAGCCAACACAGAAGAGCTTTATTTGGACAATATTGCAGCTCACTGCCTGCAGAAAAGAAGAGGGAGTGGCGATATTATGAGGGGCATTCAATTAGTAACATAACACATTTATTTCTAAGAGCAGGCTGGTTTTATTCAGGATTCCAGTACACCATACTATTCTCCACTCTTCTGGCTAAAAAACCCTATTTTTCAACATAATTTCCACTGAATGCGACAGTCTTATGCCACATTGTTGGGAAGGCCCGAATGCTCGGCCCGAATGCTCATGTGGTACCTCTCTAATCGTCGACATGGGAGCCGACGTCTTGCTGCATCAGTAACTCCCCCAAATTCACTTACTGTTTCCAGTGGAGCGCCTCTTTCATTGGGCCAACCAGATGGAAGTCAGAAGGTGTAAGATTCAGGCTGTAGGGTGGATGAGGAAGAACAATCCAATGAAGTTTTTTAAGCTCCTCTCAGGTACAAAAGCTTGTATCAGGCCTTCCACTGACGTGGAAAAGCAGTTTGTTTACATTTTTGTGACAACGAAGATTCTAAAGTTGTTTCACCTATTCTCTGAGGTTAGCACAATACACTTCAGAGTTGACTGTTGCACCAAGACAGAGGAACTCAAACAAAATAACCTAACCCCTTCGGAGTCCCAGAAGACCACTCCTGTGAGTTTACCGGCTCACGGGGCAGCTTTGAACTTTTTCTTCATAGGATTAGAGACTGAAAACCTGATACCTGAAACGTTATTTTCAGAAATCATTCTCATCATAGTACCAAAGAAGAGACAAATATAAAACCTTACAGATGATCTGCATGACATGATTGTAAGCTATTGTCTAGAATACACAGAAGACCAGTACAAAGGGCGTTATTTTAATGTATGGAAGAATCTGAGAAAGCCACTGGCAAACTGCAGCTGTGAGGTGTCCTTCGACGCAGGCTTGGGGGACACTGTTGGTAAGGGCACTACCTGCAAAAGGAAGGTATCTGGGCTGAGTCCTCATCCAAACCACAGTTTTATTTCCTGTCTAGTTATTTGTTTTATAACAAATGTCACAACTGACAGGAACTACCATTTATTTCTTCCCATAAAAGCACACGTTTCTTCAAATACCTATTCATTATATGACACAGCTTGTGAGTTTATTGCTTGATGATACATATGAACAACAAATATCTCACATTTACGAAAGTATAAGGCAATTTTTGTATGTTTGTATTACTTACAGGTTCTTTTTTTGTGTGTACTGCATCAGGTGGAGAAATGGTTTCTTCTTGTGGCGGAGATTCCTGTATAGAAAGAACAAAAGTTACACATCAACTAAGAGGAGCACCAAAAGTTGCATAATGAAACTAAATAAATTATCTGCTTACATTTCTGCAACATAAAAGTGAAGTTATGCTTCCACAGTAGAAACATTGGGAAAACTCACACTGCGCTACTTACTAATAGTCTTCAGTCTAAAGACTACTTTGATGCATCTCTCCACACCAGCCTATCCAGTGCAAGTCTCTTCAGCTCTGAATAATTAGTACAACTTACTTTCATTTCCACCCACTTGTTTCAGCCAAGCGTTGGCATACCTACACAATTTTTTTTAACACCTATGCTTTCCTTCCTTACAAAATTACCTGTTCCTTGAGGTTTCAGGCTCTGTCCTATTAACTGATACTTTCTTATAGTTTAGCATGCAGAAAAAGGGATGTTGCTGGACTCTCAATAATGAATAGTATATCAAACCTTTCTTAACTTACTGCTGTGATTGGTAGATGCATAATTTCGGGCTCCCATCGCTGTACAGTGTACATCGAGTGTGTATAAGAAGTCTAGTTCCATGTCAATGCACTCTCCATCTCATTAGAAACTCCTTTTCTGCCCAATGGCTTTGTTTGGTTAAGGTTTTTTTAACTGATCCACATCTATTACACTAACATCACTCAGGATCTCTGGAAGATATATTAGAACAACCTTCTTTTAAAAATTTATTGTTGTGGTCTTCAGTCCAGAGACTGGATTGATTCAGCTCTCCATGCTACTCTATCCTGTGCAAGCTTCTTCATCTCCCAGTACTTACTGCAGCCTATATCCTTCTGAATTGACTTGGTGTATTCACCTCTTAGTCTCCCTCTACAATATTTACCCTCTACGCTGCCCTCAATACTAAATTGGTGATCCCTTGACACCTCAGAACATGTCCCACCAACTGATCCCTTCTTCTAGTCAAATTGTGCCACAAATTCCTCTTCTCCCCAATTCCATTCAGTACCTCCTCATAAGTTATGTGATCTAGCCATCTAATCTTCAGCATTCTTCTGTAGCACCACATTTCAAAAGCCTCTATTCCCTTCTTGTCCAAACTATTTATCGTCCATGTTTCACTTCCATACATGGCTACAATCCATACAAATACTTTCAGAAACGACTTCCTGACACTTAAATCTATACTTGATGTTAACAAATCTTTCTTCTTCAGAAACGCTTTCCTTGCCATTGCCAATCTACATTTTATATCCTCTCTACTTCTACCATCATCAGTTATTTTGCTCTCCAAATGGCAAAACTTGTCTACTACTTCAAGTGTCTCATCTCCTAATCCAATTCCCTCATCAGCATCACCTGATTTAATGAAACTACATTCCATTATCTTTGTTTTGCTTTTGTTGATTTTCATCTTATATCCTCCTTTCAAGACACTGTCCATTCCCTCAACAGCTCTTGGAATTCGTATGCTGTCTCTGCCAGAATTACAATGTCATCGACAAACCTCAAAGTATTCATTTCTTCTCCATGGATTTTAATTCTTACTCCAAATTTTTCTTTTGTTTCCTTTACTGATTCCTCAATATACAGAATGAATAACATCAGGGAGAGGCTACAATCCTGTTTCACTCCCTTCCCAACCACTGCTTCCCTTTCATGTCCCTCGACTCTTATAACTGCCATCTGGTTTCTGTACAAATTGTAAATAGCCTTTCACTCCCTGTAATTGACCCCTGCCACCTTCAGAATTTGAAAGAGAATATTCCAGTCAACATTGTCAAAAGCTTTCTCTAAGTCTAAAAATGCTAGAAACACAGGTTTGCCTTTCCTCAATCTTTCTTCTAAGATAAGTCGTAGGGTCAGTATTGTCTCACGTGTTGCAACATTTCTACGGAATTCAAATTGATCTTCCCCGAGGTCGTCTTCTACCACTTTTTTCATTCGTATGTAAAGAATTCATGTTAATATTTTGCAGCTGTGACTTATTAAACTGATAGTTAGGTAATTGTCACACCTGTCAACACCTGCTTTCTTTGGGATTGGAATTACTATTTTCTTCTTGAAATCTGGAATTACTATATTCTTCTTGAAGACTGGAATTACTATATTCTTCTTGAAGTCTCATACATCTTGCTCATTAGATGGTAGAGTTTTGTCAGGTCTGGCTCTCCCAAGGCTATCAGTAGCTTTAATGGAATGATGTCTACTACCAGGGCCTTGTTTCGACTCAGGTCTTTCAGTGCTGTGTCAAACTCTTCACACAGTATCACATCTCCCATTTCATCTTCATCTACATCCTCTTCCATTTCCATAATATTGTTCTCAAGTACATCAACCTTGTATAGACCCCCTACATACTCCTTCCACCTTTCTGCTTTCCCTTTTTTGCTTAGAACTGGGTTACCATCTGAGCTCTTGATATTCATACAAGTGGTTCTCTTTTCTCCAAAGGTCTCTTTAATTTTCCTATAGGCAATTATCTTACCCGTAGTGATATATGCCTCTACATCCTTACATTTGTCCACTAGCCATCCCTGCTTGGCCATTTTGCACTTCCTCTTGGTCTTATTGACATTTGTATTCCTTTTTGCTTACTTCATTTGCAGCATTTTCATATTTTCTCCCTTCATCAATTAAATTCAAGATCTCTTCTGCTACCCACGGATTTCGACTAGCCCTCATCTTTTTACCTACTTTGTCCTCTGCTGCCTTCACAATTTCATCTCGCAAAGCTACCCATTCTTCTTCTACTGTATTTCCTTCCCACTTTCTTGTCAAATGTTCCCCAATGCTCTCTCTGAAACTCACTACAACCTCTGGTTCTTTCAGTTTAATCAGGTCCCATCTCCTTAAATTCCTACCTTCATGCAGTTGGATCAGTTTCAGTCAACAGTTCATAACTAATAAATTGTGGTCAGAGTCCACATCTGCCACTGGAAATGTCTTACCATTTAAAACCTGTTTCATAAATCTCTGTCTTACTATTGCATAACCTTCCTGAAACCTTCCAGAGTCTCCACACCTGTTCCCTGTATATAACCTTCTTTCATGATTCATAACCAAGTGTTAGCTATGATTAAGTTATGCTCTGTGCAAAATTCTACCGGACAGCTTCCTCTTTCATTCCTTACCCCCATCCCACATTCACCTACTACTTTTCCTTCTCTTCCTTTTCCTACTATTGAATTCCAGTTCCCCATGACTATTAAATTTTCATCTTCCTTCACTATCTGAATAATTTCTTTTATCTCATCATACATTTCTTCAATCTCTTCTTCATCTGCGCAGCTACTTGGCATAAAAACTTGTACAACTGTGGTAGACGTGGGCTTCATGATTATCTTGGCTACAATAATGTGTTCACTATGCTGTTCATAGTAGCTTACCCGTGCTCCTATTTTTTTATTCATTATTAAACATCCTTTCTTTCAGGAGTGCTAGTTCTGCATGTTTCGCAGGAGAGCTTCTGTAAAGTTTGGAAGGTAGGAGACGAGGTACTGGCAGAAGTGAGGCTGTGAGTACCGGACGTGAGTCGTGCTTCGGTAGCTCAGTTGGTAGAGCACTTGCCCGCGAAAGGCAAAGGTCCCGAGTTCGAGTCTCGGTCGGGCACACAGTTTTAATCTGCCAGGAAGTTTCATATCAGCGCACACTCCGCTGCAGAGTGAAAATCTCATTCTGGAAACACCCCCCAGCTGTGGCTAAGCCATGTCTCCGCAATATCCTTTCTTTCAGGAGTGCTAGTTCTGCATGTTTCGCAGGAGAGCTTCTGTAAAGTTTGGAAGGTAGGAGACGAGGTACTGGCAGAAGTGAGGCTGTGAGTACCGGACGTGAGTCGTGCTTCGGTAGCTCAGTTGGTAGAGCACTTGCCCGCGAAAGGCAAAGGTCCCGAGTTCGAGTCTCGGTCGGGCACACAGTTTTAATCTGCCAGGAAGTTCCATATCAGCGCACACTCCGCTGCAGAGTGAAAATCTCATTCTGGAAACACCCCCCGGCTGTGGCTAAGCCATGTCTCCGCAATATCCTTTCTTTCAGGAGTGCTAGTTCTGCATGTTTCGCAGGAGAGCTTCTGTAAAGTTTGGAAGGTAGGAGACGAGGTACTGGCAGAAGTGAGGCTGTGAGTACCGGACGTGAGTCGTGCTTCGGTAGCTCAGTTGGTAGAGCACTTGCCCGCGAAAGGCAAAGGTCCAGAGTTCGAGTCTCGGTCGGGCACACAGTTTTAATCTGCCAGGAAGTTTCATATCAGCGCACACTCCGCTGCAGAGTGAAAATCTCATTCTGGAAACACCCCCCGGCTGTGGCTAAGCCATGTCTCCGCAATATCCTTTCTTTCAGGAGTGCTAGTTCTGCATGTTTCGCAGGAGAGCTTCTGTAAAGTTTGGAAGGTAGGAGACGAGGTACTGGCAGAAGTGAGGCTGTGAGTACCGGACGTGAGTCGTGCTTCGGTAGCTCAGTTGGTAGAGCACTTGCCCGCGAAAGGCAAAGGTCCCGAGTTCGAGTCTCTGTCGGGCACACAGTTTTAATCTGCCAGGAAGTTTCATATCAGCGCACACTCCGCTGCAGAGTGAAAATCTCATTCTGGAAACACCCCCCGGCTGTGGCTAAGCCATGTCTCCGCAATATCCTTTCTTTCAGGAGTGCTAGTTCTGCATGTTTCGCAGGAGAGCTTCTGTAAAGTTTGGAAGGTAGGAGACGAGGTACTGGCAGAAGTGAGGCTGTGAGTACCGGACGTGAGTCGTGCTTCGGTAGCTCAGTTGGTAGAGCACTTGCCCGCGAAAGGCAAAGGTCCAGAGTTCGAGTCTCGGTCGGGCACACAGTTTTAATCTGCCAGGAAGTTTCATATCAGCGCACACTCCGCTGCAGAGTGAAAATCTCATTCTGGAAACACCCCCCGGCTGTGGCTAAGCCATGTCTCCGCAATATCCTTTCTTTCAGGAGTGCTAGTTCTGCATGTTTCGCAGGAGAGCTTCTGTAAAGTTTGGAAGGTAGGAGACGAGGTACTGGCAGAAGTGAGGCTGTGAGTACCGGACGTGAGTCGTGCTTCGGTAGCTCAGTTGGTAGAGCACTTGCCCGCGAAAGGCAAAGGTCCAGAGTTCGAGTCTCGGTCGGGCACACAGTTTTAATCTGCCAGGAAGTTTCATATCAGCGCACACTCCGCTGCAGAGTGAAAATCTCATTCTGGAAACACCCCCCGGCTGTGGCTAAGCCATGTCTCCGCAATATCCTTTCTTTCAGGAGTGCTAGTTCTGCATGTTTCGCAGGAGAGCTTCTGTAAAGTTTGGAAGGTAGGAGACGAGGTACTGGCAGAAGTGAGGCTGTGAGTACCGGACGTGAGTCGTGCTTCGGTAGCTCAGTTGGTAGAGCACTTGCCCGCGAAAGGCAAAGGTCCCGAGTTCGAGTCTCTGTCGGGCACACAGTTTTAATCTGCCAGGAAGTTTCATATCAGCGCACACTCCGCTGCAGAGTGAAAATCTCATTCTGGAAACACCCCCCGGCTGTGGCTAAGCCATGTCTCCGCAATATCCTTTCTTTCAGGAGTGCTAGTTCTGCATGTTTCGCAGGAGAGCTTCTGTAAAGTTTGGAAGGTAGGAGACGAGGTACTGGCAGAAGTGAGGCTGTGAGTACCGGACGTGAGTCGTGCTTCGGTAGCTCAGTTGGTAGAGCACTTGCCCGCGAAAGGCAAAGGTCCAGAGTTCGAGTCTCGGTCGGGCACACAGTTTTAATCTGCCAGGAAGTTTCATATCAGCGCACACTCCGCTGCAGAGTGAAAATCTCATTCTGGAAACACCCCCCGGCTGTGGCTAAGCCATGTCTCCGCAATATCCTTTCTTTCAGGAGTGCTAGTTCTGCATGTTTCGCAGGAGAGCTTCTGTAAAGTTTGGAAGGTAGGAGACGAGGTACTGGCAGAAGTGAGGCTGTGAGTACCGGACGTGAGTCGTGCTTCGGTAGCTCAGTTGGTAGAGCACTTGCCCGCGAAAGGCAAAGGTCCCGAGTTCGAGTCTCGGTCGGGCACACAGTTTTAATCTGCCAGGAAGTTTCATATCAGCGCACACTCCGCTGCAGAGTGAAAATCTCATTCTGGAAACACCCCCCCCGGCTGTGGCTAAGCCATGTCTCCGCAATATCCTTTCTTTCAGGAGTGCTAGTTCTGCATGTTTCGCAGGAGAGCTTCTGTAAAGTTTGGAAGGTAGGAGACGAGGTACTGGCAGAAGTGAGGCTGTGAGTACCGGACGTGAGTCGTGCTTCGGTAGCTCAGTTGGTAGAGCACTTGCCCGCGAAAGGCAAAGGTCCCGAGTTCGAGTCTCGGTCGGGCACACAGTTTTAATCTGCCAGGAAGTTTCATTATTAAACATATTCTTGCATGAACCATGGACCTTGCCGTTGGTGGGGAGGCTTCCGTGCCTCAGTGATACGGATAGCCGTATGGTAGGTGCAACCACAACGAAGGGGTATCTGTTGAGAGGCCAGACAAACGTGTGGTTCCTGAAGAGGGGCAGAGGCCTTTTCAGTAGCTGCAGGGGCAACAGCCTGGATGATTTACTGATCCGGCCTTGTAAAATTAGCCAAAACGGCCTTGCTGTGCTGGTACTGCATAAGGCTGAAAGCAAGGGGAAACTACAGCCGTAATTTATCCCGAGGGCATGCAGCTTTCTTGTATGGTTCAATGATGATGGCGTACACTCTGGTAAAATATTCTGGAGGTAAAATAGCCCCCCATTCGGATCTCCGTGAGGGGACTACTCAAGAGGACATCGTTATCAGGAGAAACAAAACTGGCATTCTACAGATCGGAGTGTAGATTGTCAGATCCCTTAATTGGGCGGGTAGGTTAGAAAATTTAAAAAGGGAAATGGATAGGTTGACATTAGGTATAGTGAAGTTCGGTGGCAGGAGGAACAAGACTTTTGGTCAGGTGAATACAGGGTTATAAATACAAAATCAAAGATGTATTATGTATTTTTATTTTATGACATTACAAGCATTCTGTACACCCACACATAAATAATGGTTATTTTTGGAAATTTTTTATTGAGTTAATTCTTTCTTCCGGTTACAAGTATCAATGTATTGATATTTATGCATCCCAGTTGGTTAAGCTGTACCGAGTGATAAAAGCTTATGTTTCCTTGCGACAATGTTTGCAGCTTATTGTTGCTGTTTTCTTAAATTAGTAGTAGTAGCGGTAGCGGATTGGAAGTCTTAAGTTTCAGTCGCAAATATACAGTTTGCTGTTGGTTGAAATGTGGGTGCATTAATGTGTGCTGTGGCACATTATACTGTCTACCATGGTTCACATTGGCTGAGCTGAAGTTTCAGCATGCATTTATTTCTTGTAGTTGTGCCAGGCAGTTTATATTCCGACACCTGTAGTTCCATTTTTACAGTTTGCTTAACAACCATACTTGAAGACATTCTCATTATGGATCTACGGAACAAAAAGTGTACCTAATTTAATGACTTCAGTTGCTTTTTTATATCACATGTGTAAAGTGCAGTGGTATAAACAAAAATGATACACACTTATCACAACAGAACACACTATACTAAATCCTGATATCACATTTATGTGATAAATCTCGGCAGAGGAATGGCACTAGTGCTCTAATCAAAATGCACTCTGTGTATAGAAAATGGATCAGGATGCTCAGGCAAGGATTTACAATCTGGTCCTCCAGAAAGAGAGTACAGAGCCTTAACACATTGGTGTGTGGGATGGTTCCTTGGAAAGGGCAAGGCTGACTTCTTTCTCTAATCTGATGGGACCACCGATGACCTCACTGTTTGGTAACCTCCCCAACCAACCAACCAACCAACCAACCAACCTTGGTGTGTGGAGGAGTATAACATATGTGATGTCCAAGATGAAGACAAGGAGGGAAATGAGGAATATGTTCATGTTAAACAACTGGAATGGGAGGAAAGTAGGAGTGAAGAGAGGTACGAGGAAAGTTTTTTGTTCTGCGGCTCTCCCTCCCCGCGACCTGTATGTGCCACTCTTCTTACCCACCCTGTCAGCTGTAATTCCTGTCACAGCTTGAAGCCTCCTACGGCATTTTCTACTTTTACCAATCAAATCTCAGTGACATTTGGGAGAGGCAAGAACTTATATACACAGTAACAATGATGAACAAATGCCATATACAGAGCGATAAAAATTCCATTAGGGAGCAATGATAGTATTATAAAAAGGATAGTTGCAGATATGCACAATAAAAAGCTGTCAGCAAATCAGCTTTTGCCAAATAGGCCTTCATCAGAAAAAGACAACACACACACACACACACACACACACACACACACACACACACACCCACACACACAGTGTCTGCTGCCGGTCTGGCCGCAGCAGTTAAGAGACTGTGGTCATGTGTGCACGAGTTGTGTGTGTGTGTGTGTGTGTGTGTGTGTGTGTGTGTGTGTGTGTTTCTGTCTATTTATGATGAAGGTCTTTTGGTCAAAAGCTTACTTGCTGACTGTTATGTCCGCACTATAACACAACAAATATTCCTTGATAACCAAATTTATTTGACCTTCTGTCACTCAAAACAAAACTTAAGTTCGACTACACAACACTTCGCTGGCTGTAGAGCCAAGGAGAAATCAGAATCACTAGTAGAGAATACAAGTCCACACCACTGCCAACCAGTCGATACCGGCGCGTCGCAAGTTCCCAGGCAGGGAGGCCACAGTACGGTTCGGTCGTCGTGAATCCAGCAGCCGGGTAGTAACACAGTCATCGGCGAAGATTGAACTGGTTAAACGGGCTCAGGGAGCTCGCTTAAATCCGCAGGTCCGGCCAATCAGAGTGTTGGTAGATGGCGCCGTTATATGGTTGCTCACTCTGGTGGCAAGGGCAGTGCCGCCAGGGTAATCCGTATCTATAATGATGTGTACGCTGCCACTAACCCCGTGACGAAGCGTTCACTTGAGCTAGTTGTTGACATCGTGTGCGGCACCAGCGATACTCGCTGTGTGCCGCATGTGTTGTAGCACGCCGCGCCGAGTTGACGGCTGCTGTGCGGAGGCCGATACGACACTGACAGTCTTTTTGTTGTGCCTATCTGCGACTGAGCATCTCCGCTATAAGGTAAGCAGAAAATGTCCTTTTCCTAATATTGTCTTTATTCCATCCTGGATTTTGCATTGTTCCATTAGAGGGAAATATTTTCTTCTGTTAGTGTGTTTAAAATACTACATCTTAAATGAAAACTCATGTTTCAGTTTTTGGTCGGGCAAAGAATTTGAATCAAACTGTTATGCTGAAATTCTGAACAAATGGTAGTGTCACAGGGCCACTTGCAGTATCTTCCAGGTATTTAGGCCAGGTAAAGCCACATGTTACACACGACTTATTCCTTCTAGGTACAGGTGTTAGCCTCTGCATGGAATAGAGTGTAAGGGCATACACGCAAAGCAAGCAGGTTATTGACATGTCTCGCCTTCAGTTGCTTGTTTAATAAAACCCTATTTCAGGATTTTCTCACATCTACATCTAAATCTTCATGGCTACTCTGCAATTCACACTTAAGTGCCTGGCAGAGAGTTCATCGAACCATTTTCATACTACTACTCTACCATTCCACTCTCGAATGGCCTGTGGGGAAATAGGAACACCCAAATCATTTTGTTTGAGCTCTGATTTCTCTTATTTTATTATGATGATCATTTCTCCCTACGTAGGTGGGTGTCAACAAAATATTTTCACACTTGGAAGAGAAAGTTGGTCATTGAAATTTCATAAATAGATCTCGCTGCAAAGAAAACCGCCTTTGCTTCTGTGACTGCCACCCCAACTAACGTATCATATCAGAGACACTCTCACCCCTATTGCGCGATAACGTGAAACGAGCTGCCCTCCTTTGCATTTTTTCGATGTCCTTCGTCAATTGTACCTGGTAAGGATCCCTCACCGTGCAGCAATATTCCAGCATAGGATGGACAAGTGTAATGTAGGCTGTCTCTTTAGTGAGTTTGTTCTGCCAACAAATCAGTCTTTGCTTCGCCTTCCCCACAACATTATGTATGTGGTCTTTACAATTTAAGTTGCTCGTAATTGTAATTCCTAGGTATTCAATTGCAATTGAATTAGAGGTCAAGCATGTTCCTGAGGTTAAGTATTGTAGATGCTGCCATGTTTTGGCCAGATAAATTAATTTGAATGTGACAAAAAGAGAAAAGTGTGTGTGTTACTCAAAACTCACCACTGAGAACGCTTCTCTGCCGAGAAAAAAATGGATTAAGAAGTCTAGGTAAAATAAATCACAAATTCTGTTGGAATTTTGCTGGAATTCTGTACCTCAGTATACTTTTATTAATTAATGCATTGGATTGAAACTTGCCAAATGATCTTGTTCCAACATGATCTGGAAAAAAAAAAAAAAAAATTACCTATCGTTGTACCCTGAAATGAGAAATGTTCTGCCCACTATCCTTCCCATCCCTCCTACAGTGGTATTCCACCGTACAACAAACCTACACAATACAATCGTCCATCCTTACACAACCCCTGCTTCCAATCTCTCACCTCGTAGCTCATATCCCTATAGCAGACCTAGATGCAAGACCTGTCCCATACATCCTCCTACCACCACCACCTACTCCAGTCCAGTCACTAACATCACCTATCCCATCAAAGGCAGGGCTACCTGTGAAACCAGTCATGCGATTTACAAGCAAAGCTGCAACCACTGTGGTGCATTCTATGTACGCATGACAACCAACAAGCAGTCTGTCCACACGAATGGCCACCGACAAACTGTGGCCGAGAGACAAGTGGACCACCCTGTTGCTGAACACGCTGCCAAACATAATGTCCCTCATTTCAATGAATGATTCACAGTCTATGCCTTATGGATCCTTCCAACACAAGCTTTTCTGAATTGCACAGGTGGGAACTTTCCCTGCAATACGTCATACATTCCCCTAACCCTACTGGCCTCAACCTTTGTTAGTCACTGTCCTCACCCACCCAGCCCCATCCCTGTTCCCATTCCAGCACTACACAGCTGTAATTTCATCGTCACACCAAGTCTTTTAATTTCTTCTTTTTATTTCTCTCCATTCTGCTATCTTCCCCCCCCCCCCCCCCCCCCTCCCATTTCTCTCCTGCCCTTCATCTAAACTGCATCACTTCACTGTCCACCACACCCATCATAGTATCCCTCCCCCTCCTTACCCCCACCCAGTCGCCACTCCCATCATGCGCTAGTGCCGCTACTCGCAGTGTGATTTCAATTGCTTGAGAGTGCAGACGTGTGTGTGAGTTGCATTAGTGTGAGTGAGTGAGTGAGTGAGTGAGTAAGTGTGTGTGTGTGTGTGTGTGTGTGTGTGTGTGTGTGTTTATTAATGACAAAGGCCTTAATGGCCGAAAGCTATAATTGTGTGAATGTTTTTGTTGTGCCTATTGCGACTCAGCATATCTGCTATATGGTGAGTAGCAACTTTCCTTCTCTAATATTGTTACATTCCATTCTGGACTTTCCATTGTTTTATTAACATATAAATATGTCTGATGAACTACATTATTTGTAAGTGAAAATGTTCAGTCCTCCAGTCTTTACAGGGATAGGATTTGAAGTAATTTTTTTCCTTTTCTCAGATCATTGAGGTGTAGAATCACAGTTACTCATTGTTAATAGTACACTGGGATAAAGGATTCCACTGAAATTGAAACAGAGCTGGGGATTTATTTTTCCCAGACTTGTTACCCCTTTTCTTTCGGAGAATAACCATCTGTGGTTAGTTTTGAGAAACACCTACTTTTCTCTTGGCAATGTGTTAACTTTTTCTGAAACACAGCAGTGTTTACACAACTTAAGCTCACTGATGTGCTAATGCAGTTGCAACTGCGGTGGAATCCTGAGGCAGTAGATTATTAAACAAGCAAATGAGGACAAAACATGTCCCTAACTTATGAAAAAGTTAATTGCCAGTGTAAGAATAAATGTGTAATTTCTTCAATTACGTTGCTGGAAACCCACACCAATTTGCATTTCACCTGTTGATGGGAGAACCAAATGAAATCAATTTAGTCAGTTGTTGGAAAACAATTGACTGATTCGGCTGTAGTTTTACATATAATTTAGATTATATTGTTGTTTATTAATTTCTTTCAAGTCAAACCAGTGTGAGGGAGCAAGTGAATGAAAATGGTCAACACCATTTGTTGCAGTTTTGCATATTAACTGCATTATTCATTCATTCTCTCTCTCTCTCTCTCTCATTTTTTTAAAAGTAGAATCAGCTGTAGTTTCTCTGTTGGCTTGTAACACAATAGCTTAGACATTACATATGTTTTGTTGATTCATTTAGCTTCCTATTTTGTTCAACATCCCATCGTTCAACTTCTGCAATTACTGTATGATTAATTTGATACTGTAATGAAGTATAATCTCTGTAATGATCTTTTGTCTTCCTCATATATTCTCTTTGGTTATCTTTAAAATTAAATAATTTTATTTAAATAATTTTGTGTATATGCAAATGTTCTGTTTTATTTAAAATGTTTGTTTGCCGTTATGTAAACTGCTGACCTTCACTTATGGTTCTTAGTTACTTTGTATGTAAAATATGTTGTGGTTCCCCTTGGAAACGGAACTGTATAGCGCGCGCAAATTGTGGTTGGCCTAGGTAGAAAAGGTGGAATTGAGAGTCAGTCGAGGATGAGGTACCGAACTATCAACTGCTCATGCAAAAGTTAGGTATTGTGCTGGTACCGAGAGAGGCTTTTCCTGACGCTTTCCAATGCCTTGGATGGATGGATAAAGAGCAGGAACTGTTCTGGAATTGGTATCTGTCATCGCCACCAAGAAATGACAGATTCCAGAAATTCTACCTGCAAATCCACCTACCAACATGCAATCGCCACCACATTGTGCAATCACTGTAATGGAACACTATAGTAATGTACAGTGAAGGATCAACTCATAGGGTGTTATAGTGAACACAAGTATAAGGTAAAATTTTACTGAACTCTTGTACCTACTGTGATTTATTCACAGTCACATATCCACTTAGGGTCACTCCCACACTAAAGTATTTACTGAGTGTCCTTTATTGAAGGCATATTAAAATTAATATGGCATTAGAGTGTGCTAAAATTGTTGTGGCGTAACAAGACAGCTATGCCGCACTGAAGTAGCCGAAAGGCACGCGTAATCTCACTTAGGCTAGAGAAAGGTCTGAAACAGGATACGTAATAAATGGTAGCAAGAAAAGTACGTAGCTGCTATTATACTTAACTTTTAATCCTTCATTGGTATACAGCATTGCTTGAGGATACAAGTGAGACTCTATCTTAAATTGGTTAATGGCGCCTTGCTAGGTCGTAGCCATTGACTTAGCTGAAGGCTATTCTAACTGTCTCTCGGCAAATGAGAGAAAGGCTTCGTCAGTGTAGTCGCTAGCAAAGTCGTCGTACAACTGGGGCGAGTGCTATTCCGTATCTCGAGACCTGCCTTGTGGTGGCGCTTGCTCTGCGATCAAACAGTGGCGACACGCGGGTCCGACATGTACTAAATGGACCGCGGCCAATTTTAAAACTACCACCTAGCAAGTGTGGTGTCTGGCGGTGACACCACATTCCTCCCCCGCAAATCGGCGAACGGTCGTGTGATAAGGCTTCCGCCCGCCGTGGGGAGGCCCCCATGTTGACGTATGCGATGAGGTGGGGAGCCTAACAACAGGCGAGACTGTGCCACCCGCACCCGGCCATTCGGTCCGAGGGGAGCTAGGAAACGCCTGAAAACCTAGTCCAGGGTGCACGTCAACATGCGGTGTATGCGCTCGTAAAGAGACAGGAGGGGCCGAAGGGTCGACCTCCATTGCGTCGGAGTGTCCGACGCGCGAAGACGCCATGTGGTCCGGAGCGGGCAAGAGTTCCATGGCGGAGGACAGCTGGTCACGGGAAGCGATCGGCGGCGCGTGACCCTGGGAGGCGCTTGGCGGCTGCAGCGAAGCGTCGAATGCGGGCGGCGCCGGCGGGAGAACAGGCGGCGGCGGCGGCGGCTGCGGCGTCGCGTCGCCATGGGGCAAAATGGAAGGCATCGTTGGTAACACCTGGGGATGAGGCGAGCCAGTAGATGGGCCCCAGGGTGCTGACCGGACGGCACCGTCGCTGAAAGCAGACGGGGAGCGGCAGAACCCGAGTGACGACAGACACGCAGCTGATTGAGATGCCGACGCACCTCACCAGAGGCCCCCAAAACCAAACACATCACGCGGCCGAGGCAGCGAAGAATGCGCCCTGCGAGCCAACGCCATGAACCTCGATAGTTGCGATGGAATACAACGTCGCCTGGAGCAAAAGCAGAAGTCTGCCGCTGCACAGGAACCTGACGCGGCGGGTGCAGCAAAGACATCAAGGTTCGATGAGGACGACTGTGGAGCAACTCAGCCAGTGAGCGACCATCCCGGGGCTGAGAGCGATACGATGACAAAAAGAGCAACAACGCGTCCTCCCGAGAATGTGACTCTTTCAACTTCAACATCTGGGACTTGAAAGTCCGGACCAATCGTTCAGCGGCACCGTTTGATTGAGGCGAAAACGGCTCGGATGTCAGATGTTGAATACCATTGGCCTGGCAGAATGACTGAAATTCTGCGGACATGAATTGTGGGCCATTGTCGGAAACAATAGTCTGCGGAAGACCTTCAATGCAAAAGATAGCAGACAATGCTTGGATGGTGACAAAGGACGTCGTGGAAGACATCCAGACAACAAAAGGAAAATTACTGAAGGCATCTACAAGAACCAACCATCGAGCATTCCAGAATGGACCAGCAAAATCGATGTGCAAGCGTTGCCAAGGGGAAGTGGCTTTCGGCCATGCAAAGACTTTCCGCGGCGGTGCGGATTGTTGTTCGGCACACGCCGGGCACGAAGAACACATATTCGTAATCGCAGCATCGATTCCGAACCAAGTACAGTGGTGACGAGCAAGTTGTTTCGTTCGCACTATACCCCATTGTCCTTGGTGAAGAAGCCGTAAGACAGAGGACTGTAACGAACGTGGGACCACGACTCTGGATTGATCATTATCAGAACGCAACAACAAAACACCACGTCGAACAAAAAGTCTCTCCTTGTGAGCAAAAAATCGGCGAACCAACGGATCCTCGATCCGTGACTTTGACAAGGGCCATTGCGTAGCAACAAAATGCAAAACGGTAGCAAGGACAGGGTCAGCAGCTGTGGCTGTAGCTACACGACGAAAATCAATCGGAAACGATTTGACCACTTCATCGGTTTCCGAATCAATGAACATGCAAGCAAGTTCGGAAGAATCGAAGGCTTTATCCTCAGCAACCGGCAAACGGGACAACGCATCGGTGTTTCCGTGCTTAGCAGTAGACCGATACAAGATATCGTAGCGGTACTGCGAGAGGAAAATAGACCAACGAATGAATTTCTGCGCTGTACGCGGAGGTACAGGCTTGTTCGGATGAAAAAGCGACGTCAAAGGTTTGTGGTCTGTGATGATGGTAAAGTGACGACCATACAAGAAATCATGGAACTTAGTAACACCAAACACGAGAGCCAAAGCTTATTTCTCTATCTGCTAGTAATTTCTTTGCGCAGACGAGAGCAATTTTGACACAAAGGCAATAGGGCGATCATGCGAGCCAACTTTGTATGCAAGCAAAGCACCGATCCCGAAATCCGATGCATCTACCATCAACAAAAGGGGTTTCTGGGGATAGAATGGCGTAAGGCAAGTATTAGAAAGCAACGCCGATTCCAACTGGCGAAAGGCGCGTTCGCATTCCGTCGTCCAGACGAACGGAACACCCTTACAGCGTAAGCTATGAAGCCGAGCTGAAATGGAAGAGGCATTGCGCAGAAAGCGATGATAATAGTTAATTTTACCCAACACGCTCTGCAGCTGCTTCACATTCTGTGGCGAAGGCAATTCTTGTATGGCACGGAGGTGCTCTGGACTCGGATGTATGCCTTGGGCATTGATGACATGTCCCAGGTATGGTAAGTCACGAGCAAAAAACACACATTTGTCCTTCCGCAAGCAAAGACCATTTTGTCGCAATACCCGAAATAATGTTCGTAGGTGCGCTAAATGCTCGTCGGCTGTCTTTCCGGAGATCACAATATCGTCCAGATAGTTCGCAGCAGTAGGGACCGACGCACAAACAGTTTGTAAATATTGCTGAAACAATGCAGGGGCGGATGCACACCCGAATGGCAGTCTTTTGAAGCGGTACAAACCAAGATGCATGTTAACCACCAAGACGCGCTGGGATTCGGCGTCCACTGGGATTTGCAAGTACGCCTGCTAGGTCCAACTTCGAAAAGTATTTACCCGGGCACAGTTTATCAAAAAGATCTTCCGGGCGGGGTAAGGGAAAAGTTGCAATCACGAGTTGTGGATTCACTGTTGCCTTGAAGTCCACACAAAGTCTCAGTTTTCTGGAAGGTTTTGGCAAAATTACTAAGGGTGAGGCCCAGAGAGAAGCTTGCACACCTTCAATTACACCTTGTGATTCTAAATCGTTTAATGTTCGTGCGACCTCATCACGCAATGCGTGAGGAACATTGCGCGCTCTGAAAAATTTCGGTTGCGCGTTGACTTTCAGTTCCAAATGTGCTTCATAGTTTTTAGCGCAACCTAAGCCCGGTGCAAAAATGTCTGCAAATTCGTCACACAGACGAGAAACACTGTCTGAAGGCACAGTCTGATTCACTGATAGGACCTGATTTACAATAGACAAGTTAAACAACTGAAATAAATCTAAACCAAACAAGTTCACTGCAGAAGAAGAACGAAGAACGTAAAATGACACAAGTTTTGTTTGTCCCTTGTATGTTGCAAGAAGAATGCACTGTCCTAACACAGGGATATTCTGACCTGAATATGTAGTGAGCTCAACAGTTGCGGCACGCAACGGAGGTTTGCCCAGTTGTTTGTACGTGTCGTGATTGAGCAATGAAACTGCAGCTCCGGTATCGAGCTGGAATGGTATGACTTTGCCATTAAAGTCCAAATGTACAAAAAGTTTATTGTCCTGCTGGCGACAAGAGCGACTGTCTCGTGCAATTTGAACTGATACAGGTACAGCATCACTTGCTAATTGACGTGATTTCCGGCGACGTCGACGCACACTTTTTGTGGGACGAACACAGTCACTGTTAGAGACAGTGTCACTGGACGAAGTGGAATTAACTACATGAATGTCTATGGGTGAAGGTCCACGAGCCTGAGTGTCCTTGGTTCGATTTCGGAGCGAAGCAAAGGGCCTGGAATGGTTGTGATTGTCTGATCGAAGCTTTTTCTGGCAAACACTTTGAACATGTCCTTTCTTATTACAGAAAAAGCAAATAGCTTGGCGTGACGGGCAATGTTCACGCGAATGTCTAGTAGCACACCGCGGGCATGATTTCAGCAATGCATTTGTATGCTTGCGTGGCACACCCGGTTTAGAGCGTGGCGGCAGCTGTGCTGACGTGCGCGGGGGCAGTTTACCGGGCCACGCAGCGCGCCCGGCGGGCCGGTTAATGTTACACACGGCTGGCGAAGTTGCAAATGATTCCTGAGCAAAGTCAAGCGTGTCTTGTCTATCTAATATGTCTATCACTTGTTGAAGGGAGGGATTGACGAGTTTCAAAATCTGCTCCCGTATGCGAACATCAGAAACGTTCTGTGCAATTGCATCACGTACCATTGTATCTGAATAAGGGAGTCCACATTCACACTCAAAAGCACAATCCCTTGTAAGGCCTTGGAATGTTGCAACCCACTCCCTATTAGTCTGACCGGTCGTACGTTTTGTACGAAAGAAAGTATACCTTTTTGCAACTACATTAACTGTTTCTTTGAAATAGGCATCCAATGCCGACAAAATTTCGTCGTAGGACAGTGTTGCTATGTCGCGTCGGGGAAACAATTTCACAATCACACGGTACATTTGCACGCCGACACAAGACAATAAGTGAGGCTGCCGCTCGTTACCTTGAATTCTGTAGGCGGCGAGATGAAATCCAAACTGGCGTGACCACTCTGTCCAAGTTTCCTGCGCTGGGTCGTAGGGCCTAAAAGGCGGTGCAACTGCGAGTTGTGGCTGCGGTAGCGGTGAAGCGGCGGCTGCCGCATCGGTTTGAATGGCACGTTGACCCTGGACGAGCTGTCCAAGGGCATCCAATAACGCCTGCGTCTGCTGATTCTGCAAGCGATAAAATTCGGACAGTACATCGGGAGATTGTGGCGAAGCCATGACACAAGTAAATGTAAGCAATTAGAAAGAACAAGACCCTTTCCGTTGACTCGTCGCCAACTGTTGTGGCGTAACAAGACAGCTACGCCACACTGAAGTAGCCGAAAGGCACGCGTAATCTCACTTACGCTAGAGAAAGGTCTGAAACAGGATACGTAATAAATGGTAGCAAGAAAAGTACGTAGCTGCTATTATACTTAACTTTTAATCCTTCATTGGTATACAGCATTGCTTGAGGATACAAGTGAGACTATCTTAAATTGGTTAATGGCGCCTTGCTAGGTCGTAGCCATTGACTTAGCTGAAGGCTATTCTAACTGTCTCTCGGCAAATGAGAGAAAGGCTTCGTCAGTGTAGTCGCTAGCAAAGTCGTCGTACAACTGGGGCGAGTGCTATTCCGTATCTCGAGACCTGCCTTGTGGTGGCGCTCGGTCTGCGATCACACAGTGGCGACACGCGGATCCGACATGTACTAAATGGACCGCGGCCGATTTAAAGCTACCACCTAGCAAGTGTGGTGTCTGGCGGTGACACCACAAAAATTAATATTGTTTGTTGAAAGGATCTTACAAATGTCTCAAATTTGTGTTTCACTGCAGTTAAAGTTCAGAACTGCAACTGTTGAGAGTTATATGTTCATGCTTGCTAAGTGCTTGTTTCTCTAGTGTATTGAAAGTGTGTTTAGTTTGCTCTGCTACAGTGGTCAAGATTAAGGACCCCCTCCGTTGAAAGTAGTTAAAATGCACAAAGTTACTTAATTATGGAAAGTTTTAATTACTCTTGCTATTCAAGCCAAATTCTGTACAATATTGGGTTCCTCTTGTGTATTGAAAGTGCATATTAATAATGTAATAGGATCCACAGTTTATCCTTTATGCTCATGATAAATAACAATTAATAGAAAGACAACTATCTATGATAACAGTAACTTCTTTATTCTAAAGACAGTGAGAAGTAATTTGTTAGTGAAATACATGTAACTTTCATTGTAAACAGAGAAGTATTTAGCTGAGAGAGACTTAACATATGACCAGTTCATAATTTTGCAGTAAACTACATTTAAAATTTTTTGTCAGATAGGAAAATGTTTGAAAGGTAATACTGAACCTATGTCCAATTTATGATGCCACAGTGAATATTAATAGTAGTGTTATAAAGACTATTCAGTTTGAATAAGCCCTGAAAGAAATAGTGTTACTGTTATCTGTTATATTTATGCAAATAGTTTGTTCTGCTCTGACAGATCCAACCTTACCGTGAACATACTGTACTCAGGTGCCAGAGTTCATTGCACTCCCATGTGGCAAAGTACAGGTTGTGTTTGCCTGTTAAAGCTACTCGTACCTATTTTCTTGAACAAGAATGTGAATCATTCTCTTGCCTAATTAGGATGGCAACCGTTTTCTTTGTTCTTTGAACAGTGTAAATAGGTAAAATATTGTTTGTTACTATTTAAATATTTATGTAATTCTGACTTTCACTTCCGATAAGCTATCTCCGTTACGTATTTCACGGTCAACAAAAACAACACTGCTCTGTTGCTTTAGGTTTAACAAAATGGTTCCATTTTATGATCTACTTCCCACTTTAAGGTTATGGTACAGCAGTAGCAGACAGTAGTGTTATAAGCTGAACTATGTATTCAATCAAATGAAACCACTCTTTAGTGTTCTATTTGACTGAGCTAACCATTCATTCTTCTGAGTGAAACCAGTCTGTAGCACTTTCATCATCTGAACTAAGGCAGTAGTATATAACTGGGGTCAACATACCACTGAAGTGTAGCCCTGCTCCAGTGGTACATGAAGACATCTCAGGGGTACACGAAAGTTAAAATAACCAATATACATATCTACTTAGTTATGTATTGAGCAGAACAATTCTTCTGTCCACCACTGAAAACTGATTAATAGATTGCTGTGGATTAAATTGTTCCAGATGCAATTAACAAGTAACTTGTTTAGCTGCATATTGTCGACGGTACAAGGTCGGGCATAAAAGTCCACTTGGGGGCATGCGAAGAAGAAAGAAACACTGGCAAATTTAAGCGACTTTTACTCAAAAGGTGTAATGATGTCCGGTAATTATAAACGATTTCAATCTAGCCCTTTCAAAACTGCACGTGTCGCCCACGCGCTCCACCTCAGCCTCCTGCCGTTGCCACTGCTGCCGAGAGAGCAGCTGGTGCGAGGAGGTGGCCTGCCATTGCACTGTGCAGCCAGCAGGGCTACCTCCTCATGCCAGCTCTGCACCTCGCAGCAGCAGGAGCCCGTCAGCAGCATCGACACACAATTGGAAAAAAGCTGAAATCACTCAAACTCGGCAGCTAATCTAGAACATGCACATAACACACATAGCCGGCACTCACAATAAGTGAAACCACTCCAAAACAGAGTGAGTGAAAAACATTCCAAATAACTGACACGGCCACAGAGAGTAGTTTCATTCGACTGAAAAAAAAAAAAACTGAATAGAACAAAGAGAACTGACTCACCAATCGGTTGTCCCATTGCTAGCACCGCCAGCTATCGATGGCCTTACAAAATACATTACTTCATAGAAAAATGTGCTTTTACTTGTATCTCATGGTACATAAGAAACTTTTGGATGTTGACCATAAGCCACATACTCTCCTCCTCCTCCTGTGCTGTCATTTGCCAAAAATTTGTTTCAATACTTTAAAGCATTTCACAATATTATGAAAAGGATAGATTGCTACTCACCATATAGTGGAGATATTGAGTCACAGATAGGCACAACAAAAACACTGTCAATGTAAACTTTCAGCTAAAAGGCATTCATAGGAACTAGACAACATACAATATGTGATCAAAAGTATCCGGACACTCACAAAAACATACGTTTCTCATATTAGGTGCATTGTGCTGCCACCTACTGCCAGGTACTCCATATCAGTGACCTCAGTAGTCATTAAACATCACGAGAGAGCAGAATGGGGGTGCTCTGCAGATCTCGAGGACTTTGAACGTGGTCAGATGATTTGGTGTCACTTGTGTCATACGTCTGTATGTGAGATTTCCAAACTCCTAAATATCCCTAGGTCCATTGTTTCCAATCTGATAGTGAAGTGGAAATGTGATGGGACACGTGCAGCACAAAAGCGTTCAGGCCAACCTTGTCTGTTGACTGACAGGCTGCCGACAGTTGAAGTGGGTCGTAATGTCTAATAGGCAGACATCTATCAAGATCATCATACAGGATTTCCAAACCGCCTCAGGATCCACTGCAAGTACTATGACAATTAGGTGGGAGGTGAGAAAACTTGGATTTCATGGTCGAGTGGCTGTTCATAAGCCAGACATCACGCCAGTAAATGGACAATTGAACAGTGCAAAAACATTGTGTGGAGTGAAGAATCACAGTAACACCCCTGTAATGGACTAGCCTGGCAGCCCTGACCTGAAACCTATAGTACACCTTTGGGATGTTTTGGAATGCTGAGTTCGTGCCAACATTGATACCTCTCCTGAGTGCAGTACTCAGCAAAGAATGGGCTGCCATTCCCTGAGAAACCCTCCACCACCTGATTGAACATATGCCTGCGAGAGTGGAAGCTGTGATCACGGCTAAGGGTGGGCCAACTCTATACTGAATTCCAGCATTCCTAATGGAGGGCACTACGAACTTGTAAGTGATTTTCACCCAGGTGTCCAGATAGTTTTGATCACACCGCGTACATACACACACTCATGGAAAAACAGTCTCTGGCTGCCTAGGCCAGACTGTGCATACCAGTGCATGATGGGAGAAGCAAACTGGGTGGTAGGGGTTAGGAATAGTCTGGCACAGGGCAGATGAGGGATAGCAGGGTAGGCGTGGGGGGCAGTAAAGTGCTGCCTATGGGAGCGTACCAGGATGAGGTGGAGAGAAGGTAGGACAGCTAGGTGCAGCCGGAAGGTTAGATGGATGATGGGGCTGAGGGAGGGAGTCAGCAGGATAGGAGAAAAGTAAAAAGACTACCAGTGTGTCGGAGGAAGAGAGGGTTGTGTAGTGATGGAGTGGGAACAGGAAAGGGGATAGGTGGGTGTAGTACAATGACAAATGAATGGTGAGGTCACGAGGGTTACAGGAATGTAATATACACTGCAATTCAGAGAAGATGTTGACAGCAAGAATCCAGATGACACGGGCCGTGAAGCAGTCACTGAAACGAAGAACAGTGTTGGGCAGTGTGCGCAGCAACGGGGTACTCCGGCTGTTTCTTGGCCACAGTTTTTCAGTGGCCATTAATTCGGACAAACAGCTTGTTCCAATAATAAAATACCAACAGCCGTTATTTTGGTTTTATTTGTTATGCAAGAAGTTTTGGCATTACATTATGCCATCTTCAGGCCTGCATATATCGAGTAACCTTCATGTTAGAAACCAGTGCAGTACTGTCAACTGCTATCGTGAAGATTTCTTTCCCCACGAGCATGTGTGCTCCTTTGACAGTTGACAGTGCTGCACTGGTTTCTAACACGAAGGTTACTCGATATATGCAGCCTGAAGATGGCATAATGTAATGCCAAAACTGGTTGTGTAGCAAATAAAACCAAAATAACGGCTGTCAGTATTCTATTATTGGAAATTGACCAGCTGAAGTCCCGCATTCTGGACATAGGATGAAGTTACATTTATTAATTTATTAAGCAGCTTGTTGGTTGTCATGCCCTCATAGAATGCAGCACAATGGTTGTAGTTTAGCTCACATGATTTGTTTCATAGGTAGCCCTGCCTGTGATGGGATAAATGCTGCTTGTGACCAGACAGGAGGTGGTGGAGGTGGGGGGGGGGGGGGGGGGGGGAAGATTTACAGGAGGGTCTTGCATCTAGGTCTGTTACAGAGATATGAGCCATGAGGCAAGGGGGCGGGAGCAAGAGTTATGTAGTAGGGATGGACAAGGATACTGCATAGGTTCAGTGGGCGGCAGTATACCACTGAGGGAGGGATGGGAAGGGTATTGGGTAGGACGTTTCTCATTTTAGGGCACAATAAGATGTAGTCGAAACCCTGTTGGAGAATGTGATTCAGTTGCTCCAGTTCAATGTGGTACTGAGTACTGGGGGAATGGTAAAGCACTGGGAGAAGGGGGGGGGGGGGGGTGATTGAAGGGATAAGGCATGGGAGATCTGTTTCTGTACAAGGTTGGGAGGGCAATTATGGTCTGTGAAGGTCTTAGTGAGACCATTGGTATATTTCAAAAGGGACTCCTCGTCACTACAGATGAGATGGTCACAGATCGCTAGACTGAACCATTTAAGAGGTATGAGGTATGTTACAGATAGTTCAGTCTTACTGTATTGTTTATATTTGCAGATGGAAGTGAGTGCACTTTCTTGAGAAAGAAGATAGATATAGGTGTTCTCTGAAGATGAAAAGAAAATTCAATGACTGTTACATTACATATGAAAGACCTAATGTGCAGCAAATGTTAAATTCACATTGACTTCTATTCCTCATTGCTCACTATTCAAAATTTGTGTTGTGAGTTACTTAATTTTCATGTATCAGAATAAAAAGGACCAAGGAGATAGGCATTTCACCGTAAAGCTGAGAAATAAGGTTATAAGACTGAAAGGATCCTTTTTTAACTAAGCATTATCTTTCAAATTGTCTGACAAAGTTTTCAGAGCAGTCAGTGTGCTTGTGAGATTCTACTCATTCTGCTACTGCTTCAGCCTGACTGGAAGGTTAACCAACATTCTCTGTGTGGACTTGTAGGTGCATGTAACTGTGCTTGCAGGGGAGCAGGTGCTAAACAAGCAGACTGTGTGCCTCACACTAACAAATGCAATCCGTTTGCTGATTTAGCAGATTGCAAGTGTTACACTACTTCCCTGGTATGAGAGATGGGAATTTTTATTGAAACATAACCACAGATGTACTGATGCACAAACTTACTATTTGTTGTAAATATTTACAATGGGTCTGGAAATAAAAATACAGCCATCACCTAGTTTGAAGAAAACACTGATGAATACTAAACATTCGTCAATATCAATGATCTTCATAGAGAATGAATCTTTTATTCTGCAGTGTTCAGCTTCAGCTCAGCTACAGAAGACATGTTTGGCACATAAAAACAACTTGTCACAGCTAAGGAAATACTACAATGGTAAGGCCAAAATGAATACCAGGTGTATCGGTATGAAATGATCGTTAAGACACAAATGTGTCGATAGGGAACATTTGTTGTGAATGAGCCTTAATTTCTTTTTGTTTGGTTGGTATGACATCTGTCAAAGATATTTAATATACATCAAGTCATCAAACAAACAACATCATATGTTTTCATCGTGTTAACAATGTCGAATTTTGTACCAGAAAGTGATGATTTGTGGAAAGCATTAAATTTTTGTTTTCATTTGAAAAAAAGTGCTGCAGAGTCGCATCGAATGATTGTCGACGCATATGGTGATCATGCTCTATCAGAAGCAACATGCAAAAGATGGTTTCAACGGTTCAGAAATAATGATTTTGATGTAAGAAATGAAGAACATGGAAGACCACCAAAAAAGTTCGAAGACGCCGAACTGCAAGCAATATTGGATGAAGATGATACTTTGAGTCAGAAGCAAATGGCAGCAATGGTAAATGTTGCACACCAAACAATTTCTGACCATATGAAAGCTATGGGAAAGATCCAAAAGTGTGGAAAATAGTTGCCACATGAATTGAATGAAAGACAGATGGAAAACCGAAAAACCATTTGTCAAATTTTGCTTCAAATACATGAAAGAAAATCAGTTGCATCGAATAGTTGCTGGTGATGAAAAATGGATTTATTTTAAGAATCCTAAATGGGAAAAATCATGGGTTAATCCGGGACACCCATCAACAGCGATTGCAAAACCAGATCGATTCAGCAAGAAGACAATGCTCTGTGTTTGGTGGGACCAGTAAGGTGTGGTGTATCATGAGCTTCTAAAACTCAATGAAACTGTGAATACTAATCGCTACAGACAACAAATGATCAATTTGAACTATGCATTGATTGAAAAAAGATGATAATAACCCAGAAGACATGGCAAAGTAATTTTTTTACAGGGCAATGCACCTGCACACAAAGCAAAACTGGTTCATGATACAATCAAAACACTTGGCTGGGAGCTGCTACACCACCTGCCGTATTCACCAGACTTGGCCCCTTCCGACTACCACTTGTTTTCATCAATAGGATACGCATTGGCTGAGGAACACTTCAATTCCTATGAAGAAGTCGACATATGGGTGTCTGATTGGTTTGCTTTAAGAGATCAACATTTCTATTGGCATGGTGCCCACAAATTGCCAGAAAGGTGGTCAAAATGTATAGAAAGCAATGGTCAGTAATTTGAATAAAATGTTTTTACTTTTAAATTCAAAATTAGTGTTTCATTTTCTCAAAATACGCTCATTTCATAACGGTACACCTGATATTTGCTGCAGATTTCACCAGAACACAAATTTTAAAAATTGGATAATAAGCAAAAAATGCAATGCAGATGATTTTTAAAAATGCATTATGTTTGCAGATGACGTGGCATACTAATTTAGTCCTGTGTCTGATTCTGGTTAGTAGCCTCAGGACACCCACAATGTAAAATAAAAGGTATATGACAACAAAATCTCATGTCCCTTATTCCTTAACCTAAAAATAACCCGTATGTATGTATTTCAGGTAAACAATTACAAAAAACAACTGAGGGTGCCATAACTGTGATGAAACATTTGGATGATGTAACAAAACAATAATTTGTGTACTTGCAAAAAGGCGGACCCACCCTTAATAAATTATAATTTTTCTACAAGCACAGGAATTGAGCTCAAAACTCCAATATGATATGTGTCAACTACTTCCGATGTGGACTCGAACCCAAGCCCTCACCTTTTACAAACTGTGTCCTACCTGAATGAGCTATCTTGGCACAAATCACAATCCACACTTACAGCTACACATGCTCCAGTACTCTTATGCTACAGTTCACACACTGCTGCAATTCCACTCTTGGGATTGCTTCATAAGGGTGCTTAGGTGTATGGCAATTAGAATGATGACAAATTTAAAAAAATATATATACAGAATACTTCATTTAATTTGTTGTTGCTGTTGTGGTCTTCAGTCCTGAGACTGGTTTGTTGTAGCTCTCCATGCTACTCCATCCTGTGCAAGCTTCTTCATCACCCAGTACTTACTGCAATCTACATCCTTCTGAATCTGCTTAGTGTATTCATCTCTTGGTGTCCCTCTACGATTTTTACCCTCCACGCTGCCCTCCAATGCTAAATTGGTGATCCCTTGATGCCTCAAAACATGTCCTACCAACCGATCCCTTCTTCCAATCAAGTTATGCCACAAACTTCTCTTCTCCCCAATCCTATTCAGTGCCTCCTCATTAGTTACGTGATCTACCCACCTTATCTTCAGCATTCTTCTGTAGCACCACATTTCGAAAGCTTCTATACTCTTCTTGTCCAAACTGGTTATCGTCCACGTTTCACTTCCATACATGGCTACACTCCATACAAATACTTTCAGAAACGACTTCCTGACACTTAAATCTATACTCAATGTTAACAAATTTCTCTTCTTCAGAAACACTTTCCTTGCCATTGCCAGTCTACATTTTATATCCTCTCTACTTCGACCATCATCGGTTATTTTGCTTCCCAAATAGCAAAACTCCTTTACTACATTAAGTGTCTCATTTCCTAATCTAATTCCCTCAGCATCACCCGACTTAATTCGACTACATTCCATTATCCTCGTTTTGCTTTTGTTGATGTTCATGTTATATCCTCCTTTCAAGACACTGTCCATTCCGTTCAACTGCTCTTCCAATTTCTTTGCTGTCTCTGACAGAATTACAATGTCATCGGTGAACCTCAAAGCTTTTATTTCTTCTCCATGGATTTTAATACCTACTCCGAATTTTTCTTTTGTTTCCTTTACTGTTTGCTCAATATACAGATTGAATAGCATTGGGGAGAGGCTACAACCCTGTCTCACTCCCTTCTCAATCACTGCTTCCCTTTCATGCCCCTCGACTCTTGAAACTGCCATCTGGTTTCTGTACAAATTGTAAATAGCCTTGTATTCCCAGTATTTTACCCCTGCCACCTTTAGAATTTGAAAGAGAGTATTCCAGTCAACATTGTTAAAAGCTTTCTCTAAGGCTACAAATGCTAGGAATGGAGGTTTCCCTTTCCTTAATATTTCTTCTAAGATTAAGTCGTAAGGTCAGTATTGTCTCAAGTGTTCCAATATTTCTACGGAATACAAACTGATCTTCCCCGAGGTCGGCTTCTACCAGTTTTTCCATTCGTCTGTAAAGAATTTGTGTTAGTATTTTGCAGCTGTGACTTATTAAAATGACAGTTCGGTAATTTTCACATCTGTCAACACCTGCTTTCTTTGGGATTGGAATTATTATATTCTTCTTGAAGTCTGAGGATATTTTGACTGTCTCATACATCTTGCTCATCAGACAGTAGAGTTTTGTCAGGACTGGCTCTCCCAAGGCCGTCAGTAGTTCTAATGGAATGTTGTCTACTCCCGGGGCCTTATTTTGACTCAGGTTTTTCAGTGCTCTGTCAAACTCTTCATGCAGTATCTTATCTCCCATTTCATCTTCACCTACATCCTCTTCCATTTCCATAATATTGCCCTCAAGTACATCGTCCTTGTATAGACCCTCTATATACTCCTTCCACCTTTCTGCTTTCCCTTCTTTGCTTAGGACTGGGTTTCCATCTGAGCTCTTGATATTCATACAAGTGGTTCTCTTCTCTCCAAAGGTCTCTTTAATTTTCCTATAGGCAATACCTATCTTACCCGTAGTGATATATGCCTCTACATCCTTACATTTGTCCTCTAGCCATCCCTGCTTGGCCATTTTGCACTTCTTGTTGATCTCATTGACATTTGTATTCCTTTTTGCCTAGTTCATTTGGGGCATTTTCATATTTTCTCCGTTCATCAATTAAATTCAATATCTCTTCTGTCACCCAGGTATTTCTACTAGCCCTCATCTTTTTACCTACTTTGTCCTCTGCTGCCTTCACAATTTCATCTCGCAAAGCTACCTGTTCTTCTTCTACTGTATTTCCTTCCCTCATTCTTGTCAAATGTTCCCCAATGCTCTCTCTGAAACTCACTACAACCTCTGGTTCTTTCAGTTAAACCAGGTCCCATCTCCTTAAATTCCTACCTTTATGCAGATGGATCAGTTTCAGTCCACAGTTCATAACTAATAACTTGTGGTGAGAGTCCACATCTGCCGCTGGAAATGTCTTACCATTTAAAACCTGTTTCATAAATCTCTGTCTTACCATTACATAATCTACCTGAAACCTTCCAGAGTCTCCACACCTGTTCCCTGTATATAACCTACCTTCATGATTTTTGAACCAAGTGTTAGCTATGATTAAGTTATGCTCTGTGCAAAATTCTACCAGGCGGCTTCTTCTTTCATTTCTTACCCCCATTCCATATTCTCCTACTAAGTTTCCTTATCTTCCTTTTCCTACTCTCGAATTCCAGTCACCCATGACTATTAAATATTCATCTACCTTCACTACCTGAATAATTTCTTTTATCTATCATACATTTCATCAATTTCTTCATCATCTGCAGAGCTAGTTGGCATATGAACTTGTACTACTGTAGTAGGTATGGGCTTCGTGTCTATCTTGGCCACAATAATGTGTTCACTATGCTGTTTGTAGTAGCTTACCCACACTCCTATATTTTTATTCATTGTTAAACCTACTCCTGCATTACCCCTATTGATTTTGTATTTATAATCCTGTATTCATCTGACCAAAGTCCTGTTCCTCCTGTCACCGAACTTCACTAATTCCGACTATATCTAACTTTAACCTATCCATTTCCCTTTTTAAATTTTCTAACCTACCTGCCCGATTACGAGATCTGACATTCCACGCTCCAATCCGTAGAATGCCAGTTTTCTTTCTCCTGATAACGACATCCTCCTGAGTAGTCAGATATCCGAATGGGGGACTATTTTACCTCCAGAATATTTTACCCAAGAGGATGCCATCATCATTAACCATACAGTAAAGCTGCATGTCCTCGGGAAAAATTACGGCCTTAGTTTCCCCTTGCTTTCGGCCGTTCGCAGTACCAGCACAGCAAGGCCGATTTGGTTAGTGTTACAAGACCAGATCAGTCAATCATCTAGACTGTTGCCCCTGCAACTACTGAAAAGGCTGCTGCCCCTCTTCAGGAACCACACGTTTGTCTGGCCTCTCAACAGATACCCCTCCGTTGTGGTTGCACCTACAGTATGGCCACCTGTATCACTGAGACACACAAGCCTCCCCACCAACGGCAAGGTCCATGGTTCATGAGGGGGATTAATTTATATGTTTCTAATTTTGTGTAGAATCTTATGTGACACACTGTCAAAAAAGTAAAGTCCTTTGTCTCAGTATCGGTCAATGTTTCTGTAATGATTTTTCTGATGTTTCACTAGCACTAGTGAATGTATCATAAAAGATACATGCTCCACAACTGTTGGTGGACCATCAACAATGGAAGGCGGATCTCCAATAGTTTTATACGGGCAAACTTCTGTTCTTCCTCTGTATGGTAAGCAGTGGTCTGCCATGCTCTTTCTTACTTGTCCTGCATGAAAATTTCTTTTTAATCCTGTAACAACTTACCGCACAGTAGAGCAAGATATTCATGTTATACATCAGCAGGCAGAAGCAGTTACCACATGCTGCTTCTGTAATGCTTAAAAACTTACCTTTAAGGTGTAGTCAAAGAATTAACTATCTGCTCTGAAAAACAAAGTTGCAGAATTAATTTTTCTTTTTTGTTTGCAGATAAATGTCTGCTGTCCTGGAACACATTGAAATCCCGAGATCATAGTACCACCGCAAGCTACTACAGGAGCCAAAACAAAATTGTGGAGCGCACAGGGAAAGTGGAAATGGGCTGCACCAATTTGCTTCGGTTACTCTAATAGTTTACTGTCGTCTCGGGATTTCAAGTATGGCCGAGGACAGCAGACATTTATCTGCAAACAAACAAGAAAAACTTATTCTGTAACTTTATTTTTTCAAGGTGGCTTGGGGACTATCCATCATACTATAACTATGGGAATTAAATCTAATACTCTAATTGGAGTTACCTACCTCTTTCTTCAGCTGTAGTGGTTCATGTGCATCAGGATCTTCGAGGGTTTCCAGTTTCTGCAAAAGTTAATGTAGAATATATTAATTCAACTTCATCTGAAAATGACTATGAGTATATATCCTACTACTTTCAGGATGATGGGAGAAACAGACAGCACTCACAACAACGTACATCAGAGGTTTTATCTTAGGCTCACAATGAACACATTAAGTGCTGTGTTAAGGATACACAATTGCCATGTTACTGTTTTAGAGACTATTTAATGTCCAGAAGACACACATTTTCTCTGACACCCAAACCCTTACACAATCAAAGTGTATTCTCTTCTCCAATATCTCTGTCAGCCCACTTCAGAAACAGTAATGCTGGGCCACATGGGTCAGTGATGGCCTGTTAGCACATAGTGCCACCTACAGAAATACGGCAGTGGGATGTCATTGAATCAGTTGGTGCAGCAGGTGGCAGGAATTAAATGCCTGCCACCACCAATGCCTGCATAAGGGCACGGACTGCAAAAGACCAGTATTTCACCATAACATTTATACTCAATAAATCGTGGAAGAGGTTACTTCCCACTGTATCCTGTGTTAAGAACTATTCCCATTTCATTCTTATATGGAGTGGAGAAGAATAACTGCGTAAATGGCTCTGACTGCAAGGTAATTAGCCTACTCTTGCCTTCACAGTCCCTGTGAGAATGATATGTAGGGGTAAACACAGGGGGGTCCCGAAAAATGTATGTACTCTCTGACAGTTAATATCTTTGGTACAAAATGACATACCTTGCAAGTTTATGTGGTAGCATAGTCGATTGTTTTCTCAGCATATCTTGGCATGCATTTTCTAGCAGATGACAGCACACCAATGAATTAAGTAAGGTTGTCATTTCAGCAATGCAAGGTTGTACTGAAGTGGTACCGGAAGTACGAAAACATGATGGAGGTACAACGGCAATGGCATAATGTGTACAGAACTCGGTCACCACCACGTACAACAATTTATTGTATGTGTGATAAATTTGAAGGCAATGGTACTGTTCAGGATCTGCATAAGGAAATGTCTGACTGACCAAAAACATCAACTAGTTCAGCTTCCAGTGCTGATGTGTTGCAACATTTTACTAGGTCACCTCAAAAATCTGTAAAGCATGGTGCACGTGTGAAAGCGTGGTGAGCTGATCAAGCATAGAACAATTTCTGAATGCTGCAAAGTGGACAGTGTACATTTCAAGACCACTACGTGCTATGAACAAGGACAATCCAGATCCAAGGATGGAGTACTGCAAGTAGTTTGAAGGTCTGCTTTGCAAACGTGAATGGTTTACAAGGATGATTATCTGGTATCATAAGGCGCAATTCAAACTGAACGGTACCGTAAACTGCCACAACTACATGTACTGGACTCCTGAAAACCCTCACATTCATGTGAACAAATACGCCAATCTACTGGGCGTTAATGTGTGGTGTGGTCTGTCATCGCGGGGTTTAATTGGCCCATGCTTTGAAAGTACCATAACTGGCAAGATGTATCTTCAAATACTGTGAACATCAATTTTACCTGCCATCTGAGAGGTGTTTGGAAATGAAAGATTTTACCTACAACAAGATAGTGCTCCAACTCACTACCAAAGAGATGTCAGAGACCACTTGGATGAAAATCTACCTGGATGATGGATAGGCCGAAGAGAGCTATTGAGTACCCATCAGGGTCTCTACAACATACCCCTCTTGACTTCTACCTATGGGGGACCTTGAAAAATGAAGTTTATCGACAGAGGCCAGCTACACTGAACAAGCTACGAGAAACCATCGAGGCATTCTGTGCGGCTGTCACAGCGGCAACACTAACAGTCGTAGTTCTGTCAAACGTTCGACAGTACCGACTTTATTTGGCTGCTAATGGGAGTCACTTTGAATACATAAAATAACCTTTCCCCAGTGTACAAATTGTAATGATGTGTTATTTTGTTCCATTAATACTTACTATCAAAGACTGTCTACATTTTTATGGACCCTGAGATATTCGCTATTTTTGACTTCATTAAAACAGCAAATACGAGTAGTTAATACTTTCAGCCAGAAGGCAAATACTTGTTTGTAAATAATGATTAATGTATAATGAGGCGTCGCATAGCGACGGTGGAATTTTCTAGTGATGTAATTTGTCGTCTTTGGGCGTCAATAAAAACAGAAAAATACGGATAGATATACGATCCTTCACTATTTTGTTCGAGGGAGAACAAATGAAGCCTTGAGCGCTAAGAAGACTTTTACTGTTTTTCTGAAGTAAGACGGACGCAGATTTGTGGCGGTCTGATCTAATTATTTTTACTAAATAAATAAAAACGTGTTCCGTCTAAGTTTTGAGTGAAGTGTAGGAAGAAGAACTGTTGTAACTTACCGTGACGAAGCACGAGCGACTCAAGAGGACAATGGCTATATAAAAGAGCGCTAAATGGACATGATACGGACATAAAAAATCTACCGTCATTGTTGTATTAAGCTTAAGGTACGATATATGTTTTAGTTATAATAAATATTTGTTCTGGGAATACTGAATCATTTAGCAGTGCTCATTTCGATTATCTCCTCAGTATTATTTTCATTTTAATTATGCATTTTGCTAATATTACAGACACCAAGATCAGCAGTCTAATGTGCGTGTTACATTGATAAAAAGAAAACTGTTTTATCGTCTTCTTGCATCAGCTTTAATATCGAATTTCCCTTTTGTGTGATGTTACAGTTGTTTTTGCGCCCTTAAGAACTTTCTGGTCCCTTAGGAAATTGTTTTGTCATAACAATAACTTCACAACCGGGTATGATCGTATCTACGATCATGAAGTAATTAGAAAGACGATAACGCAATTTCTTATTCAACAGCACGCTAGTTGTGACTGCCTCCAGCCACGCGAAACTGCAAGTAAAAACTATTCACATCTCATAATGCAATATTTTATGACAATGGTCAATCCATGATTCTTACGCCAATTGTGATTGATAAAACAGTTAGTTAAATCTCAATTTCCAACTTTCCATTGAATAGCAACATCACTTCTATTTTGTAACATCACACTTGGCGCCCGAACAGGGACGTGACCAAAAATTAGTTCAAATTCTTGGAAAATTTTCTATGTGCTTGTGTTAATAAATGTTCTGTCGTTTCATGTACACATCGTCTCTCTGTGAGAAAAACGGAATATTTGCTGGTTGATAACGCAGTTTAATTACGGAGAGATAAGAAAAGAGACGCGAATTTGCTGAGACAACATAGCGGTATTCAAGCCATCAAAAAGTAAGTCAGAATTTTGCATACGCAGTGTAGTGCTTCAGTAGCAACGTTGCTTTTCCAAGTCGATCCACATCCTTTCTATCTCCTTCCCGCTATAGAAAATCTGCTTTATTTTATCTTTCAAAGTAAAATTCTTCGTAGTCTGATAATAGAAATTATTTCTCCCCATTGTTAGTATACCTGTATTGCATTTTCAACATGGTGGATAGTGTGCGCAATTTGCAGTGAAGAGCATCTTCATTCATTTGTCTGAAACGGTTAGGTTCCATCTTGTCTTCTTGCCAGATAGAATTTCATTTGTTGCTCACGCGAGAGTGGTGCTCTTAGCGGACTCACCACGTCACTGACAAACGACGAAAGCCTTACGTAGCACGTGATTTACTAACGAAAATGGCAGATAGTAAACAGAGACAGGCGACAACAGGAGACGGGAGTGAAGACGTTAATAGTATTCCATACCCTTTACGATCGCGAACGGTAGGTTCCCGTGTGGAAACTGAACTAACCATGTCTGTAACAGGGGAAAGTGACCCTAAAGTCCAAATTCTTCCCGCTGCAGCTACAAATGACCTCGGTGCGTTAAGGGGGGACGTACACGAAACTGCAGTAATTTTAAAAGTATTTTATAAAACTCTAATTTTTTAAGATAATCAATCCAAATTTGGTACAGTTATTAAGAAATGTTATGCGCATATGAACCTAAATTTTCATTTTTATTGACCTTTTACATCTTTAATTATTAACAATTAATTTTTTTTCAACAATGTAATTACAAATGTTCCTTTTTTGAGAAAACTGTGAGAGCAATGTTAATGAATTTTTGTACACACTTTCATACCAAATAATTACAAAACTCTGTGGAGCAGAATTTTTATATCTTCTTTTGTTCAGTTTTTACGGGTCTCCCAATTTCCCTGAAAAATAATATATCAAATTTAAGGAATATTTTCTACCATAAATACCTTACTATTTTATTAAATGAAAATTCCTTCCACAGAATTTTTCACTATAGTACTGACTAGTCATATACCAAATTTCACTTCTCTACCTTTTGTGGTTTTTGAGAAAAAGGTACATAAAGTTATAAAAATGTAAGTTACGGGAAAACTGAATCAATGATTTGATAGTGTTTGTATTAGGTCTTACCGTCTCTGTGTGAACTAGTGCAAGCCATATGCATACTCCTCTTCATCTGCAAGCAGTCTCTTCTTTGCTTGTCTTCTTTGGTTAACCTGCTGTTCAATTTTATTGGCTGTAATATCAGCCGCAGCAACTCTTTTGTCATCGATGTCCTTCAATATTGAATAGGTGAAAGCTCCTGGATGAAATCCTAGCCTCTGTAGAGTTTTTATTCTTCCAAGATTACCATTGTTAAAAACTAAACAAGCATCATATGCAGCAATTTCAACAATAATTGTTGAAACAAATGTTGTTTTTGGGCAACGTTTCCAAATCAGTGAGTTGTAACTTTCATTAGGGTTTTGTGTCTTTCCATGCACACACTTTCGTAGGAGGTCTGGCTCTGCTAAACACCTAAATGTTGGTTTTATAGCACTTAAAACAGCCACAGGTAAACTGTGCTTGTGTGAATAGTTCATGCCATCACGCTCAGCCTGCTTGAATTTGCACCACGATATGTCACACAAATTATGTACAGGTTTGTCATCTGTGGATAGTTTATGAAAATAAATAGACCACACAGCCTTCTGCATGTTATTCAAATTTCCACTGTTGTCCCTTATTGCCTTGCCATAGTACACTTGTAAAGAATGAATTTCTTTGTCTGTGAGTCTGTTGGGACCACCTAAAAGTTTTCCATCCTCAAGTTTCCTGCCCTTCAATTCACGTTTCAATTTTAAAAGTCTGCCTCCCATTCGTTTTTGCACATGTCCAACACATTCCAACTTTTCTATAGCACAATGGGGACCATAAGGTTCACTTTCCAAAACAGTTTTGAAGGAGCTGGAGTCACCATCACCAAGGTATTTTGTGTATCTAACACCGTACTTTTCCACACTTCGATGGAACATAAGTTTCATAGCTGCAGGTTCCATTCCACCACTAGAACCAGAATAATTTCTACAGCACACTTTCTTGTGTTCAACCTGCCACTTATTTTCTTCCACTTCACCAGCTCTCTTTCCGAGTACACAGCTATAGCAATATTTGCTCATTACCTGAACGTCAAGAATTTTTCCAGTATCAACACTAATGACAGATGATACTCCATACAGTGATGTATGTCCACGCTTCATCCACGTTCCATCACATGACACACACAAATCGGTGTCTGGCGTGTTATCTGCTTCTGTCTTTAGTTCACTATTCATCTTCACAGCTTCCTTTGCAGAGGACTTCAAGTTTTCTTCCACTTCCTCTTGAAGAGCACTTAGCAGTGTTTTATTTCCAGTGGTGTACCTAGCACTTGGTTGTGGCATGTTCATGATCCCACAAAACAGTCTGGTACCTTCCCTGCCTATGCCCAAACATCTCATGCCATATATTAAACGCATATTTGCTTCATATATCCGGTTACTTGATGCCGAAGTTCTAAAAGCAGTGTCTGAATGACAGCTTTCACAAGTAAGATGCAACATACACACTATTCCAATTCTGTTTTCTTCGTCATATAATCTCAAACTTTTTGCACCACAGTCAGCACATACACAAGCAGATGATATAATATCAGATAGTATTTTCAAATCAATAAGCCTAAAACCACTAGTAGCTTGAGTGTCTGAGCCACAATCATCAAGTGATTGACAGCTGTCAATTTTCCTTCTCGAAGCACTCGCTTTCTTGGTTGAAGTATCGTTTCCATTTGTTATTATGGGGCTGGTTTTCAAGTTGTCTTTACTACATCGAGAAGCTTGACACTTTCTAACCTTTTTAAACACCTTACTAGAACGCGGCATGCTGCAAAATATAATAACAAGTCTACTTACAACTTTCGTAAAAATGTATTCCAAACAAACACTCGTAAACAAACGCTATAAATCAAAGAATATAAAACCAGCGGCAGAGATATTATTCCACAGCCTTCTTGATGTAGTACACAAACGTTCCCTGCATTGTGACTGCACAAAACTGGAAAAAAACGCAGTATAAATAGATATACGAGAGGATGAAGACCAAGATGGGGGGGCGTCGCCCTGTGCAAGCTATTACAAATTATTATTTTTTTCCCCCTTAGAAGCGGAATTGGAACGTAATATTTGGTAATTGAAATTTCAATACCATGTAGTAAATGAAGAGCCAATAAAATTTTTTTCACAAATTTGGTCATTTTCATGTACGTCCCCCCTTAATGGAAATGCTGAAACAACAGTTTGACGCAGTAAATGAGACTATAAAAACACAAAATGAGACTGTTAACGCCCGATTAGATGCTGTAAGCGAATCAGTAAAAACACAAAATGAGACTGTTAACGCCCGATTAGATGCTGTAAGCGAATCAGTAAAAACACAAAATGAGACTATAAAAACACAAAATGAGACTGTTAACGCCCGATTAGATGCTGTAAGCGAATCATTAAAAACACAGCTAGGCACAATCAAAACAGATCTGCATAAAGAAATTACGGCTGAATTAAATACCCATTTGGGTGAGGTGCAAACTAAGATCAGTGATCAAATTCAGAAAATGCAGAAACAGGTGAAAAGTGAAATAGCTGAAGTATCTGGAACATTAAACACAAAAATTCAGGCAGCTACCAAAGAAATAAACTCAGTTAGAAATGCAGTATCTGACATTGAAGGTGTAGTGGAGGATCTGTCGAGGCAGATAGACTCAATCAATATTGAAGAACAGGTTAAGAGCACCGTGAAAGCACACTCGGAGGCATTGTCGGAACACTACGGTGAATGGATAAAGGGTAAAGATATTTTTATCGAAAAGAAGGTCAGGGAGGAGCTTAGGGAGACTGTCAAGGATGTAACTTATGAAATCTTAGCTGCTCCTGGTAAGTCTGGAGACACAGTGGTTTCTGAATTGGGACAGATTCGGAGGACACTTACACGGGATCTTCCCGAGTGGAAGCAGCAAGTAGTGGACGAAGTCAGAATGCTGAGAAACTGGGTAGAAAATCCGCACACGCGTACGCAAACTATAGGGAACAACTCTTTAGACGGTGACGAATGTCAGTCAACTCCTTATCGTTCACCGCCTGATTACTTGCAAAACAACAGTCCTGTTGAGTCCCGAGTAGGGAAACTAAATGATCCGCCCACAATTGTGAGTTTAATGCAAGAGGAAAGTGTGATTAAGCATCGCACTTTTCCTGTTTTTCATCCGCAGAAGCGAGAAATACACCCCATCGTGTTCCTAAAGAATTTTTCCGGCATATTTCCCAGGAGCTGGACAGACAGACAGCGTATTCAGTTCGTCACTGGCTTTATTTCTGGTGATGCAGCATTATGGGGAACGGAAATGGTAGACACGTGTAGGAATTATGAAGAGTTTGAGAAAATGTTCTTGGCAAAATTTTGGAGTAATGGGGTACAGCAAAGATTAAGGAAGGAGGTGTATGGTGCGGAAATTTTCAATGAGAAGCATGGAAGTCTCCGGCGATACTTTGAGAAGTATCTAGCAAAAATTAGATTCTGGGATTCTCCGATTTCTTCCAAGGACGTAATTATGATTCTCAAAAGCAAACTCCCTGTGTCTATTAGAGAGAAATTAGTAAATGTGTCCGAAGAAGACACGGATGTATTCCTTTCTGTGCTGGATTCCTTAGATTTAATTAGCGAGGATGTGCGCTCCAAGGTTGGCAGCGGCAAATTCTTCCCTGGCAGCCAGCAGAATGCATCGCACGCGGACAACAATGCGCCCAAGGAGAGAGCGAGCTACTGCGACCGCTGTTACCAACCTGCCAGCGGTTATCAAAACGCAAACGGCAATAACTTTAAACGGAAGCAGAAAACCAATTACAGTAATCAGCAGAGATACCACCCAATTTACAACCACCAGGTACAACATCAGTACGGAAACCCACCCTTTAATTCTGCGCCTGAGCAGCATGGAAATTCTCCACAAACTAGTGGTAATTTTTCAAATGGACCAGTGTACAATCAAAGTTATAGGTCGAAATATGGCAAGTGGCATGGGCAAGGCGGAGGCCACCCAGCACAACATAAGAACAACTTTCCACAGGATAGAGGACCGCGGAACAATTTTCAAATGGCACCAAATGCGAACTTTCCTTCACAAGGAAATGGTTTTGCCGGCAACCAAAAGATCGGGCGACATCAGCCTTCTCAAGTATTCTATTCACAAGTGAATGCACCCAGTGGATTTGACCCCTTTACACCGGCATTTGTACCACATAACCAGCACCAATATGAAACGGAACAAACACTTAAGGCCATGAATGACAAACAGGTTAAACATCCTGCGGAAAATTAGAGGCAGCACCTTTCAGCCTCCTAGAGGTCGCTGCCGGTTCCAGTGGGGGTACTAACGAATACTCTGATTCTGAGTATGTTAATGCGATACGGTACGACCATGAGACCGACTTACGAGATGACCTTGCACCTGACCTAGAAGCTCAAGACATTAATGACATTTATGATGAACAGGTCCAGGCTTCGATTAAGATTTCTATTGCCAACATTCCTGTCACAGCCATTGTTGATGCAGGAGCAAACATCAATGTGATGTCATCATGTCTCTTCAGACAGGTGTCTTCTGTATCAAAAGTTTTATCATTGCCGATTCAGGGCTGCTCCATATCGGGAGCGATTGGTCCATTGAAACAGAGAGTTAGTTTACAGACGCAGCTTCAACTGCAGATAGCATCTGTTTTGGTTTCTTACCTCTTGCTTACTGGAAATTTCCTTGTGTGAACTGTTAATGATAAGTATTGTGTTGAACAGCGCACTGATTACATGGTAACAGCTATTACATGTAAACTTTAAGTATTAAATGCTATGTATGAAAAAATTGTTTATAGTGATGGACATTGAACTGATATTTCTTCAACAAGATGAAGCAGGAAATAGGGGTTGCACCAAGAATTTCTATTTAATTTTAAGTTAGTATTAAGAAAAAAAAAAGTGCTTGCGAGGCGATTGCCCGGAGCTATATAAATATGTAAAGGTGAGAAATGGAGAAGGATGCGTAAATAAGCACTTCTCTCAAGGTACAAGAATATTTATAGATTTATTTTTAGTAATGTAAGTACTTGAAGTTCTGTAGTAAAAGCCCAAATTACCTGCTTAAAAAAAAAAAGGTACATGGTCAGACAGTCCAGACAGTGGACAGGAGTAGAAGAAATAGCTTAAAGTTCAGTTAAAGCGTGCTGTTAAATGGAAAAAACAAGTGGTAACCCGCATGTGTTCACGCAAGGAGACAAAAAGCTGTAGTAAACTAAGTAAGGTGAAATACAGTACAAATGGAGGCAAACCATGAAGCATCAATAATGTAGCGTAAGTACTCCACGAGGCCATTAATTGCTATGAAAGTAAACTATTTCCCTGTGATCGGAGCCCAAGGTAAAGAGTATATGAGGAATGTTAGCTGACGAATTGATTTCAATAGAATCGAGGTACTAAATAACCACACAGCAAGCCACCTGTATCATAAATAAGTCCAAGTAAAGATCTTCAGAAGATTTGTAGTGTAATCTAGCGACCATTCAATACCCTAATTGAAGGCTAATCTAAAGAACAAGCAATGCAGTGATATTTAAACTTAATATTGACTATAACCTGAGTAAGACGTAGAAGTAGCAAAGCATGCTGTAAGGAAGGAGGTTGAAGTTTATATATGTGCCTATGTTTATTAAGATAATTTTATTTACATGCAGATTTTATTGCAAAAATGTCTCCTAAGACACTCCTCTTATGAAATCCATTTTCCTTCTGCCCGTTCCTTTTGATCCTGGTTCATTAACCCAGACCAAGGGTCGACTTGTAAAAGGCACGTGTGCTTCGAAGCAAAGCAGTGCTTATGAGAAATGAGACACGTAGCGTGATGAACTTCGCTAGCTTTGGTAATATTTGTTATGGACCGGTTGCGTAGACCCAGTGAACTGTCGGTAATTCCATTCATGCAAAAAAATAGTAGACACGCGTTACCCTATTTTTTTTTAACAGAGAACGATTGCTGAGTACATGAAGCGAAGAGGGAGACCTATTGTTATCCAGTCTGCCCTCAAATATAAAAACAAATTTGGCAAGCAAAAAAAAAAAAAAAAAAAAAAAAAAGATTCAGCGTTAAATGCGTACTCGTTATGTAGTAGATATGCTGCGTGGCAGTAGAAAATGATCTTGGGTGCACTAAAGAATAAATGCAACGAGTGTTGCGAAACCTGTAGTTTTCATAATGAGGAGATGAGCACTTAAAAGAAAGTTTGAAAGAATATTTTTAGGTTCACTAGTGAAAGCAAATCTTGAGATATAAAGAGTCCATTCATAAAGCAGTTGTTCACTGGACTTAACAAAAGGAGTGACCATTAATTGTAAATATTAGCTCGTAAGTGATATTTTGTAAATAGTAGAATATAAGTCTTTCTATACCAGTGGAGGAAACGTGCAAAATTGATTGTTTTGTAAATGAACTCCATCGGCGAAGGAACTAAGCACGAATGCTGTGTGAAGATGCACACTAAAGTGCGACGTGCATAATAAAAATAACTGTTCACTGTATACTAGTGGTAGTGTTGTACGGCAAGTGTAAAAAAGAAGTCAAGGCTACGACAACAGGTGCAACGCAAAGTTCAGTGTTGTTCTAAGTGCAGCGACAGCTAAAACATTCGTCGTCACTTACCTGTGAGCCTCATGGGAGGCAGTTGACAGAGAAGTATGGAGGCAGCTTCAGTGTCTGGCTCCTCCGATGGAAAACGCGCGCGAGGTGTTTGTATCGATGCACTCGTGTGATACGAAGTTCACAAAAAAAAAGGAGCACTCGACGACCACCAGCTCTGTTACAGCCTTAGCGCGAACGGATACTGAGTATTGGAGCTCACGCAACACTGTGCAGCCGCTGTGAGTGGCTGACGTGTGGGTGACGAAACAATCCAAACTTTAAACTGCTAACCGCCATGACTTCAATCGTACATACTGGAGGAAAGACATTTGTACACTTGTGTGACTACATTTTCATATGTAAATTATGCAATTTTCTTGAGTTAAAGTTAAGATGAGTGAGAAGTAGATTGTTAGATTACTCAGACCTTAAAGCCATTAATACCGGCACTCCTGAACACTGCTAAAATGAATTATAATCCTGTCTCTTGATGGACAAAGAAAATGAATGTGCACTATAGGAAGACCCTAAACTCCAGACCAGTCCCGATCCTTAACAAATGTATCCAGTAGCTTGTAAGTCATACTAATAATTTTCCACTTCTTCTGTTTCATATTGTAAATAAAAACCCGGGAAACCACTTGAATTCCTGGCACCACAATGGAAAGGACAGATGTACTGCATGATGAACGCCGTAGACAGCTAACACAGAAAGTGAAAGCATCACGAAGTGTAGTGCTACGTTATTAAACTGTAATTGAACCACAAGGAGTCAACAGATGCTCGAACATTGTCCACTCTAGTTTAGTGAAAATAAGCACTCACTGTACTCATGTATTAGTTGTTAAGCTCAAGAGAAAGTAATTCCTGAATTCTATCCCCTGAAGTGCGAAATGAACGTTCACTTATTGTTATAAGCAAATATGGACCAAACTTAAATATGCACATAAATGTTAATTTTGGTATTATGGAATGAAGTGACTGATGAACAAAGAATGAAAAACTTTATTTTGAAAAATGATAAATATCTGATATATGTTTATAAATGTGATTTCAATTTATGTACTTTGTACGCCAGTAACGTTATGTAAATGTCACACCAAAAATCACGAATATCTCATGAGGACATGAGGATCGAGGTAATCCTTCGGCATTCCCTCTCTCCTCATGGGAGGCAATGAGATATTCGCTATTTTTGACTTCATTAAAACAGCAAATACGAGTAGTTAATACTTTCAGCCAGAAGGCAAATACTTGTTTGTAAATAATGATTAATGTATAATGAGGCGTCGCATAGCGACGGTGGAATTTTCTAGTGATGTAATTTGTCGTCTTTGGGCGTCAATAAAAACAGAAAAATACGGATAGATATACGATCCTTCACTATTTTGTTCGAGGGAGAACAAATGAAGCCTTGAGCGCTAAGAAGACTTTTACTGTTTTTCTGAAGTAAGACGGACGCAGATTTGTGGCGGTCTGATCTAATTATTTTTACTAAATAAATAAAAACGTGTTCCGTCTAAGTTTTGAGTGAAGTGTAGGAAGAAGAACTGTTGTAACTTACCGTGACGAAGCACGAGCGACTCAAGAGGACAATGGCTATATAAAAGAGCGCTAAATGGACATGATACGGACATAAAAATCTACCGTCATTGTTGTATTAAGCTTAAGGTACGATATATGTTTTAGTTATAATAAATATTTGTTCTGGGAATACTGAATCATTTAGCAGTGCTCATTTCGATTATCTCCTCAGTATTATTTTCATTTTAATTATGCATTTTGCTAATATTACAGACACCAAGATCAGCAGTCTAATGTGCGTGTTACATTGATAAAAAGAAAACTGTTTTATCGTCTTCTTGCATCAGCTTTAATATCGAATTTCCCTTTTGTGTGATGTTACAGTTGTTTTTGCGCCCTTAAGAACTTTCTGGTCCCTTAGGAAATTGTTTTGTCATAACAATAACTTCACAACCGGGTATGATCGTATCTACGATCATGAAGTAATTAGAAAGACGATAACGCAATTTCTTATTCAACAGCACGCTAGTTGTGACTGCCTCCAGCCACGCGAAACTGCAAGTAAAAACTATTCACATCTCATAATGCAATATTTTATGACAATGGTCAATCCATGATTCTTACGCCAATTGTGATTGATAAAACAGTTAGTTAAATCTCAATTTCCAACTTTCCATTGAATAGCAACATCACTTCTATTTTGTAACATCACAACCCCTCTGTGGGTCTTGGAACTTTTTAAGCACGATTTTGCAAGGTACAAAGTGCGTGTGTTCAAGTGTCTGCTGCTCAGGTTTTTCAGAAATTCCAGGACACTCACTCATGGATCAAACAAACTTGTGACCATTTGTTCTGCCCTTCTTTGTGTACATTCAATATCCCCTATTTGACATGGGCCCCAAACACTTATGAAATATTCTAGTATGGGTAGCACGATATTTTAAAAGTAGTCTCCTTTGTAGACTGAGTGCATTTTCTCAGTATCAGCAAGCACAGGAGAGATGCAAGTCTGGGATTACTAGGTTAAGACAAGGCAACAAATAGATGGACCAGGGTACAAAGGCGAATTTCTGAATGTATTGAAAACAGACTGGAAGTGAGCTAGACACAATGCCAGGTGAATGAATGTTAGACAGACCAAGGAAGCTCTTCACGATATCTGGAGACAAAAATGAGCAAGGCAATCATGTAACGGGCTGTGGGTAAATGACATTAGAAAACATGGAGGAGCAATGTGGATGCATTTTTCTGAAGACCATAATTCTAAAGTTTGTTTTTCAGAAATCATTTTACTTTTCGTAAAAACATTTTAAAACAAATCAGTTTGGAGTCACGCTGCAATCCACCCAAATTAAGTTTATGACAAGTACCTGATTTAAAAAAAAAATGTTTCTTCTCATTTCAGAGATAGATAATGAGCTAGCTATATTTCACTTTAATCAGAGTTAATATATACACAGACATTAAATAACCTGTCAAACTATATTTAAAGTTTTAGCTATTAATATGAGGGGATTTCAATAAGTAGTGCAACACATTTTTTATCACCTAATTTCGGGTGAAAATATGCAGAATTGGCTGTGGAACATAATGGAATAACCCTGCTTCCACCCCTATTGTTCTATAAAGTTTCATTAGGTGGTGGCATTATAAGTACCCTTCAAAATGATGTCTGTAATGGAGGTCCGTCCCAAGCAGAGAGCTGTCACTGAGTTTCTTTTGGCAGAAAACATCACAGGTATTCACAGGCACTTGCAATACGTCTCCGGAGACCTCGCAGTGAACGAAAGCACGGCAAATCGTCGGGTGTGGCATCTGTCACCAGTGCAACGAAATTGCGCCAACCTGTCCAATATCCCGCATGCTGGCTGGCCCACAAAGCTGTGGCTCCTGCAATACTCGAACGTGCGGACATTCTCATTCGAGTTGATCAATGAATCACAATGAAACACCTCACTGCACAACTAGATGTCTCTGTTCGTTGTGCTGGGGCGTTCATCCAACAGTTAAGGTACTCAACGGTGTGCCCCCCAGTTTCCCTGCCACCTAAATAGCAACAAAGAACCACGTGCCCAGAATTGCTTACACATAATGAGGCCAATTGCGACAATTTTTTGTCAAACATCATCACAGGTGATAAAACATGGGTTCATGACTTGAAACCAGAAGCAAACAGTAATCTACGGATTCGCGCCACCCCACCTCTCCTCTCCTCTGGAGAAAACATTCTGAGCAGTAACTGCAGCTGGTAAAGCCACGGTGGTAGTCTTCTGGGACTCTGAAGGGGTTATTCTGTTTGATGTCCTCCCTCACGGTGCAATGATCAACTAGGAAGTGTACTGTGCTATCCTCACCAAATTGAAGGAATAACTTCAGTGTGTTCGTCACCACAAAAATACAAACAAACTTCTTCTTCTCCTTGAAAAGCTAGGCCTCACAAAAGTCAGCATGCCCCAGAGGAGCACACCAAACTTCACTAAATTGTTCTTTCCCATCCATCCTACAGACCAGATCTCGCATCTTTTGACTTCCAATGAAAGATGCACTCTGTGGGAAGCAATACGTGGATGATGGGGAGGTCACAGATGCAGCAAGACGTCGATTCCAATGTTGACCGGCAGAATGGTACCGTACGGGCCCTCCCAGTAGGGTGGTGTAAGGTGGTCACATTGAATGGAAATTATGTTGAAAAAGAGGGTTTTGTAGCCAAAAGTGTAAGGAATAATATTTTGTATCAGAATCGTGAATAAAACCAACCCACTTTCAGAGAAAAATGTGTTGCGTTTCTTACTGAATGCCCCTTGTACTTTGAGCCCTACGTGCACTGTGCAACAATTGAGGAACAAGTATTAATCTAATCTAATCAACAACATCACTGCGAGTAAAATCTGGCTAACCTATGTTCACTGCAGGGCTGTCGATACGTGAATGACAACCACCAATCCGGCAGATAAACAAATAGGCACGGAGGAACTGTCCGCCTCGGAAACACCCGTTACCCAGCTGCCGAGTGTCAGAGCGGCCGCTACTGCTGAGGAACTGAGTGCCTGCTACTGCAATTCTACAAGTGACATTTTCTTGCTCCCACTCAAACCATGTTTTTCAGAATTCCAAACATAACAACGTCTTCTCTAACCGATCTCCTCCTCCTGTCAACCTCTCGAACTTAACGTCCTTTAACAAACCTCTATCCTCCCGAATCATAGAATTCAATTGTGTGTGTTTGCCAGGTTAACGAGAATTTTAAAAACTGCATTAGCACTGACTAACTGAAAAATGGGGAAGTAATACAACAGATGACCACGGGTGGATTTGAGCGATGAAATAGTGAACGCGGCAAAAGATCAAATTAGTACACACACAGGGCCCAGTACTTGAATAATGCACAAGATATGGAACTCATTGACAAAAGGAGAAAATATAAAACACTGCAAACGAAGCAGACATAGATAAAAATAAGGATACCTAAAAAATAAGAGCAATACATAGTGTGCAAAGTGACATACCAGAAACGGCCACAGGAGAAACATAATGCTGTAGGAGTTTGCGTGGTTATAGGACAAATATTTGTTGCTAATATGAACAACCAATAAAACCTTTGGACAAAAGGGAAGCAGTTTGGAGAAAAGGGAAGCAGCTGTATCAGCATCATGGGTCCAGATGGCAAAACAGTACTGAGCAAAGAGGAGGAGGCTGAGAGGTGGAGAGCATGGATACAAACTCTATATGAGAGAAACAAACTTGAAAACTGTATTCTAGAAAGAGAAAAGGAAGCAGATGAAGATGGGCTCCACAATATGCCAGAGGAATTTGACAGAACACTGAAAAATCTAAATCAAAACTAGGAAATTGCAGTAGGCGAAATTCCATCTTAATTAGTATCCTTGGACAAGCAGCCATGAGAAAACTGGTGTGCAGGATATGAGACAGGTGAAATATCCTCACACTTCAAGAAGAATTAAATAATCTCACAAGATGGCAGGTGCTGACAACCAATCATAGTCGAAAAGTACTAACACAAATTGTTTACAAAACAATGGAAATGCTGGTAGAAGCTAGCATAGGTGAAGATAAATTTGTGTTCCAGAGAAATGTAGAAATATGTGAATTGATACTGGCACTACAACTTGTCTTGGAAGATAGAATCAAAATAGGCACACCTGTAGTTTAGTATCTGTACATTTAGAAAAAGCTTTTGATTATACTGACACAAATACACAAAAATTCTGAAGTTAACAAATGTGTGTGAAATCTTATGGGATTTAACTGCTAAGGTCATCAGTCCCTAAGCTTACACACTACCTAACCTAAATTATCCTAAGGACAAACACACACACCCATGCCCGAGGGAGGACTCGAACCTCCGCCGGGTCCAGCCGCACAATCCATGACTGCAGCACCTTAGACCGCTCGGCTAATCCTGCGCGGCTGAAGTTAACCAGGGCAAAATGTAGGAACCAAAGATTACCTACAATCAATACAGAAACTAGTATGTAGAAAGCCATAGTCTATCGGAGTAAACACTGCTGCCAAGACTATTTCTAAATCTACAAATACAGGTTTGTGTTTTTTTTTTCAATCTAGCTTGTAAGATAAATCTTAGGTCAGTGTTGTCTCACATGGATCTATATTTCTCTGGAACCATAACTGATCCTCCCCAAATTGGCTTCTATCAGTTTTTTTTTTTTTTCATTCTTCTAAAGATAATTTATGTTAGCATTTTGCAACCATGATTAATTAAACTGTAACATTCACACCTATAAGCATCTGCCACCTTCTTAGGTATTGCAATTATTACATTCTCAAAGAATGGAAAAACCAGGATGGAATGTAACAATATTATGAAAATGAAAGTTGCTATTCACCATATAGCAGAGATGTTGGGTGGCAGATAGGCACAACAAAAATACTGTCACAAATAAAGCTTTTGGCCAATAAGACCGTCGTCGAAAATAGATGACACACACACACACACACACACACACACACACACACACACACACACACAATTGCAGTCTCAGGCAACTGAAGGCTGTGTGTGTGTGTGTGTGTGTGTGCGTGCTTATGACAAAGGCCAAAAACTTTATTTGCAACAGTGTTTTTGTTGAGCGTAGCTGCGACTCTTAAGTATTACATCCTCCTTGAAGTATGAGGGTGTTTTGCCAGGTTCATACATTCTACATGTCATATGGAACAGTTTTGTTATGGTTGCTTCTCCCAAGGGTTAATAATTCTGAGGGCATGCATTCCTTTTACTTAAGCCTGTCAGTGTCCTGTCAAATTCTTCTCGCAATATCCCATTTCCCATGTCATTATCATCTATTTCCTCTTCCCTTTCCATAACACTATCTTCGAGTTTATTTCCTTTATACAAATAGTGTGGCAATACACGCCACTACAGATAAATGTCATCATAAGGAATAATGCTCTGTTTGGTGCTGTACTGTATCGATATAGTACTTCTTACATATTGCTGGTTTCTGGAACTTTTGAAGCTGAGTGCACCTTTTCCATGGAGGAAGCATTTTCTTGTTGTTCTATGGCAACAATGCCCAAGTGCTAGTGGTCAGATGCCATCTTTCAGCAAGGAGTGGTCACAGCCAGCCGTCTCACAGAGAAACAGTATGAATAAATTGGTAGAAAGTACGAGTATAATTAACAGTTGAGTGTTACTTCAATTTGTAAGAGAAAAGTGTTCAAGTAATTTAGTTATTTCAAGGAAAGGGGAGGCAATAAGTTATGAGATTTATGACTGAATCAGTGTAATGTCTGTGAATCAGATATTCACATGGAGAAATATATTGACGGCAGAACATAAATGTAAAGGCTTCTGTGATAAGTGATTACATGTTAAATTAATGCGGAAATGCAACGTATCAATGGTTATTTTAGTGTGAATGTGAAGCGAACTTGACAGTTAACACAAGACTGAATGAGTTTAGGCATTATTGGGTGTAATGGAACTGACAAATAGACATCATTTTATTTTATTATACACTAAAGTTGTGTTAAAAAAGTTTTTGCTTAAGGTAATACTAAGTTAGGTGTTGCAATCAATAATCGATATTGGAATTGTATGTTCTTCATAGCTTATGACCGTGATCTTTGGTCTACAACGGGTTTTCGGCCACTTGAGTGTTGGCCGCGGTTGAGTGTAGTTGTGTATCTAGTTTTGACAATAAAAGTGTGTTTTTGATACAAAGAAACCGTGGAATACTGTGTCATTTTTCGATAGTCCAGTAATAATTAAAAAAACCCGCACCTTTTCTTGGACCCAGAGTAGCAAAGGAATCATCGCCTAGACAACGAGAAGCCACATGGACAACGCAGACTCAGCAGCATCAACAAAGGAGACATCATGGCCAGCTCTACTAAAGTACTATACAGCCATTGGCCACACCGTAACGGTGTCCTTATGGAGACAAGTTTCCCTGCACAGTAGAGCGGGTTCGTGACAACTGGGGGCTCTTTGCCAGGATTAAGACATTTATATGTAATGGATTGACGAAATCTGTATTGCAGAAGTCTAATGACCACGTGATACGAAGAAGTGCTATACATGGAAGTCAAGGGAGACGAAACGAAGCAGTAAAGTGGACTGACCACACGAGTGAGGACCCAGACTGAAAAGATAAGTACATTTGTGTAGAGCTGTTTATTCCTTTTATTATTTTGTGTGTGAAATTTCACAAAAACGACCATTGTGAAAGAGGAAAGTGGTGCTGAATCCGAGCAGGATTGTGAAAATTTGTTAGTCTTTGGGGACGTAGACATGCCGCTAAAAACGGAAGATGAGTCAGTCAAAGAAGCGGATCAAAGTCTTAATTCATCAGAACGTGAGACGTCGGACATTAAATCACTGTTACAAATGATAGAACAATCGTTAGCTTTAAATCAAACTGTTGCAGCCCGCTTACAAGCTAATGAAGATCAATTGCAAAACATGAATCAGACGGTCGTGGACAGTTTTCGCGTTATAAATCAGAAAGTGTCGCGTCTAGAAGGAGCTATGAACAAAAAATTTGATAATGTCTTACTTTGGGGTAATAAACTTTGCAACGATATATCAAAGATAGACAAGAAACTTAGCAAGGCAGAAACAAAGATTTTGGCGGTAGAATCTAAAGTGGGAGAAGTTAAATCTAGTCTGAGTAACAAAATTCAGTCTGTAAAAAATGAACTGGTCACAGACAGAGAGAAAAATGCAAAGTGTTTTGTTAATGTTAATAGTCAAATAGATACAGTTTGTGTAAATGTAAAAGCTATGGCAGTAGATCTTGAAAGTAGAGTAGACTCGAAACTAAATGTTGTGAATGATAAAGTGGAAACAGTCAGTAACACAGTAAAACTCCACGAGATTGAAACTAAGACAGATGTTAGTGAATTAAAAAGTACAATATCAGAGTTAAACCAAAAGTTTGAAATATTTAGCAATGATGTAGCTAACAAAAATTTTTCTATGAACGCATGTACCTTATTATCCAATATTCCAGTTAAAAACTTTTCTAGTGAGTGTAGTTTGCATCCTGTTGACTTTCTGCAGAGTTGTAGAGACAATTTTTTGCCCAATATGAGTGAAAGTTTCAAAATTAAGTTTGTTAAAAATTTTTTGGAGGGGGAATCTTTGTCATGGGCCAATCAAAATTTTTCTATGGACATATCTTATGCAGAATTTGAAATTGAGTTTTTAAAACGGTTCTGGTCTGAAGCTGAACAAGCCAGGATAAAGAGCGAGTTCCTGAATGGACCAAATTATAGAGAAATACAGGGGACTATGAAACAGTTTTGTAAGAATCAACTGAAGAAACTTGTACATTTGAGTAAACCCTTTGATGAGCTCACACAGATAGATGCTTTAAAGAGAAGGTTGCCAACAGATGTGCAATGGGACCTAGTGTATGGACCAGATGACAACATTGAACAATTTTTAAACTATGTGGACAAACTTGACAGGATTATAGACAAAGTGGGGAAACCAAAAAACTATTTCAATCACGCACAAAGAGGTGGGGATCATAGTTGGGGAAACACTAATTTTAACAGGAGGGAAAACAGTAGGCCCAACAACCATAGTTTTCATCATAGGGAACAAAATAGTCACAATATTAATAATAATTTCCATTCAAGGGAAAACTATAATTTCCATTCAAGAGGACAATCTGGGAACAATTGGAACAGAAGTAATAACAGGGAGTCTGAAAACAGGAATTGGCGTGAACATAGTGACACCAGGAGTCAAAATGCTATGGGAAGTCATGAAGTAAAAAACTAGCATGCGCTCCATTGTCGGTCCACATGGTAGGGGCGAAAAGCATAGATAATAGATGGACCAATAACAGTGACTATGTTGCACCAAGAGATATGTCTCAAGTAATGAGTACCGAGCGAGGTGGCGCAGTGGTTAGCACACTGGACTCGCATTCAGGAGGACGACGGTTCAATCCCGTCTCCGGCCATCCTGATTTAGGTTTTCCGTGATTTCCCTAAATCGCTTCAGGCAAATGCCGGGATGGTTCCTTTGAAAGGGCACGGCCGATTTCCTTCCCCATCCTTCCCTCACCCGAGCTTGCGCTCCGTCTCTAATGACCTCGTTGTCGACGGGACGTTAAACACTAATCTCCTCCTCCTCCTCAAGTAATGAGTAGTTATCTTATGAATGTGTACTACCCTCTAAACACAGTACCTGTTAAGAATGAACACATTGGTTGTAATAAAGAGCCAGAGAAAATAATTGACTTAGTTGAATTTTATGAATGGGCAGAAGCTTGTAGTTTGTCAGAGGACCAGCAGGGTAACGATTTAAATGATTTAGGAATTGATGCACTGATGAAGGAACCAGGTGAGCAAATTGTTGACACTGATATAACGAGCAAAGAATTAAGTACACTTGGGTGTGAAAGCAACGTTTTAAGTTTTCGGGAAAGAGAGGTTGATGATTGTAGTATTTGGGAAAATGAAGATTTAATGGTACATGATGATGGTGAAAAATATTTTGTTTGCTTGAAAGAGGAAATGGAGGCATTAGGTGTTGCAGGAGGAACTGATATGCATGTTGTAGATGTACCCAAGGATGTTATTAACAGTTTAAGTCGTGTTAATGCCAGTGTCACAACCAATAGGCTCTGTAATCCAACATCTTATGAAGGAACCTGGGCAGTTGATAAAGATTCCCTGAACAGTAAAACTGACTGTGCAAGTAGGCTACCATTTGCAATGAACAAAGGTGAATTATTTCTTTATAATATGTGGCTAAATAGTGTTGCGATTAAAAATGATAGCAATTTTAGAAAAATGATTCTTAATATGTCTCAAATGGATAAATACCTTAGTGGTGAACAATGTTATACGGGTGAAAAAATTTGGATCAATGAAATTATCAATGCAAGTGACAGTGCTAATGATGTGTGTGTTAATGTAATGACCATAGATAATAAAGGTGACAGTAATATAGGTACTTGTAAGTCAGAAAGTCATTGTTTCAGTGAAATTCAAAATGATTTATTGTATGAATATGTTCAGCCTGAAAAAGGTGATGATATAGGTAGTCTGTTCATTAGAGCAAAAGTTGGTACCTGGGAAGGCAAGTGCCTTATAGACACAGGGAGTCAGGTGTCAGGAATATCTGAAATTCTAAGCAAAAAGCTGAAGTGTGAGAAAGATTACATTGAAATGCCAGTCATTGGGGTGAAAATAAGAGGGGCTACAGGAAAACATAGTAAAACTGTGAAAAGACAAACTTTGTTATCTTTTACTATTGAGGGAGTCACATTTACACATGGATGCCTAATTATACCAGGCCTCAGTGAGGACTGTATTCTCGGGATGTCATGGATTCAGAGTGTAGATGCAAGATTTGACTGGGGAGGACAGAAACTTACCATAACACCACCAAATGGGGGGTGTATCTCCACCAAGTTTGTCATATCAAATACAGTTTTGTATAATGATAAATTTAACACTATAAATCTTGTAAAGGAGAAAAGATATGTTGACAAACACATAACAGAGCTAGATTTAAGTGAAGTGGATTTCAACACTCTGGTAAACACTAAGATTTCAGAAGCTAGTGGTCTAAATGATGAGCAAAAACAGGAACTAGAGTCTTTGTTATGGAAATACAGGGGTGTCTTTAGCAACATTCCAGGGAAAGTTAGGGGTTACGAATGTACTTTGCTAGTAAGACAACATGACCCATTTTTCATAAAACCATATGGTGTGCCCATAGCAAAACGTACAGCAGTTGAGAAAGAATTATATAAGATGGAAGTGTGTGGCATTATTGAAAGTAGTATCAGTGCTTATAATAACTCACTGGTAGTTGTGTCAAAGAGGGATGGGGGAGTGAGAATAGTTCTTGACTCCAGGCCTTTAAACAAGATCTTATACAGGGAAACAGACCACCCTGAAAGCATTGACGAGCTGTTGCACAAGTTCAAGGACATAAAATTAATGTCAAGTCTAGACTTAACCTCAAGCTTTCACCAAGTACCCTTGGCACCCAAATCTAGGAAATACACTGCTTTTCTTTACAATGGTCGTTGCTATCAGTATTGTGTAGTCCCTTTTGGCTTGAACTCATCGGTAGCAGAATTCATTAGAGCTTTAGACCATGTGCTTGGGCAGGAACTTGTATCCAGATTAGTGATTTATGTAGATGACATTTTAGTAACTGGACAAGATTGGAATGAGCATGTTGGGCTTTTAAGACAGGCATGTGAGAAACTTAGAAGAGGGGGAATGACACTGAAACTGGAAAAATGCAAATTTGCAGTGCCGGAGTTAAAATTTTTGGGGCATGTCATAACAGGAAAAGGAATTTTGGCTGATCCAGACAAAATTAAAGCTATTGCAGAGTTTCCTATACCCCGTAACAGAAAACAACTGAAATCATTTTATGGGCTATGTGTCTTCTACAGAAAATTTGTAAGTAAACAAAGCTTAAACACACCCTATCTAAGTAACTTGTTAAAGAAGGACACTGTTTGGATATGGAGTAAAGATTGTTAAGAGGCTTTTGACATAATAAAAAAGGAACTGAATAACCAGAACCTGTTCCACAGACTAGATTTCAATTTACCTTTCTGTTTACATACTGACAGCAGTGATTATGGGCTAGGTGCTGAATTATTTAAAGTAAAAGAAGTCAATGGGGAGACAGTTCATGCTACAATTGCATTTGCAAGCAGAATGTTACTGAAGCATGAAAAGATCTATACAGTAACAGAAAAAGAGCTATTAGCCATACAGTGGTCATTTTCAAAATTCAGGACCTATTTACTTGGACATAAGGTAATAGTGTACTCTGATCATAAAGCCTTAAGCTATATACAGGAATGCAAGCTCTATCATGATAGGCTTACAAATGGGCATTCTATTTACAACAATTCAACTTTGAAATTAAGTATATTAAAGGCACTGACAACATAGTTGTGGATGCTCTATCAAGGCTACCAGTAGGAGGGGAAACAGAAATTTTTGATCAGAATAAAGAAAAACAGTTTAAAATGAGGTATGTTAAAGGGGTCACAGATGAAAAAGTTGTTAGATCATTGTGTGATGCAAATCGGAAATTAGTAAAGAGCTGTTTAGGGAAAAAGAACTATGAAAAATTAGACAAGTACTATAAGGTGTTTAAAGGTACTCTGTTTCGGACAACTGATGAAGACTCGGACAACTGGAAACTATGCTGGCCTGAGGAGAAAGCTGAAAGGTTAATTAGGTATACTCATGAGAGCTATGGTCATTGTGGCATACAGAAGTGTATGCAGAAATTACGAGAAAACATATACTTCTACAATATGGCCAAGAAAGTTAGAAAAGAATTGTCAACTTGTGATAAGTGCCAACGAGTCAAAGTAAGTAACAGAAAATGTCTAGGTGAAGTGCAAAACATTATTCCTGCACAACCTCTAGACTTAGTCGCTGTTGATTTCTATGGGCCTCTTCCAAGGAGTAGGAGTGGCCACTGCTACATTTTTGTCATGGTGGATGTATTTTCTAAACTAATCAAGTTGTATCCTGTCAGAAAAGCCACAGGTAAAGAGATAGTTACAAAAGTTGAAAAAGACTATTTCTTAAATGTTGGGAAACCAAAAGCAATCTTGTCAGATAACGGTTCTCAGTTTTTGTCAAAAGTTTGGAAAGCCTTTGTTGATAAATCGGGAATCGAACATGTTCAAATATCTGTAATATAATCCATCGTCAAACCCAGCTGAGAGGTATATGCGCGAGATTGGACGTTTATGTCGTACATATTGCAGTCATAAACATCCTACATGGTACGACCACGCACGAGGCTTTGAAGATGTTATGAACAGCTTGCAGCACACTTCCACAGGATTTTCTCCTTATGAAATTATGTTTCATCTAAAACCAGACAACATTATCACTGAACTCTTAGAATTTCCACCATGCACAATGATGACTATGCAAGAACGTGAAGCCGTAGTCAAAGAAACAATGATAAAACGGGGGGAAATTAGAAAAAGACGACATGATGGCAAGATCAAAGCAACCAAGTTTAAAGTAGGGGATTATGTTTTAGTAAAATCACATGAGAAATCAAAAATTCTAACTTCTGAAATAAAGAAATTCTTTGATATATACATGGGTCCAGTCGAGATTGTAGAGCATCCACACCCAAATGCATACCGGTTGGTGTATCCTAAATCCAGGAAAGTTCTCGGGCTAAGGAATATTGTTTCGTTGAAATTGTATAAACAGAAGGGATAAGACTAGTCTGAGAAAGTTAAAAGGTGATTCAACAAAAGTTTTTCAATGGAAATTTTGAAATTGTGTACATAAAAAATTGTCTGATTTTGATACAGTTTTGTGCCCCTGAAAAAGTTTATTATTTGTTTAATATGTATTCACTGTATGAAGTGTTTGCAATGAATTTTCTGTGTAATGTGCTAGCCATGTTAGTTTTTGATATTTCTGTATGTTTATGCAATTTGATTGATGTTTGATAATTTGTGTAATTTTAGTTTGTGTGACTCTCACACCACACTTGTTGAGACATCATTCAAAATGCAAACCACTAATCAGCATTAAATCTGTCTTGCAACAATTAAGTTTTTTTTAAATCTTAAAGGCAGAGTCCTAATTACTACACACTTAAGTGCTTGAAATGTCCAACTCTACAAGGAGACAATCATTTTCAGTAAACCACATGAATTACTGTATATTTCTCTCTCAACCACTGCAAATGCATAGGCAGTAATATTTTTAATTTTGATAGATACGTACCATTCCAAAACTTTCATCCAAGATTCTACCTTTGCGCTTTTACTGTGAATATGAACCCTTGTAACAAACTGCCTGTAACTTTATTTTTGAAAACAATTTAATTTTTTTATCCTTGGAGTAATGTCTTTGTGATAAGATATTTTACACTCAATATGTTAATGCATTTGTATTACATGTTTATTGAATTTATTAGTATTTAAAGAATCTTTTTTTTTTTGGACCAATTCATATCTGTGTAGTATTACTCAGACAGATACTGTAAACTTCTCCCACTAGATAAACATTACCAGAAGGGTAACTATGTATCCTAACCATGTACTTACATATAAACATTATGTAACCAAAAGGTGATCTCTGTATGTGATTTTTAGATAACATGGCATTATAGTCAATGAAGCGATACAAACAGCTAAGCTTTGGAAACAGACGCACTGCAGGACAAGCAGAAATCAGACCTTTTAACGGAAGTCACCTATGTGCAGATGGACAATGTGGGACAGACTGTGAGTAGTGTGAAAAGTGGGCAACAAAAGAAAATAAAAGAAGCCTGCAGTTAAAAGTTACAATCTTTCAATGGTTTCATGTGAAGTGCTACAACATTATGTACTCTTCTAAGTGAAAATTGTGAATCATCTTTTGTATTTCATTTACTCTAAGGTTAAAAATTGTATGTTTTCCTTTACTTAATATAACAATTTCAGTATTAGCATAATTAAAAGGAAACAGTCCTATTAAAAATTTTAATTTATTTAAAATCATATTCTTGGCAGTTCCATTATTCTGGTGTCAGAATTTTGTTCGCATTTTCATACTTACAAAATTCTTGGGGGGCTATTGTAATGGAACTGACAAAACGACATCATTTTATTTCATTATACACTAAAGTCGTGTTAAAAAAGCTTTTGCTTAAGATAATACTAAGTTAGGTGTTGCAATCAATAATCGATATTGGAATTGTATGTTCTTTGTAGCTTAAGACCGTGATCTTTGGTCTACAACGGGTTTTCGGACACTTGAGTGTTGGCCGCAGTTAAAGTGTGTTTTTGATACAAAGAAACTGTGGAATACTGCGTCATTTTTCGATAGTCCAGTAATAATTAAAAAACCCGCACCTTTTCTTGGACCCAGAGTAGCAAAGGAATTATCGCCTAGACAACAAGAAGCCACATGGACAACGCAGACTCAGCAGCATCAACAAAGGAGACGTCATGGCCAGCTATACTAAAGTACTATACAGCCATTGGCCGCACCGTAACGGTGTCCTTATGGAGATAAGTTTTCCTGCACAGTAGAGCGGGTTTGTGACATGGGGAAGTGTCTTTCATACTAATGGAACAATAATTTTTGTAACACAGGTCTGGTTTATTTCACTATGACGCCTGTCCTATATTAAAGCTTCCATACTAGAATCTGACAGTTGCAAAATTAATCTAAATACATCTGGCAACACATGAAAAGGCAACTGCTCTTTGGTTAAGAATAGTAATTTGGTATGCAGCTTTACATTTGGCATACATGTGAGGACAATTATTTTTTGAAACAATGGAAACTCTGGTGCCGGAGTTGGTGGAGGTGTGCTTGCTCATGTGTATGAATGGTGTATGTCTCTCTTTTGCTGATGAAAGTTGTGGCCAAAAGCTTTATGATCTGAAATGCAATGAGTATTGAACAATAGGGCGATGAGTCCACATGTGGAGAAAGTAACAAGAGTGCGCCATCACTGACATAATTGTGCACGAAACAGAAATCTACAACATCTTTGATTGCAGTGCTTTGAGGTGAGAAGAATCTTCAACATCTTTGATTTTCACAAAAACAAGAATAAGTGTTGCAATAATGCCAACTGCACATACTTTGAAAACTGCTGCTATAGGTGAATTTATCTGTATTATTTAGTGTGTGTGATGAATTTTGCATGGAGGAAGTTAGTTAGGTTTGTGTTTTGTACTTTTAATTTCAAGTGTAAAAATCTTGTCAAAAGGAGCATGTACTTTCAAATACTGTTGTGTGAAATCAGTTTGATAAAGGGTTTGAAGATGCCAGTTCCAGAGATGTGGCTACGAGACAATTTCTAGACACAGAACTAATAGCTGAGTTAGTTGTAAGTAAAACCTTAACATCACCGATACAAAACTGTGAATAACTGGAGGGGACCCTACTTAGCAGTAAAACTGAAAATCAGCCATCTCCAGGTATCAGTTGGATATAGCAGCACAGTTAGATGTAATAAAAGAATCTAGAAAGGAAGCTGTGGAAGATGAACAAGAATTTTCAGAAAGTAAAGAGAAAAATTGCAAAAAAAATTAGAGAATCAAGAGAAAATCTGAAAGGAGTGTACAAAGGAATTTGAAGAACATTGGGAGAGTCAAGAGAAGACTGCAAAAGGATTAAGAGAAAACCAAAAAGAAACAGCAAAAGAAATGGTGAAATAATTAAAGGAATGGGATCAATGGCCTTTGTAGTCTGGTCCCTTCAACTCCCACAAACCAACCAATTAAAGGAACAAATTTAATCTCTATTTAAGGAGTCATGAGAGGAAATAGTGAAGATGTTAGGAGAGGGATCGGGAGAGAAATGTGCAGATGTATGGCCAAGAACACTAAATACACGTGTTCTTACAGTATTTTCATTACCTGTGGAGCCACAATTAACAGCAGCATGCAGCAACTGCACCTGTTTGAAGAACAGTGGCTGCTCATGGCTACACATTCTGGGTGTTCACAAATTTTTAGATTCAGATAAATCTGAGAATGTGAAATAGCATGTACGTAAAATAGTTATGCCTAAGAACAAATTTATACAAATACACATAATTTGTATGACAAAAGAAAGAATTATTTTTATAGAATTTTGTTGTTTTGTACATAATTAAGTACACTTTGGGCAAGAACAAAATAATGTGCAAGTTTTCACTGCTCTCCGCTTTGTATTTTTCTTGTAGGTGGGTGTTTTCACGCTTTTTTATTTTTTCAGACACACATACAAGGTCCCTAAAATGTATTAGTCCATGAATTAACTTCCGGGCTGAAAATCAGACACTCTTAAATTGCACCCACCCAACTACTTACACTTATTGTAAACTTCATCGTTAAATATTCACTTGTGTCTTGTAGTTGCTTATTTGATACTCTTACTTTCCTAATCAATGGATCTTATCTGGGAGGCCTTAGTTCCCTTACCGCTAATTTTTCCTGGTAATTTACTTTTCTGTTAGCATTTAAAATAGATTCAGGAGAGTTTATGTTGATTCTGCACACAAAAGCTAATTCTCGCAAAGTAAACAACCAACTTCAAACACAATCTGACTTTTTTTTTTCAATGTCAGTAAACTTTACCGACATTCGTATACTATAAAATATTTTATTTTATTCTGAAAGTAACCAGTTTTGGTAATTCATTTTTCCATCTTCAGGCCCCTGCATAATAGAAGAGTATACGTGTAGTAATATGTTGTTATTGTTGTTCTTGTTGATGTTGTCTTCAGTCCTGACACTGGTTTGATGCAGCTCTCCATGCTACTCTATCCTGTGCAAGCTTCTTCATCTCCCAGTACTTACTGCAGCCTACATCCTTCTGAATCTGCTTAGTGAGTCATCTCTTGGTCTCCCTCTATGATTTTTACCCTCCACGCTGCCTCAGAACATGTCCTACCAACTGATCCCTTCTTCTAGTCAAGTTGTGCCACAGACTCCTCTCCTCCCCAATTCTACTCAATACCTCCTCATTAGTTATGTGATCTACCCATCTAATCTTCAGCATTCTTCTGTAGCACCACATTTCAAAAGCTTCTATTCTCTTCTTGTCCAAACTATTTATCGTCCATGTTTCACTTCCATTCATGGCTACACTCCATACAAATACTTTCAGATACGTCTTCCTGACACTTAAATCTATACTTGATGTTAACAAATTTTTCTTCTTCAGAAACACTTTCCTTGCCATTACCAGTCTACATTTTATATCCTCTCTACTTTGACCATCATCAGTTATTTTGCTCCCCAAATAGCAAAACTCCTTTACTACATTAAGTGTCTCATTTCCTAATCTAATTCCCTCAGCATCACCTGAGTTAACTCGACTACATTCCATTATCCTTGTTTCGCTTTTGTTGATTTTCATCTTATATCCTCCTTTCAAGACCATGTCCATTCCATTCAGCTGCTCTTCCAGGTCCTTTGCTGTCTCTGACAGAATTACAATGTCATCGGCAAACCTCAAAGTTTTTATTTCTTCTGTGTGGATTTTTATACCTACTCTGAATTTTTCTTTTGTTTCCTTTACTGCTTGCTCAATATACAGATTGAATAACATCGGGGAGAGGCTACAACCCTGTCTCAATCCCTTCCCAACCACTGCTTCCCTTTCATGTCCCTTGACTCTTATAACTGCCATTTGGTTTCTGTACAAATTGTAAATAGCCTTCCGCTCCCTGTATTTTACCCTTGCCACCTTCAGAATTTGAAAGAGAATATTCCAGTCAACATTGTAAAAAGCTTTCTCTAAGTCTACAAATGCTAGAAACGTAGGTTTGCCTTTTCTTAATCTAGCTTCTAATATAAGCCGTAGGGTCAGTATTGCCTCAAATGTTCCAACATTTATACGGAATCCAAACTGATCTTCCCCGAGGTTGGCTTCTACCAGTTTTTCCATTTGTCTATAAAGAATTCAAGTTAGCATTTTGCAGCCGTGACTTATTAAACTGATAGTTTGATAATTTTCACATCTGTGAACACCGGCTTTCTTTGGCATTGGAATTATTATATTCTTCTTGAAGACTGAGGGTATTCCACCTGTCTCATACATTTTGCTCACCAGATGGTAGAGTTTTGTCAGGACTGGCTCTCCCAAGGCTGTCAGTAGTTCTAATGGAATGTTGTCTACTCCAAGGGCCTTGTTTCGACTTAGGTCTTTCAGTGCTCTGTCAAACTCTTCAAGCCGTATCATATCTCCCATTTCATCGTCATCTACATCCATTTCCATAATATTGCCCTCAAGTACATCGTCTTTGTATAGACCCTCTATATACTCCTTCCACCTTTCTATTTTCCCTTCTTTGCTTAGAACTGGGTTTCCATCTGAGCTCTTGATATTCATAAAAGTGGTTCTCTTTCCTCCAAAGGTCTCTTTAATTTTCCTGTAGGCAGTATCTATCTTACCCCTAGTGAGATAAGCCTCTAAATCCTCACATCTGTACTCTAGCCATCCCTGTTTAGCCATTTTGCACTTCCTGTCGATCTCATTTTTGAGACGTTTGTATTTCTTTTTGCCTGCTTCATTTACTGCATTCTTATATTTTCTCCTTTCATCAATTAAGTAATGTAGTAATATACAGGTGTACAAATCAAGATTACAGGAAGTGACAGGTAATCACAATACCACTTAAGCTTAAAAATGGAAGTATTGGTGTTAAATCAAATCTATGTGTACACCCAGAACAATAGACTAAAACATGTGTGCATATTTTTCAGTCATAATTCAGGCCTGCAAAATAGTTGTCAACTCCAGCTATCAATTCTTTGTTTTAAGTGAATCTTCGTCCACCAAAAAAATTTTCAGTTTTGGGAAGAGACGGAAGTCTGACAGTGCCATATCAAGTGAATAAGGCAGATGTGGCAACAATTCATACCTTAGTTCGTGTAATTTTGCCATGGCGATGGCACATCTTGATGGAAGATTAAATTTTTTTTTCTTCTTCTTCTCTCTCTCTCTCTCTTTTTAAGGGCGCAAAACTGCTATGGTCGTTAGTGCCCGATTGATGGAAGATGACTTACTTTCTTCCTTGCTAAACCTGGACTTTTTTCGTGTATCTTTTGTTGCAATTTGTCCTGGAGGGAGACAATCTACAAACAGAATCAGCTTCGTATCCCAGAACATTGTTGCCATGACCTTCCCCCCCCCCCTCCCGAAGGAATTGTCTTGGCTTTCTTTGGTGGCGGAGAATCAGCACGTTTCCACTGCTTTCACTGTTGTTTCATCTCTGGGGTATAGTAGTGCACCCAAGTTTCACCTGTGGTCACAAACCGGCACAAAAAATCTTGTTCGTTTCTCCTAAAATAGGCCACACATTGTTCCGATATGCCCATTCTCATGCGTTTTTGATCCTGCGTCAAGAGTCACGACACTCATCTTGCAGATAATTTTTTTCATTTATAATTCTTCATTTAAAATGTGATATACCCTTTCAGATGACATCTGGCAATGTCACGAACTTTCAATTGGCGATCCTCTGTGTCCATTTTGTGCACTTTTGCAATGATTTTTCTGGAGTAGTGACACATCGTGGCTGACCACTGAGTTGAACATCATCTAAGCTCTCTCAACATATTTTAAATTCATTTGTCCACTTGGCAACAGGTTAATACGAAGGAGCAGAGTCCTGCAGCATATTCTGGAAATTGACATGAATGTCCTTTGCTTTTATACATTTCTTTACAAAGTACTTAATTACTGCTCGAATCTCTATTTTTTTCCATCTCCACAAATCACTAAGCGGGAACAACAACAGAGTCATATCACTGCCACAGCTCTCTTCCAAGACCACTGATGTGGCACGTGTTTACGGGCAACAGTCCAATGAACATCACATGAACAACTCGTGCTAGGGCTGACCTCTCGTGGTGATTCCAGGAACTTTTCAAACCATGATTGCAGTTTGCAAAAATAAAGACGAATCTGGCAAATAAATAACACCAATTTTGGCAAAAAATAACACAAAATTTGGCCATAAAACAATTTTTTTCCTTTCTCTACCAATAAGGTGCAGTTGCTGCACACACTCTGGCCTCAGTGGTCAGAGACAGTGGTCGTCTGTGTGAGTTGTGCTGGTGTGACTGTGAGTTTTCTACTTTAGAAGTAAGCCTGTTGGCTTAAATGTATAGCGATCTTTTTGCGGTACCTGTCTGTGGCTCAGCATCTCCTCTGCATAGTGAGTAGCAATCTATTCTTTTCATAAGATTGTTATTATTCCACTCTGGATTTTCCATTTTCTGATTAAAAGTTCTTTACAGATACAATTACCCTCTCCTACAACTCCCTAAATGACTCCAACAGGGACTGTAAAGAGAAGATTAGACTAATTACACCCTGCACAGAGGCATTTAAGCAATCATTCTACCCGTGCTCTGTATGTGAATGGAATAGGAAAAGCCCTAATAACTGGTACGATCGGAAATATCTTTTGCCGTGAACTTCACGGTGGTTTGTAGAATATGGATGTAGATGTATATGTATAAATATAGCCACTGTGCTCTGTCTTGAGTACACAATTACAGGCCTGTTCCTGCGATCCAGATACAAATTTCATTAGCCACTGTTAGGCCACAGCCTAGAGACACGGACAATATGGTCGTAGCTGGATTGTCACAGTTGCAACTGTACGGCATGATGGTATAAAAATTTGCATACAAAATTGTTATATAAGTGCTGATACTGAATGAGGCATGGTGTCATGTGTGGTTTAACTGAGTTTTTTCCAAACTGTATATGTCATTTACTATGCAGATTGGTACTTGTTCTTAGTTAATCTTAATTCAGAAACTAACAGACTAGAGAACATGGGAGCCGATGCCAGTCTCTTTGGGAAAATATGAGCATTGCACTGTTGCCCAGGTATTCAATGGACTGTCTTCAGAGTCACAATGAAACCCGATCAATATTTATTGTTGTACACTCACTGTCAGCAAATTACGATGCTTAACTTATAAAACTTTTAATCGGATGAGCACTGTCTGTTGCTCTTTAATTACCAAGAGTGAATGGTTGGTGTAATAATGAAACATCTTAATAAATAAACCAATTTAACATAGGGTTCCATTAAAAAAAAAAGGCCTCGTATCTCTGTAATAAAAAAATAGTATAAAAATGAAATGTGATGTATTCTAGTAGCCCATGTCCATTTAATAAAAGATCAAAAGAAAAAGTATACTGCTAAAGTTAAGCACCGTGATAAAATCAAAATGATCCTAGCTTATAAATGCCAAAACATTATGACAACTGTCCACCACAAGACTGAATGCCACCTGGTAGTGTTCTGCACATGAGATGTGGTAAGGAAAGTATATAAGCAAAGCAGAGATGAATGCGGAGTCATTATAGTGATGATGTCATCCGATAACGGGGAAATCCAATGACACAAGAGACTCAGGCAAAGGGAAGTTTGTTATGGCCTGATGCCTACGAATAAGCATCTTTGAAAACTGTTCACGTATCACTGTTATGACCACCTATGGAATATAAGCATCTTTGATGAGCAGTTGAAAAATGACAAAACCACGAGGTGTCAATAAGGTGTTGGATGTCTGTACCTCACCTTAGAACATGAAGGTTGGCAGCTTCCCCTCTCTGTAACCAGGAGAGGCAGTGATGTGTGAAGACCTGATGACAGAGTGCAATGCTGGTGTGTGTTTTGGAGCACAACTGTTGAACATGTGGCTCTGCAGCAGATGACCCTTACACATTCCCGTGTTGACAAACCAACATCGTCACCCATGTTTCCAGTGGGCACTGGGTCATCAAGAAAGGACTACGGATCAATTGCAATTTGTTGCTCCGTCGGATGAGTCAGATATCTTGTTACACCAGGATGACGGCCATGTCCCAATACGCTATCATCCTGGCAAGTAGCTGCTTGAGACACGCATCGTGTCACAGACGTAGCCCGGTGGAGAGAGTATCTAGATAAGGGGGACATTCACCTACGATTTCGTGGGATCTGTCACAGTTACCAAAAGAACCTAGACAGCTGTGAACTATTTGAGCATCATTGTGGAACAACTGCATCCCTTCATATCTGATTTCTACATCTACGACAACATCTACATCTACACAGATAATCTCCAAGTCACTGTACAGTGCGTGGTGGAGGGTACCCCGTACCACTACTAGATCTTTCCTGTCCTGTTCCACTCTACAGTAGAGTAAGGGAAAAATGAATGTCTATATGACTCCATATGAGCTCTAATTTCTTGTATCTTTTCTTTGTGGTCCTTACGCTCAATTCATGTTGGCAGCAGTAAAATCATTTGGCTATCAGCTTCAAATTCCCATTCTATAAATTTTCTCTATAGTGTTTCTCGAAAAGAACATCGCCTTCCCTCCAGAGATTCCCATTTGAGTTCCCAAAGCATCTCCGTAACATTTACGTGTTGTTTGAACCTACCGGTAAAAAATCTAGTAGTCTGTCTCCGACCTGCTTTGATGCCCTCCTTCAACCCGATCTGGCACGGATCTCAAACACTCGAGCAGTACTCTACAATAGGTCACACCAGCATCCTATATGTGGTCTCCTTTACAGCTGAATGACACTTTCCTAAAATTCTTCCAATAAATTGAAGTTGAGCATTCGCCTTTCCTCCCACAGCCCGATGCTCATTCCATTTCATACTGCTTTGCAAAATTACACCCAGATATTAAATGACTTAACTGTGTTAAGGAGGAAATTACTAATAATGTACCCAAACATTACAGGTTTGGTCTTCCTACTCATCCACATTAACTTACATTTTTCCACATTTAGAGCTGGCTGCCGTTCATCACACCAATCAGATATTTTGTCTAAGTCATATTGTATGTTTCCACAGTCACTCAACTTCGATACCTTATCGTACACCTCAGCATCATCAGCAAACAACTGCAGATTTCTGCCCTCCTGGTCTGCCAAATCATTTCTGTATATAGTGGTCCTATCGCACTTAACAGGGGCACTCCTGACAACACCCTTGTCTCTGATAAACACTCGTCATCGAGGACAACATACTGGGTTCTCTCTCTTAAGAAGTCTTCAAGCCACTCACGTATCAGTGAACTTATTCTGCATGGTTGTTGTGAGAGACAGCACCTTTGATAAGAATAACTGTCCATATGACAAGGCCAGAATCATGTTATAGTGGTTTGAGGCACACTATACTGAACAAATGTTGATGTCTTGGACACCAAATTCACCCAACCAGAAACCGATAGAACACGTCTCCGATACTATGGGATGCCAGTGCCACACCCATAATGGATCGGCCTATAATTTAACACTCTGAGGACTGGGCAGCTATGTTTTAGTCCAACTGGCTGGTACTGCATTTTTCATATGTTATTTGAATTTTGTGTAATTGAGTCTGCTGAACAGAACTTACTACAGTTTACTACATTTTAATGAGTGTTCCTATGAAATAATGGGAAGAAACTAACTTATATCGTTAACAATTTTCTTTATTGAAATGAAAGTGTGTCGATTTCGCAACAGCAACAAAATTTTGCAAGTCTTTGTTTTTATAAACGGAGACAGAATCAGAAGTTATTGGAATTAATAATAAAACTGTTTGAAAATGTAGTTTTTTACTGAAAATTACTTAGTGACATTTGCATTAGTGTGAAAAATTTTGAAGGGTTTTGCGAAATGTAGTCCTACTTCACATTCTTCACAATAATACCTAGTATCTTTCCTTGTTGTCCTGAGTTATTCTGCACAAAACCTTACACTTCCTCAATTTAGGAAAAGTTTACCTCCATGTCTGTTTACAGGCAAACTAATTTGAGTGGAAGTTTAATCAATCAGGCTTCCTTTGTTTATAAAAGCCACAACCAATTCAGTAACAAATTCAACAAGATTTTTGCTAGCAGGCCTCAACTCTTTACATAAAACATGTCAATTTATAATCACCATGAAAATGTGAAAAAAAGCTTTCTTCCACCACTTTATTTGCTTCCTCTCAAAAGAGTAGTAGCCCTCTAGATGGTCGGTGTGGTCAATAGCAGCGGACTTTTTATTATAATCCTAAATATGAACAGGTTTCATCTTCTCTATCGTTCCTAATTTTGTTCCAACTTGGCACTGGGTGCAGTGTTTTGGGCTTTGTAATCAAAAGAAATACAATCCTTGTGACTTTTGATTTCACAAAAGCAAATGGTCTTGGCTGTGAAATGAAAGTTAATTTTTTCCACAGTTTCTGGGCAATTATATATTTAGCAAGCCCTTTTGTATTTTTCAGTGCTGTACTGTAAGGCTGCATGTGGCAGACAACAACTGATGCCCTTTGCAATGTGCATAACTAACAGTGTTATCAGTAGGCCAACATTACATGTGGTAGATGGTAATGTTATTTTACCCAACTCCCACATGGACCGTCTATAAGCTGTGGGAGCAAACACTATGGCTCTCTGTTGCTGCCAAAGAGGAAAAATCTTACCTAGTGAAATCTGAAAGCTTATATTACCTCCCATTCACTCTCTTTTCTTTATCTTCCTCATCCTCAAACATTTATTATTACATTAATGTGTTTTATCTCTTTTAACAGTAACACAATGTACACGCATGTTCAGAAGAACACAGGATACTTTGAATGACTGGAGATAGGACATTCATGTAAATGTGGGCTTCCGCGGCTATTGGGGAGGAAGGCGTCTCGTAATAGTCACCGAAACATCGGGATTTTATAGTTGACAATGGGGTCCCAAACCCAGAAGAATTTTATTGAATAGGACATTCATATTCACATGACGAGTACATTAGTATGTTCTGCAGAAATGATTAGCATTTCAGTCACATGGATTCAGCACGTGTACTGCTGCCTAGTAGACACAGGGTCCGTCATGGGCCCTGCTAACTTGTTAGACGCATGATGGCATCAATGCGTATAAGGTGCAAATGGCATCCTGTGGTATAACCACAATGCTGCATTCACCTGGTTCCAAAGTTCATCTGTGGGGGCTGGTATTGGGTCACAGTGCTGCACCTGTCCGTTGACTCTATCCCACACATTCTCGATTGGCAACAAAAGTCTGGCGATCTGGCAGACCAGAGCGAAGGCTGACATCCTGTGACACCAAGAAGGCATGTGTTTGGGCAGCAACATGTAGTCTTAATGAAAAATGGTGCCTAGGGTGTTGCGCAGAAAGGATGTGGCTACAGGTCACAGGACGACATTCACGTAGGTCACAATGGTCACAGTGCCCTAGACACACACCATCTGTGGTTTGTGTCTTTACCCAATAGCATCCCACACCTTAAGGCCTCAAGTGGGCAATGTATGTCTTGTGTGAATTGAGTCACTGTGATCCCAATCCTTCTTTATGCAGTGAACCAAAATGCCACCATCATTTTCAAGCAAACAGATACTGGATTTGTCCGAAAACACTATCTGATGCCACCATTGTCCACAGTGGTGTCTATCCATAAACCATTGCCATCTAAGCATGCTTTTGCACATTTGTCAAAGGGAGGCAGAGAATTGGACAGTGCACATGTAACACATCCCATAATAAATGGCAATGGACTGCCTCTGCTGATAGTGTATGACAAGTTACAGCGTTCCACTGCTGCACCAGAGCTGAGGAGAATGCAGATCAGTCCTGCAATGCCATTCAGATGAGGTTTGATCTTCTGGTAAGGGGAGGTGGGTGGTCTGGGTGGTGTGGCCTGCCCCATCTCGTCATGTTCTATGGCCTTCTGTGAACCATTCAGCAGACAACCATTGCACTGCAGAGTGGCAATTTCCCAGATGGAAGCATCAGATTCTCTCATGCCAATAATGCACCCTCTTTCAAACTCTCTGATCTGACTATAAGGTTTGCGCATACCATAAGTCTGCAAGGCAGATCGCATATCTGCTCAAGTCACACTGTTCCATTGCCTTCGGTTTATAGTGACAACAAGAGACAATGCCATCAGTAGATGGCATTGCGCCACAATATCAATGTTGACCTTGAACTTGCAGGTCGACAAGGTTCAAATGCTAATCATTTCTGCAGAACATACTAATGTACATGTCCTGGGAATATGAACTTCCTATCTCTTGTCATTCAAGGTGTTCTGTTCCCCCACGCCCCCGGAACATGAGTGTAAAAGCAAAACATCAATGAAAACACTATTTAATTAACCACTTCACATAAAATACAGGAAGAAATAGCTGGTAATACTTACAACATTCTCTTCCTTAATGAAGATATGTTCAGTTTCTTCGAACAATTGCCAGTTGGGATCAGTTAATACCTGCAGGTAAGAAAAACAATGAGTCAACATAGACACACAGTGAAGGAGAAAATTAAATTATTCAGTTATACATTTCCACACATAAAATGATCTTATTTTGTAAGTAGAGACTTGCAGAAACTCTACAATAACAGCTAACTTTCCAATAAGAAGGTAATACTATCTGTCAGATTTATGTCTCCCAACACCAGTGTCTTGTGATGATCTCAAATTGTACAATTTTATTTTTTATTGATTGCACATTTTGATGATTAACTGCTCCACATTTATATGTTTCAACTGTACAAGTAATCGTGAGAATGATTTATCAAGTAGTGATTTTTTCTTTAATGACTGGGAAAGATTCTATAGTGATTGCACATAGGCACCTATTTTCTGGATTTATGGCAACAAAAGAGCCTTGTTCTCTTACTGACAATCTCCCTCCACTTTACAATTTTGCTGATCGGAGCAACTGACCTTGGCTGATTTCCCACCTCTATTCAGGTGTATGTCCTGCTTAGTGAAATCCCAGCTACTGTTAGTCCCAAATGGTGTTAGTGTAACATGTCTGAAGTCAAATGAGACACTGACTCCAAAAGAAGGAACAACAGTGTAGTAAAATTCACTTCTACTAGATATGCATTTGGGAAACTTTTACATAGACTAAACTGACAGGAATCACATGCACCTAATAGGCAAGTGATGATAATATGAAACTTTCACTTTGTGGTGGTGTAGATACTGTAACGAAACTTACCAATAGGTTATAGCTGTGCAATAACTCAAACCAGACCTATGCAATTTACATGCATCTCTTTCATTAACTGGGCCAACAAATACCGAACGAGGCCACAGTATGTTATGCTGCAAACTTTCTTGTGACGATATTTTGAGTTGAGATTTCTCTCACTGCATACAGTTGTGTAATTATTTTATTACCTACAGAAGAGAAATCAGATATGTAATAGAAGAAACTGAACTACCCAAATTTTTGGAGGCTATTCAGAGACATTTTCCGAGTATATTTTAAATGCAAAAAAGAAATCCAAAGCAGTTTGGTTTGTCATGAGAAATGAGGTTGGCAGTGAAATGGAGAAAAAATGACCCTCTAAACTAACAATAAGTGGTAGGACAGTTAAGGAACCCAGCACCATATGTGAATCCTTCAATAATTTCTTCATTAGTTGTAACAAAATTGGTGACTGTTCACCACCAAGTACAATTCCTAGTATGGCAGAGAGAAATTGCTCAAGTTTTAGTTTTTCACCTGTTTCAAGCCCTGATGTCATTAAAAGCACAATGTCCCTAAAAAATTTAAACTCAGTAGACCTCCAGTCTCAGAGCAGACTGGGTATCAGCAGCATCAGCTTATCAGTTGCACACTGTTTGTTTACATGGTTTAGTTAAGTGCTATTGTAACTTACTTCTGAGCAGAAGTAAGCAGTAGCTGATTATTTAGCTGTTTTTAGTAGTGCTATATATTTTTGTTGCAAGAATTTGAGTGTTTTTTTTATCTTTTGTCTTGAGTGAGCTTACTTTCAAGTGTAGTTTTCCACTGCAGAAGTCTCTAGTGCCACTTTATTTACTTGATTCCATAACCCTTGTGAACAGAGAATATTCAGTAGACCTCCAGCCACAGATTCTCAGAGGTTAATCTCACATTTTGGAGGTGTATATTCAATTAGTCAGTAGCACAGTAGTTACTCAACTGTTTGTTTTGAGACTAGTGACCATTGTAATCAGCGAAGTTAGCCGCACAGTTCTGCACTAGCTATTGCCTGCAACACATCTCCAGAGCATCAAGTCATGTACTAAGCTTCTGCTGTGTTTTTTAATAGTATATATTTGTCTAATTGCTTTTGTGTTTTGGTATTTAAGAAGTTGTCTCCCCTTTTTTGTTAGCTGTAAGTGTAAATTCAGACAGTCTGTAGCTCAGTTGACATTTCTTGTGAACAGCCAGCTGTATAGTTAATTGAGATATCAGCATCCCTTGGTTACAAGTCAGAAGGGTAACAAGTTGCTACCTAGATTTCTGCCAGCTTTTACTGTTTACTCTTCAGTTAGTTTTGCTAGGATGGGTAGGATGTGTGCCTGCTGTGTGCGGGCACAGGAGGAGGTGGCTGCAGTTCGTGAACAGTTGAATGTGGTTTTGGCTGCAATCAGTTGCCTTCAGGCTACCACTTAGGGGTGTAGTGATGGCTGAGATTCTAGGGCATCTCAGGTGTTGCTTGTTTCACCCGAGGGCTCTACTGCTGATGTATCTTCTACTGTGCCCAGTGCAGTGGACCCGCACGGTGATAATGTGTTTGTGTCACTAGAGGCAGAGGGCCAATGTGGAGGCTGGATATATGGCCTCGCCCATTCACACTGTGAGTGAACAGGTGACTAACACTTTCTCTCTCCCATCCTGTCATCATAAACCCACAACACTGTCTAGCCTATGACGTGTCACTGCAGTTTATGGTGCCAGTGAGCTTGAATTGAATTTGTGTAATCGGTAACAGTACAATATTTTTGTTACTAGTTAGTTTCATAACGGAAAAATATAAAAGGTCTCCATATGATGATGTGGGCTATAAATTAAAGGTAATACATACATGGAAACAGCAGCTGAGCGGCATTTCAGTCCTATGCCAACAGAAAAAACTGTTCACGATTGGCGGGCTAGTAAAGAGGAAATGGGGGAAAAAAAAGAGGAAGACTAAATGTGCACATAAAGGGATGAATGCAAAATGTCCAAAACCAGATGGTGATGTACTGAAATGGATTCAAGGACACCATCAAAATGACACTGGAATTAATACAAAAATGCTTCAATCACACACCCGTAAGCTAGCACTACAGTGGAGCTTAAAAGACTTTAAGGGTGGAGTTGGTTGGTGCTACAGGTTTATGAAGCGTCAAGGACTTCACATGCAAACCAAAACCAACAAATCTCAGAAAATACCACAAGAGGATGAAGTGAAAACATTATCTTTCCATCACATTATTATTCAACATAGGAAGAAAACTGGTGTGGAACTAAGCCAAAAAAGCGAATATGGGTGAAACTCCTTTGACATTTGATGTGCCAAGTAACATAAAAGTAGCCAGGAAAGGTGATAAAACTCTAACTATAAAAACAAGTGGACATGAAAAAATGCACTACATTGTTGTCCTTTTGTGTTGTACTGGCTGTGCTTAACTTAATCCACTGATCATTTTAAATTGCAAAACAAAGCCAAAACCTTCTGAAATACTGCCAGGTGGTGGTGTTCACATACATGACAAGGGCTGGATGGACGAGGCTGGCATGAAATTATAGATTCACAGAGTGTGGGAGAGAAGGAAAGGTGCTTTACTGAAGAAGAAGTCTCTTCTTGCGCTAGACCAATTTAGTAGTCATTTGAACAATTCTGTGAAAGGGAAATTGAAACAGGGAAATACTTGCTGTTATTCTGGGAGGCCTTACTTCACAATTGCAAACCCGTGATATCTCTCAATAAATAAACCACTTAAAGTGTATATGAGAGAGGAATGGAACAAATGGATGATGGATGAAACCCAACATGAATTCACACCAAAGGGAGTTTTAAAATGACCTACAATCAAACAAGTGTATCAATGGATAAAATATCCCTGCTTGAGAGTGAGAGAAGACAATACAGTCAAATCTTCCAAGAAATGCGGCGTAAGTAATGCCCTCAATGGGAGTGAAGACCATCTTACTTATGAAGAGGATAACAATGATGATGAAGAGGAAGAAGAAGATTAAGAACAAAGTTAATTCAGGTGATGCTTTTCAGGGATTTTAATGGTCAGTTCAGTTTTATAAACTAAGAAATTTTGTTGGTCTGGCTTTGTAATCTAATAACAAAAATAGTAAAAAGAAATTTTTAATTGCTTAAAAATTAAGGTGTGTCTTATAGTCCGTGGTGCCTTACAGCTGACAAAATCACAGTATGCCAAACAGGTGGAGATGGCGTGAAATGAGAATGAACGCAATATGACTGGTTTTGCCACCAAAAGTTATAAAATTATGGGCATAGTGCCACCTGACATCTGCAGAAGAATGGTCACAGAAATGGAGAAAAGGAAGCAGGAACTCAATCCTAGACACCCACTGTCTGGATATGAACCACAAAAACTTGGGCTAAGGTCAAGAAGGGGCTCCTTTGCACTACATCAGCATCTGGAACTCGCCAAACAGAACTACGGCGAAATTTGTTAATCAAAAGTGTTGAGGAGAACATCAAAGAAGAAACCTGCTGCGGACTTTCATCTGTCATATGTGACACAGAAGCACTAAATTGATTGAGGACAGAAGCGTCACGATGCAAGGTGAACCTCGAGAAAGGGGGCTTTGTGACTGAAGGTCAGCCTGGCCTGCAGAAATCTCCCCATTCCTTGCAGCACGGAAGATCTATATGCAGCACGTGATAAGGCCATCGAGACAGCAGAATTGTGGAGCTTGTGGTCCATTTAAGAGAAAATCAGCAGTGCCCGGCATAATTTTGTTATTAATTTGTATTATCTATGTCATGGACACAATAAATAAATAAATAAATACTCATTATCAATCTTCAATAAAATTCAGAACTGTGTTTTGGCCCAAAAAATCTTAGACACTGTATTTTGGGGACTGTAAAGGGGTTCTCCTCATTAAATTTTTGCTCCAGGGAGGGGAAAAGTTAATTCTGTGCAGTACCTCAAAACACTTAAAAAACTGCAGAGGGTGACACAGAACAACACAAGGAAGATATTATAGAGGAGAGTGTGCTTGTTGGGTGACATAGCAAATCTCCACCATCACGTGCCAAAAAGCAACTCTTGCATTCATTTCGTTGGGACTACACCAATCATCGCACTCACAGCTCTGACCTGGCACCTTCTGATTATCATCTTTTCATATCTCCAAATTTGTTTTCTACTGATGGTGGGGTCCAGAGTACGGTCAAATATGGGTTAAAAGAGGCAAAAGGTGACTACACAGAAAAATAGTGTTTGATGTACGTACATATTTGAAATTGTTAATTTTTCATGAATATATTATTGTTCCAGTTTTTAAACAATTGCATACTCTTAATTTCTGGATCTATTGGGTTGTCCAGACTTCAAAATCGAAAACCTGACAGCAAATGTTTCCAACAATAGCTAGCAGTTGTATGTAGTAATTGTTAGTGCACACTTCAATTTTATACTGTGTCAATTGTGATGATGTCAAAGCTATGAGAGTCTGTTGCTATTATAGTTCTTAAATCAACTGCATGATACATGAGCTTCTCAGACATGAATGCTATTTAGTTTTTTGAACTGCCATTTATTGCAAGTTATACTGAAGCATTGTACTAAACACTAATGAAATCATCATCAGTAGCAGCAGCATCACCAAGAAAAATTATTCTGCTAGTATTTTCTGTAACTTAATAAGGCCTTCGTTCATTAAATTCTACTTGGGAATTGAAAAACTCACAGTGTTGAGACCAACTCCCTTGGATGGATGAAGTAATATCTTATCAACAGAAAATATGAACAAATGTTGCCCATGAAATAAAACTACATTTTGAAAGAGGAATAATTAAATATTGTGTCTCTGATAGGTTGATGCCTGACTCACTCACGTTCTTTACTTACATGAATGGTTTACAAGGGAGCCCTGCCAGTTTTGCCCGTAGTTATTATTTTTTATTTTATTGGCCCAAATGTCAAATGCGAAAAAATTATTTATTCTGTAGAAGTGGGAAATTAGAAAACAAGGTAAGGCAATAAAGAAATTGGAGTGGTTGCTGTGTGCATTTCTGGCTTTGTTGCTGATGAGAAGAGTGGGGGAATAAACTTGGGACTCTTGCTGACACACATACAAAATTTCTCGCCACTGTGTTGATTAGTCTCGTTTTAAGCCTTCTCAGAAACGGGTGGTATGCCTGAGCTCCAGTGGCATTTTGCTATTCTCTAAAGTGAAACAACCTGTTAACATCAAATTTCTCCAAAAACTTGGTAAATCCACCGGAGCAACTTATAATTTGTTGAAACAAGTTCATGATGATCAGTGTCTGTCTAGTAAGTAAGTTTTCACACGGGTTAGGAGGTTGAAGGACAGTAGGGAAGATACTGAAGGCAATCCAAACTTGGGCCATCCTTCCACTTTGAAAACCGAAGAGAATGTGGACAAGGTCAGTAGAATTGTTCAAGAAGACCACTGTTTGAGCATTCGAGCAATTTCAGAGCTTGACTGCATCAATAAGAAAACTGTTAGACACATTTTGCACGATGATCTGGGCACAACACAGAAAGTGGTGCCAAGAATCCTCACAAATGACCAAAAGCAACATCAAGTAGACTGCTGTGGTGGTGCTCTTGAAAACATTGAAAATGATCCAGATTGGATCAGCAAAGTACTTACAGATAATGAAATATGGATATTCCAATATGACCCAAAGACTAAGCGACAATCTACCCATTGGAAGAGCCCTCAATCTCCTAGGAAGAAGAAAGCGTGCACGAGAAAATCATAATTCAAAGCAATGATTGTTTTCTTCAATACTTGAAGGGCTTTCCACACTGATTGGGTGCCTGAAGGTCAGACTGTCAATCAAGTTTATTATGTAATTGTTCTGAGACCTTCCACAAATGTGTGCGACAAAGGAGAACAAATCTGTGGACAAAGACGAATTGTGAAGAAGTTTTTGGCAAAAAACAACATTCCAGTGATGGAACAGCCACCGTATACACCTGATCTAGAACTGTGTGACTTCTCCCTCTTCCCAAAACTGAAATCTTGGCTCAAGAGAACCCTGGGCGCAGTGAAGGAAAAAGTGATGAGCTTCCTCAAACAGCATAACACAAAAAGACTTACAGCACTGCTTGATAGGTTCCCGGGAATTACGTTGGATAATATTGTAGAAACCGCACAATATTTCAGCGAGACAACTGCCCGCCATCTTCAGGTGCTACTGTCGCGTCGCTGAGAAGCTCACAAATTTATATGTTGGCTTCCTAGAACAGCGCAGTTGCCAGCGGGGCATAAAGTCATCGAAGACCAATTGTAGACAGCGTCGAATACCAGAGCCCTCTGCTGGAGAAACGGGTCGCGGTCTGCGGAAGCGCGCCGCGGCGTGGGAAAATGCGGCCGGGAGCAATAGACCCTGTTTGCGCGCACGAGGTGTTGGCGCGTGATTTAAGCATCTGCGCTCAGGCTTCCCATCTGTGTTGACTCAGTGGGGTTGGTAATCTGTGCCATGCCATGTCCCGTGTCAAGGCAGTGTTCAGCAACCGCAGATTTCTCTGGCTGACCCAACCTCATGTGACGTTTATGTTCGTCGCATCTGTCTTTGACCGTACGACACGTCTGGCCAATATAAGACTTCCCACATTGGCACGGGATTTTATATATTCCTGGTCTCCTCAAGCCGAGGTTGTCTTTAACAGAGCCCAGCATTGATTTAACTTGTGCTGGAGGCTGGAAAACACATTTAATCCAGTATTTCTTGAAAATTCTGTCCATCTTTAAAAGACACGCCACCAACATACGGTAGAAAAACCAACCCCATGGTGTTCTCTGCTTCTTGAGGCTGTTCTTGAGGTTTGGAGTGTGCTGGTCGAAATGCGTTCCGGATCTGCTTCTCGGAGTACCCATTCTGGGCAAACACAGAGCGGAGATGGCTAAGCTCTGCCGATAAGCTGTCCTGATCTGAGATGGCTCTATCCCTATGCACTAGCGTCCGTAATACACCACTGCGCTGTCAGGGATGATGACAGCTCGCAGCTTGTAAATACTAGTCTGTGTGCGTAGGCTTCCGGAACACACTGTGACCCAAGGAGCCATCTCCTTTTCTACGAACCAAAACATCCAGAAACGGAAGCTCACCATCTTTCCCTACCTCCATGGTGAAACAGGTGCTTGGATGGGGGGAGTTCAGATGTTCCAGAAAGAAGGAAGCATTGCTGTCCCATGCGGCCATACCACAAACATATCATCTACATATCTCTAAAAACATTTGGGTTTCAAAACCGCCGTCTGAAGTGCTTTGTCCCCAAAATCTTCCATAAAAAGATTAGCTACTATGGGAGACAGAGGGCTACACAGAGGGCTACCCATAGCAACACCGTCAGTCTGCTCAAAATACTGGTTGTTGAATAAAAAGTAAGTCGAGGTAAACACGTGTTTGAAAAGGTGTAATATGTCCTCTTCCAGCTTAGCTCCTATGATTTGTAATGAGTCCATCAGAGGCACTCGTGTGAACAAAGAAACCACATCAAAACTCACAAGTAAGTCGGTAGATTCAAGGCGCAGGTTATTCAGTCGCCGTATAAAATATTCTGAGTTTCGAATATGGTGTTCACATTTCCCCGTCATGGGACTCAGAAGAGAAGCCAGATGTTTAGCTAGGTGCTATGTTGGGGCACCTATATTACTGACGATAGGGCGAAACGGAACATTTTCCTTATGTATCTTTGGCAGACCATTAAGTCGTGGCAGAACTGGTGCTCGTTCTCTTAAATTCTTCTTCAAATGGTCAGGAAGTTGGTTGGATCTGAGGCGGCGGCATCCGTCGGATCTTTCTGGAGAAGACGATACGCTGTATCCTGTAGTAAGTCTATCATCTTGCCAAAATAAGATGTAGCAGACAGAAGAACAGTGCAGTTACCCTTGTCAGTTGGTAAAATTACTACATCATTGTCTTCTTTTAAGGAACGGAGCGCTCTTCTTTCTTCAATGGTAACGTTCTGCTTGGGTGCAGGCATCCTGGTTATTGATCTGCAAACCTCTCGCCTTATTTCTTCTGCAGCATCATTCGGAAGTCTTAAAACACCTTGTTCAACGGCACTGATGAACTCCTTGATGGGCAAGGTCTTGGGAGTAGGCGCAATATTAAGTCCCTTTTCTAACACTGACATTGCAGCATCACTCAGTGGTTTATCTGTGAGATTAAACACAGTCCGTCTGCTAAATCTAGAAAGCCAGCATATAAATTTGCGAGCTTCTCAGCGACGCGACAGTAGCACCTGAAGACGGCGGGCATTTGTCTCGCTGAAATATTGTGCGGTTTCTACAATATTATCCGGCGTAATTCCTGGGAACTTATCAAGCAGATGCAGCACCGGGAAAGCCCCAAACAGCACACTCACAGCACTGCTTCCGACAATGGAAAATTCGCATGAGTGGTGTGGGGATCGGGAAGGGGACAACATATCAGTTGCATACGTTTTCTCAATAAAGAGTTAGAGAATGAGTCTGGTTTCTTTATTGCCACACCTTGTGTAATGTAAAGTTCATAACTGAACATGTAGCAGAAGTCCTTGTAAGAATCTTTAATGACATTTGTGGTTGATAATAAGCCCCCCTCCCCCTCCCCCAGCCCCCAAACACACACGTGTGTGCCTTTATCATACCAGCCAACTGCACTCCACTGGCACAGTAGGTCTAAAATTTGCAAAATCTGAAGATCTGGAGGTCATTGTAAAAGGACAGGTGGTATCTATGGATGACGAGCGGACTTAGAAAGGGGGGGAGGGAAGGGGGATTTTTCCATGGGTTATGCATCATGTGATATGAAGCTGGAACAGAAATGCTTATGTGGACTGCCAGATGGAGCACGATTTCATTTCGGACGGAATGTTGCTTTGGGAGAGAAAGACTAATGTGAACAACCTGAGGGAATAGCAAGTAGGGGTAAACACCCAAGGGAAATACTAGATGGTATATGCTAGAGGTGGAAAGAAGCAACATAAACATGTGAAACTGAAGAGGGATATAGGGAAATAAATATTTCAGGCAGCTGTAAAGGACATGTGGAAAACAATTTGAAGATCAGAGAAATGGGCAAAAAAACAAAAAGCGAAAGGAATTTACTCTGTGAGCTGTAGGATGGTTCCATGTCATATGAATATTTACATCAATGACCTTGCAGGGGAAAGGGGGGGGGGGGGGGGGAGGGTAATATCCTTAGTGAATCTGCAAATGTTGCACTTTTCCAGTGATGGTGAATGTGACAGAACGTAGACAATATTGCAGGCTGCTCACAAGAGCTTCCTACAAGGTAAATATAAGGGCATCCAGTGACAATCTCTTCCTTAGCTGCTGTTATACAACTCACCTCTAGCTTGAACTCTGAATGCTGGAACTGTTTACTGTGTGTATAGTGCTACAAATCCAGAAACTTACAGTTTCCATCATTGCTGGGCTGGTTAGTACTTTGCGAAACATTATTTGTGTTCAGTAAATGATGTAACCCTAAGTTAGGCTTACTATGGGGGCAGGCGAGGGGCGAGGGGGTAGAATGTTACAAGCAGTTGGGGGTCAAAATGGTGGAAGGGGGGGTGGGGGGGCTCATGGTGCCACCCCTCCCCCTCAAAGGAACATTTTAATAGAAGTGTTTATATTCAGATGTAACTTATCTCCCACCTTCTCAGCTAACTTTCAGAGAAGAATGTAGCACGAAAACTAAGTGTCTCACAAATGGCAAGGCAAGTTAGGTTAATGCAGTATACTTTTCAGTTACTGTCCATATGGATAGGCTTGCAGACTCAGAGGCAGCAATATTAACCATACCTGTGGCTGACAAAACAAGAAACACGACTAAAAAAATAACACAAAGACTGAAATTTCCAAATGGAGTAAGGGGGGGGGGGGGGGGGGGTATTACCACTCTCCCCATAGTGCATATCAATAGTCTGAAGGTCTGTGTTCAAAACCACAGTACTAAGTGAAATACTGATAATGAATGCATATTACATGAGAATGCATTTCCCTGCTTTAAAATGATATATTTTCTTACTTGCAATTTCTTACATTCTTTGCTAAAATGATGTAATAAGCAGTTAATAAAAACAAATTGATGCTGCTGTTGTCGTTACACAGAAAATATCATTATTTGGTATGTTGTAGGCAATATTGGTCCTTAGACATCATATGAAACACAACTGCGCCCCCCCCTCCCCCCCACTTGAACTATGAACCTTGCTGTGATGTGTGTACTTCGGTGGTACAGATGTCTGGGGACATAATTGTCAGGAGGTTGTCACCATCAGGAAAAACATAAATGATGATCTACAGGTCAGAGTGTGGAATGTACGATCCCTTAATAGGGTATGTAAGTTAGAGAATTTAAAAATAAACTGCATAGGTTGAAGTCAGATAAAGTGGTAATTATGATGACGGTGAAGATGATGATGATTTGAGGTGAGGGAGACTCAACATCATGGTCATCAGCACCCTGACGAAAAGTCAGTATGCCAATCTCATGGGTGGAGACGAAGGCTGTCCGCACATGCGGAACAGTTTATAATGTATTAAAGTCTGCCTCCCTTCTCCACCAATTTAGGGATGAGGCCTGTCAGTTCGTAAAATTTCACCACTCTCTAACACCGGAATCAGTATTGGCGAGGATGGGGGGCAGATCTCCATCGAGGCTGAGGTTGCCCTGATATCAGTGTATAGGACACATGTTGCCAAAACATTCTGAACTGAAAGTGGCACACCACAAACTTCACAGAATGGTCGATCCTCCCACCAGAGGAGGAAACCATGTGTTAAAGGGCTATGTTTGGTACGCAGTCTGGTAAGGAGAACCTGCCTCCAGTGGTGAGGCTGACAGGAAGTCCACCATGCTTGTATGGTCGATTTGAGCGACCGCAGTTTGTTTTCTGTCAACTGCAACCATTCAGTCTCCCACTGACACATGATGCATCTATCGGAAAATGAGATGACGGTGTGAAAGGGCAAGGAACATTGACAGACAACAATATCCCGATATGCTTCCTTGGCTGCTCTGTTGGCCATGCCATTTCCCTGCATCCTGATGTGGCCAGGTACCCCACAAAAGATCACCTCCTTGCCGCAGTGTTGGAGCCACTATAAGGATTCATGGATGTGCTCAATCAAGAATTTTATATATTTTGAAAACGTAGGGGATATAGTGTACTGTACTTTATTAAACTGAAGGATACAATTTTAAAACATAGAGGATATACTTTATTAAATCCAAAAATACATTAATTTTCAAAGAAAACTTAGTCCTTGAGTGTATACTGTACATAATTATACAGTCGTATCACTCACTGTGAAACATGTCCCTAAGACTTAACTACAAAATAAGTTAAAGACAGTTCTACATTTATAGCATTTGTAGATAAAGACAGAGCTTTTGACAATGTTTACTGGAATACTCTGTTTCAAATTCTGAAGACAGAAGGAATTAAATACAGGGAAAAAATATTATCTCCAACATGTACAGATACCAGACATGAAAGGGGGGCGGGGGGAGGCAGCAGTTGAAAAGGGAATAAACGGATAATTCAACCTGTTCGTTGAGCAAGCAGTAAAGGAAAGGCAACTAAAGTTTGGGGTGAAGAAATAAAAACTTCTGAGGTTTGCTGATGATATTATAATTCTGTCAAAGACAGCAAAGGAGTCAGAAGAGCAGCTAAGTGAGTGGGTAGTGTCTTGAAAGCAGTGTGCGATTTGCAGGGGGGGATTTCCCCCCCTCTGCATCAGACCATCCCCTCCTCTGGTTTTAGTTTATGCATCCCAACCTGGGATGTTTATTTCCCACGCACTGAAGTAAAACTTTACATATAATTTAAATTTGTGGAGCCAAACACTGACAGTTTTTAATAAGTCTTACTATTAATATGTTTCAGTTTTCTGTCATCAGAGTAAGTACAGCTTTTCACAAAAGTGCCTCGACTTTTTGAATTCCCCTCGTATACCTGTATGTAGATGATTTTGTAAATAACCTTTACCTATAATGTACTTTTTAGAGATATAACAAGGGATGGCTTTTCTGATAGTGCATACGCGTGAATAGTGAGTTTCGGCATTAACATCTATTTATAAATAGCTGTTTAACCACGCCATGGTCCAAGCTAGTAACATATATAATTCTACTAACCCCCTAAGACATCCCCCCCCCCCCCACTTGTAAAAGCACAAATCGCACCCTGCTTGAAAGGACGTTACACGATGAGCATCAAAGAGGTAAGACAAGTGTAATGATAAACAGTCATATTAAATCAAGTGGCGGTGGCGGTGAGTGTTTAATGTCCCGTCGACAACCAGGTCATTAGAGACGGAGCGCAAGCTCGGGTTAGGGAAGGATTGGGAAGGAAATCGGCCGTGCCCTTTCAAAGGAACCATCCCGGCATGTGCCTGAAACGATTTAGGGAAATCACGGAAAACCTAAATCAGGATGGCTGGAGACGGGATTGAACCGTCGTCCTCCCGAATGCGAGTCCAGTGTGCTAACCACTGCGCCACCTCGCTCGGTATATTAAATCAAGTGATGCTGAGAGAATTAGATTAGGAAATGAGACACTTAAATTAGTAGATGAGTTTTGTTACTTTGCCAGCAAAAGAACAGACAATGGTCAGAGTAGAGACAATATGAAATGCAAACTGGCTACAGCAAGACAAGCATTGCTGAAAAAGAGGAATTTGTTAACATGTAATGCAACTTTAACCGTAAGGAAGCCTTTTCAGATGGTACATATCTGGAGTGTAACCTTGTACAAAAGTGAAACTTGGACAATCAGCAGTTGATAAGAAGGAAACTGAATCTTTGGAAATGTGGTGCTACTGAAGAATGCTGAAGATCTGGTGGGTAGATCAAGTCACTAATGAGGAGGTATGGGAAAAAGAAAAATCGTGGAGCATCTTGACTGGGAAAAATTGATCGTTTGATAGGGCACGTCACGAGCCATCAAGGAATTGTGAATTCGGTAATGGAAGGAAGAGAGTCTGGGGTGTGGGGCATTGGTGGGGGGTTAAAAATTTTACAGACAGGCAAAGGGATGAATACAGTAAGCAGGTTCAAATGGATGTAGGTTGGAGTAGGGGTTTGAACCAGATAAACTAGTACAGACAGCTGCATCAAACAATTTGTCAGAGTGTAGTTGCCCACCGCTGGCAGCAGCAGCAGCAACTGAGCTATCCAAGCAGGACCCGTGAACTGCCCTAACAGCTTCAGTTCCACCATTACCTCTCTCCTAGCTCCAAAATATCACAGGAGTTCTTCTGCATGCCTCTGTCGTATGCCACGTGTGGATTTTGCAAGGGATTGAAGAACGGGGGTTTGTGCTAAAGGAAATTCAGTCGGTTGATCAAAGTGAGAGTGAGACTTTCTTATCTGACTTAAATTTCTTTGAGGTGAATATACAGGACTGGAGAACGACAAGGGAATAATCAACTGGAAGATACAATAACAGTCTAAGTTTTATTAAAAATCTTAATCACAGGAATGACTTCCCTAACTGAGGTGCCTCCACATTGGTACCCAGGTTCTTCTATCGAGACAGGGACTGTTTGTCACCAATATGTCTGATTAATGAAACCCTGATATAAAATCTAAGGGTACTAGGGCCCTGAAACTAACTTCTAACCAGCCACTCCAGCCTGTAGCTCCAGCTGTATCCATCCGCCTGCAACTGCCTCCAATGTCTAACTCTATTACCAACCGCCTACTGACTTGTTACTGTCTGCCTCCGGATGCTCAGCTTTAAAGTTTTGTTTCACTGTCCCCTTTGACCCCACCTGTCCCTGCCATGACTTAAGGCCAGGTTCTCATTCAAAGCTGTCAAAAATCGATTTTTTTATTTCAGTTTTTAAAGGTTACATGTCTAGAATGTTGGGATGAAAAGGTTTTTTAATCCAGGCATTACAAAATTTCTACAACTCATTGTTTGAAGCAGTGTCACGGCCACTGTGGGATGCTCTCAGCCTGAGACACCCGGATCAGGTAGAAAACTTGTTGTGTTGTGGCGTACGTTTAAAAAATGATTTACATTGCTCCAGTATGCACGCAAACACAGTCGCCGAAAAATCTGACGAACAACTTGTGTAGGCTGCCGAACGCACCATATCCAGCTCGGCCAGATCGACTTTTCTCACCAAGAAAAATAAGGTAATTGTTCTCTATCAACAATTCGAGTAAGAGGAAGGGTTGATACACAGTCCTGGAATTGCATACTAAACATAAGGAAAACAATTTTTTCTTTTTTTTCGTCAAAATTGGTCAAAGCATAATTTTTGGTCCAATGTACTGCATTAGCCATTTTGAATTTTGAAAATCTAGCTTCAGATCTGTGTTCAGCCACATCAAAAATATACAACAACACACAGTTATTATGAAATCTGAACTCATAATATACATAAAAGTTCTCCCTAAACTTTAAACAGGTTTTTCTCAAAAAATGATTTTGCAGAAGTGTGTGCACGATAAAACAAAAATGGGTCTACCTATTAAGTTCTACCTTTGACACTCGAAAATTAAACATTTTTCTTGGCAGGTAATACCTAAAATAAATGAAATTTGTTAATATTAACCATTTTTTGTAAAGCCACAAAGAGTGCGAAAAACCCAAAAATTGAAAACAAAGTTCGAGTTAGCATGCTATTGTTAAGTTTAAGGTTATATCATTGTGGTCAGGCATAAGCTCCAATAAATTTAATGTAATACCGACTGATGTTATCCTTTTTTTTATTTCAGATAACTCCGGAGGAGTTAAACTGCACACAGTCTGTGTGCTTCAAATTCACAGGCCCTTGATCAAATCATAATTACAGGCGTCATTTCTTTTTGTATAGAAAATCTAAAATGAAGTTCAAAGTATGATCACTCATAATCCCCAAACAGATCCTTTGTATGTCTTTGTCTCAAAAAAATATTCCACTTTGCCTATTTTTTGCTCATTTGAATGAGAACCTGTCCTTAATGTTGAGGGGTTTCTCACTGTCTCACTGGCTACTCCGCTATCCTCTTCTTCACATACATTTCTGGGGATGAGTGGAGATGATAGGGAGCATTTCCATATATGGTTTAAATATATATTATAATCCTCATGTGGTAGCATATTCCGCACTAGGAGCTCTCGCTCTTTCTGACTCACAGCTATACCGCTCCATGTTCCAATTATTTATCTTTTTTGTTTGAGGACTTTGCTTAATTAATTCTGACACATCACTAATGTCTTTACTTCCTAAGCATCTTGCCTTGTTGATTCTGTCACATCATTCATTCCTTTGTCATCTAAAGGACATTCTCTCATTAATTCTGTCACAAAAATTATTTTACATGTGAACTTGTCTGCTTGCCTCCCTGACCTGTCCGTGTGGTCCCTTTGTGGCTGCTTCTGCCACACCAAATCTCTGTCTTTAGTTTAGTTACTCTCACTATGGACATGACAACTCATGGAAGAAAAGAAACAACAACATATATGAGGGTGATCACAAAATTAAGGTCTACTATTTTTTTTATAAGTACATAGACCTGTTTATTTCTACAATTGTTCACATCAGTTTACAGCTTGAACATTTAGCTATTTTTCGACACAATCACCATTTCTGTTGATGCATTTTTGTAGATGCTGTGGCAGTTTTTGTATGCCTATGTCATACCAGCTCGCTGCCATGCTGTTCAGAAAGCTATGAACCTCTTCTTTCACCTCGTCGTCAGAGCTGAATCACTTTCCGGACGAATTTTCTTTTAACCTAGGCAACAGGTGATAGTCACTGGGCGCCAAGTCAGGACCATAGGGTGGATGGGTAATTATGTTCCACTGAAACTCTTGCAGGAGAGCAACGGTTTGCCTAACAATCTGTGGGTGAGCGTTGTCGTGGGGAATGTATATGCCCTTGCTCGAAGTTCCACTGGAACTCTTGCAGGAGAGCAACGGTTTGCCGAGCAATGTGTGGGCTAGCGTTGTCGTGGGGAATGTATATGCCCTTGCTCGACATTCTCCTTCTCCGGTACTCAAATGCCCGTTTGAGTTTTTTCAGTGTCTCACAGTACCTGTCAGCGTTAATTGTGGTCACAGCGATTCAGCTCTGAAGACGAAGTGAAAGAAGAGGTTCATAAGTTTCTGAACAGCATGGCAGCGAGCTGGTATGACATGGACACACAAAAACTGCCACAGCGTCTACAAAGATGCATCGACAGAAATGGTGATTATGTCAAAAAATAGCTAAATGTTCAAGTTGTAAACTGATGAAAACCATTGTAGAAATAAACAGGTCTATGTACTTATAAAAAAATAGGAGACCTTACTTTCGGGATTACCCTCGTATCACAAGACATAATGACAGAAACAATCTATGAAAGAGGAGTGGAAGGGTTTGGGAGTAAAATGAGGTGACTTAATGGTTAAAAAAAGTTAAACTGTAATCTGGCTGTCAGACTGGCAGATGGATAATACGTGCTGCAGGCAAAAAAGCTGCAACCAGAACTATAGCCTGCTACACAGCTTGGCACACATGAACTACTGAGAGGTGGTAATAAATGTGTGTAACAATTGTGGAGATAGAAACCTCATGGAGAGATACAGACGGCCATTAAGAAAGAGAGAAAACAGATACAGGACACAACACAGCAACAGAGAACAGATGACAGAAGGTAACAGGAACAAAAGGGACCCACGTGGTGATATAAATATGTGTGTGTGTGTTTTCACCCAAGGTACTGACTTAATTGTATTGCCACAACGGCTATGCAAAAAGAAATACACCAATGAGAATCTGCAACGGGTATTTCCATTAATATTACTTACTGATTCCTCTTTGATGTCGATTTCACCACACATTGTGACTGCCTCTAACTCTCCTGTGGATTCCTGTAAGAAAAGAACAGATCTGACAAATGAGCAAAACCGGAGGGAAGACCAGGTGTGAGCACAAATAAAGATTCATCCATTTGTTCACACACTGTCTTCTGTAAATCCTGTCATAAAGGAAGACATCATGGATGTGAAATGAGCCAGGTTAATTAACACACTTAATCAATCACAGTTTACACCTCCTACAAAGTATACTAACAGCTGTGACTAGTACCTAATTACTTATTATGGTAATTACTTCTAGATTATTTTATACATTTATATCTGGAGACAGGGACAGTGGCAGTTATGGTGCCGTTTCTCTACTGTTCATAGGTTGGCAATGTGTCAGTTTCGCACAGTCAATGGGATAATACTTTCACGCAGTGGTGGCTAATGCTCGTTTTCATTGGGAGGTCCCAGATAAAAATTCAATAAAATGTAACACAGTATAACAACAAACTGACTTTTGTACATAATATTTACTGTTTTATCTGACTGCACAGAAACAAAAGGGGCAGCATTAAGGCCTTTAATGAGTTCTTTAATGTAAACTTGATACACACAGTCTGAAAGTTTGTTTTGTATAATGTGTGATGTATATTAACAGATGGAAGTACTAGAGCTGTTTAAGTGGTCATCTAACACACTGCCAAGGTTTCCTAGAAGGGATAGTAAATCCAAGAAATTGCCAGCAGAAGTTCAAAATATAGTGTATACTTCAATGTGAGATGCTTTTAATAATTTCCACAATGAAACACTGTCTCAGAATCTGGTAGGGAACCCAAAGATATTGTAGTCATACATGAAGCACACCAGTGACAAGATGCAACCAATACCTCCACTGCACGATAACAACGGTGAAGTCACTGATGACAGTTATTAAACACGGTTTTCCGAAACTTCTTCACCAAAGAATATTCCTGAATTCCGACCAAGAACAATTGCCAAGATGAGAAACATAGAAGTAGATATCCTTGGTGTAGCAAAGCAGCTTAAATCACTTAATAAAGGCAAAGCCTCCGGTCCAGATTGTATACCAGTCAGGTTGCTTTCAGAGAATGGTGATACAATAGCTCCATATTTAGCAATTATATACAACTGCTTGCACACGGAAAGTTCCGAACCGACAGACTGGAAAATTGCTTAAGTCACACCAATACCCAAAGAGGGAAATTGGAGTAATCTGCTGAATTACAGGCCCATATCACTAACGTCGATTTGCAGTAGTGTTTTGGAACATATAATGTGTTTGAACATTACGAATTACCTCAAAGAAAATGATTTATTGACACAGTCAGCATGGATTCAGAAAACATCATTCTTGTGAAACACAACTAACTCTTTATACTCATGAAGTAATGAGTGCTATCGACAGGGGATGTCAAATTAATTCCATATTTTTAGATTTCCAGATGGCTTTCAACACCGTTCCTCACAAGCATCTTCTAACCAAACTGCGTGCCCACAGAATATCGCCTCAGTTGTGCAACTGGATTCATGATTTCCTGTCAAAGGTCACAGTTCGTAGTAATAGATGGAAAGTCATTGAGTAAAATAGAAGTAATATCTGGCGTTCCCCAAGGAAGTGTTATAGGCCCTCTATTGTTCCTGATCTATATTAACGACATAGGAGACAATCTGAGTTGCCCTATTAGAGTGTTTGCAGATGATGCTGTCATTTACCTTCTTCTAAAGTCATCAAATGACCAAAACGAATTGCAAACTGATTTAGATATTTGTATGGTGCCAGGCATTACATTGTGAATAGCAGAGTAATCACACAGATGTAGATTACGTTTCTGATTTGACACGATGTATGCTGAATCAACCTGAGCAGCAACGTTAATTATTGCAACCATTTTGTATTTACAAGTATTTTCTAAATGTAGTCTTCTTTCTTCATGTTCCTTAGTTCATTCATTTACATGCTTTGGGTCCTTACAACCAGACTCCACTATCCTTCACTTCAAATAACATACAATAGATATCAGGTAACTTTTGTTTCTCATCATTGATAACCACGATTTTTTGCAGAACCATGTATTGCAGAAAGTTGTATCCTTCCTTCCATCTAGTTCAGATATTAAGTAATCGTTTCATTCACGTGTACCTGACTGCTTGATTTCTGGCTTCTCTACCATACTTGATAAATTAAAGGATTTTTTAGCAAACAACCTATTAATTTTAAAATCACTGTACGTAAGACTACCAGACTTTCAAACACACAGCTCCAGAATATGGAACAATACTGAGAGATTTGTCACTTTTGAGGTTTGTGACATTTCCTGTTGACCTATAGGAAGGTGCCAAGTGATGTAGTTGGAAATCTATGCTACGGGCACTCCAGCAGGGCCTAAACACTGTGTACAGGTGCAGATAAGTGGCAGAGTGGTAATGTGACAGAGACAGCAGGGTTCACAGAGGTGCGGGGAAGGAGGGGTACGCTCGAGTCTGTTGTCCGCCAGGCACACCTGAGGGCTCGAGGTGGCCCCTAGCTGTGCTACAGTGAGGACGATGGTGGGAAAAGGGAAACAGCTCGGTGACATCACTACGACTCCAGTTTATGGAGGTGGGGGTGTGGAGGGAGTAAGGGCCACCAGGCTCTGCTCCTCAGCTGAATGGGGTGGTGAAAGGAAAACAGGTTTGTCACTGTGGAAGGATGAGCTGATGGAAGAGTTGTGGCAAGGCTTGTTCCCACTACTGGCATCTCAGAGTAACATTGTGCATTTCTTCAAAGAGCAGTAGAAACAACACGTGATTATCTATGGCGTCTGCCACCTGTGCAACACTAAAATTATGTCATATTCAAACTGTCAGACACAGCACTGAAATTATATATATATATATATATATATATATATATATATATATATATATATATATATATATATATATATATATATATATATATATATATATATATATATATATAAAAAATAGAGGGAAACATTCCACGTGGGAAAAATTATATATAAAAAACAAAGATGAGGTGACTTACCGAACGAAAGCGCTGGCAGGTCGATAAACACACAAACAAACACAAACATACACACAAAATTCAAGCTTTCGCAACAAACTGTTGCCTCATCAGGAAAGAGGGAAGGAGAGGGAAAGACGAAAGGAAGTGAGTTTTAAGGGTGAGGGTAAGGAGTCATTCCAGTCCCGGGAGCGGAAAGACTTACCTTAGGGGGAAAAAAGGACAGGTATACACTCACACACACACACATATCCATCCACACATACAGACACAGGCAGACATATTTAAAGACGAATATATGTCTGCCTGTGTCTGTATATGTGGATGGATATGTGTGTGTGTGCGCGAGTGTATACCTGTCCTTTTTTCCCCCTAAGGTTAAGTCTTTCCGCTCCCGGGACTGGAATGACTCCTTACCCTCACCCTTAAAACCCACTTCCTTTCGTCTTTCCCTCTCCTTCCCTCTTTCCTGATGAGGCAACAGTTTGTTGCGAAAGCTTGAATTTTGTGTATATGTTTGTGTGTCTATCGACCTGCCAGCGCTTTCGTTCGGTAAGTCACCTCATCTTTGTTATATATATATATATATATATATATATATATATATATATATATATATATATATATATATGCAGAATAAAACTATATCACAAAACTTTGGTGGAGCTAAGCTCCTCTGGCCCTTACGAGTGAGCCGCTCCCACTTTCACGTAACCAATGAGAGGCGAGAAAATGAATTTCTAGCACTGAAATAGAAACCATTCTCTTCTTTGCTGTCGTCATAAATACCTGACTGTGTTTTCTGAATAAGTCACAAATTATGAAGTTGTGATCAAGTTGGAATGTGACAGTTGTGAGCTGGTGAAGCTAATCAGTTTGAGAGCTAAAAACATCTGGTTGTGGTAAAAAACTGAGCTGCAGCTTGGCCCTAGGTTTATGTTAGGTTGGAATGTGGCAGTCTGCCTGAGAGTTGGAGAAGGCAACAAATTTGACAGCAAAACGTCTGGTTTTGGTGACGGACAGATCTGTAGCTTAGCCCAAGGCCTAAGTTACATTGGAATATGACAGTTTTACTCACAAAAATTACTTCAATAATCTTCAAAAAATGGAAACTCCACGTAGGAATATCAACAATGTAGGAAAATAAAGAGTGCTACTTACTGTAAAGAAGACACATCAAGTAGCAGAAAAACACAATTAAAAGACACAATGTGAGTAACTTTAATTGTGCCTGTCTGCAACTTGACGTGTCTTCTTTACGGTAAGTAGCACTCTGTTTCTTCCTACATTGTTGACATTAATAATCTTTGTTGTCATATATTTGTTTCTTACCAATATTTCACAAATTATAAGGTTGTGGTCAGACTGGGAACTAATAATGCAGCTTAAAATAAATTAATAATGTCGGTGGTCAGAATATTTTCCTATCCTTCCAAATGCATTCCAGTTTTGGAGGTGGTGATATACTAACATGAGAACGTGACAATATTCCTTCAAACAGACCCAGCAGCTGATACACCCTCTTTCCTTCCCATCATACCTCACAGCAAGTGCTGACAGTGTTGTTGCAGGAAACAAGTTAGTATGTCCCTGGCCCTGATCTAGATGTTTACCTCTGAAGACCATATTCTTGCTTCATCATGAAGTTTGTTGTAAATAATAATCCACTACAGTTCAAAAGGAACAATGAGGTACATAATCAGGAAACAAGGTGGAAAAATGACATTCATTACTCCACATTAAGGTTGTCCTTAACCCAAAAGTGGTGCACAATGCTCTAACAGAAACTTTTGATCACATACCCAGTGATTTAAAATGTCTGACAGACAGAAGAGTAAAATTTGATAACAAACTGTAAAAGTAGCTCCTTGACAACTCCTCCTATTCTGTAAAAGAATTTCTGTTATTGTAATGTGTAGAAGATGGTGGGTAGCCATTACTAAAACACACACACACACACACACACACACACACACACACACACACACACTATGTATCTTTTTTTTCCTCTTTTTGTATTAAAAGAAAGGCTAACTTAGAAATGTTCAGAGTGTAGCCATGTGTAAAAAATACAAATATTCTCTCTTGCATTAACACTAGGAACAAAAATTGCCTCTACTGTCCAAAATGTAAGCTTCCTCTTGCACAGAAAGTATCAAAATGTGCAGCTATATCTTTTGTGAATTAAAGGTGCTGTCAAGACAATGAAAGTTTTAAAAACAAATTTAATCATTTCTATTTGACACCTCTTTCTCCCCAGGTGATTTGGTAAGTACATAGTATTTATGTTGCTGGGTACTTGATTGGTTGGTTGGTTGATATGGGGATAGGGACCAAACAGTGAGGTCACCAGTCCCATCGGGTTAGGGAGGGATGGGGAAGGAACTCAGTCCTTTCAAAGGAACCAAGCTTGCATTTGCCTGAAGCAATTTACGGAAATGATGAAAAACCTACATCAGGATGGCCGGATGCAGGTTTGAACCATCATCTTTCCGAATGTGAGTCCAGTGTGCTAACCACTGCATAATCTAAATCGGTTGTTGGGTTACTTTTGTCATATATTGTTCCATATTACAACTCAAAAATATCCAGTTATGTGAATGTTCAGTAGGTACCCATGTTTGCACAGAGAAAATGTTTCTCATTATTGTAAATCAACTGACCTGTTCGACACCAAGGCAAGTTCTTACAAATATGATCCACAGAACACGTAAAAGCGAAACTAAACTAAAATAGTCTTATGAAGTAGAGACTACAAGTGTTAGAAGAACAGACACACATTCATACACTGTACTATTTTACATGGATTATGACACATTTCATTTTGTTTGCAATAAATTTACATAAATTTTTCATGTACAACTGACTAATATCTACACAATTTTTTCTGTCTGGGTAATTTCAGATCAAGTGGACCATTTTAGGAATCATCCTCAACTGACTATCTCTAATTTCAATGAAATTTTATTTCGGCATTACCTAAGAGTAAAACTAAATTCTGCCAACTTTGAGCTCAAGATAAAAAAATTCATTGTTTTAGGACTTTTCAGTGAAGTGCTGAAACAGTCATGCAAGCTCGATGCACAAATTTAAGGTGCATTGAAACTGGAAGTTTTTTTGTATCAGATGCACAACTTTCTTTTTATAGAACACACTTTTAATATTTTGAGACTTTGTCATTCACCATTTTCAAGCTACATGACACCACATTTCAGGAACTGCCAATGACAATGTTGCAAGCATTTTGTGACTAAATTTTTGGACATTAAATGAAAGATTTTTTTTGTTTTAAGGTGCAAAAACAACTAGGGGCACACGCACCTATGTCAGAACTGAAGAACACAAGGACAGAGAGACAGAGAAGTTAAAAACAACTACACGTTAACCCCAATCGACAGAAGAGAAGATAGCTAAAAACATGGGCGTGGAGAAACAGAGGTCGTGAACTAAAGATTAAATGTCCTTCGCCATATTGCTATGACAGATTAAAAGTAAAACAAGGTTGACAGTCCACACATCATTCATTTAAACGGCTGGTAACTCAGACAGCAAGCACAAATGAGAATGTAAGTGGTTAGAAATGGGCATTCCATCAGGTAGTGGTGGACTATCAAAGGTTGAGGGCAACGAGCACAAAGTGGTGGGGAGCACCATTTGACAAATGGTGATGGCTAAAAAGACAGTTCCCAATATGCAACCTAGCTAAAATGATCTCCTCACAGCAAGAGGGATGAGATGGGATCATCCAAGCTGCTGGGAGAGAACTAGCAGGCTGAGGTATGATGACTGCAGCAGCATCAGTGGCCTCATTTCCTGTCAAACCGATTTGACAGGGAATCTACATAAAATCACAGTGACACCATCACGAGTGAGCAGGTGACATCTTTCCTGGACCCGCTGCACTAAGGGATGGGCAGTGTACGGCAGACAGAGGCTTTCAAGAGCACTGAGAGAGTCAGAGCTCTGCTGTAAATACTGAGCAGTGTTCTGGAAGCCGACACCGAAAAATGTCGGTGCCAATGATGAAGGTACACCTGGCACCACGGTCAGATCGAGAGCCATCAGTGTACATAAAGGTACTATCACGTAGTTCCGTACAAAGGTCACAAAACTGAAGGTGATAGAGTGAGGCTGGAATAGTGTTCTTAGGAAGCAAATGAAGGCCAAGGTGAACATGGGCCACCACATGAAGCCAAGGTGGTGAAGGGGTCACACCCACTGAAAAAGTGGCAGGTAGCGTGAATTTAAGCTGCCCGAGCGAGAGCCGATAGCGAACTCCAGGAGGTAACGGAGATGAGGATGTGCCCCATACAGGTGATCAAATGAGTCAAAAATGAAGGAGTTACAGGACGGGTGGCCACACACGGCAGACAAACAAAAGACATATCTGCCGAGGAGAAAGTCACGGCAGGAAGACAGCGGTAGTTTGGCAGTTTCTGCATATAGACTCTCAACCGGGCTAGTGTAAAAGATGCTAGTGGCCAAATGGATGCCACGATAATGGATAGTATTTGAGATGGTGTAAGAGGGATGGACATGCTGATGCATAAATGCATGAATGAAACATCCACAGTCTAGTTTTGAACGGACGAGGAACTGGTACAAACAGACGAGGGTGGTTTGATCTGTTCCCCAGGAACTATCACTGAGGACAGGTAGGATACTGAGGGACCACCTCGGGCCACCAGGTAAGATGTGTGGGAGGACGAAGAAAGTTTGCTATCGGGCATGAGCCCCAGGAATTTTGTAGTATCAACCAATGGAAGAGCAATAGGCCCAAGATGTCAAGACGGTGGGAGAAACCAAATGCACCACCAGAAATTCATACAAATGATTTTGTCAGTAGAAAAATGAAAGCCACTGTCGATGCTCCACGAGTAAAGATGATCGAGACATCGCCGAAGATGCCACTCGATGAGACAGGTCCGTCGGAGAACTGCAACAGACGGAAAAATCGTCAACGAACAGGGAGCTGGAGATGCCTGGTGCGAGACAGGCCATTATAGTGCTGAGGCAATAGCAAAGTTGACACCACTCAGGACGCAGTCCAGGGACATACCATTTTCCTAGATAAAGGTGCCAGGCAACGCAGAACCCACATGTAGCTTGCAAACTCAGTCTTTTAAAAATTCCTACAGGAAACGGGGCATATGGCCGTGGAAGCCCCACGTGTAGAGGGTACAGAGGATGCCAGTCCATCATCAGCAGGTGTTGTAGACTTTCTCCAAGTTGAAAAACACGGTCACAGTCTGGGATTTCCGCAGAAAACCATTCGTGACATGGGTGGACAACTGCAGAACACAAGAACACAGTGGTTAGTAAATTGCAAGGTTCGAGACACCATACCGGCTGGGCACGAATCATATGTTCCGTCACCTTGCAAACACAGCTGGTGCAAGAAATGGGGCGCTAGCTAGAAGAAAGATGTTTGTTCTTTCCAGGCTTAGGTATGGGTATGCCAGTGGCTTTAAGCCAGCATCTGGGAAACGTGTCCTCTGCCCAGATGCGGATGTACGTATGAAGGAGATAGTGCTTGCCCGCAAGAGAAAGGTGCTGCAACATCTGAATGTGAACATCGTCTGCCGCCGGGGTAGAAGACTGGGATGAAGTAAGAGCAAGATCTAGCTCCCTCATAGTAAAGGCAGCATTGTAGCACTCACGATTCTGAGAACTGAAGAGTATCGTCTGAGCTGCCTCCGCTCATTTCCAATGGAGGAAGGCACGTTATAGTGGGGGGGAGCTCGAAATCTCAGCAAAATGGCGGCTCAAGGTGTCAGAGATAGCAACAGGGTCCACTACGACATTGTCTGCTATTGTCAGGTTCGAAATTTGGGAACGGACCTCGGTTCCAGAGAGCCAGCGGAGGTTGGCCCACAAGACGGAAGAGGGAATGGAACTGTTAAAAGAACTAGTAAATGAAATCCAGTTAGCTTTTTTATCATCACGAAGAAGGCGATGCCACTTTGCACGCATCCAATTATAACGAATGCAGTTTTCCATCGTAGAATGACAGTTAAAAACACAGAGAGCACGAATGGCATCACGGCACGCCTCAGTCCACCAAGGGACTGGGACACAGAGCAGTAAAAAAGAACTGCGGGGAATGATACATTCTGTGGTGGTAAGGATAATGTTTGTAGGATATTACGCTTGGTTGTCGCAACTGGGGAAATGATATCTGTAGAAGGTTTCCAGGGAGCAGTAAAGCCTCCAGTCGAGCTTAGAAAGTTGCCATTTGGGTACAGGTATGACAGGAGTCAGAAATTGGACGGCACACGGGAAACGCTCACTCGAGTACGTGTCAGAGATATTGGACCACCGTAGATGACGGGCAAACTGTGCGTGCAAATGAGGTCCAAATGGTAATAGGTGTGTGGAGTCTGAAAGGAACGGGTGCTCCCACGTTAAGGCAGACGAGGTGAAGGTGATCAATAAGGTCAGCCGAGAGGGCACCTCTCCGACAGGTTCTGAGCGAGCCCCGAGAGGGTGGTGCACATTAAAGTCACCGAGCAGCAGAAAGGAATGAGGGAGTTGCACAATAAGCTGCAGGCAGAGTACAGGTGGACACTGCGATTCTAAGAGCAGCCTCGAGTCCTCTCCGTCAGTTCGAAGGCCGCGAACGTTCCGTCGGAGGAGACTTGTGACGAGGAAAACGTGAAGGGTCTCACCTCGCAGCTGCCGAGTGCCAGCCATCGGAGACACACTGCTACAGGGCACAGAGGCAGGAGGATCTTAGCCCACGAGGTCCACAGAGGTGTCGGTATTCTCCTCCTATCGGTCTGCGAGGTCCGGAACAGAAAAACAGTAGGTGGTGCTCACCGGCAACAAAAAGGTCAGCCGGGCGAGCGTATAATGTGGCGACGCCACCGAAGAGAATCTCCGAGTCAGCAAAGGAAGGGACTGTTTCCCTCTGTTCAACTTCTCGGAGCCTTTGTGGTTGGCAGAGAAAGGTGTTTGTCGGCTGAAGGGCTGTAGGAAGTCTTCACGGGAGTATCCCTCCCGTCCTTTCTGAGGCCGGTCGTGTAGCAGGCGACTTCGCCCAGTGAGGCAAAAGTTTCCGAGTAGCCGACTCGGGAGTGGCCGGGTAAGTCACTTTTTCGTCTGTCCAGATCTCCCGGACAGCCCACTCGTCTGATCACCGAGACACGCGGGACACTCACAATCGCAAGAGGAAGCACTGTGGTCGCCAGTGCAGTCGATACGGCAGGGACGAGGAGGCAGACAATTGCCCTTATGAGCACGAGATTACACATCTGGCGTGGTGTCGACAGGCTTCTCGAGTGTGGATGTAATAACGACACTGGTAGCAGCACGTCGGGTTCGGGTACGGTAGTGCTGTGATAACTTGGTAGCCTGCTTTGATCTTTGACGGAAGAACCACTCTATCAAAAGTGAGACAAAGAGTGCGTGTGGGCACTAAGGATGCATCTACTTTTTTCATCACCCGACGGACTGCAACGGCACCCCGATCGGAGAGGTACGTTTGGGGTTCTACCTTGGTGTGGCCATCGAGCAGCATAGTGTAAATCACTTAACGGGAAGAATTCGGGGTTCGACGGGTATCGACACGGACAGGATAGCTGTGGAGGAGCGAAGCTCGAGACTCGGTAGTAGTCTCCGAAAGCAAAGTGCCATTTCGAAAAACTGGAGCGGGATTTCACAGGGCCTGCAATTGCATCGACACCTTCCCGAATAATAAATGTATTTACCGAAACAAAGAACTGACTGCCTTCAGTATGTGAAACCGTGTCGCAGTTGCAAGGTCTTTGAATCGTTAGCCTTATTTCGTTTACGTTTAATAGATGTTTGGCTCATTGCAAGAAAGTCCCCACCGATTGCCAGTGTTTCCAATGCCGCGCTCCTTCTGACTGGGGAATCCCCACAGAAGGCGGCGCACCTGCCTTAGGTGATAGTTCATACCTCGGGTCACACTTCCCAAACACCTGACAGAAGGATCAATCCACAATTTAGGAAGGTAGCTGCTCAGGCAATCATCCCCCGCTCCCCCATGGGGGAAAAAGAAAGAGAGGAACCTCAAACACCAAAGCAGAGGAAGGATGGGAGATGGGGAAGGGGGATACTGAAGGAACGAAAGACAGTGGAGAGACTGTTCTCATGTCAGAGACTGAATATGCAGAACGCATTTCCAACAACATCCAACACGAGTTCCTCAAACGAGCGGAAAAAGAATAGCAAGAGGATAGACATGCAGCACAGAGGGGAAAAGATGCTGCAAAGGCTGGGGGCCTGTGGAAGCCAAAGCACGAACTCACCAAAGAGCAGGAAGCACCCTGGGGGCATTGAATGAAAGTGCACTTGTGGTGTTTGCAGCTGTTACATAGTTTACTGATGTTGGTAACAACTCCTGTGATGAACAATGGGAATTGAATATGACAAATTATGCATCTGTCATTTGCAGCCAATCAGAATTCCAGCTCACGATTTCCTACGGTTTGTAAATACAGTTAGCTGGTATTTTGTTTTGAATTTAACAACATTGTCAGAATTTTTGGCAAAATCGTACGTAAGACATACAAGTATCTTACCACAATGATGAATATATATCTCATGCTATGCACACATTAGTCTATTATGGCAGTTATATTTTTGTGTTAAACTTCACTCGTTTTACCAACTCGAGCATTCCAACCTAAGCCTCGGTTTACACTACAGGTCAGTGTTTCAGCATACCTACTTTTTTGAAATGCACATTTGTTGGTTTTCCCAAGTCACAATCATTCCGTCACTTTTCAGCTTAAACTAATCCTCGGGCTACAGCACAGGTTGGTCCGTCAGCAAATCTAGTTTTCTTGCTATTCTTCAGAAAACTAATGTAGGCCTAATCAACTCGTGGCTCCCTCCAAAAGAAATCATCACATACAGCGATTCTCACTGGCTATTGTATACTATCACCCACTTAGCTATGAGCAATACTAGTGATTTGCCAACACTAGCATGCAATGTATTTGCTGCAGATACGGCACGTAAACTTTAGCCAGCATACTGAGTGCCTTTTAGTAGGTCCACAGAGAAATTACTTGTAATCAGTTCTATCAAACTCAGCAGTTATTTGCGAATATTGTAGAGGTTATTAATGTGTAATTGTTTTTTTCTGAATGTCTGTGTATTTTGATGTTATATTGCCAATTATTAACAGCTATTTTCTTGACTTCTTGTTTGTTAGATAGAGCAAGTGTTTTTGTACTAGAAACAATTTTGTTTGTTTGGGAGATTATGGATAAAGTTTAAAAAAGATATTCAAAATACTACTGTCAAATAGTCATATAGTTTTTTGTGACAATTTTTTCATGCCATTCTGTAATTTTTTGGTTCTGAAATACTGCATATTTGATGGTATTTTTACTTTTTATCCATATCTAATGACCTGTATAAAATAAAAATTTTTCAAACACTTGACAAATCCAAACAGTAGTTTCCAGAGGCATACTGGCTAACATGACCCGTGTCGTAATTTTTGGTTGCAATCTGCTCTGGTGGCTGCTACCAACAATTAAAATGCAGACCACTTTAGCAAGTCTGAATCTAGAAATTACTATGTGGATGTGTCTAGCACACAAAAAGTACATTTGTACAAATCTACTACTAGTGGGTGTTCTCCTCTTCTATTTATAACCAAGAAAGTTGATACTTTGGAGTACTTTGTTGCCAACCTGTTTTGATTGTGCAAGATTCCATGGGAATGAATCCTTCTGGATAATTGTCTTGTTTAATAGATAAATTCGAGGTGGTACTGCAAGGATGTCTAAGACCATTTTGTGTAGCACAGATGTATCAAAATGCTGGCCCTGACATACCACTGTACACAGTTGGTAGTTTGGACACTTCAGTGTACCATCAGCCCTATCTCAGTAACTGTAAAAAAGCAGAGTCAAGAGGACAAGAGGAATGTTTGGTAGGTGTCGTCAGCTTTGGACCATGAAGTAATGTTAATGGCTGCTATCACACCACCTTTCAGTGTATACATCCACAGTTTTGTTATTATTTGATGAAGCCAATGAACCTTAAAGCAAAAACAAAAGACTGGTTGTAATGTAATGTTGTGGTGTGTGACACACTGATCTGTAGCTTAGCCCACGGTATAGGTGGAAGGTGACAGTATGGTTGAGAGTTGACATAGCCAATGAATGTAAAACTAAATAAACCTGGTTGTTGTGACAGACTGATCTGAGGCTTAGGCCATTTGAAAAACAATGCCAATCACATCACAATACAATCAAGGTATTATTTATGGCGTTTGTCTCATGTTTCCCACAACACTGATCAAAGCTGATGACTCCAATCAAATATTCATCTTTATCCAAAAGGCACTCAAATCACTGACCAAATACCAACCTGATCAACAAAGACTGCTGAAACCATGATCTCATTATAACATGAAGTTGGTTCAATGGCCTTATTTTAATGTGAAACCTTGCTTCTTTAGCAGTCTGAGAACTTGGGAAAGTACTATCACAGTCCTTTTGAAGGAGGGAAAAATAAAAAAGTCATTAAAAGAGCTCATGTGTCTTTGGTAAAGCAAGAGCAGTTGAATTAAGAAAGCTTATAAAAATTGTGCCCAATATATCAGAGCGAGGTTCACAATAAACTTGCCACTACATTATTCTTCTCAATGGCTTCAAATGGTGATCATCATGAACAAATGGAAACTCAGAAAGGATCAATTCTACTTACCACAGTCTTTGCCATTTCACCCTAAAATTGTCAGAATGTCTCAAAATAAGATTCGTAATGCTACACAAGGAACAAGATTTATCAAACCCAAAGTAAAATTTGTCTAGGCACAGTGCAGATTTTGTTGGGTTCAATCCAGGTGCATAAGTCCAGCAAAATTATGATTATTAGTAATGGTGGTGCTGTTTTGGTTATGGTGACCTACTGAGTGAAATGATGCAAAAAATTTTGTTTCCTAAGATCCTGAGATTTTCAAATTTTAACACTAACACCAAAATATTGGTTGGTACCTTTGGATGGCTTATGAACTTATTGTTTCAACCAATATGGTCAATAATGATAGAAATGTTAACGAAATGAAGGGTCATATAAGCAATGTCTGAGAGGAAGAGGGGAAAGTTTTTGTTACCTTTGTTGAGGATGAATTAGTGTGATCGAAAGTGTGGTAGTTTGGATGTTATTTAAAGTGTAATACCTGAATATCACAAGATTAATGAATGGTTTACGAATGTTTGGCAGGGGTAAAATACGTAGTAATTTTATAAAAGAAATTACTAGTATGTTTACACATTAGTAACTGCTGATTATTCAAAAATGATTGCTGCAGTTATTCTCTCTGTGGTAAGTAGAATTGATCCTTTCTGAGTTTCCATTTGTTCATGATGATCACCATTTGAAGCCATTGAGAAGAATAATGTAGTGGCAAGTTTATTGTGAACCTCGCTCTGATATATTGGGCACAATTTTTATAAGCTTTCTTAATTCAACTGCTCTTGCTTTACCAAAGACACATGAGCTCAGTATACTTCGTCTTGCAGTGACAAAATTGATGAAAAATTGTCGAGTTCCATTATTCCCCAAAGTTTGGCTTTATTGACACAAAAATGGTGAAAGACATTGCTCTGAAATTTTAAAGGGTGATCGAGAGAAAAAGAAAGTTGTAGGCCTACATCTGGTACAAATATCTTATATGGATCAAGACTAGTTTTCATTTTACTAGTGTAGATCCCATATAACATTTTGTAGGCCTCCATTGAAAGCATCGTAAAACAAAATTAATACAATTATTATACGCATCTTGAGCTCAAATTTTACATAAACTACCGGTATGATTGTTTTCGCACTACAGGTAGATTTCATTCTTTTCCCGATATAAAATAGAAATACGCAACCGGATAATCAGCTATCTAGTAAATAAAGCCTAAAGATTGCACAGCTTCATAAATGACATACAAGTCTCAAGTGTTCCAATGTTGATAGCCAATTTATACGAAAACAACACATCGTGCTGTTTTCATATGAATCGTGTTACATTGTAATTTAGCTTCATGTTGCATGCGCACCTATTTTATAACATAGTATGTAGTAACTTAGCTTCGGAGTCACAACTGTTATGAGATTTCTTAGTTTGCCTGATATTTCATACAATCGTGCTGAAAAATTTAACTTCCGACGATTAAGGTCGCACACAATTCATTCAATGGTTATGATCATAGACTCACCATATTTACAGCGAACTTTTTTGAAATATGATGAGGAGTGCTTCTCGAAAACTTCTGTTCGTAAATTCCTTAACCTTCGTATCATCAGCAACAGCTGACACGGTGCAAACTAGAAGTTAGGTCGACTGTACGACGGAGTTGCTAACGGCTAATCTATGGTATTTACAGCAGTGACACATTGTTACATTGACCGCAAATTGTGTGTATTTTAAGAAATAAGTATTGTGTTTAATATACAATGCTTCAAAAACACAAATTCCTGTTAAGTTTCTTAACAACATGAAGCTTTCGTGACATTATGGTAGACCTGCACGATATAATCAAAACAAATGTAAGATGTACTGCTATCTTTCGGCGACGCTAAGCATCAACTCTTGAGTTGCGCGATGGCAGTCGTCACGTTAATCCCGCCATCTGTCAGCACGAGAAGCAACAGCGTCGTAGTTGTGTACGACGCCGTTCGAAGGCAGCACAAGTAACTACGTATCAATATATAGTTTGAAGTTCCACGGTACAATGATTGAAATAGCTATCACCCGCAAATTATTTCAGCTACTTACTTTGTGCTTGTTAAATGAAGTTACGATAAGCAAATATATTTCATAAACATTTCTCACAAGAATTTTTTACAGTCAGTTTGTGCTTGTTAAATGAAGTTACGATAAGCAAATATATTTCATAAACATTTCTCACAAGAATTTTTTACAGTCGGCAGTATTTTCCTCAAATTATACTACATATTGTCGACAACAGAGTTGTCGCTCACAGTTTTAAACACAGATAACTGTTTGGAATGCTCCGATCGCGACGGTAATCTGAGTTGCGGATACGAGACTTTACTTGTGCGTTACTCAACTGAGCTGCAGATGCAAAACTCAGTGTGTGTGTTAACTCAAAACCCATTCTACACAGGGCCGCCCAAATCAGACCTCCCAGCTACATGGCAACCAGGTGACTGGACGATTCGGTCAGCATATCACATTGACATAGGCACGACACAGATCTCTCGGACTGCCAAGTCACTTCAGGCGTGAATATTAAATCAGTTTCGTTGGCTGTGGGTAAAGGACGCCTGTTAACACGTTTTCATTTAAAGGTTCTTGAAGTTGCCAGATAAGCCTTCCTTTACATCCCTAGCCCTGTCAAGACATACTCGCCTTTTTTCTGCTACGAGAGATGACTTTTTCATTTTGGTTCCCAACTTTTACTCTACCATAACTATTTTGACATTATACCGCCTTAGTTTGGCGGTCGATGTAAATTTTTGTTGACTCGGGCGACGCCTAATCCAGTATAGGCTTCTTTCTTTTTCTTTTTTCTTCCTTTTTTTCTTTTCTTTCTTTTTTTTCTGACCACGCTGCTTAGATCTTGGCAACGAATAAAGACTTTACGAAACAAGAGGACGTCTATTAATTACATGTAGTACCGGTAGTCTAACTTCTCATAAAATTTGAGCCGATTCGCATAAGTTTGGAATGTAGAACTGGCACGCGTAAAAGACTCACAAAAAACGTGTTTTTTGCTCGCAAAATCAGAATGAAGCTACATTTTTGAAAGCGAGTTTTCAGTTCTGTCGAAATATTGCAGTTTTTTATTTATTTGATTCATTTTAAACCATTTGCGCACTTTCAATTCACATAATAACGAATTTTATGCGATACATTTAGCTCGAAAAAATGGTTCAAATGGCTCTGAGCACTATGCGACATTACTTCTGAGGTCATCAGTCGCCTAGAACTTAGAACTAATAAAAACCTAACTAAGGACATCACACACATCCATGCCCGAGGCAGGATTCGAACCTGCGACCAGAGCCGTCGCTTGGCTCCAGACTGTAGCGCCTAGAACCGCACGGCCACTCCGGCCGGCATTTAGCTCGACAATAAGCCATTGAACTCTATAACAGATAAATATTAGTGAATAAAAAAATTCGTTTTGGTTTTATCCATTAATTTTTTGAACCAGTTCGCACTCTTTTACAGAATATCAGTGGCACATTTCAAAAATATCCATTTTAAACAGATGATACATTTAGCTCGACATGAAACGATTGTATCTCAACAATGGATAAAGATCACATGATAAAATATTTGCGTTTTGATTTCGTGCAAAGTTTGAAACGATTCCTAAAAGTTTAAAGTATAGCACTGGCGCACTTCAAAAACCTCCCAACAAAATGTGTTTTTTGCATGTTTTTGCACATATAATTCGAACAACAACAACAACAATTCGAAGGTGCTCATACAAATGTCTTAACCTGAGTAATCATTTGCAGAAAAAATTAATCGATTCACACATTCTCCCTGGGAGCCAGCTCCATTTCATAGTTCAAACTTTGGGTAATATACTGTAACATAGCTAGAGTAAGACAGATGTTCAAATAACTGTATACAAATGATCGCTCGCCGGCTACTGTGACCGAGCGGTTCTAGGCGCTTCAGTCCGGAACCGCGCTGCTGCTACGGTAGCAGGTTCGAATCCTGCCTCGCACATGGATGTGTGTGATGTCCTTAGGTTGGTTAGGTTTAAGTAGTTCTAAATCTAGGGGAATGAAGACAGATGTTAAGTCCCATAGTGCTTATAGCTTCTTGAAACGATCGCTCTTCTCAGCTGAGGCAGAAAGGTTTAACCATATATTCGTAGATCTGATAGAGCCCGCCTCCTCTCCCAAACTGGGACTCTGCATGGAGCCTTTCAGACATATTTCTTACAGCACTTTCGAGCTACTACGATTAGTTTGCGCTCCCCGGTTCTGACAACATTTCTGACGTTTCCCTTGGCTATAAAACGAAAGCCTAAATTGGAAACCCCATTGTTCCAATGTGATTCGGCTCAAAAGTCCTTGGTTATACAGGTCAGACGAAACTTGAATTACCTCGAACAAACTTTCAAGTTACCTTCTACCCTTAAAACACTGTTATGTATAGAAGACAGGTGCATGGGAAGCCCTCCTTTTCGTTAAAACGGTTGGTTCAAATGGCTCTGAGCACTATGGGACTTAACTGCTGTGGTCATCAGTCCCCTAGAACTTGGAAATACTTAAACCTAACTAACCTAAGGACATCACACACATCCATGCCCGAGGCAGGATTCGAACCTGCGACCGTAGCGGTCACGCGGTTCCAGACTGAAGCCGGCCCTCCAGGAAGAAACTGGGACAATAAACTGAAATTGTGAGATGACTCATGAGGTTTATTTACAGTCTTCGCATTACAGTCTTCGCATTTACAGTCTTCGCATTTACAGTCTTCGCCAAATGGTTCGAATTATGGAGCATAGACTTCAATGGTACGATTAGCAAGGTGTGTACAACGAAGTGTGTCCTAGGCGGTAGCGAGATTACGACCGTTAGCATGGGACGAACTATCACTTCAGGAAACCGCTGGTAATCGTGTGGCTAACCTACCTTACGAAGGTTTTGGCTATATGGCCCAGTTCTGGCGTCTTCTTCGGATCGTTCGGCCGCTGGTGATATGTGGTATCACGAGGAAGAAATGGTTACTGGACAACTGTGGGCATACAATTGGACGGACCGGCAGCGCGAGATGTTTGAAGACGAGCTGACAGCACCGCAGTTTTGGCGGTTGGTTCCAAACAATACAGAAAGAAAAGTCGAACAATGCGGGTCAGCTGCCGAGAATGTACCCCCATGAGAACAAAAGGTTTTAAAGACTTTCATAAATGAAGGATGGACATTACACTACGTATAATAAAGCCTAAGAAAGAAAAGGACGACAGTTTATATAATTACTCCAGTGTCAGTATGATAGCAAACACCGGACAACCATATGTAACTATGAGTTGTGGAAATTGGAATTTGTATAGCTATGATGATTTAAATTTCAGTTATCAGTAAGGGATATACCATGTCCAGTCAAAAATAGATAACAGTATCAACCCTAAACAACCAATCCCATCCACTGGTTCAGCAATAAAGGTTTCAATTCGCAGACCTCGTTACATGAATAGTAAGATTTCATACAGTAAGAATGGCTAATTATGAAATGTGACTTTCATATACAAAATGTAATAATATCTACACGGTATACTGTCATCCAAGGAACTGTAGTGGTTGATGTCAGTGTCCAGTGAAGGCGAATGTAATGTATTTAAACAAAACAAAAGAAGGAAGAGTTGTACTTTTTTACTTTTGTTTTGATGGTAAACTTTATTGTCTTATAACAGCTTATGGTACCCTGGGCAGAGTAATAGGAACCATGGACATAATATTTATTAACTAGCAAATGGAGGTTGTCAAGTAGACTACTTTTTTTAAAAAATTAGTTTCTTCTGTCTCTGTTGAGAGAGCTGCCACTTTTCTAACTACGGGGTGTTCACAAAGTCTCTCCGCAGTGCCGTATGATTCTTAGCCGCGCGTGCCGTATGCCGCAGTGAATATACCGAAATGAAACTCAGTCAAATACAAGTTACTAATTTATTGAATATTCATTTTTACTTACAAATTTTCACATTAAATGTTGAAAGTGTCCCGCCTGTTGTTGAATACACAAATCAGTTCGTCTGATCATCTTTCCAAACACAAGTTGTAACATTTCTTCTGTAACATAAGAAGTGAAAGTGGACATTGCAGTTTTCAATTCATCGATGGATTTTGGACGGTTTTTATGGACATTTGCTATCGCTGCTCCCCAGAAGAAAAAGTCAGGTGGTGATAGGTCACGCGATCGTGGAGGCCAAAGTCCCTGTGAAATCATGCGATCACCAAAAACATCAGCAAGCAGTGACACTGAAACGCGAGCTGTATGCGCTGTTGCACCATCTTGTTGAAAATAACCGTTCAGTATTTCACTTAACACAAGTTCTACTATGAATGGGTACAGAATGTCACTGCAGTATCGTTGTGCGTTTATTGTTTCGTTGAAAAATATGGGACCCACAATCCGACGTCTACAAATTGCAATCCAAACTCGTATTTTCACAGAATGAAGTGGTTCGTCATGAATACACAATGGATTTGCAGTACTCCACATAAGAGAATTTTGCGAGTTCGTATACCCGGATAAAAGAAACCACGCCTCATCAGTGAAAAACGTTTCATTAAGAATATCCCTTCCATTTTGTTGAACGAAATTTTTGAATCATTGACAATAATGCAGTCTCTTGCCATGATCAATATTTTTCAGTTCTTGCACGATTGTCACTTTGTATGGGAAAAGCTCTACTTTCTCCTTACAGCTGTGTGGGCCGTTCCGACACTAACATCGATTTCCTGGGCGAGTTTTCTTACTGACTTGTTCGTACTCATAGACATTTTATCGGATATATCGAGTAGTTCAGAGAAAACACTAGGACGACCACTTCTCAGTGCATCTGTCACTGAATCCTTACTTCGAAATCTGTTAATAAAATCTCGCTCAATATGACGATGTGGGATTGTCTCCGGGAAAACTGAATTAAATGTTTGACGAACTGAAACTGTGTATTTACCGCCAGCTTTGAACACATGTTCGGCTAAAACACACGTTCTTCAATGGTTAGCATTGTAACAGTGACAAAAACGAAACAACCGAACAAAGGAGCTGAACTTAAACGTTCACGCCAACACGTAACGACACACACCAACGATACTACTGACGCTGGCTGAGATAAACGAAACAGTGGAATGTTGGGAGAGTTCACGTGAAGGGAAGTAACCCAGGCAGGCGAACAATCATAGGCACGCGTGGCTAACAATCATACGGCACTGCGGAGAGACTTTTTGAACACCCAGTAAAATCTATCGATCTCTCGAACAAAAAACTGTATCCTGTTCTTGGAAAAAAGAACAGGCACACCTGTCTACAAGAAATGTGTGGAAGTGATCCACAAAACTACCGTCCAATATACTTGGCATCGATTTGTTGAAGAATCTTAGAACATATTCTGAGCTCAACCATACTGACGTATCTCGAACAGAATGACTTTGTTATGCCAACCAGCATGGATTCCAAAAACATCGATCATGTGATACCCAACGCGTACTTTTCTCACATCACATACTGGAAATTTTGGATAAAGGCAGTCAGGTGAGTGCGAAAAGCATTTGACTCAGCGCCACACCAAAGCTTATTGTCAAAAGCTCGATCACATGGGGTATCAAGTGAAATTTGTGATTGGATTGAGGACTTTTTAGTAGGGAGGATGTAGCACGTTATCTTCAATGGAGAATCATCGTCATGTGTGGAAGTAACTTCAGGTGTGCCCCAGGGAAGTGTGTTGGGACCCTTGCTGTTCATGTTGTACATTATTTACCTTGCAGACGACATTTATGGTAACCTCTGATTTTTGCACATGATGCAGTTCTCTGCAATGAAATACTGTCTGAAAGAAGCTGCAGAAATATTCAGTCAGATCTTGGTAAGATTTAAAAATGGTGAAAAGATTGGAAACACCCTTTAAATTTCACAATACGAAAAAAAAGTAGTATCCCATGACTATACTGCCAATGAGTTACTGTTGGAATCGGCCATCTCATATACATATCTGGGTTTAACACTTTGCAGGGATATGAAATGAAATGATTACGTGTGCTCAGTCGTGCGTAAAGCGGGTGGTAGACTTCGGTTTATTGGTAGAATATTGGGAAAATGCAATCTAAAAGAGACTGCTTACAAATCACTAGTGCGACCCATACTACAATATTGCTCAAGTGCATGGGACCCGTACCAAGTAGCACCATCAGGGGATGTTGAACGAATGTAGGGAAGGACAGCACGAATGGTCACAGGGTTGTTTCATCCATTGGAGAGTCTCACAGAGATACTGAAAAAGCAGATCGGTCAGACTCTTGAAGAAAGACGTAAAACGGGGTCAGGGATTTTCTCTGCCTGGTGATGACTGGGTGTTGTGTGCTGTCCTTAGGTTAGTTAGGTTTAAGTAGTTCTAAGTTCTATGGGACTGATGACCATAGATGTTAAGTCCCAGAGTGCTCAGAGCCATTTGAACCAAAGACGTAAACTATCCCGAGAAAGTCTACTGACAAAGTTTCAAGAACCGGCTTTAAAAGATGAGTAGGAATATACTCCAGCCCCCTACGTATCGCTCACACAGGGGACATGAGGATAAGACTAGAATAATTACAGCACTCAAAGAGAAACTCCATCATTCTTCCCGTGATCCATATCTGAATGGAACATGAAGAAATCCTAATAACTGGTACAATGGGACGTACCCTCTGCCATGCACTTCACTGTGGCTTGCAGAATACGGATGTCGATGTAGACATAGCAGTGCTCTGTAATAAAAATGTTTATGTGGAAAATATAACTGCCAGGTTTCCTAACTGCAAAAGTTTTTTTTACTTATTTCTCTGTGAAACTATGAAGGAAGAAATATTGGCGTACAAAAGTCACAGCACGACGGAACCCAAAATCTCTTCCTATCACTGTATCCTGGCTACATGGAAACAATATAAGGCATGTTGGCCGGACCACAGTTAACCCATAGGAACTGAAATAGTAAGAAATGCGGAGATAAAAGCATATCTGACCTATTTTCAAGCCCATCGGCACCAGTGATCATGCACAAAGGACAATTTACATAAACGTTAGCACTGTGTGTAGAAAAGTTCATTGTAAGACATTTGTCTAACATTTCTTTCAGATTCTGCGAGGGACACATTAGAACAGTATAATCAAACATTATTTTTTTATTTATTAAACAGTATCTGTTAAAACCTAACCGGACACCCCTACGTAACGCTGAAGTGACCACTAAATGTTGACCCACGAATATAACAGGAGACGGGGAGTATTGCATTGTCAGTAGAATGGTAGTAACAGCAGAATGGCGGGAACAGTAGAGCTCAGTGACTTTGAATGCGGACTGTTCATTGGATCTCATCTGAGTAACGAGTCCATCACGGACTTTTCATCCCTCCTACGGCTGCCCAAGTCGACTGTTTGTGATGTGATTGTGCAGTGAAAACTGTGACATCTCCTGGAAAGCCTTATAAATATTAAACTAAATCTGTACCAGACGTGTAAATGTGAAGTGTAAAGAAAGGACAAAACCGAGTATATTTCTGTCGATGAAAACAGTAGCAAACACGACAGATGATTATAAAACCTACAACTCGTTAATATGATACTTAAAAAAAAAGTTAATAAAAGCTGTATTTAATATCAAGGAATAACTGTACAATGTAAAGACATTCTTTGTAACCATGGAAATCCTATCTCATTAATGTTAAAACGAATCGATTTAAAGGTCTAATACTCCTTACGTCTCTGCTGTGCGAGAAGTAAGTCGTTTAGTTACTCTGACCCACTCAATATTTGATGTACGTATTTCCTGTTACAGTATATGGTAAAAAGTGATTTTATCCTGTTCTTATTCAAAACCTCTCCCTGCCTGTGGAAATGTTTAAATGAAAACAATTTATTGCAGTTTGCATAAGAGCCAACACAGTGTTTCTAGAGGAGGCCGAAATGCACGCGTTTTAGCTCACGCAGGCTGGCGTGAGGAGGGAAGAACTATACTGACGTGAGGTCTGGAACATGACAAGGAATTAGAATTCAGAAAGCGGACGTAATTAGTTTCATACTTAACGTTAATCCATTAATGATGAACGTCGCTCTCGACGGTACATGAGTCTCAATATTATCTGTTCAGAAGATATGACTTATAGGAACTGAATATGGCGCCTTGCTAGGTCGTAGCAAATGATGTAGCTGAAGGCTATGCTAAACTATCGTCTCGGCAAATGAGAGCGTATGTAGACAGTGAACCATCGCTAGCAAAGTCGGCTGTACAACTGGGGCGAGTGCTAGGGAGTCTCTCTAGACTAGACCTGCCGTGTGGCGGCGCTCGGTCTGCAATCACTGATAGTGGTGACACGCGGGTCCGACGTGTACTAACGGACCGCGGCCGATTTAAAGGCTACCACCTAGGAAGTGTGGTGTCTGGCTGTGACACCACACAATTATTTAAAGAGAGTTTTGTAGAAGACTGCCCATCTGACTTTCTTTTGTTGTAATGACTTACAGGTGGCCATTACGTGGAATTTAACTAAAATATTAAATATTGGTCTTCACCCTCAAGTCAACATCATAAATACACTATGTGATCAAAAGTATCCGGATACCTGACTGAAAATGACGTACAAGTTCGTGGCGCCCTCCATCGGTAATGCTGGAATTCAGTATGGTGTTGACCCACCTTTAGCGTTGGTGACAGCTTCCACTCTCGCAGGCACACGTTCAATCCGGTGCGGGAAGGTTTCTTGGGAAATGGCAGCCCATTCTTCACGGTGTGCTGGACTGAGGAGAGGTACCGATGTCGTCAGTGAGGCCTGGCACGAAGTCGGCGTTCCAAAACATCCCATAGGTGTTCTGTAGGATTCAGGTGAGGGCTCTGTGCAGGCCAGTCCATTACAGGGATGTTATTGTCGTGTAACCACTCCGCTGCAGGCCGTGCATTATGAACAGGTGCTCGATCGTGTTGAAAGATGCAATTGCCATCCCCGAATTGCTCTTCAACAGTGGGAAGCAAGAAGGTGCGTAAAACATCAGTGTGGGCCTGAGCTGTGATAGTGCTACGCAAAACAACAAGGGGTGCAAACCCCCTTAATGACAATCACGACCATACAATAACACCACCGCCTCCAAATTCTACTGTTGGCACTACACACGCTGGCAGACAACTTTCACCGGGCATTCGCCATACCAACACCCTGCCATCGTATCGCCACATTGTGTACCGTGATTCGTCACTGCACACCAGGTTTCTCTACTGTTCAATCGTCCAATGTTTACGCTCCTTACACCAAGCGAGGCATCGTTTGGCATTTACCTGCGTGATGTGTGGCTTATGAGCAGCCACTCGACCATGAAATCCAAGTTTTCACACCTCCCCCCCCTAACTGTCGTAGTACTTGCAGTGGATCCTGATGCAGTTTGGAATTTCTGTGTAATGGTCTGGATAGTTGTCTGCCTATTACACGTTACGTTCCTCTTCGACTGTCGGCGATCTCTGTCAGTAGACAGACAAGGTCGGCCTGTACGCTTTTGTGCTGTACGTGTCCCTTCACGTTTCCCCTTCACTATCACATCGGAAACAGTGGACGTAGCGATGTTTAGGAGTGTGGACATCTCGGGTACAGACGTATAATACAAGTGACACCCAATCACCTGACCACGTTCGAAGTCCGTGAGTTCCGCGGTGTGCTCCATTCTGTTCCCTCACGATGTCTAATGACTACTGCGGTCGCTGATATGGAGTACCTGGCAGTAGGTGGCAGCAAAATGCACCTAATATGAAAAAAACGTATGTTTTTGGGGGTGTCCGGATAGATTTGATCACGCAGTGTACTTTGTACACTGATAATAATTTTCAAGTATTAATATTTGCAAAATTCATTTTATTAGTATTTTTACGGAACTGCAGACATAAATGTAACTGCAGCAGGCAACATGGTTTAGGTTTGCTTCGTAATATACTTGAGTTTATAATTAAATTTATTTCTGTTAAGTAAATTCTTAACCAAACTGAAGGCAGTTCATGTCAATGAAATTATTTATCGTGAGTACAAATCCTTACGCTAAGTAGGTGGTTATATCGCCTCTTTCTTCGCAACTATTAATTTATCGAACAGTAACAGTTATAGTTTCATGCTACTTCTGATTAAATTTGAGCTAGTCGCGAGTTTCGATAACGTAATCAAACTATTACAAGCGAAACTGTAACCATTTCTGCTAATATTTTTGCCTGCGTAGCAACTTTTAATATCATCGACGTATATGGAAGCCGCATTTACGTGCGTGCAGAATATATGCGGCGCCTACAGTGTATTCAGTATCCTTTACTTTTGCCAAACAATCCTGACCACATCTTACATCAAAATCAAAACAACTTGAAACAAAAGAAGAGCGAGAGACGAAATAAAGCCCAGAGGAGTAACCGCAGCTAAACTAAGACCAGGCAGATCCCATCTACTGACGGACAGCGACCGTCGAGCCTTACGAAAAGTGGTTGTGAAAGATCTCGTGAGATTAGCGGAAGAAATCGCTCGCCAGTTCCAAAGTGTTACCGGCATTCCAGCTAGCACAGTGACTGTGTGTGGGGAAATACACTGAAGAGCCAGAGAAACTGCTACACCTGCCTGATGTCAAGTACGGCCCCCACGAACACGCACAAGTGCAGCAGCACGACATGGCATGGACTCGACTAATGTCTGACGTAGTGCCGGAGGGAACTGACGCCGTGAATCCTACAGGGCTGTCCATAATTCCGTAAGAGTATGCGGGGGTGGAGATCTCTTATGAACAACACTTTGCAAGGGATCCCAGATATGTTCAATAATGTTCATGTCTGGCGAGTTTGATGGACAGTGTAATTGTTTAAACTCAGAAGAGTATTCCTGGAGTCACTATGTAGCAAATCAGGCCATGTAGGTTGTCACATTGGCTCTGAGCACTATGGGACTTAACATCTGAGGTCATCAGTCCCCTAGAACTTAGAACTACTTAAACCTAACTAACCTAAGGACATCACATAACACCCAGTCATCACGAGGCAGAGAAACTCCCTGACCCCGCCGGGAATCGAACCGGGGCACCCGGGCGTGGGAAGCCAGAACGCTACCGCACGACCACGAGCTGCGGACGTTGTCACATTGTCCCGCTGGATTTGCCCAAGTCCTTCGGAATGCACAATGGACATGAATGGATTCAGGTGTTCAGACAGGATGCTTACATATGTGTCGCCTGTCAGAGTCGTATCTAGACATATCAGGGGTGCTATGTCATCCCAACTGCACATGCCTCACACCGTTACAGAGCCTACACCAGCTTGAACAGTCCCCTGCTGACGTGCGCGGTCCATGCAGCCATGATGTTGCCACCATACCCGTACATGTCCAACCGCACGTTACTCCTCCGACCAGGCAAAATGTTTCCAGTTGTTGTGTGCATAGCTCCGCGTAGTCAGCGCGTACACAACTTTCCCACTAGAGCGCGCCCCGCTAAGCACAACAGCGCAGGCGCAGCGCTCGTCCGTCTCCGCACTACGAGATGGCGCTGTCTTAGAGGCGGACCAAATTCTGCTTCCGCCGATCCGCGTATTAATATGTCACGCAGCCAATGAGATTGCTAACATAGAACCTTTTCTCCTCATGGATCGCACTCGCGTAGTGATACCTGAACGCGCGAGGTATTATAACGGGTGTACAGACCTCCGATCAGTCAGTCTGCATTTGATGCATTAGTCTGCATTTGTCTGCACCAGTCTGTACCAGTCTACATTAGTCTGTACCAGTCTATAGTCAAGTTTAAGGTCTGCGCCTAATAAGATTATCATATTCCTGTACATAGCCATGAAGATAAATGTATAGACACTTTGTCAAGTATCAGAGATATGTGAGAATAAGATTAACGTACTAAGACCAAAGGAACTTCAGATTGTCAATTGTAAACAGCACCCAGAATCAAGTTACGTAATATCTATGATTTTTATTACTTTAATAAATGCGTGTGAAAATTAATCAAGTTCTGTTTAAAGTTGGTCACCGTCAATCTGCTACTCTAAGCGTGCAAGTGGCATGTCTATCGTCTTACCTAACGGCAGAAGATAAACACACCACGATAACACCGCGAGACATATTGCTGACACTCGCCTACTTCGTTAGAGCGACAAGTCAAATAATCTGATGGTGTGTGTACCGAAGGTCTTGCAGTTCGCACACCACACCAGTCATCAAGAGTCCGATGTCGGTGTTGAGAGACCCAGGGGAGGCGTAAAGCTTTGCGGCGTGCAGTCATCAAGGATACATAAGTGGGCCTTCCGCTCCGAAAGTCCTCATCGATGAGTGGATCGCACGCTGACACTTGTTGATGGCCCAGCATTGAAATCTGCAGCAATTTGCGGAAGGGTTGCACTTCCGTTCACGTTGAACGATTATCTAGAGTTGTCGTTGCTGCCGTTCTTGCAGGATCTTTCTCCGGCCGCAGCGACGTCTGAGATTTGATGTTTTACCGGATTCCTGATATTCGTGGTACACTCGTGAAATAGCCGTATGAGAAAATCCCAAGGCTAGGTTTACTATCTTTGGCTCGAAAAAAGCAAGTTCTTTGAGAATGTTTTTCTCGCAATGTATTATAGATATCAATGTCAAATTAGGTCAAAATGTTTATTGATATTTTCTCTACAAACTGGAATTTTTTCGACCGGAAATTTCGAAGATCAAAGGCGGGAGCGCCGCGGAACGAAACAAAATTTCGATGTAGACCTCCACGCGCGGTATGTCACAGGTCAGCCGGCTCGTCTGAAATCAAAATTGAGTTGACGTTAGCGAAGTATATAAGATTCTTTAGGAGTTGTATCTCGCTTAAGTTATTTGGACCACAGGAAACAAAATGGCGTCCACTTGAAAAAAATAGGGTTTTTTCATCGATTTTTCGACTTCGTCCGTCAAGTAAAAATATTTATATTTGGTGGAACTTAATAAAAGTGGTACAACTCCTAGACAATTTAGTTAGCTTCGTGGGAAACAAAGAATCATGCCAATCGGCTCAGTAGATCTGAAGTTACCATACCGCGCGATAAAAAAAAAGTCACTTCGAGAAAAATGCCTTTGAAGTTTTGACTACATATAAATGCAATATTATGTAACTTACGTTCAATCTGCTGTTCCGGGTCCATAAACTAGTCCTTCCTCTTCCTCATAGAGGGCGTTCTGCTCGACCTGGGCCATCCTGCGCTGCTCCAGAGCCGTTCGTACGGCCGGTGACAAGCGGTTCTCGGCCGCTTGAATCCGCTGGTCGTCCGTATGCTTGGCGAACTGCGTCGAATAGAGTGCCAGGGTGACGTCCATCGTTGTCATGGTCTTCAAAATTGCTGGATACCTTTCGTTGAAGCTGCTCACTGCCAGAAAAGTCGCAATCTCCACAGTCTTCGCACCAGAATGCAAATGCTTGGGGCCTAATTTTCTAACACACGCGTTCAAACTTTCATTTCAATTTTTGTGTGCTTCCTCCCAAGCACCGGTACAATATAACTCGTCCTTCGAAAGAAAAAAACTGGTGCGTGAAAAAGGCAGATTTCAGGCAGGTGCATTTTTTTGTTCAGCCTCGAATAACAAACATTTCCGTTCCGTATTCGGAAAAACCATTTCAGGGGTGGATTCTAAACACTTTTATGGATCCAAAAATGCAATTTAAAAAAATCGATTTTTTGAATCAAAAGATAGTAAAGCTCCCCTTAATCACTACCTCGGAGATGCTGTGTCCCGTCGCTCGTGCGCCGACTATAACTCACTCAAATCTTGATGACCTGCCATTGTAGCTGCAGCAGCTGATCAAACAACACAGCAGCACCAGACACTTGATGCCTTGTGTAGGCGTTGCCGACAGCTCCGCCGTGTTCTGCCTGTTTACGTATCTCTGTTTCTGAATACGTCTGCCTATAACAGTTTCTTTGGCGCCAAAGTGTAAAAGGAATAGTGTATAATGGTTGATCAGCTCCTTAGGAGCCACACAGTGTTGTAAACAGTGCTAAGTGACGCTTGAGCTGGTCTAAAGGGCGGCGCCCCTGTCCAGCGGATGACCGGAAACGAGTCATGTCAAGTAATGAATCAGGCTATACCCTGTGACAATTTGATGGAAGGCTTTGGGTTTGGCGAATACCACAAGAACTTGTTTTTCTCACTTTTTTACCTCAGTGTAGTGTATGTGTGTTGGTGGAGAGAAAGAGGGGGCCCCACTTGAGGTGCTTGCACTGATACCTTCTAGACTGTGGTTACGTCCCTTCTCTCTCCTCTTTTTTCTCTTTCTCGCCCTCCTGACATCGTTTCTTAGATCTTACCTCGCTATTTATTTTCTTTCACACATTCTTTTTTTTAAAATTCCTTCTTTCCTTCATCTGTTTTTTTCCCACCTTCTTTGTTTTATTCCCTCTCGGTTTAATCGCTCATTTCTTTCGTACCTACACAGATCAAAAAAGTTTTCCATCACCCTGGTTCCCAGAACTCCTGAAGATGGACGTTGGCTGTGGATATTGTATCACAGACGCAGTCCCTCTGACTGTTCACAGATGTCACTAAACCCGCCGAAAGACGTAAACAACCTTCCATGAGCAGCGCCTATTTGACGGAGGGGGTCCAACATCCAATCAGTTCCAGTCTTTCCACCAGGAAGGAGGTACACGGCTCCTGATGTCTGGTTCAACCATGCATAGACGGTCAATACCTCTGTTCGATCGCGTCCGCATTGTTACTTTGTGCCAGGAAGGGCTTTCAGTAAGGGAAGTGTCCAGGCGTCTCGGAGTGAACCAAAGCAGTGTTGTTCGGACGTGGAGGAGATACAGAGAGACAGGAACTGTCGATGACGTGCTCGGTCAGGCCGGCCAAGGGCTACTACTGCAGTGGATGACCGCTACCTACGGATTATGGCTCGTAGGAACCCTGACAACAACTCCACCATGTTGAATAATGCTTTTCGTGCAGCCACAGGACGTCGTGTTACGACTCAAACAGTGCGCAGTAGGTTGCATGATGCGCAACTTCACTCCCGAGGTTCATGGTGAGGTCCATCTTTGCAACCACCTCACCATGCAGCGCGGTACGGATGGGCCCTACAACATGCCGAATGGACCGCTCAGGATTGCGTTCACTGGTGAGTGTCGCATATGCCTTCAACCAGACAATCGTCAGAGACGTGTTTGGAGGCAACCCTGTCAGGCTGAACGCCTTAGGCACATTGTCCAGCGAGTGCAGCAAGGTGGAGGTTCCCTGCTGTTTTGGGGTAGCATTATGTGGGGCCGACGTACACCGCTGGTGGTCATGGAAGGCGCCATAAGGCTGTGCGATACGTGAATGCCATCCTCCGACCGATAGTGCAACATATTGGCTAGGCATTCGTCTTCATGGACGATAATTCGCGCCCCCCTATTTTGTGAATGACTTCCTTCAGGATAACGACAGCGCTCGACTAGAGTGGCCTGCATGTTCTCCAGACATGAACCCTATCAAACACGCCTGCGATAGCCTGAAAACAGCTGTTTATGGGCGATGTGACCTACAAACCAGTCTGAGGGATCTATGCCGAATCGCCATTGAGGAGTGGGACAATTTGGACCAACAGTGCCTTCATGAACTTGTGGATAGTATGGCACGACGAATACAGGCATGCATCAATGCAAGACGACGCGGTATTATAGGTACTGGTGTATACAGCAATCTGAGGGTCTCGCTGTATGGTGGTACAACAAGCAATGTGTGGTTTTCTTGAGCAATAAAAAGGGCTGAAATGATGTTTATGTTGATCTCTATTCCAATTTTCTGTACAAGTTTCGGAACTCTTGGCACCGAGGTGATGCAAAACTCTTTTTGATGTGTGTATTTCTCTGACCACTTTCTGTGATTTCTTCCTTTTTTTATCCTTACCCCCTTTACATCGTTATTGCCCACTTTCTGACCATCCCTCTTTCCTCTTTACCAAGTCTTGCTCGTTTTCACATTTCTTTCTTTTTTTTTAAACCTTCTTTTTTAGGACCTTGTTTCTCCCCACCCTGTCATCCAATCCTCTATTCCTTCTTTCATCCCTTCCTCCTTTCCATGTTTCCTCCCTTCATCATTTCGTCTTTGCTTTTATTATATCTTCCTCTCCTTACTTCCTCTTTTGCTCACTCCATCCTTTTTCCCCTTCCTGTCTCCCACCCTCCCCTCCTTTATCCCTCCCTGTCATAACTCCTGTCTTCTTTTTTCTTACTTTGTTCCTTTTCTTCTTCCTTTCCTTATTTTGCAAAACCTACTCTCATCCAGTGAGAGCTCGCTCTCAACTCAAACGATACAGCGATGTTACTGTGAGAAAAATAACACTTCATTTTCTTGGCGTCCTATTAGTGGAAATGACAGAAAAAAACAAAGTTTGTGTGTACTTTTAAATCAGAATTCAGGTATCTTAATTTGTTCCAGCAAGATTTCGAATCCTCTTACTGATTCAATTTTAGTTTTAAAATTTAAATTGCAAATGTATTTTCAAACAATGTTTATTACATAAAAGCATTCGATACAGATATTATTAATAAAATAATGGATGAATTTTATATATATTCATTAATATGATTCAATAATGTTAAATAAAAGTCAGTAATAATTGCTCTCAGTACATTAAAGACAAAAATGTAGATTTCTTCATTTCGTTGTAGTCTTGTTTTTGGGGCCTTTTTTTACCCACATCTTGTAAAAGATATCTTGTTTGCCGCTCTTTTGTTTCATTTGCTGACGATGCTTGAGAGAGTTCACATTATTCCATAGTAACATCTGATAGCAGACACAGCTGAAATGCTAAGGTAAGGCTTGTATTTGATGTTAACTGATCCTGCTTGGTTTGCATTCTTTCATTATAAATTTCGAACACCTGCCATTATTTGTTCACTGTGGCTCCCTGCATGACAGTAGTGTTCGCGTCCGGCACATGTGAACAGATAGTCATTGTACCTTCTGGAACACTTTGAGGACGTGTATACGCAGCGCGGACGCTTAACGCCATCTCACCGAACCCATCTGAGTCATCACGCTCTGGCAGTTGTCCAAGGTCAGGCAGCCAGCCAGATGAGTCTTGCCAGACGTTGTTACGTAAGCCGGCCCGTGTGGCCGAGCGCCGGCACGGTAGCTCAGCGTGTTCGGTCAGAGGGTTACGTGCCCTCTGTAATAAAAAAAACTGAGTCAATCGACCAACAACGAACATAAATGGATGTCTTACGGCGTCCGCCCCGAGCAGACACAACGAACAAAAGCGATCAAAATGAGATTTAAAAAATAAAAAAAATAAAAAAAAGCGGTTCTAGGCGCTACAGTCTGGAACCGCGAGACCGCTAGGTCGCAGGTTCGAGTCCTGCCTCCGGCATGGATGTGTGTGATGTCCTTAGGTTAAAGTAGTTCTAAGTTCTAGGGGACTGATGACCTCAGAAGTTAAGTCCCATAGTGCTCAGAGCCATTTGAATTATTTTTTGTTTTTACGTGAACAGCTGACAAATCTTAACGTAGAATACACTGGAGAGGGTTTTTTAATTTGTTGCTCCTGCCTGCTTTGTCCAGATGATGTTATGTATGCAGCTACCAAGCTAAAAAATGATTTAACACCAAATGCACTGAGGAGGGTTTCTAAATTTCTTGTTGTTGTTGTTGTTTTGAGCCGACATGGTAACGAAATATCATAAACAGAGACAGCTGGAGGTCATCATCATCATTATCATTATCATAATCATAATCATCATCATCATTTTCTTCTTCTTCCAGATATACTGTCTGGCAAGTGTATGAGACAGGCGTGGTTAACGTCATATCCCCATCTCTCTCTCTCTCTCTATGCAAAAATTTTTTGCACTCATATGAACGGTATAAAGCCTGAGCGTGTATGTGTATGTCTGTGTGTGTGTGTGTGTGTGTGTGTGTGTGTGTGTGTGTGTGTGTCCCCCCGAAGTTCTCAATTTGTGGGGGAGTGCTGCTGCTGGTACTGCTGAGCGCGTGCCACTCTGCTTCTTCTGCTGGTGTTCGCTGTTGAACCGCGCTTCCTTCGGAGATGCATACACATCCGCGTCTCTCACCAAAACGTAAGTAGAACATATATAACTCACAGCTTGTATTAACTGTCATACATGTTTTGTCTATTGATTATTTACTGTAACTCAAAAGAAGAGGGATGCTTCACTGTTACAGAACTCGAAGAAGTTGGGCGAGGGCGGGAGTTCGAAAGAAACACAGCGGGTCTCGTCACTAGAACCAGGTGACAAATACCCAGCCTTGAGTGCGAGGCGAACAACAACTAAGTTTGGAGCAGCAGTTCTCGTTTACCTGAAAGACGTCAAGGTATACCTTCCATCACGATTTTCTGCCCTCGCAGAGGAAGAACTGGGACTCCTGAAATCTGGCCATGTCGCGATGACCTAGCTTTGTAGGCAGAATAGCATGGATGCGATAGATATTTAGAATTCCCCGTAATTACTAACATATGTTGTTTTAATTTTATGAGTATTATAGCACTAACAATGTCCATTCCAATTCGCAAAATATCTAAACATGGAGACATTAAGAAAACTGATTTACGTTCGCTAAAACAAGAGGATAAATGTGGGTTAGAATTTGAGTATCGCAACATATTAGTATTCTCAATCAAAGTGTTAGGTTTTAGTGATAAAACAAATGTGTATTCTGAAGTAAACGCTAAAATTGTACAATTGCTCAAGAAAGAGGTTTTCAAATAAAATGAACATTTTGTTGCATTTGAAGTGTATGATGAAAATGAATGTTTATACTACACAGACCTATTTATAAGCTCCTTCAACAACCTAGTCGACAGTTACATCAAAGAAATACTTTTTCTGTTATGCACAGTTTGTCCTGACAACGCAATTCAATGCCAGTTCGATTTTGTGAACGGAGCAGCTTGCTTAAAAACGTGGCTAGGAGGAGGCGATGTTTCCTTCATTTATTCAAATTGTAAAAATTCGTTATTTGCTATTGATGACATTGTGATACAGAGTGAAAGTGAATAATGAGCGAACCACCGCCAAAGCGCATTAAATTAAATCAGGAAACCAATGATTTAGAATGGGTTTCCACCGAATGTGCTTTTAAGAATCGGATGTGTACGGGAGATGTACCTTACAGAATTGGAATTAAGGATCCTGCGTACTTTTTGGATGCTTGTTTCCCTGTGTTTGAGAGCAGTCTGTGTAAAATCAACGTGTCTCTTAAAATTAATTTTTGACTCATCTGTCACTTTCTCTTGCTAAATCAGGTGAAGTACGAGAGATGAGCATTAATACAAAGAATATAAATTTATTTTCGTCCGAAATCAGAATAAGTGGTATTCGAATAATGTTAGAGACACGTTATTAAAGAAACTGGAGAATTTTCAAACAAGAGAGTCCGGTTGGGCATTACTAAAAATAATTAAACTGCGTGCAAATGTTAAAGAGCACAAAGAATTCTATGCAGGACTATACACAAAATTACCAAAAGTGATTGCTGATAAACATTCAATCAAATGGCAATGCCTGTTTCAAGTGGGCAATTCTCGCTGCCCTGTGTCCTGTAGATAAGAACGCACATCGTGTATCTGCCCATTTCTCACATGAGAGTAAATCAAACCTTCATAACATACCGTTTCCTACAGAACTGAAACATGTGCACATATTCGAAAAGCAGAAAGAAACCGTCTCAGTTAATGTGTATGGTATCATGTATTCCGATAATGAGTGGATGGTGGCAGGTAAAGAAGAAAATGTGGAGGATGAGGAGGAAGGAGGGGCGGAATGAACGAGGAGAAGAAGTAGGAGAAGGACGTTGGAAAGACATAAAGATTTTCAAGTAGTACTGTCATATGTAACAAAGCATCATCGCGAAAAAATTGTAAATCTATTAATGTTGCAGGTTGTAGGTGCAGATACATATCACTTCTGTTATATATCTTGTCAAGACTTGCACGCAGTAGTATTACTACACACCATAATTCCATTTTCGTATGTGAGAGCTGTCTCTGTTATTTCAATTCTCAGGAAAGATTATATCTACATTTAATTGACTGCACACAGTTTAAACCAGTCACCAGCATCATGGCTGATGAAAATTATCAGACTATTAAATTTACAAAATTTCGAAATAAACTGAAAATACCGTTTGTTATTTATGCTGATATGGAATGTATCTTGCAACTAGTTGCCGGTTGCAGTAGAAATTCTGACTCTGGTTCATATTCCGCTCGGGTACATACCCATAAACCATTTAGTATTCCATGCTATATACAATGCATTTATGATCAGAGCTATTCTCAGTTTAAATTGTACAGAGGCAGTGAATGCATAGAATGGTTTATAAAACAGCTCTATGCAATCACCGAGATCGTGCAAGACTTTCTTTTATCACAAAATAAACAAATGAAAATGAGCTCTGAGAAAGAATCGCTGTTTCAGTCGGCAAAGATTTGTAACTTTTGCAAGGAACCGTTTGAGAAAAGCAGTGTTAAACACAGAGATCATTGTCAGTTCACTGCTGAATACAGACGTGCAGCTCATCCTGCCTGCAATGTAAACTACAGACTTTACTTTGCACTGCCTGTTGTATTCCACAATCTGACGAATTATGATGGACATTTCTTAATCACAAACATTTGCGAAGAAACGGAGACCGATGATGATAACAGAACATTTACATTAAATCCAGGTCGTGTTTCACTTATACCCTCGAATATGGAAAAATACAAAGCTTTTACTAAAAGTATTCCAGTAACACACAAAGAGCGTGTCTGCAACATGAATTTCCGATTTATCGATTCACTAAATTTCCTGACGTTTTCTCTTGAAAAATGTGCGTCATATCTCAAACCAGATCAATTCGCAGTAATGAAGTCATATTTTCCCCACGATCACAAATTCTGTCTTGTCAATCAGAAGGGGATTTTTCTGTATGAGTATGTGAACAACGAATCTGTTTTACAGGAAGATCGTTTGCCTTCAATCGAAAATTTTAAAAGTCTCTTAACAAGTGAAACGATAACAGATGCAGAGTATCAAAAAGCGTGTAATGTGTGGAATGCATTTAAGTGTAAGACACTTGGAGAATATTCGTATTTCGCAGTCTTTGCCGTGATACGTATGAACTAGACCGAGCACATTATATTACCTCACCTGGTTTAGCATGGGACGCTTTACGGCAAACTACTAAAGTAGAATTACAGCTTATTACTGACATAGAGCAACTTCAATTTATTGAGAGAGGTATTAGAGGTGGAATTGCTCACTGTTCGTGTTGACAAGCGGTTGCAAACAACAGGTTCATGTCAGGCTATGATGAGAATATTTATGAATCTTATATTATATATCTCGATGTTAACTGTTTATACTGCTGGGCAATGTTGCAACATTTGCCTGTATCCAATTTTGAATGGCTCTGTCCAGAGAGTAAAAAGTTTTGTCATAGAAGATGTACCTAACAATTCAGATACAGGGTACATACTGGAAGTAGCTCTCTGAAAGTATTCACGATCTACATTCTGATTTACCATTATGCCCTTTGAAAATGGTACCACCAACTAACCACATCAGCAGTAAACTTAGTGCTCCAAAAGCACGATCTACATTCTGATTTACCATTATACCCTTTGAAACTGGTACCACCAACTAACCACATCAGCAGTAAACTTAGTGCTCCAAAAACAAAAAAATATTATTTCTACTTTGTATGATAAGAAGAATTATGTAATACACTATAGAAACCTAAAACAGTGTTTGCAACATAAACTGACACTGAAAAAGATTTATGGAATACTGTCATTCAAACAAGTGTCGTGGATGAAACCTTATATTAACATTAACGCAGAGAATCGTATGAATGCAAACAATGGATTTGAAAAAAATTTCTACAAACTCATGAGTAATAGTGTCTTCGGTAAAACTGTGCAGAAAGACTAGCGTTATGCTGGAAAGGTAGATATGGGGCATCAGCATTAATTGCAAGACCTGATTTTAAAAGGAGCATTGTATTTAAAGAAAATTTAGTTGGTAATGAACTGAAAAAACTTAATGTAGTGTTTGATAAACCTTTAGCAGCTGGGATGGCAATTTTAGATATTTCAAAGGCACTTCTAGTCGACTTTCACTATGGATATATACTAAATAAGTTTTCAGAAAAGCATGTAAAACTATGTTATACTGACACTGATAGCTTAATTTATCACATTAAAATTGTAAATTTTTATGAAAACATCAGAAGTGATGTAGCTAAATGGTTTGACACTTCAGGGTTTCCTTAAGAAAGTAAATATAATATTCCACTTGTTAGCAAAAAGGTGGTAGGTTAATTGAAATATGAGTTAAATGGCCATTCTATAATTGAATTTATTGATCTTTGAGCTAAAATATATGCACTCTGACTGAATCACAATGTGTAATGCGCAGAGCAAACGGAGTGAAACAGTTATCTGTTAAGGAATTAAGCATTGATTACTATCGACAATGTATATTGAATTCAAATGTTAAATCCGCTGAACAGTATGTAATTCAGTCCAAGTGTCATGTAGTTTCTACTATTAAACAGCAAAAGCTGTGTTTGTCAGCAGACAATGATAAACATTTTGTACTTTCAGATAAGATCAGTACATTACCTAGGGGTCACTATCAATTGAAAAAAAATGTTATGGTATGTGAATGATTTTTCTTTTTATTGTGTTAACTTTAAATATTGTACATTTTTACTGTGGAAAAAGTGAAAATATGAAAAAGTATTTTGTAACTGATTTATTGTGAAAAAATTATAAGCATATAATACATTATATAATAATAAAGATATATAATAGATTTATTTTATTCTATTTCATCTAAAAATTCCACTAAGCAACCTCTGCAATACATTTTTATAGGAGGTGGACCATCAAACTGACAATGTGCACTCAGATCATGATGCTTAGAACAATATTGGTACTTAGAAATAAAAACATCATTCTGAAACACTTGTGGTAACCTATGGAAGTCATGTGAAATGTCAAATAAAGAAGGAAACAGTTGTTTAGGAAACAAGTAATAGTCAATAGCATTCACATTTTTATACTCTTCTTCCATAAGTTTCTTATAAATTCCAGAAAGCAATTCACAAACATTTTTCGATTTAATCCACTCGAACAAGAAGCAAGTATTATCATCATCTTCAGCAGCAGCAGCAGCAGCAGCATTAGCAGCAGCAGCAGCAGCACAGTCGAATTTGTAGTCTTCCAATTGCAGCATTTCAATACCTTCAGGTAGAATTTGTTCCAGAATATTTTGGACATATGGGCACAGTAAAAGTTTTGAAAACATCAATGTTTTACAATTATTGTTATATTTTAGCAATGAGTGAAATAAAGAGTGTAATGCACTGAAAGAGACTTAAGTGTTCACAGCTTCCAACACTTAAATTAGCAACTAACACTCTCACTGGATGTTTGTCTGATTTAGCATCAACAGTCATAACTTTATTCATTTTCTTTTGCTTTAATCCCCTCAGCTACAGGAGCAATGGAATGTTAGCAAATGAAGTGGAGGTCTTACTCAACACTGTTTTTATATCTGAGTACGGTTTGTGACCTGATTGATTGATGGAGTCCTTTCTATTATCGAATCATGAATGACCAGGCAGTAAGCTATTGTATTTTTCAGATATGTTTTTTTGTTTTTATTTCAATCTTCATGTCAACAATGGAAGACTTGAGTGTTTCATCTTGATGTGAACAGTCAATGAAAAATATCGGGCAGTTCTCAAACTCAGTACAGTTCAGGAGTGGGTTTCCTCTTCTTCTTATATCACTCACTCCATAATAGGCTACAATGATTGAAAATCAGAGTACATTTCAAATGCTTGTGCAGTATTTTTCGCTGCAAAGTCAATTGCAAAGTTCTCCTCTGGGAATTTAGAAGAATTTAAATACAACTTAAAATCTGATATGTTTATTTTGTCAAACACACTTGAATCAGTAGTAATCGAATTTCTGTTTGACTGAAAAGCCATTAATACACACCTGGCTGTTTCAAGAGCTGTATTAAATTTAATTTGCCATGTCCATGAGCTAATTTCTGGTGCAATACACCTAGTCAGGTCCCAGTGATGAAACTCCACACTTAGACTGACATCTTTTTTTAAAATGTTCCACAGTGATATTTGTTGCCTTTCGGGCACTTGAACGTGTGGCATCTCCCAATAAATTTTCTCCAACACTACTTTTGACTTGGTATCTGCTTTATCTGTGATAATACAGTTAACATCTTGTCTGTTACAGATCAGCTCCAGTTGATGACAGAATTTAAAGTATTCTTTTTATAATCCTCTGCAAAGCCCAATATCATTTTCAGTGGGATGCAAAAATTGAAACGTCCATCACCATCGACTAGTTTTTTCAAATCATCTATTGTGCCCCAGCCAGCATTTTGCAAAGCATTAGCTTCACATGCTGTAAACGAAACATACCCTTTCATTAATGTTGCAATTCCTGGATTACGCACATGATCAATAATTTGGTTATTGAGACGGTACTGAATGTCTGAAAACAGGTAAAGTGCACAGTTTTTAGTTAACTCAGTATCGCTAGATTTCCCTTGTCCCTCTGCATTAAGAAGCCGTCTTTCAATACACAACCGGCTCACAGAAGGTAACAGGTAAGTGTTTTCACTTAGTATAACAAGTGATATGTAATCGTTTGGAGCAAAAGCTGGTTGACCAAAAGGTTTATACTTATGATACTGAAGGCGAGTAACAGAGCCGTCGACGAGTATTTTTCCTCTTATATTGTACATCCTTCTTAAATATCTTTCCCTGTCTGTTGTTGTTATTGTTTTAGTTCACTGTGAAACTAAAAAAGACGTGAAGAGGATGGCGTCTGTATTTATAGCACTCTGTATCCTAGTGATGATAATATTTGTCTATTATGATGAGTTAAAACATTTTTCACTTTCCTTTTCTTTGCTTTTCGTTTCTTGTTATTTTTGTTATACTTTACAGTGTAAATGCATCTGGTGTCTTTGGTTAAGCGAACATCTTGTTTGTACACAATATCCATTTTTTATCGTATTTTTCGTAAGTGTAGATGAAGAGTAATGTTTTCACCGTCAAAATTACCAAGATTTCCGTTTTGATCTTTGATTGCTACAGTTAATTCTGAAACGTATCTTGCAACTACTGGCATGTAAATGGGCGAGTTTGGTGTCTCCACTATCTTATATCCCGGTGCAACTGTTGGCCAAAAGTGATGCAAAGTGTGTGTAGGATCACCACTGTGAAATGATCCACCTGAGATGTTACACTCAACGCATAAGACGTTAACATTCTGAATATTAACTGGATGTTCTGCAGTCTTCAAGGTTTCTTTAGCAATCACAGTTTCTGCAAAACTTAAAACTGAACCTATGTTATGAGGGATTTTGAAATCTATAGTCACATTGCTCTTTATTATTTGACACCGACCTAGCGTTTTATTGTAGCTAATTTTTACCGATACTCAAATCCTTTTTTTTTTTTTCGTTGAATTGTCATTGTCATTTTTCAAGTTGTATGCAGAAATTTCTCTTGATAACGTTGTAAAAATATATTGTACACGGATTAGTAAAGCAATATAATCACACAAAATACAGGACAATTAAAACACGGCCAGTGGACGTAAAACATGATAGTCTTCCATACACTGTGTACAATAAAATCAAAATGATTGATCCACACCGGTCGATATTCAAAATTGGTGATTGTCAGAATTAGTAAACAGAAGGTTGTCTTTGACAAAGGATACACTGCAAATTGGTCCATGGAAATTTTCAGAATACGTAAGGTACAAGAAACTAACGCAAGAACGTATTTCCTCGAAGATTACAAGTCTCAGACCATAGCTGGAGCTTTCTACGCTGCATAGCTACAAAAACCAAATATCCATCGGCATATCTTGTTGAAAAACTCATACGCAAAAAAGGAAACAAAACTTTGGTAAAATGGCTCTGATTCAGCAATTCACACAACAGCTGGATTAATTTGAAGAAATAAAATAACCACAGTCATTGCTCAGTTACAACATGCAAAATATGCTGATTCACACGTGTTTTGTTGTTGTTTGTGTGTGTGTGTGTGTGTGCGTACGTAACCGATTCATCTGGCCAGCTGTCTGACCTTGGACAACTGCCAGAGCGTGATGACTCAGATGGGTACGGTGAGATGGCGTTAAGCGTCCGCGCTGCATATATATACGTCCTCAACGTGTTCCAGAAGGTGCATTAACTATCTACTGACGTGGATAACATGCGGAGAGAGCTGAGAGTGTTGGAAGAGGGCACTGCTACTCGCTGCAGGGTGGGGGCGCTGTGTGCTGTCCCTAGCCGCCGTAGCGCTGGTACAGGGCCTCCCAGAACGCCGCCCTTTCGGCGAAGGGCCGCCGCTCCACGATGAACCCCTGCCGCCCTACGTACAGGTAGGCGGGGTCGTCCACCGTGAACGCCGGCCACGAGACGTCCAGCTCAGGATCTGTCGGTTGCCTGTGGACATACGTGGGAGAGTCAGAACAGATTTCGGAAAAATTCAAAAGCAAAGGCGTCAATATTAAGAGCGGAAAATAAACGCCAGTGCTTCCAGCAGCGAGGGAGAATGGATAGGTGGAAAATACACAAAGTAACATTTTGGGTCAAATTGAAATAGGTGACAGTGGATCCAAAACCGACTATATTGAGATTGGGAACCAATCGTCGGAAATCCATATTTATTGTGTTATGAACATTCACAGCACACGTCACATAACAACAATGTGGCTCATAGTAACTGCTCAAACTGACGACCACCAGTCTCATTGCATGCATGGAGCACTTTGTCAAAGATCCCTGGTGTCTGCTGTACCAAGAGGCAGGCAGCTAGGACCCTAGCAAGCAGGTCTTCATCAGTTTCTATGGGGTTTCGTACACCAACATCTTATGTAATCACAGGAGAAAAGTTCAGAGGTGTGAGATCTGGCGACCGCACTGGCCATGGGACTGGACCTGCCGTTCCTGTTCAGGTGCTCGTGGACATTAACATGGAAGTGGGTAGGTGCACTGTTGTGTTGAAGCCACAAAGGGGTAAAGTCTCCAAGAATTATGGCACCACATCTGGCATGAAAACCGGGTAATGTGGACCTGTCAAACGGGGTGGTAGCAAATAAGGTCGTATCAGGTGATTCTGACAGTGCTCATTCACACATTGACAGAGAATCGTTGCTGGTGGCCACCGACGTGGGTGCCGTGGGGATTGTTCTCACTCCAGATATTGCCGTTGCTGCTGTTGGAAACACTGTCAAGGGTGAATGTGGCCTCAACCGTGAACAATACAAACTGGAGTAAGTTTGGCACTTCATCACCACAGTGGATAATGCACTGGCAGAAGAGAATGCATGGCTCAAAATCTGTTGGTTCCAATGCTTGCACATGTTCTTCATGATAGGTGTGTAATAGCTGTACCACCAGTACCTTCCACAGTGTTTGTTTCACTGGCAAGTTGACAGGTACTTATTGATGGGTGGTCTGCCACACCACCATCTCCTCGATCTCTGGCGTGTGGACATGTCTTTGGTGGGAACATTGGCCACTCTCTGTGGCGTGAATGACCCCGTCTCTGTTAAGTTGGTATCTATGGAGATAAACTTCTTCCAATTAGGATGAAACTGGTTAGGAAAGCATTCCCCGTACATTCGTAGTGCCACACCGTATGTCTGCCCACTCTCACAATGGGTTGAGTTTCATTGTTGACTGTGCACCGTGCACTGTATACAGTAACTCACTTCACCATGGACACAGCATAAGCTGTCCGATGCAATGGACAACTAACACTAGTGATAGTGACGTGCATGCAGCACAGGTTAATGCACTGGTGCGATGCATGCAGGCGTCATACGACACACATGCTGTGACCTAAGTTGTGTATGGTACGTCTGCTTGGTTTGTGAGAGGTGTCCACTCTTTATTACACGCTGCCCGTTCCAGTGTAAGCAGACACCTGGGATCTTTGCAACAATGCAGAATGCTTCATGCATCTTTGCAATACATACACTGATTGTGAGACTGATGGTCATCCCTTTGAACAGTTACTACCAAGTACGTTGTTGTTATGCAGTGTTTGCTGAGTATGTCCATAACACAACGAATATACACTTACGACCATAGGTTCCCCATCTCAATATAGTCGGTTGCAGACCCACTATCACCTGTTTTCATTTGAATCAAGATGCTTGAGACACCCAATCGCATATAAACTTATGTGGCAGCTTTGGTGCGATGTACCGCTCTTAGTGTTAATAATGTGTTGTAGATACACCCTTCAAGCGCATTTTAAATTGTTCTGTCCCTTCAGCTTTTATCTTACATAACATATGTTCCTTTATCATACATGAAACAATTGAAACAATGCGATCTAGACAGAGGGTCTCCCAGAAGGAATGGTCCATATTCAGGAAGTTGAACAGAACGATCATTTGAAGCAAAAAACTTCATGTGGACATATTTCCTATTTTGAATGGTTTCCGAGATATAATGCATTTAATACACATTGTTATTTATTTTCTGTGTTATTCAATACGCTGTCAGGTTTACACAACCTCAACAGTTAATTGAACAGTAGAACATATTCTTTGTAAAGTATTAATTGAAAAATACGTATTTTTAACACATTCACTCCTAAGCATTATCGTACACGTCACATTACACCTGCTGCACAGTTCAAGTTAAATGTTCAAATAGCCCACCGTCAGCTTCAGAGCAGTTAGGCAGCCTCGGGAGAACATATTGTGTTGCTTGCCTGGGAGCTTCTGCACGTTCCCTAATGACGGCAGAAGCGACCATCATGCGACCAAGCAGTTCTTCTCGCTTGTACACCTTCCGTTTGTGCACCTCAGACTTCATCCACCCCCACAAAGAAAAATTTAATGGGGTAAGACCTGGTGATTTTGGTGGCTACTTTATTCTATCAGGACCACTCAAGCAATTAGGGTAAGATACGTATTTGAGCACCACTAGTCCAAAAACAAGTGTACAGCATATGTTTTCCATCTGGGAAACCATTCGGAATTGAACAGATGAACATATGAAGCTTTGTGCTTCAAATGAGCGTTCTTTTCGTATCCGTGAGTATTGGTTATTCCTTCTGCGACACTCTGTACATTACGAAGTACCTATTTTTAAATACACAGATTATGCCATAATTTAGCATGTATATAAGGTATCTCATACTACGTCTTCTAATGCACTTAATTTCATTTGCTATTCTTTTTATACAAGTATATTTACAGTTGCCTCTAACTGCCGCCAATCATTTAAACTTTACGTAATCTACAAGGGCACGCGGAAGAGTAATGCCTCTGATTTTTTTATGTGACAGCTCAAAAAATATTTTTTCCAGTTTCTGCATTAAAAAATTATTACTGGTGATCAAATTTGGAGTACATTGTTAATTCTCAGACTGTAGCCTAGAAGTAATACATAGTTGTTAACATAATTTTCAAAAATTAAAAACTAATTTTTTAAAAACATTTTTATATTCCAGAAATTTAAGCAACACTTGAGTGTAAAGAGCCAAAGAAACTGGTACACCTGCCAAATATTGTGTAGGATGCTCGCGAGCACCCAGAAATGCCACAAAACAATGTGGCATGTACTCGACTAATATCTGAAGTAGCGCTGGGGGGAACTGACACCATGAACCCTGCAAGGCTGTCCATAGATCTGTAAGACTACGAGGGGGGAGGGGGGGAGCACACGTTGAATAGCACGTTGCAAGGCATCCCAGATATGCTCAATAATGTTCATGTCTCAGCAGTTTGGTGACCATCGGAAGTGTTTAAACTCAGAAGAATGTTCCTGGAGCCACTCTGTAGCAATTCTGGAAATCTGGGGTGTCCCACTGTCCTGCTTGAATGGTCCAAGTCCGTCGGAATGGACTATAGACATGAATGGATGCATATGATCAGGTAGGATGCTTACATACGTGTCATCTGTCAGAGTCGTGTCTAGACCTATAAGGGGTCCCATATCACTCCAACTGCACGCGCCCCACAGTAGTACAGAGTCTCCACCAGCTTGACATGCAGGTTACAGGGATTCGTGAGATTGTCTCCGTACCCGTACACGTACATCCGTTCGATACAATTTCAAACGAGTCTCGTCCGAGCAGGCAGCATGTTTCCAGTCATCGCAGTTCAATGTCGGAGTTGACGGACCCAGGCGAGGCGTAAAGTTTTGTGTCGAGCAGTCATCTCGGGTACACGAGTGGGCCTTCGGCTCCGAAAGCCCGTATCGATGATGTTTCGTTGAATGGTTTGCACGCTGATGGCCCAGCACTGAAATCTGCAGCAATTTGTGGAAGGATTCCACTTCTGTCACATTGAACGATTCTTATCAGTCGTCGTTCGTCCTGTTCTTGCAGGATCTTTTTCCGGCCGCAGCGATGTCGGAGATTAGACGTTTTACCGGATACCTGTTTTTCACGGTACACTCGTGAAATGGTCGTACGGGAAAATTCCCACGTATCGGTACCTTGGAGATGCTGTGTCCCATCGCTCGTGCACCGACTGTAACACCCGTTCAAATTCATTTAAATCTCGATAACCTGCCATTGTAGCAGCAGTAACCGATCTAACAACTGACCCACACACTTGTTGTCTTATATAGGCGTTGCGGACCGCATCGCCATGTTTGCCTGTGTACATATCTCTGCATTTGAGTACTCATACCTACATTTTCTTTGGCGCTTCAGTCCAAATTTGAATGTTAGGAATAGGGTTGCGCTCTGCCGAAACTGCAATTCGGTAGTTTTGGTACTGTACATAAATGACGTAATAAATGGTAGGATTACCAGTAGTATTGGAAACATTGATAGGGAAAGAAACGTAATTAAATGTGTGGGAGAAGAACTGCTTGCAAGAGTTTCCTGTTATTGTTGATACGTGTGAAAGTTGCTTGGTAATAACACAAACTTGGTTTATATAACATCGCGGAAGCATTTAAGTGATATTTGAAACGTTTTTGTTTTGTGTTTCTGTAAGGGTACGTTTTTTTCAAGCAACTTCGTTTTCTAGAGCTATATTACGAATCTGTATTGTTTTTTTTTTACTGTAATGCCCCTCTGTTTCACATAAGAAATCAACAACTTTCGAGAACAATCTCAATTAAACATTGACAATTTGAATTTTGCTCCAAAAAGTTTCTACACGCTCGAACAGTCCACGGGTATACTGCAGGTTCATAGTGTCCAACGGGCACAATATTTCGGCGATCAGACATGTCGCCATCCTCAGGTGCGCTGACGAGCTGAGCTCCTGAGGGCGGGCGGCCGATTTAAATCCCCTCCCCCCGCGGGCCGCTCTCTTCGCCGTCCGCGCGAAGACGTGGGCGTCGGATTCTGTCGTAGCGTCGATGTGCTTGCTACGTCCGCCCTGGTCGCCAGTTCGTACTTCTTGCTGAGAGTCTACTTAATTACATTCAATGCCGGGTCCCAAGCCCTGCTGAGATTGTAGCCGCATTCTCGGTTGATAAGATCTTCCCTGGTGCGAATTTCGATGGCCTGCCTTATAACGCTGTCCCAATATTTAGAGGTCTGAGCCAGGATCTTGGTACGCTCATAATCCATCTCGTGTTTCTCGGACAAACAGTGCTCTGCTACCGCCGAATTATTTGTATATTTCAGTCGAGTGTGCCATTGATGTTCTCGGCAACGATCTTCGATGGTGCGTACTGTCTGTCCGATATAAGTCTTCCCACACTCAGAAGGAATTTGGTATATGCCGGCCGTCCTCAAACCGAGGTCATCTTTCACACTTCCCAGTAATGCCTGTGTTTTATTGGGCGGGCAAAAGAAGGTTTTAACTCGGTGTTTCTTTAATATACGGCCGATTTCCCCCGATAGTGCGCCACTGTACGGAATAAAGGCAGTGGCTACCTCTTCTTCCGTGACTTCATCCGTCTCCATAGTTTGTGCTGTGGTCGTGGGACGGAGAGCGCGTCTAATCTGCCATTCCGAGTACCCGTTTTTTCGGAACACGTTTGTGAGGTGTTCCCATTCCTGGGGCAGATTCTCTGCGTCTGAGATGTTGCGCGCCCTGTGTACTAGTGTTTTTAGTACTCCATTCCTCTGAGAAGGGCGGTGGCAGCTGTCTGCATGCAGGTACAGGTCAGTGTGCATTTTCTTCCTGTACACACCGTGGCTAAGGGTACAATCAGCTCTTCTCTTGACCATGACGTCCAGGAATGGTAATCTTCCTTCTGCTTCGGTCTCCATAGTGAATTTGATGTTTGGATGTATGGAGTTTAGGCGTGTAAGGTAATCCAGGAGCTTGTCCCTACTATGGGGCCAGATGACGAACGTGTCATCGACATAACGGAAGAAACGAGTAGGTTTCCAATTGGGTGACGCCCAGGCTTCCTCCTCGAAGTACTCCATGTACAAATTCGCGACCACCGGCGAGAGTGGGCTGCCGATTGCGACTCCTTCCGTTTGCTCATAGTATTCCCGATTAAACAGAAAATACGTTGAGGTCAAAACATGCCTAAAGAGTTCGGTGGCCTTCTCGTCAAATTTCTGCCCAATAATCTCGACTGACTCTCGTAGAGACACCATGGTGAATAGTGAAACCACGTCGGAGCTCACTAGGATATCAGTGTCTTTCAGTCTGAAGATGTCGACACGTTTCACGAAATCCACGGAATTACGGATATGGTGAGGGCATTTACCTACAGAGGGGCTAAGTAATTCAGCCAGATATTTTGCCAGCAAGTAGGTGCCCTAATGTTGCTGACAATCGCGCGCATAGGTACCCCCTCTTTGTGGACCTTAGGTAGTCCATAAAGTCTTGGTGGTACAGGTCCTTGGGGTGGCAATTTCTGCAACATGCGGTCGTGCATCATCCTGATGAAATGTAGGGTTTCACAGGGATCGAATGAAGGGTAGAGCCACGGGCCGTAACACATGTGAAATGTAACGTCCACTGTTCAAAGTGCCGTCAATGCGAACAAGAGGTGAAAGACACGTGTAACCAATGGCACCCCATACCATCACGAGGGGTGATACGCCAGTATGGTGACGACGAATACACTCTTCCAATGTGCGTTCACCGCGATGTCGCCAAACACGGATGCGACGATCGTGATGCTATAAACAGAACCTGGATTCATCCGAAAAAATGAAGTTTTGCCATTCGTGCATCCAGGTTCGTCGTTGAGTACACCATCGCAGGCGCTTCTTTCTGTGATGCAGCGTCAAGGGTAACCGCACCCATGGTCTTCGAGCTGATAGTCTATGCTGCTGCAAACGTCGTCGAACTGTTCGCGCGGATGGTTGTTGTCTTGCAAACGTCGCCATCTGTTGACTCAGGGATGGAGACGTGGCTGCACGATCCGTCACAGCCATGTGGATAAGATGCCTGTCATCTCGACTGCTAGGGGTACGAGGCCGTTGGGATCCAGCACGGCGTTCCGTATTACCCTCCTGAACCCACCTGTAAGTAGGCTGTTTAGGTTTTTATATTGGTAACGCCACGTAGCGCTCTGTATGAAAATCACTGGCTGTGCTGTGTGCAGTCTGTGGCTAGTTTGCATTGTTGTCGGCCATTGTTGTGTTGGGCAGCTGGATGTTAACAGCGCGTAGCGTTGCGCAGTTGGAGCTAAGCCACCAGCAGTGGTGGATGTGGGGAGAGAAATGGCGGAGTTTTGAAATTTGTGAGACTGGATGTCATGACCTGCTATGTATATTATGACTTTTGATGACTATTAAGGTAAATACAGTGTTTGTTCTCTATTAAAGTCTTTCATTTGCTAACTATGCCTATCAGTAGTTAGTGCCTTCCGTAGTTTGAATCTTTTATTTAGCTGGCAGTAGTGGCGCTTGCTGTATTGCAGTAGTTCGAGTGACAAAGATTTTTGTGAGGTAAGTGATTTGTGAAAGGTATAGGTTAATGTTAGTCAGGGCCATTCTTTTGTAGGGAGTTTTGAAAGTCAGATTGCGTTGCGCTAAAAATTTTGTGTGTCAGTTTAAGCACAGTCATGTATAATTGTTCAAAGGGGACGTTTCATATATCGACCCTTAGCCGAGGATACGTCACTGGAATCTTCTGATTTTTTCTTGTAGTTTGTGTAATTAGTGTAGCTTTTGTTTATTGCTAGCGCGTAATTATAGAGAGAATTTCCTTTGTAGTTGTAGTTTTTCATTGTCATACACAGTTGTGGCATGCATGTAGATTTGCACCAAGTATTTCGCAGCTGCGCTTGCAATTAACTAGATATTATTTTGAATGCTATGTTAATGTGTTTTGTTATTTTGCTCTTCAAATTGTGCTTTTCTGTGTTGTCGTGTGAAATATTGTGACAATAATGGCGTGAGGGAAACGTAATACTAGGCTTCAAAGTAAACTGAGAAATGACAGTGAGGAGGAAAGCAGTGTGTTAGCGCCGCAGAGTAATGAATTAACTAATGTTCAAAATAGTAATTTGGTAATTGTGCATAGGGAAATGGAGCGGGCTGCAAATAATGGTGTAGGCAGTGAAACAATTAGTGAACAGGGAAGCATTATCGATCGATCGGTCGGCAACAGCTCGCCTCAGGAATCCGAAATGACAGAACACAATATTGCAAATACTGTAGACTCAGGTTTTGGGTCCTCACCGTTTTCTCAAATAAGTCAAGACACATTTTCTGCTTTTCAAAATGCGAATGTTGCCGGTGAAAATGCACTGCCAAAAAGCTTAGAAAAACACATTCCAGACACTAATACATTATTATTGCAATTAATGCAACAAATGGAACAAAATCAGAGACAAACACAGCAACAGTTAGACACAATGGAACAAAATTAGAGACAAACACAGCAAAAGCTCCAAAATTTAGACACCACACTTGAACAAACACGTGAAGATTTAACTACTGAGTTACATAACATTGAATCGAAATGTCAAAAAGCCTGTAATGACATAAAAACACAAATTTGTGAGCATTTTCAACCTATTTTTTCGCGGCATGAAAATGCATTTCAGAATCACGAAGCAGCCATAAAAGAACTGCAAATTATTGTTCATGAAAATCATGAGACCTTGCAAGCTAAAATTGACTCAGTTGCATCTACCGATTCGGTTACGCAACTTGCAAAAACTCAGGAAAACTTAAAGGACACAGTAGATACGATTTCAACACAAATGGACACTCTGAAACTTGGTTCAGAAAAACGCACAGAGAAAATAATTTCACTATCGGATAAAGTAGCCGAACTTTCAGATCAGTTCACTAACTTATCTACAAAGGTAGATGATGATCTGAATGACACAAGACCTGTAGCTTTCACTGACACTGAAGAGTATGAACAAATTAGAAAATTCAAACAAAATCAAAATGAAATCAATACACAGTACAAAAGAGAAATCCGGGAAGTACAAGATCAGTTGGCACAAGTAATACAAGAATTACATATTTCAGAGGACACTCGCCCTCCAGTACGGGAAGAGGGACATAGAAATACGGAGCAACCACAAAATAATAACACAGGACACTTCGGAAATTATGAAGAAATTGGCAAGGCGCATTGAATTTTGAGATGGAACCGCCGAAACGACGTAACAATGAGCGATGTGCGACTCGCCGACACGATGATTTTGACTATAAGCTGTTCATTACTACACGTAAATTCAAAACATTTAAGAAATCTGGCAACGACATTCATCCACGAGCATGGCTTCATCAATTCTCTCATTGTTTTCCTCCCAACTGGTCATTGCACACAGATTAGAATTTATGTGTGGCTACTTAGAGAATGAACCAGCTGTAAGAATGCGATCGGTCATTCACGATTGTCACAGTGAAGGAGAATTTTTATCATGCCTTCCTCTCAGCATATTGGTCTCAAGCTACACAAGACCGAGTAAAACATAGCATCATAATGATGAATCATTTCGAACAATCTGAATTCTCCAGTCTTGTGAAATATTTTGAAGACATGTTGCACAAGAATCAGTACCTGTCAAACCCATACAGCCCCTCAGAACTCATCCACATTTGCTTAATCAAATTACCTGAACATTTACGACATATTATTTTGGCAGGACGTTGCAAAGACGACATTGAAGCTTTTCAGGGACTCTTACAAGAATTATAAATTGACACTGATAATCGCGGAACGCGAAAACAGGAACACAACAATTACAGGTCACGTCCGTCGCAGTTCTGTGATGAAAGAAATAATAACTGAACACGACAAGGCTATTCTCACAACACAAATCGTGACCAAAACAGACACCACCCGTATGACAACCGTTGGCAGAGTAGTAATAACTACAGGGAAAGATCACCTCTCCGCGGTAATGACTATCACAGAGACAATCAGAGAAACATACAATATGGGAACCAAAATAAATATTATCAAGGGAGACAGAATAACTTTAGATGCAACAGACCAGCGCGCAGTTACGATTCAGGGAGAAGTTCTCCACCACATGACCGACAAGAAAGTAACTATGGAATCAACCGACATGACGACAGACGATATGATCGTAACGACAGACCTGAATTGCATCAGAACTGGCGGGATTCAAACAGAGCAGGGCCGTCTCGACAAGGTGGATTTGTAGAAGTTAGGTCTCCAAATCCCAATAACGACGCGCGCCAACAAAGAGACAATAGGCAATGACTCATACCGCAGGCAGCCACGAAACCTACGTATGAAACTGACGACGCAGCTGCCGTAGCCAGTAATTATGTAAAAATGGCAGACATTAGGGACATCTTACTCCAGGAACACGACGTAAAACATAACAACATTGCACATCCTGTGATTGACATTACAGTAAATGACGTAAAATTTACGGCAGTATTTGACTCTGGCAGCCCCATTTCAGTAATTAGTGGAACAGCCTTTAGCAAATGTAACAAATCGAACGATTGCCCCACACTTCCGTTACGTAAGATTAAATTACAAGGTGCAATCTTTGGAAAAAGTGTAGATGTACGCCAACAAACCAACTTAGAATTATTTTGTCAAAGCCACAGCTTCTCTATGAACTTTCTTATTGTTCCATTATTGTCGACGGAAATTGTACTGGGAGTAGACTTTTTGCAAAGCAATCTTAAACTTTCACGATGCTGGAATAAGTTTAGAGAAAGAAGGTAAGTCAATAGCTTTGAAATTTGAAGATTGGCTCTCAAACCATGACGAGGAAATTAATCGGTTTTACCTTCTGTTAGACAACAGTTCGGAATTTTCTACGGGACTAGACACTAACAATCACTCTGCAAGTACTGACAGGGATGATATCGACGGCATATTTGAAACTAATGAGTTAATTCAGAATAAAATTCAAACAATTGACAATTGTAATGACAGTGATAGGCAGGACCTTTTTGAGATTTTACAAGCACATTCCACAGTTTTTACTCACAAAACAGGAACAATCAAGGGATTTCAATACCAATTTCGTGTTCGTGAGCATACTAAATTTTGTGTTAGACCATACGTAATTCCAGCGCATTATAGGGACCGTGTTAGAACAGAAATACAATCTATGCTTGACGAGGGCATTATTGAGCCTGCAGTAAGCCCATACAACAATCCATTACATGTTGTTGAGAAGAAAAATGGATCGATCAGGCTTGTCTTAGATTCGAGACAAATCAATACTATCATTATTCCTGAAACAGACAGGCCGCAAACGTTGGAAGAACTTCTTCAAAATGTTAATGGTGTAAAAGTGTTGACTTCCATTGATCTCAGATCCAGCTTTTATCAGATCGAACTTCATCCAGAATGTAGAAAATACACAGCTTTCCTTTGTTTCGGCGTTTGTTATCAGTTTCGGAAACTTCCTTTTGGTTTGAACATTTCTTCGGCAGCATTCATTCGCGGACTAAATTCCATATTACCTGAGTTCTTAAAACGTCACATCACCTTATATGTGGACGATATTCTAATAGCAGAAGCTTCATGGGAACAACATAATCGCATCCTCAACAGTTTGTTACGTATTTTTGAGTATGTGGAATTACAGTTAACTTGGAAAAATCTGAATTCGGTAGGTCAAAGGTGAGGTTTTTGGGACATATTATTTCTTCTGAAGGCATTCAGCCGGATCCTGAAAAGTTAGAAGCAATCAGAGCCATTCCAGTTCCATCCACAAAAAAACAAGTCCGCAGTTTTCTAGGTCTCGTAAATTTTTACCGTCGTTTTCTGAATATGCAAGTTCTTGTTACACCAAAACTTTGTTCTCTCACTGGAAAAAATACTATTTGGAACTGGGACGAACAAGCGCAGTTGGAATTCAATTCTTTGAAAGAATCGCTACTTAACGCGCCAATACTAGCTCATCCAGATCTGTCACAAGATTTCTGCCTTAGCACGGATTCTTCTAAAGTCGGTCTTGGTGCCCATTTATTTCAAGAAGCCATAGAAAATGACACTGCTGTTCAGAAAATCATTGCTTTTGCTAGCCGAGTGCTAACAGAATCTGAAAAAAATTATTCCGTTACTGAATTAGAAGCTTTAGCTATCGTTTGGGCATTTAACAAATTCCGTTTCTTTCTTTCTGGTAAGCACGTAAAAGTATACAGTGATCATCGTGCATTACAATTTCTTATGTCTTCAAAATTAAATCATGACAGGTTAAAACGTTGGGCATTGTTTCTGCAAGAATTCCACTTCACAACATTCTACATTCCCGGCAAGGAGAACATTGTTGCTGACGCACTGTCACGCGCACCGGCTGGGCTTAAGAAAAGTAACACAGAAGGCAACCTCGAAAAAAAATTCAGTATTCTTTACATTCAGAAAGTCGCCTTTGAAAACTCCATCACCACATCGTTAAAGGACATTGCTCATGAACAAGATAAAGATCCAATTTGGAAAGACATCAAAAGCAAATGGCATGAAAAGACACACACACAGATTCGGCATTATTATCTGGTTAGAAACAACATACTGTTCAAACGCTGCACTGTTGATGACAAGCTATGAGTACTTTGCATTCCTGACGATTTTGTTAATAAGCTCATTTGGTACTTTCATTTCAGCTATGCACATTTTGGCCAACGAAAATGTTATCATATTCTTCGAACGACTTGTTATTTTAACAATATGGAAAAGAGAATTCGAAGAGTCTTGCTATTTGTAAACTTTGTCAAAAGAAGAAACCATCTACTATCTCCCTTCGTGCTCTGCTGTTTCCTATCATTCCTTCTAAATTAAAAGAATTTGCTGCTGTAGATCTCTTGGGACCGCTTGTCAGAACATCTAATGGATTTTCGTACGTTCTAGTCACTGTTGAGCTTACTTCAAAATTTGTTTCTTTCACACAGTTACGTAAAGCCACTGGACGGTCTGTATCCAACGCCTTTGTTAAAAATTTTTTACGTGAAGTTGGACACGTTAGTAAAGTCATTTCAGATAATGGACCGGAATTTAGATCTGCTGTTTGGTCACGCATGCTTCGGAATCATAAAATCAAACCTGTTTTTATTTCATTGTACTCACCACATTGTAACCCCTCCGAACGGATTATGAAAGAAATCAATAAGCTTTGCAGACTTTATTGTCACAGAAAGCATCAGCATTGGGACAGATATTTACACTTATTTCAAAACGTGCTCAATGAAATGCCTCATGACTCCACTGTTTTACCACCTACTGTTGTACTGAAGAATGAAGAACCATCGACAGAATCAGAGAGCTTGTACCTTTCCCGAATACACGTAAACTTCGACACAAAGACATAATTGATTTAGCTATTAAAAATATAAAATCTGCAGCAGACAAAAGGAGAAAACTACACGGTAAAGCAAATGCAAAGAAATTATATATTGGTCAGAAAGTTCTCATTAAAGCTCATTCATTGTCACATAAGAAGAAACACTTGAGTCACAAATTCTTTCTAGTTTACAATGGACCTTACAGAATCCGATGTATACCACATGATAATTGCGTTGAAGTTGAAACTCTGCGGACTAGGAAGGGTAAAGGTTTACACCACATTTCACATGTAAAACCGTTTATTGAAAGATAATCTGCTTTTTAACTTTGTCTTTGCCATATAACTTTTCACTTTACATTACTAGTATGCTTTGTCAGACTTAGAATCTGTTAATATGCAAAAATGTTTGAAGTTAAATATCCAGTCAAGAACCAAGAGAACTTATTTAAACAGAAATTACGAATGCATTGTTATTGTGAACAGACGACACAGTGTTATTGTGTGTGTACATTCTTGCTTGTTAGTTGCATGATTACGTAACGACTATAAGGCTCACACACTTAGAACGTTTACCAGTACTGCTAATGAGATTTTAATGCAACATTTTGGTTTACTTGAAAATACATTCTGGATTTAAAGTACTTTCTGTAAGATACCAGATGACACAGTGGTTAGTTTATGTGACAGCTACACGATTTTATCACGACGCTACTAATGAGTGACAATTTACAATGTTGCTTTTTCAGTGTTTCCGTTTTATATCTGCACAGTTTTTCTGTATTATTCTGGAAAGTAAAACATGTTTTAGTAGTAACTTTTGTGGTATAGTTACAATGAGACAGCCTTTTCCGTAGCATAACAATACGTTACATTATAGTACTTTCTTGATCATGGTAAGGTACGTAATAACTACGATATCTATACGCAAAGAATTTCACTTTCGTTTATAATGAGGTAAGTACATTGACTTCTGCAGAACTTAGCTTTCGGAGGACGATAACTACAACACTTCCACAGAGATTATCTTACAATAAGACGCACAGTTTAGCGCTACAGTACACGTAGTTGAGTGATTAATTTTGTACTCAAAACATTTATTTTTAAAGATATTTAAAGTACAATGATACAAAGTTTTTACGTGATACATTTCATTCCATTGCAATATTCTGTAACACCTGAGGGTATAATTACATTAATCCTCAGGGGGGTACACGTTTACTTTGTGTACCATGTGTGTGGCAAGCACAAGGAGCCCTAGCTAATATGGTATTTGCTTATACAACTTTACACATCGGTACCATATTTCTCCAACACAAAATACACAGCTACCTGATTATTTAACAGAGAAACAAACATTTTTTTTCTACATCAGTGACAAATGTTTACGCAATTACACAGGTGGATAACTTTACACTTATGAAATTGTATTTTGTCTGTACTGTGTGAACCCTTCATATTTTTCAGAACCATTGTGATACTATGAGGGCTTTGAATGATGTATTTGGTATGAGATCATGATTTTTAAAGTACGTTTGAGGTAGATGAAACTTTTGACATGAGCAGAGAATTTTTTTTATGTTTTGAAATTATTGAAAGAAGCTGTGACAATTCTGAGATGTGATTGATCTGTTATGATGTTATTATTGCGATGACGATGTGTATTATGCTGTTGAGGTACGTTTATGATCAATAAGCTGAGAATCGTACTTTAAAGAATTATGAAATGTGTGTGCATGCGTAATGTATCACAATTCTGCCGAAAATTTTTTGGACACTGTTATAATTACAGGATTTTGTTTCTACACATTTGTAACGTAAATTTTCGACCTGTGAAATTTTCATATGAGACTGTCACTGTAGTGGAAACTGGTGTCGTAAATATTTCGGTAAGAAAGTTAAGTGACCACCTGCATGTAATGCGTCGTGGGCACCCAGCGGCGCGACAGTCGCTTGGAAAAAAGCCATTAGTGTGTGCCTTTCAGAGGCACAGGTGGAGAAAAAAAAGGGTAAACTTGAAAACATATGATTAAACTGTGGAGCTCTTAATTTATGATATTTACTAAAATGCCTAATGAAATGATGAGAAACATTTCACGGCTATTGTCTTGCTAGTTGAGAGAAATGCCATATGGCTTGCTTTATGTATTTATTTACTCAATTTGTTTAATATCTAGTTTCTAGCTGCACTGCAGCACTGGTTAAAATAAAATTTAATAGATGTACTAATATAGTTATTTTATGCATACAGATCGAGTCAATAAGAAATTTATGATCTACTTCCAAGAAAATGAGGGCACATAAATAGACATTTCCCTTCACAGGAATTGCATAAATAATTTTTTTACGATTTGGTAACTTATCTGCCAGTGTAAGTTCTCGTGATGCATCACTCTAGAGTTAAGATGTGACATAGGTATTAAAAACGGCCATTTTTACTGTAATATTTTTTCTGCTTGAGCTATGTCATGTTTAGGTATAAGTTATTGCATTTGCTGCTGCTGTTTGCCAGGCATAGTCCTACTGAATTTTACATTGTATTAAGCTAATTTTACTACTGATTTACTTTTCTTGTTTGCTGCGCATTGCCTTATATTAGTTGTAATATTGCATTTGCTTTGCTAATTTATGCTGCTTGCTTTGCCAATTTGAATTTTTGTCATTGCTGTTTGTGTTAATTGTTTTGTGCTGCTGCATTACCTTGTCCCTTAGTTTAGCATCTGAGCTCAGTAGATTTAAGTTAGCTGAAGATGGAGTAGGCTATATAAGAGAACGAGTTGTGATGAATGGAAAGAAATACATTGAGAAGCTATAAGAAAATGGTTTGGCCAAAAAAAGTATTTAAAAGAGGATATGAACAAAAATGTAGGGTTTAGGGACAACAGGTTTAGGTAGGATTTTCTTGGAAATAAATGATGAGGTAAGATAATGGAAAATAAATAATGAGGTAAGAAATATGTGAACATATAATTACAGAAAGCATGCTTGGATAGGATTTTTTTGGTGGAAACAAATGTTGAAATAAGACGAAAGATCTATGGAATAAAGTTTTGGGTTGGAATGCAGTAACAAATGTTCACTGAAAACAAACCCTGTCCTGCATTTTTATGTTATTACACTATGTGAATTTGTGTTTTTCCTGTCTGTATGTGTCTAGCTAATAAGATTTATGTTGTAGATTTTTTCTGATAATATGTTATTTACCTTGTAAATATGCTTAGACATTATTTATTCTGTTTTGTTTTAATGCTCCTGTGTAAAGTTGATGTTTCAAAAGTTATTCTGATCTTTTATGTATTTACTTATGTCATAATTCCTGTAACGCTGATGTATATGTTAGTTCAATTCTTTTGTAAAGCCTGTATTACTACAAATGTTATCTGTATTGTTATGTTCTTTAGTGATATTTTGTATCTTTGTTATTGTATTATCATGTTATAATATTGTAATTGACACCAGTTCAGCAAATTAAGTAACTTGTAAGCATTCATTTCACTGCACACGTTTCTGTTGGTCATAGTATATGCACAATATGTAAAAAAAAAAAAAAAAGAGGACTGTTAGTGCTCCCACGTGTGTTGATAAGTCAGCAAGGGACTGGTTAACAGCATTGCTGGTTCTAAGGACAATTCCGAAAACTTTTTGAGTACACAAGTGGTGGTTTATGGACTTGCTATATTCTCCGCAAGACTCTTCGATGGTGATTGTGCACCTGCACAGTCACAACAGTTGGCTGCTGGCCGTCTCTACAAGGACAGTGGGTCTGCATCTTTGATGACTCACCAATACCATTATTTCAACAAGGACTGCACTGGGTCTGCACCTTTGATGACTCACCAATAGCATACTCTCTACCAGGACTACAGTAGGTCTGCTCTTTGATGACCTACCTACCAATATTCTTCAAAACTTCGACTGACTCTGCTGTGGGTTTGCTCTGATGTGGCCCATTACCTGTCTGCATGTCAAGAGTCAGCACTGTCTTTCCGTTGGAAGGACAACACTACTTCTTCAAGATTGCATGGAAATCCACTATTTCCGTGTGCATTTTCTTTTACTGCTCAGACTTTGAGAAAAAAAACCTGCAATTTTACTGTGATGAATGATCAGGACTGTCTTTAAGGACTGTGAGAAAATTTTAGTTTTTGACCAACATTGTATCAACAAGTGTGTGCATTTGATTTCTTTGTTATTGTAATTATGAAAATTTTTTTCAAATCTGTATTGGCCACTGCCCAAAACAATTAGTAAAATTTTTTGTGGGGAGCATGGAGGCTATGTAAGTATGCTGTTTAGGTTTTTATATTGGTAACGCTACGTAGCGCTCTGTATGAAAATCACTGGCTGTGTGCAGTCTGTGGCTAGTTTGCATTGTTGTCGGCCATTGTTGTGTTGGGCAGCTGGATGTTAACAGCGCGTAGCGTTGCGCAGTTGGAGCTAAGCCACCAGCAGTGGTGGATGTGGGGAGAGAGATGGCGGAGTTTGGAAATTTGTAAGACTGGATGTCATGAACTGCTATGTATATTATGAGTTTTCAACACTATTAAGGTAAATACATTGTTTGTCCTCTATTAAAATCTTTCATTTGCTAACTATGCCTATCAGTAGTTAGTGCCTTCCGTAGTTTGAATCTTTTATTTAGCTGGCAGTAGTGGCGCTCGCTGTATTGCAGTAGTTCGAGTAACGAAGATTTTTATGAGGTAAGTGATTTGTGAAAGGTATAGGTTAATGTTAGTCAGGGCCATTCTTTTGTAGGGAGTTTTGAAAGTCAGATTGCGTTGCGCTAAGAATATTGTGTGTCAGTTTAAGCACAGTCATGTATAATTGTTCAAAGGGGACGTTTCACACCGATTCCATATTCTGCTAACAGTCATTGGATCTCGACCAACGCGAGCAGCAATGTCGCTATACGATAAACCGCAATCGCGATAGGCTACAATCCGACCTTTATCAAAGTCGGAAACGTGATTGTACGCATTTCTCCTCCTTACACGAGGCACCACAACAACGTTTCACCAGGCAACGCCGGTCAACTACTGTTTGAGTATGAGAAATCGGTTGGAAACTTTTCTCATGTTAGCATGTTGTAGGTGTCGCCACCGGCGCCAACCTTGTGTGAATGCTCTGAAAAGCTAATCATTTGCATATCACAGCATCTTCTTCCCGTCGCTTAAATTTCGCGTCTGTATCTCGTCATCTTCGTGGTGTAGCAATTTTAATGGCCAGTAGTGTAGTACAACGGGAAGTGCTATCTGCTATGTCGTAGGCCCACTCGTCTACCCGAGATGACTGCACGACACAAAACTTTACGCCCCGCCCGGGTCCGTCAACTCCGACATTGAACTGTGATGACTGGAAACATGCTGCCTGGTTTTCAGAATACAGATGTAGAGGTAGAAGTAGATACTGCATTTCCGCAAACTCACCCAGTCTTGGCGAAGTTGGTCCACAGGCGAGTCATCTTCATGGCAATTTTCCCGTCCTCGGAATCCTTCTCTGGCGGTTCTCCAAACATGATGTTGCGGAACAAGAACGCCATATCTGCTCCATGACCGGTTCCTGCAACGAAATAAGACCTACTTGGTGGTCACCCTAAAAATAAATAGCCAAGGGACCAATGAAAACATAAATCTCGGTAAAACGGCCAACTGTCGCTTGTTGTGGAGGTTGGCAGTTGACACTCAAACACGCAAATGGAACGCACTGTTCACCAAAGGTGGGAGTCTCCGTTACTGTATGATTATACGATGATCGAACAGAACTATTATCCACGACTGTATAGGGAGGTTATTGAAATTTATGAACATGAAGATAATTTTAATAGAAAAGAAGAGGCCTTGAAATATGGACAGTGGCGATACAGAATCGATAAGTGATTTTTATCTATGACGGACTATTATCGATAGTCACATTTTATCTTTGACTAGTTTTCTCTCTGCTACTATGTGCAAGCTAGACCACGCCCACTTTCCTCGGTATTTAGGCCGCTCTCCGACGCCCGACACGTCAGTCGGCAGGACTCAGCAGGACCAGCCATACCTCTGAGGATCTCCAACGTAGTATTGGACGAAACGTTCGGAACAGAAGAATTCCATGGACCACGGCCATATAACCCGGAAGAATTATCAACAACAGTACTATCCGGTCGTGAAAGCCTTCGTTGTATACTTGCAGTGCATCCTGATGCAGATTGCAATTCCTGTGTGATGGTCTGGACAGATGTCTGCCTATTACACATTACGACCCTCTTCAACTGTCGGCGGTCTCTGTCAGTCAACAGACGAGGTCGGCCTGTACGCTTTTGTGCTGTACATGTTTAGGAGTGTGGAAATCTCGCGTACAGACGTATGACACAAGTGACACCCAGTCACCTGACCTCGTTCGAAGTCCGTGAGTTCCGCGGAGCGCCCCATTCTGCTTTCTCACGATGTCTACTGAAATCGTTGATATGGAGTACCTGGAAGTAGCTTGCAGGACATTGCACCTAATATGAAAAACGTATGTTTTTGGGGGTGTCCGGATACTTTTGATCACATAGTGTACATTGTGCATATGACGCACATTACATAACACCTGTAGAGGAACTGAGAAAGCGGCATTAAAATTATAACCACTTTTAGCAGTATCGGTACAACATAGTCCAAAGCTGATTACTTAAAAATTTGTGAAATACGTAATCCTGGAACTCTGTCTAATGCGAAAATACGACTTTTATATGACCTGGTACATGAAGACAAACGTTCAAAACGAAAATATTGAAAAGAAAGCACCACTACACAAAAATCTTAAACCTTTGAAACGAGAGGGTATTGAACCTTTTACTTGTAATGTGGCTGTTAGTCATTTAGCCCTAATTTACGTACTATTCAGTAACAAAGACAGTAAGAACAAACTGGTTTTACAAAATTGCAACACGTGGTGCATGTTATACATAGAATATGTACCTATTGCTCTATCAGTCCCTGTGTGTTTATCTATCTTTTTATCTGTAGCCGTTTCTACATCTGTTTGTATGCCACTACATCGCCTTCTGCCTCTACATTTTTATTGTACTCTACATTCTACCTTCTTGTGGCTCTTCCTCTGCATCTCTGTCATTATATATGAATACACCTATCATTCTCTGTACATCTACCTTCTTACTAACTTACTCTCTATATTTCTATCTTTCTGAATGTTTCTATTTTGAATTGCTTCTTTCTGTCTATCTGTTTCAATTTGTTTCAATTTCTGTATGTCCACATTTCTCTCTGCTTCTCTATCTGTATATCTACGCCGGTAGCTCTTTACTTTCCTCTGTTGTACTAAATCTACCACTATGACACTTCATGTGGTTAAATCAACCTCTAGGTGGCTACATCTTCATCTGTGTTTACCTCTGTGCGTCTAAAACTCTCTCTGTATCTAACACCATACCTGTATTTGCTCATCTTTATATCTCTATATGCCTAACTTTATTTCTCATCTTCCACTCGCCATACTATTATTTGTCTATCTTCATAAATCTTTGTTATGAGACAAAATACAAACTGGGAATTTGTGGTAAGTACTGTGGGACCAAACTGTTGAGGTCATCGGTCCCTAGGCTTACACTGTAATTAATGTAACTTAAACTATCTTACGCTAAGGACAACACATACACTCACGCTCGAGGGAGGACTCGAACCTTCGACGGGGGGGGGGGGGGGGGGGGGGGTGCCACGCGAACCGTGACAAAACAACCAAGACCGCGCAGCTACCCCGCACGGCGACAGAATACAGTACCTTTGAGTTTATCCATGGACTGCGCCAACTGGGCCATAAGAGGTCCTTGTGGAACAAGCTCTCGCTGGATGTCGAAGTTGTAGAAGTAGACTGGCTGGGAAGACTTGGCACTGTGCACTTTGGCTGCCCTGACTGCAGCACAGGTGAACGTCCTATCTCCATACAGCTGCGGCAACCAGAGAGAACCCCATGTCAGCGTTCGCTTCTGCTGGAGAAACTTGGAACATAGTTGTCACTGCGTGACTGAATGAAGCAATTCAGTTGCTACTGAGTCACACTACACTTAGGTATGAGGCTTGTGGATTACAAGCAAGGTTCTAACAATTCGATTCACAGATCTAGAGTGAATATGACAAAAATAATAGTTTACAATGACAAAATTTTTTTGAACTACATTGCTGGCCATTAAAACTGCTACACTAATAAGAAATGCAGATGATAAACGGGTATTCATTGGACAAATATATTACACTAGAACTGACCCATGATTACATTTTCACCCAATTTGGGTGCATAGATCCTGAGAAATCAGTACCCAGAACAACCACCTCTGGCCGTAATAACGGCCTTGGTACGCCTGGGCATTGAGTCAAACAGAGCTTGCATGGCGTGTACAGGTACAGCTGCCCATGCAGCTTCTACACGATACCATAGTTCATCAAGAGTAGTGACTGGCGTATCGTGACGAGCCAGTTGCTCGGCCACCATTGACCAGACGTTTTCAATTGGTGATAGATCTGGAGAACGTGCTGGCCAGGGCAGCAGTCAAACATTTTCTGTATCCAGAAAGGCCCTTACATGACCTGCAACATGCGGTCGTGCATTATCCTGCTGAAATGTAGGATTTCGCAGGGATCGTAACACATCTGAAATGTAACGTCCACTGTTCAGAGTGCCGTCAATGCGAACAAGAGATGACCGAGACGTGTAACCAATGGCACCCCATACCATCACACCAGGTGATACGCCAGTATGGCGATGACGAATGCACGCTTCCAATGTGCGTCCACCGCAATGTCACCAAACACGGATGCGACCATCATGATGCTGTAAACAGAACCATCGCAGGCGCTCCTGCCTGTGATGCAGCGACAAGGGTAACCGCAGCCATGGTCTCCGAGCTGCTGCAAACATCGTCGAACTGTTAGTGTAGATGGTTGTTGTCTTGCAAACGTCCCCATCTGTTGACTCAGGGATCGAGACGTGGCTGCACGATCCGTTACAGCCATGTGGATGAGATGCCTGTCATCTCTACTGCTAGTGATACGAGGCCGTTGGGATCCAGCACGGCGTTCCGTATTACCCTCCTGAACCCACCGATTCCATATTCTGCTAACAGTCATTGGATCTCGACCAACACGAGCAGTAATGTCGCGATACGACAAACCGCAGTCGCGATAGGCTACACTCCGACCTTTATCAAAATCGGAACGTGATGGTATGCATTTCTCCTCCTCACACGAGGCATCACAACGACGTTTCACCAGGCAACGCCGGTCAACTGCTGTTTGTGTATGAGAAACCGGTTGGAAACTTCCCTCATGTCAGCACGTTGTAGGTGTCGCCACCGGCGCCAACCTTGTGTGAATGCTCTGAAAAGCTAAACATTTGCATTTCACAGCATCTTCTTCCTGACGGTTAAATTTCGCGCCTGTAGCACGTCATCTTCGTGGTGCAGCAATTTTAATGGCCAGTAGTGTACTATTTTCTTGGTAATAATTGAATCTCCTTGTTTTTGAGGCACTAAATCTGCATACGACCTCAATTTTTTTCCTGTTATGCACAGTTTTTATACAGCGCCATCTGGTTATAAGCAAGAAAATTACAAAACATATGCAATTGGAACCGAAAGCTATCAAAGGACCCAGTGTTGTTGAATGTCCTTTAGTCTGTTGCTCATGGAGAGTGAAATGAGCCTTCAGGAGAACAGTCGAGTTGTTCAATTAATTTCTTTATTCTGGCCCCCGGGACCAGTACATCAGGAACAGCTTGGTGGAAGCCGGCCGGTGTGGCCGAGCGGTTCTAGGAGATTCAGTCTGGAACCGCGCGACCGCTACGGTCGCAGGTTCGAATCCTGTCCTTAGGTTAGTTAGGTTTAATTAGTTCTAAGTTCTAGGGGACTGATGACCTCAGATGTTAACTCCCATAGTGCTCAGAACCATTTGAACCATTTGAACCAGCTTGGTGGAGGCATCCAGTTGCCTCTCATGCGAAACAACAGACAGTCGGCATTGCTGACACACAAAGAGGGGCCCGAGGGAGGCATCACTCGAATTCTGGTGTCGGCGGCGTCTCCGGCTGCGACCGTGACGACAGTGCGGTGGAGAGCTGACAATGGCCGTGAACTTCCTCCAGCCAGTCAGCGGCTGCCCTGTGAGTCGGAGCAGGCTGCTCTGTCTTCCGGTTGAGCAGCGGACCCCGTACTGCATTCTGAGATGTCGCTGCGGGTCCCACAGGCTTGTGGTGTAGGCTGTGATACTGAGGTGAGAGTGATTTAGCACACAAAAGGCCGAATACTTATACACTGCAGACTATGTTGGTTTAGGGCTCCAGGCACGTATTACAAACACTTCTGTAGTGGCAGGTGAGTAAAAGGCTCCCCTTCTTCGGCTAGCGAACTGCAGTGTCGGCTGTTGCCTCACCGCACCGAGCTGGCACAGTCGATCTGCCGTGTTTTGCTTCGTAATGCGTAACAGTCTCGACTGTCTGTGACTGGCTCTGTTGCGACTCACTACTGCTCTGGCGTATTTTTTGACTGAATACAGTCAATATGCTACATTTACCTCCTTTTTATTAAGACACGGTTCCTTGCGTCGACCAAACTAGATTATCCTTTGCGCTACACTTCCTGGCGACTGGCCCTTCTGACCCTGTTTCGCCTCTGAAGAATTATTTTACAAATTGTTTCCTTAATCCTGTCACTTTGTGAGATTGTCCGCACTGCGCACCGAGTGTAACAATGTGTGCAAACTTAGCTCACCACTTAGTGTGCAAATGGACAAATCATCTGAACTGTCTTCTCAATCCCAGGGTGTTAAACAGACATTATATATCTACATCTTCATCTACATACATACTCCGCAATCCACCATACGGTGCATGGCGGAGGGTACCTCGTACCACAACTAGCATCTTCTCTCCCTGTTCCACTCGCGAACAGAACAAGGGAAAAAAGAACGCCTCCTTTCCTCCAGAGACTCCCAACCGAATTCCTGAAGCATTTCCGTAGCACTCGCGTGATGATCAAACCTACCACTAACAAATCTAGCAGCCCGCCTCTGAATTGCTTCTATGTCCTCCCTCAATCCGACCTGCTAGGGATCCCAAACGCTAGAGCAGTACTCAAGAATAGGTCGTATTAGTGTTTTATAACCGGTCTCCTTTACAGATCACCACATCTTCCCAAAGTTCTACCAATGAACCGAAGACGACTTTCCGCCTTCCCCACAACTGCCATTACATGATTGTCCCACTTCGTATCGCTCTGCAATGTTACGCCCAAATATTTAATCGACATGACTGTGTCAAGCGCTACACTACTAATGGAGTATTCAAACATTACAGGATTCTTTTTCCTATTCGTCTGCATTAATTTACAAAAGAAAATGGTTCAAATGGCTCTGAGCACTATGGGACTCAACTTCTGAGGTCATTAGTCCCCTAGAACTTAGAACTAGTTAAACGTAACTAACCTAAGGACATCACACACATCAATGCCCGAGGCAGGATTCGAACCTGCGACCGTAGCGGTCTCGCGGTTCCAGACTGCAGCGCCTAGAACCGCGTGGCCACTTCGGCCGGCATTAATTTACATTTATCTATATTTAGAGTTAGCTGCCATTCTTTACACCAATCACAAATCCTGTCCAAGTCATCTTATATCCTCCTACAGTCACTCAACGACGACACCTTCCCGCCGGCCGGTGTGGCCGAGCGATTCTAGCCGCTTCAGTCTGGAGCCGCACGACCACTACGGTCGCAGGTACGAATCCAGCCTCGGGCATTGATGTGTGTCATGTCCTTAGGTTAGATGGGTTTAAGTAGTTCTACGTTCTAGGGGACTGATGACCTAAGATGTTAAGTCCCATAGTCCTCAGAGCCATTTTGACACCTTCCCGTACACCACAGCATGATCAGCAAACAGTCGCACATTGCTATCCACCCTATCCAAAAGATCATTTATGTAGACAGAAAACAACAGCGGACCTACCACACTTCCCTGGGGCACTCCAGATGATGCCCTCACATCCGATGAACACTCACCATCGAGGACAACGTACTGGGTTCTATTACTTAAGAAGTCTTCGAGCCACTCACATATTTGGGAACCAATCCCATATGCTCGTACCTTAGTTAGGAGTCTGCAGTGGGGCACAGAGTCAAACGTTTTCCGGAATATATAAATATTGAAGAACCTTCAACATCGCAGCGCGTCAGCAATCATTGGTTAATATGTTAAAAAACTAAAAACCCGCCTCGATTGCGAAAAAAGCACCTAGTGTTAACCTAGATTTCGGCGCAGATAACTACACCTTCTTCAGAACAACAATGAAACCCACAAGTTTTTAAGAAGACCATTGTCAATGATTAAAAGAATACCATAGCTATACATTTATAAACAAAAAAAAGGAAAACACAAACAGTACATATGTACAAAGTCAAAACCACTACGTAACGTGGAGCGTACACCATCAAGTTAAATAGTGGTTTTGACTTTGTACATATGTACTGTTTGTGTTTTCCTTTTTTTTTCGTTTATAGATGTATAGCTATGGTGTTCTTTTAATGATTAACAAAGGTCTTCTTAGGCACTTGTGGGTTTTGTTGTTGTTCTGAAGAAAGTGTAGTTATCTATGCCGAAACCTAGGTTAACACTAGGTGCTTTTTTCGCAATCGAGGAGGGTTTTTAGTTATTTAATATATAAATATTGCCCTGTATGGCAGCTAATATCAGGTGCAGATCATAGCAAAATTCATTAGAAATGGTGCTGTTACGTAACTAGAATGCATGAATTAATAAAAGTGAAAGTTTGGGATCTATTCTAGAAATACAAAACAGCTATTCTCTTTTTTTCTACATTTAATTCATCAACTGTGCTTTCAGGGGTAAAGCAATACACAGTAATCATGTTCAATTACTTTCAACACACTAACAAAACATTTAACTCTTGCACATGTTGAATTGACGATTATTAAAATCGTTATCTCTACACATGAAAAAATTTTTATGACAGGAAAGAATGATTAAAATCTTCATTAGCTCATGTACATCTACGATTTCGTAGGTGGTCAATGCACTGAGTTGGCGGAGAATAAATTTACCTTTTGAACCAATGAAAAAACTCATGTACTCAATATGAGGGTTGTTGTTGTTGTTGTTGTTGTTGTGGTCTTCAGTCCTGAGGCTGGTTCGATGCAGCTCTCCGTGCTACTCTATCCTGTGCAAGCTTCTTCATCTCCCAGTACCTACTGCAGCCTACATTCTTCTGAATCTGCTTAGTGTATTCATCTCTTGGTCTCCGTCTACGACTTCTACCCTCCACGCTGCCCTACAATACCAAATTGGTGATCCCTCGATGTCTCAGAACATGTCCTACCAACCGATCCCTTCTTCTAATCAAGTTGTGCCACAAGCTCCTCTTCTCCCCAATTCTGTTCAATACCTGCCCATTAGTTATGTGATCTACCCATCTAATCTTCAGCATTCTTCTGTAGCACCACATTTCGAAAGCTTCTATTCTCTTCTTGTCTAAGCTATTTATCGTCCACGTTTCACTTGCATACATGGCTACACTCCATACAATATGAGGGTAGGTTAGTTCAAATGGCTCTGAGCACTATGGGACTTAACAGGGTGGGTTGGTATCGTAGCTTTTGATATTCAGTGGTCAAAGCATACTCAAGTTGGAGTGAGCATAACCTCGACTCAACACTTACCGCGGCCTGATGTGCGACGGTACTCTACCGAGCAGCTGTCTCCGCGCTGGATCGGAAACGCTGATTCCCTACTCTGCTGAATTCATTCAGTCTCGACTTTCCTCCATTCTGGAGAACGTTAATTTTCCCCTAGTCGAAATAATGGCTATTGCACTCTCGCTAAGGGTTGGAGCGACGTGCACAGTTTCTTTGCCGGCAAAAATTCCCGCAGGAATAATTAACTACCTTTTTGCTGTCTGTCGCCGTGATACGTGAAGCGTATCGTTCACACTTCGCAGAAAGCAATGCTCTCCATGCCCTCGATATTTTCCACACTCTTGCGCGGCCCTCCGCGAGGCGAGAGAGATATCTAGAAATTTATTCCTCAAAATGCTTTTATACAATGGGGATCTCCCCACCGTGTCACGTCTGCATCGCCCAGTATGGCTCCAGCCAATCGCCGTCTCTTACGCTCGGTCCCGGCTGTATTTACATTCAACAAAAAATCTATTGGTCTGGCCTTATCCCTTTCTGTGCTTAAGTTCGCTATTCTCTTCTTAAGTGGGGTTTTCTGATGCCATTAACCTCCTGCTCGGTTCGTCTCCAAAATGCATTTCACTTTAACTTATTTATTCATGCCCCTGTCCATATTTTGGTGGATATTTTTTTGTTAGTTTTCGGTACATGGGAGTACTGCAATTGTCTTTTGTTGATATACACTACTGGCCATTAAAATTGCTACACCACGAAGATGACGAGATACAGACGCGAAATTTAACCGACAGGAAGAAGATGCTGTGATATGCAAATGATTAGCTTTTCAGAGCATTCACACAAGGATGGCACCAGTGGCGACACCTACAACGTGCTGACATGAGAAAAGTTTCCAACCGATTTCTCATACTCAAACAGTAGTTGACCGGCGTTGCCTGGTGAAACGTTGTTGTGGTGCCTCGTGTAAGGAGGAGAAATGCGTACCATCACGTTTCCGATTTTGATAAAGGTCGGACTGTAGCCTATCGCGATTGCGGTTTATCGTATAGCGACATTGCTGCTCGCGTTGGTCGAAATCCAATGACTGTTAGCAGAATATGGAATCGGTGGGTTCAGGAGGGTAATACAGAACGCCGTGCTGGATCCCAACAGTCTCGTATCACTAGCAGTCGACATGACAGGCATCTTATCCGCATGGCTGTAACGGATCGTGCAGCCACGTCCCGATCTCTGAGTCAACAGATGGGGACGTTTGCAAGACAACAACCATCTGCACGAACAGTTCGACGACGTTTGCAGCAGCATGGATTATCAGCTCGGAGGCCATGGCTGCGGTTACCCTCGAGCTGCATCACAGACAGGAGCGCCTGCGATGGTGTACTCAGCGGCAAACCTAGGTGCACGAATGGCAATACGTCATTTTTTCTGATGAATCCAGGTTCTGTTTATAGCATCATGATAGTCGCATCCGTGTTTGGCGACATCGTGCTGAACGCACATTGGAAACGTGTATTCGTCATCGCCATACTGGCGTATCACCCGGCGTGATGGTATGGGGTGCCATTGGTTATACGTCTCGGTCACCTCTTGTTCGCATTGACGGCACTTTTAACAGTGGACGTTACATTTCAGATGTGTTATGACCCGTAGCTCTACCCTTCATTCGATCACTGCGAAACCCTACATTTCAGCAGGATAATGCACGATCGCACGTTGCAGAACCTGTAAGGGCCTTTCTGGATACAGAAAATGTTCGACTGCTGCCCTGGCCAGCACCTTCTCCAGATCTCTCACCAATTAAAAACGTCTGGTCAATGGTGGCCGAGCAACTGGCTCGTCACAATACGCCAGTGACTACTCTTGATGAACTGTGGTATCGTGTTGAAGCTGCATGGGTAGCTGCACCTTTACACGCCATCCGAGCTCTGTTTGACTCAATGCCCAGGCGTATCAGGGCCGTTATTAAGGCCAGAGGTGGTTGTTCTGGGTACTGATTTCTGAGGATCTATGCACCCAAATTGCGTGAAAATGTAATCACATGTCATTTCTAGTATAATATATTTGTCCAATGAGTACCCATTTATCATCTGCATTTCTTCTTGGTGTAGCAATTTTAATGACCAGTAGTGTAGTATAATTATTATTTTGTGAGGATCTCATACTGTATTGTACTGTCGGTAAGGATCAAGCTCATGTACTACCCCCTTGTGCATTCAGCTTCCTTCTGCTCCTTTTATGCTTGGGGTATCCAATTCACTGGAATCTGATTGACAGTTGTACCGAGCTCACTCTTTTGCTTCTTCTTTTACCTATCAAAATAAGGACTACGCTTAACAGAACAAGTACTGCTATGGTGGTTGATATGACAATAGTCAATGTTGTCTACTTCCAGTAGTGATTTTCCCGGTATAAATTAACATGCTATAATGGTTCCAGGGAGACTCGTACCTCCAGCTGGTTCAAAAGCATGTTTATATACTGCACTAATTCCGGCCTTAGAGCGTCATTTAAGCTGGTTCGATTTGCTGCAGGCAGCACTTCCATGGGCTCTTCTGGCCAATACAAACGAGGCTGCAATATATTCAGATGTGTGAACCCTGAAATTATGGCAGGCAGACGGAAAGTACGCCCCATTTCATGACAAACCACTCCCATTTAATGCTAGCCTCTTTGCTGATGTAAGCATCCCTTTGCTCGAAACAACTAGTCACTACTATCCTCTTGTCAAAGGGAAAGTACAACCAGTGCGTCTTGACCCGCTGAAAGTACTATTGCAGCTCGAGCACATCGTTATTGCATTCTCTTACCTCCTTATGTGCCATTAGCAAATTCAATGTGCAGGAATCCTGCCTCACTCTTTTTACCATATTTGGACGGACTGTGATTTCTCCTCAGTGGAAATTTTTGCAACTTTGCATTCTCCATTTCTACATGTCTTCCTTTGTCTTTTGCAATTAATAGCAAACTCTCCGTTTTTCCAATATCCCCCACATGACTAGATACGCATGAACTATGTAGCACTCATAACATACTTGTTTGCCAAGTACTGGTATAGAAACAAAAATATAAACTTTCACTCCATCAGTTCTCACCGATAGTATGGCTACCTTGCAATAAAAGGGTAAATATTTGTGATCAAGTTTTAAAACCAACTCAGTCGTTGTTGCTTCTGTACTTTCATTAGACCCTCTAAATACTGCTCTGGTGACAGCTTGTTTACTCCTGGCTGACCTCTTGCAGCCTGCTGCATATCCTCCTGTAGTTATGTTGCTTTCCCCCTGTGCTTCCCAAACACTCATTTCTATGCACTGCAACCATTTTGTCGTTACTTCGGTGTCAAAGGTTTCTACTTCGGCTTGTAGTCCCTTGATATTCTGATTAACTGTCTCTTCTGCAGCTCTGACACACCGCATTGTCTCGCCTTCTCTGCACCTCACCTACTGCCGGGAATACTGTTACTTTCCTCCCTCTTGAATTCATTGCTGCTCCACAGCTGCTTTACTAATTACATTAAATCTGTACCTAACCTAAAAAAATTAAATGACTATGTCGGGCCTTAATCCATATGGGTACCTCATTACCATTTCATTCACAACCTTTTGGTTACGTCCCGATACCTTTCTCCTCACTCTCCATTTCTGGTCTGAATCCCCTATCCCTGGAATAACTTCCGGTCTCCCTTGAAAAGGTTGTAACTGCCCTACTTGCACAACTATCGATCGCGTCTACGATTGAATCTCGACTTTTATGACGACGTAACTCTGCCATTGGATAAGGCCCATGACACTTTGCAAAAATCTTCTTTGTCTATCCCTTCGATGTATATGAAGTCGATAGCATCACACACTGACTAACCTTACACTGTGGAATTCTTTCGTATGGTCCATTGTTTCTTCCCGTTTCTCCAATGCTCGTGTATTAGCTCTTCATACTATTTTCCAAAATTTCCAAATCACTCTGGCAAACCCCTTAACAGACTCTCCAGTCTTCAATTTCAGTATATGAAACGGTAATGGCATTTCACGACCATATACTGTTTCATACGACGATAATCCTGAATTTGTGTACTGATCTCAGTTATGGGCAGAGACAACGTAATTCAAATAGACATCCCAGTTGGTGTGACGAGTGTCAACATAGTATCAAAGCACTTTCCCGATTGTACCATGCACTTTTTCAGTTCTTCCAGTGGTTTGTGGATGGTGAGGACTCGTCCTTCTTCACATTCAATGACTTACACAATCCCTTGAATAGATCTGACATAAAGTTTGTTCCCTGGTCTGTTATGATTGTTTCAGGCACACCCTAACATCAATATCCAATTATTCACAAGTACTTGTGCCACTATTGCTGTGGCGATCATTTATAAATTTAATGAAAAATTATCTATGATTGTGAGCTCGCACTTATTCCCCACACGTATTTTATTGAATGGACCTAAAACATCAATCCCCAGAAATTCGAATAGTGCTAATGCTTCAGGTAATCTCTGCAATGGCACTCGTGCTCGACACAATACCGCACTCTGTGCACACTGCATGCAATTCCGTACATACTGATTTATGTCTGCCTAGCTTTTCCTCCTCCAATACCTTTCCGCTACTCTTCTGTTGGTACACCTGCAACCTCCATGACGGCAATCTGTTACTTAAGTTCGCTGGTATCACTATCAGCGGTAGGCGGTAGGTCCTAAGTTCTTGCATAGCAACCCATTCTGCATCGAAAACTGTGACTACATAATATACTGCTTACATTCGTCACCCGTTATTTGTGCAGCTTGATCAAATGATTGTTAGCAGAATATGGAATCGGTGGGTTCAGGAGGGTAATACGGAACGCCGTGCTGGATCCCAACGGCTTCGTATCACTAACAGTCGAGATGACAGGCATCTTATCGGCATTGCTGTAACGGATCGTGCAGCCACGTCTCGATCCCTGAGTCAACAGATGGGGACGTTTGCAAGACAACAACCATTGGCACGAACAGTTCGACGACGTTTGCAGCAGCATGGACTATCAGTTCAGAGACCATAGCCGTGGTTACCCTTAACGCTGCATCACAGACAGGAGCACCTGCGATAGTGTACTCAACGACGAATCTGGGTGCACGAATGGCAAAACGTCATTTTTTCGAATGAATCCAAGTTCTGTTTACAGAAACACGATGGTTGTATCCGTGTTTGGCGACATCGGAGTGAACGCACATTGGAACGTGTATTCGTCATTGCCATACTGGTTCACCCAGCGTGATGGTGTGGGGTGCCATTGGTTACACATCTCGGTCACCTCTTGTTCGCATTGACGGCACTTTGAACAGTGGACGTTACATTTCAGATGTGTTACGATCCCTGTGAAACACTACATTTCAGCAGGATAATGCACGATCGCATGTTGCAGGTCCGGTACGTGCCTTTCTGGATACAGAAAATGTTCGACTGCTGCCCTGGCCAGCACATTCTCCAGATCTCTCACCAATTGAAAACGTCTGGTCAATGGTGGCCGAGCAACTGGCTCGTCACAATACGGCAGTCACTACTATTGATGAACTGTGGTATCGTGTTGAAGCTGCATGGGCATCTGTACCTGTACACTCCATCCAAGCTCTGTTTGACTCAATGCCGAGGCGTATCAAGGCCGTTATTACGGCCAGAGGTGGTTGTTCTGAGTACTGATTTCTCAAGGTCTATGCACCCAAAATGTGTGAAAATGTAATCATGGGTCAGTTCTAGTATGATATATTTGTCCAATGAATACCTGTTTATCATCTTCATTTCTTCTTGGTGCTGCAATTTTAATGGCCAGTAGTGTAGTTTGCGAGTCCCAAGAACGATTGCAACCCCATTTGGAGATTCTGGTGCAGGATTTTCACGAGCCGATATAATTAATTTTGGGTCTGTGTTAACCCCATCTTTACGTACGATATGACCTCTTCTACCACAAAATTAGACTTCCATGTACACATAATTATGTTCGCTGCATATGCTGTTCCATATTACTCCCGCAGACGATTATGTCATCGAGATACACTCAGAACTGTCATGGTTTCAAATCTCTGAGTACTTTGTCCAACAATCTCTGAACCGTTGCAGGTGCATTTTTTAATCTGAATGGCATTCTTGTGAATGCTAGTGTCCAATGTGTGCCGAAAACGATGTTTTGTGTCGATCCTGCACTGCTACATCAATTTGGTGACAACCACTCTTAAAACCATTGTTGGAAAATATTTACACTATCCTAAATAATTCTAGGTTTCTAATATTTGGCAAAGGGTAGGCGTTCGTTATGGTTCTCGCATTTGGATGTCTGCAATTACAGTAAAACTTATAGTTTCGTGTTCCCTCAAATGGCTCTGAGCGCTATGGGACTTAACAAATTGTTCAAATGGCTCTGAGCACTATGGGAACATCTGAGGTCATCAGTGTCCTAGAACTTAGAACTACTTAAACCTAACTAACCCAAGGACATCACACATATCCATGCCCGATGCACGATTCGAATCTGCGACCGTAGCGGTCGCGCGGTTCCAGACTGAAGCGCCTAAAACCGCTCGGCCACAACAGCCAGCCTGGTTATCGACTTGATACCTGAAGAGTTAATAGGAGGCATCATATGGAGAACTTGTAATATGCAAAAAAAAACTTTTTCAGTTGTTATGTGTGTGCAAAGCCCTGTGACAATGTGTCAAATAATAGAACTGCAAAAAATCTGTTAAATCGCTCCAATCATTTATAATAACCTGGTATGTTAAGAAACCATTGATTCTAATAAAGCTTTTATTGCAGATACACAAAGAGACAGAATGTGGGCATCGCACAAGCCAATTAGGCAAGTGAGCGAGTGAGAAACGGCGTGGGGACTCACGTCATAAAACTGTTTCTCGGTCTCGGGCCCGATCTGGCGGTCGCCGAAGTAGAAGCGGCGGACCTCCTCAGCCACGGTATCCTTCTCGGCTTCACTGCAGCGCAGGTCGCCAGGCAGGAGCAGGCGGGGGCAGCGCGCCACTCTAGACACCATCTCCCTCTCCAGCATCGCCACTGCCGAGGAAACGAAACATTCAACAGGCTTCAAGAATGGGGTCCCACAGGGTTCAATCCTGAGTCCCTTATTGTTCTTAGTGTGTATCAATGACTTGCAACTCTGTTTTCATGAAGATGCAAAGCTAGTTCTTTTTTGCTGATGATACAAGTATGGCATCACACCCAAGAAACAAGAATTGGCTGAAAAAATCGCAAATAATGGCTTTCAGAAAATTGTTAAGAGGTTCTCTGTAAATGGACTCTAACTAAAGTTTGATAACACAGTATATACAGTTCTGTACAGTAAATGGAGTAACATCATTAATAAATATATGCTTTGAACAGATGTCTGTAGCTAAGAAAGAATAAAATTTTTGAGTGTGTGCTTTGAGGAGAGTTTGAAGTTGAAGAAACCGATTGACAACCTTCTGAAACGTTTTAGTTATGCTGCTTATGCTATTAGGGTTATTGCAAATTTAGGCAATAAATACGTCAATATATGAGCTTACTATGCCTATTTTTGATTCAGTGCTTTCATTATTAAGGGTTCGCCTCTGTAGCTGAGCAGACAGAGTGTCTAACTGCTATGCAGCGGGTCCGAGTTTGATTCCTGCGGGGTCGGATATTTTCTCTGCTCAGAGACTGGGTGTCGTGTTGTTCTCATCATCATTTCACCACCACCAAGTCGCCCAACGTTGCATCAACTGAAAAGACTTGCAAATCAGCAGCCCAACATCCTCAGGTGGGGACTCTCGGCCGTCAGTGCCACATGGTCATTTCATTTCATCTTTGAGATCAAAAGTATTCATTTCATATGATCCTGTAAACAGAATAATGGCGGGAGCCCACCCGAGATCATTTTGCAGAAATTTAAGGAACTAGAGATATGCACAGTAGCTTTTATATATATGAAATTTTTTGTTAATTCACCTTTCCAATTCAAAAGCAATAACAATGTGCAGAGCGACAACATTAGGAGAAATGCTATCTTCACTGTTCTGGGTTGAATCTAACTAGGCATAGAATGGGGTGAATTATGCTGCCATAGAAGTCTTACCAAACAGAATAAAAAGTCTGATAGATAGCCAACCAGCATTTACAACAAATCAAAAGAATTTGAGTGACAACTCCTACTCAGTAGATGAATTTCTCGGTATAAATTAAAAATTTCACATTTATTAAAAATTTGAATTAAGTTCTTGTAAAGAGACCTTTTGTTAAACTGACACATTCTATATCATTATAAAGTGCCGTATTGATTGCCTAAGGAACTTGTATTAATCTGCCCTAATCATGGGATGGAAGTAGGCTCCTCTCTGCTAAGGTGAGAGGAGTGAGTTACTACTGTGTGTTAGTGGATAGCTGTGAAATTGTGCATGAGTCGTGCACTTTCAGAAGTGTTGGATAGAGAACGGAGTGCCAATTCGTTGTGCTGATAACGATTTACAGCTGGGAAGTTGGACGAGTATGGAGGGTTTACTCAACTGTGGCAGCCAAACAGTTGTTTACGGGGATCGCCTATGTTTCAGAGGTGACTGTATGGTATGAAGTGCAAGTCTTTTCGGGTGGAGGAGGTATGAGAGCCATACGTAACGGCGGGACTGCTAAACATGTTTTCCATTACGTGGAGCCTAGGGAGCATACGTCGAATGTTAAGGGTGTTCCACTGTTGCGTGATGGGTTGCTTGCTCCAGACAGATACACATTTTATGTGGACTGAAGGTGACTTCGTATTTCCATGGTATCTTAAGTATTGGTGGCTTCACATGCTCCAGTCAACTTAATGTGACCACCACATAACTTGGACATCAACGTGCAATAACCACTCACAGACGACAGGTGGCAGCACAATCAGTGGAGGGTATATAAAGCTCTTAACGGAAGTAAATCGACAGATGTAATATCTTGAGTACCACAGGGATGTGTGATAGGGCCGTTGGTGGATAACCGAGAGTAATACATACCGACCCCTTCAGCTGCCAGAACAAAGTTCGGAGTAATATTCAGTAACAGGCTTCTATGACAGACACTGATTTGTTTTAATTCTTTATGTATTATTTTAAATACTGTGATTTTTTGAATTATCTGTGGCATTAATTAAGAATTTCAATTTAAAGATAGTTGCTCAGCATAAGTGTCCTTAATTACTTTTGAATACAATGTGGGAGTGAACAGTGATCAAAGTGTTACAAATATTTACTATCAAAAACAGTCTTGATCTCAATTTATTTATTACAGTGACCAGTTTCGACCACTACTGTGGTCATCTTCAGACCTACAAGTCATATACAAAGCTTTAATTAGAGGACTAGATACATTAAAGAAAATACATAAAGTTATAAAGCTGTAAAAGGATGAATGACCCATGAATAAGAACCTCCTTCTGCTGGTGAGTCACTACTGGAGAAACCAGTGCACATCCCACTTCTGACAGAATGATGTCATTACTAACCAATGGGTTATAGGTCGAATAACTATGTAAAATTTCTTAGTTAAAAGAACATTGTCAAGAATGGAAAATATACACACACTAAACTTAGCGCATTTAACAACTATTGTCAATTAAAAAGCGTTAAAAATATTTAAACATGTAGGGTAAATGAACTTCGTTTTGACAGTACATGGGTTGCCCTCTCAAGGCCTGTTAGTGAACCATTTGGAACCACTGGTTGCCATGGTGAAGTTGGACTCCGTTCCAAAGATGTGGCAGCAGGCTTCTTTCCACTGAAGTTGTAGTAAAGTCAATATGCAAACTAGTGGTTGCCATGGTGATGATAAACGCCAGTGCAAAGATGTACCAGCAGGCTTCTTTCTAATGAAGTTGTTGCGAAAGTGGAATGGCAAAGACTGTCACGTCAGACGATGTACTATTGAGCAGCAACATGTCTTTATTGAAACGATAATCAATGAGTAGGCTGCAATATTGGTTAATTGACATGTATAGTACATGCTGCACAGATACAATTTACTTGTGTAATAAGAGACTTCCGTTTACACAGATTACATAATAATTCTTACAGATCAATATTGAAACAAAAAAAAACAAAAACAAAAAAGAACGAGAGGGCACAGTAGTTGTGCATATTATGAAATATTGTCTATGAAGTTCATACGTAGATTCCATTTTTTTATCATGTGACAATTTTTAAAAAGCATTTCTATGTCTTACGTTGCATGCCAGTCTTATAAACAAATAAAAATAATGAAAATGGAAGGAATTTAAAATTATAATACTATGAGCCATAGTGTCAAAAATAAAGGGATGTGAATTAGCAATATGCAGTCTTAAAGCATATAAGAAAACATTCTAAAAAGAGATAGTTACTCATAAAATAATGTTTGGCGAAATAAAATTGCAAAGAAAAGATAAAATATTTCCTAAAGGTCTTAATAATTTGAAAAACGAAGGACAGAGGAGTGAACATTCCAAAGCAAATCGTCGAAAAGGTCAAAGAAATGTTTGTTTTTAATTTCAAGTTGTTCATTTAAAACAGATAACACATTACTTTTGTGAAGTGAATAGATTTCAATTTCTTCTGAAGTACTTAGCAGTAATCCTTTTGGCACAGTATGTAATAATATCAAATTATTAGAAATGCAACCCTCAGAATATTTGTATCCATCAAGATGTTGACCAAATATTGATTTGGTACGTGCAGTACCAGTAGTATGTTCCTTGAAACATGTTAGAAAGTTACAGCCAGTTTCGCCAATATATTGTTTCTCACAATCAATACATAGTATTTTGTAAACGTCTGACTTTTGGTATATATTTGATTCCCCAATTGTGTGTTTCAGTTTCATCTCTAATGGATTATTGGTATTGAATGCTATTGTCATGCTTGTATTCTTAAATAATTCATTTATCTGAAATAGATCCCATGTATGTCATTTTTGTAAATCTCTTCTTGGAATTTATGACAGCATCGTTTGTTTCTTGTAATTCTTGATATAACAGATCAACATGATAGGAATTGTAATTGTTAGCAACTGCTATTTCTTTTAAGGTATCAATTTCCTTCTGGATTGCATCAGGTTGAAGAGGTAATTTCAATACCATATGTATCATTGTTTTAAAAAATGCCATTTTGTATCTTAATGGATGGCATGATGTAGCATTTATTATTACATTGGTTGGTGTGGTTTTTCTATAAATAGAAATATTATGTTTTCCATTCCTGTTTGCAATTGTGAGGTCCAGGAAATTAATACTATTGTTACTTTCGTGTTCTACTCTAAATACAAGCTTTGGATGTAAATGATTTAAGTTGTTAGTGAAAGCATCAATTTCTTCCTTAGAACCATTATATAATAGCAATGTGTTGCCAACATATCTTTTGTAGTATATAATTTTATTTGTTATTCTGGATTATTTTTGAAAAATTGAATCTCAACATAATTAATGAAGATATCTGTTATAGTGCTAGCCAGGGAATTCCCCACTGCAAGTCCATCTCCCTGAATATATATTTTACTATTAAATGAAAAATAATTAAAATCTAGAGTAATTCTTAACAGTTCAATGAACACTACTATTTCTTTGGGGCTCATGATTTTATGATGTGTTAAGTTATCTTGAATATGTATATTTGTGTAAAGATTGGTGATGTCCAATGATGCGAACCTTGCGTTTTGTGGAATATCCACAGCATAAATTAATTTAGTTAATTCAAAACTGTTCTTACTGCTATAATTTTCTTCATAAATGTAAAAGGATTTTAAGATTTGATTAAGCTTTTTGTTCAGGTTAGAAAAGGGACTGCTGATATTATTAACGATTGGACGAATTGGTAAATTTGGATTGTCTAATTTGATTTGTGATCTCAATTAGGTGAAGTGGGGTTCATAACCTTAAGTGTTATTTGATCTTTAGGTGAAAATAAGAAGTCACTATCATCAATCAGCTCTTTAATTTTTGTTTGAAATCTTGAAGTTGGGTCTTTATTAACTTCAGGTATTCCATTGGTGTTAAAAAATTGTAAAGTCTTAGAAACATTATTATCTTCACTAACAATGACAAGGGTATTCCCTTTATCTGCCTTGATTGCAATATCTTTATTAGTTATTAACTTCTGGTTCATTTGTTTTACAAATTTTCATTCATTATTATGTTTATTTTTATCTTTTTTCATTAGTAATGACATTTTTAATTTTACACGCAATGTCACCTTTTTCGGAACTACTAAATTTTGAATGTTTTTCAGCAATCTTTGCGTTAGCAATCACACGTTTAATATTTGCATTGCGCAATTATGGAGCTAAATTATATTTTAGGCCTTTGTTTAAAAGTATTGTCTCAGCAGGAGTAAAAGTAATTTTGGTTAGATTGGTTACTCTTAGATAAAAGTTATGTACATTTGGTGAAACATCTTGTGAGCACACATTTTAGTGACTAACAAGGGCTGCAATTTTCTTATTATGCTTATTAAGAATAGTTTCTCATACTGCATTAATTTTGCCATCTGTAAAGTTAAGTAACTGAAAATATTAATTGTGACAATTGATTGCTAATTTTTAGATGTAAATTGCACATTTCAAGATTTAATGCATCTTTTTCTTTATATTCATCTTTAATTTCAGATCTAATCCATAGAATGCTACTCTTCTGTTGTAAAGATTTTCCTATATCTGATCTGGTATTAAGACTAAGTTTTACTTTATTAGGAATCACATGATTCATTAGGCATTGTTTGTTAAATGATATTTTGGCATTAAGTTTCATAATTTTAGTGCATAACCCTCTAAACTTCTTGTTATCTCCAAATACCTGACTTGGTAATAAATTAATTACTTTTGAAACCTCGTAGGAATGAACAGTGATCAAAGTGTTACAAATATTTACTATCAAAAACAGTCTTGATCACAATTTATTTATTATGGTGGCCGGTTTCGACCACTACTGTGTTCATCTTCAGACCTACAAGTCGTATACAAAGCTTTAATTAGAGGGCTACGTACATTAAAGAAAATACATAAAGTTATAAAGCTATAAAAGATGAATTACCATTGAGTAAGGACCTTCTTACTCCCTGCCGGAGAATCACTACTGAAGAAATCAGTGCACGTCATACTATTCTCCAGCTGAAGGAGGTCCATTGGTGATTCATCGTTTTATAGCTTTATAATTTTATGTATTTTCTTTAATGTATGTAGCCCTCTAATTGAAGCTTTGTATATGACCTGTGGTGTAGGGGTAGCGTCTTTGATTCATAATCAAAACGTCTTTGGTCCCGGGTTCGATCCCCGCCACCGCCTAAATTTTGATAAATAATCAGCATTGGCGGCCAAAGACTTCCGGCATAAGAAGTCAGCCTCATTCTGCCAACGGCCTTGTCAAAGAGGGCGGAGGAGCGGATAGAGGTTCAGGGCACTCTCTTGTCCTAGGGGTGGGAAATTGCCCCTAAAGGCGGAAGAATCAGCAATGATCAACGATATGAGGATGCAGAAGGCAATGGAAACCACTGCATTAAAGACACGTAACGTGTATCCACAAGACATGTGGCCTGTAATTGAAGAAGTGTCATGATGATCTCTCCATTGGCAAAAGATTCCGGAATAGTCCCCCATTCGCATCTCCGGGAGGGGACTGCCAAGGGGGAGGTTACCATGAGAAAAAGATTGAATAATCAACGAAAGGATAACGTTCTACGAGTCGGGGCGTGGAATGTCAGAAGCTTGAACGTGGTAGGGAAACTAGAAAATCTGAAAAGGAAAATGCAAAGGCTCAATCTAGATATAGTAGGGGTCAGTGAAGTGAAGTGGAAGGAAGACAAGGATTTCTGGTCAGATGAGTATCGGGTAATATCAACAGCAGCAGAAAATGGTATAACAGGTGTAGGATTCGTTATGAATAGGAAGGTAGGGCAGAGGGTGTGTTACTGTGAACAGTTCAGTGACCGGGTTGTTCTAATCAGAATCGACAGCAGACCAACACCGACATCGATAGTTCAGGTATACATGCCGACGTCGCAAGCTGAAGATGAACAGATAGAGAAAGTGTATGAGGATATTGAAAGGGTAATGCAGTATGTAAAGGGGGACGAAAATCTAATAGTCATGGGCGACTGGAATGCAGTTGTAGGGGAAGGAGTAGAAAAAAAGGTTACAGGAGAATATGGGCTTGGGACAAGGAATGAAAGAGGAGAAAGACTAATTGAGTTCTGTAACAAGTTTCAGCTAGTAATAGCGAATACCCTGTTCAAGAATCACAAGAGGAGGAGGTATACTTGGAAAAGGCCGGGAGATACGGGAAGATTTCAATTAGATTACATCATGGTCAGACAGAGATTCCGAAATCAGATACTGGATTGTAAGGCGTACCCAGGAGCAGATATAGACTCAGATCACAATATAGTACTGATGAAGAGTAGGCTGAAGTTCAAGACATAAGCAAAGAAGTGGGATACGGAAATACTAAGGAATGACGAGATACGTTTGAAGTTCTCAAACGCTATAGATACAGCAATAAGGAATAGCGCAGTAGGCAGTACAGTTGAAGAGGAATGGACATCTCTAAAAAGGGCCACCACAGAAGTTGGGAAGGAAAACATAGGTACAAAGAAGGTAGCTGCGAAGAAACCATGGGTAACAGAAGAAATACTTCAGTTGATTGATGAAAGGAGGAAGTACAAACATGTTCCGGGAAAATCAGGAATACAGAAATACAAGTCGCTGAGGAATGAAATAAATAGGAAGTGCAGGGAAGCTAAGACGAAATGGCTGCAGGAAAAATGTGAAGACATCGAAAAAGATATGATTGTCGGAAGAACAGACTCAGCATACAGGAAAGTCAAAACAACCTTTGGTGACATTAAAAGCAACGGTGTTAACATTAAGAGTGCAACGGGAATTCCACTGTTAAATGCAGAGGAGAGAGGAGAGAGCAGATAGGTGGAAAGAATACATTGAAAGCCTCTATGAGGGTGAAGATTTGTCTGATGTGATAGAAGAAGAAACAGGAGTCGATTTAGAAGAGATAGGGGATCCAGTATTAGAATCGGAATTTAAAAGAGCTTTGGAGGACTTGCGGTCAAATAAGGCAGAAGGGATAGATAACATTCCATCAGAATTTCTAAAATCATTGGGGGAAGTGGCAACAAAACGACTATTCACGTTGGTGTGTAGAATATATGAGTCTGGCGACATACCATCTGACTTTCGGAAAAGCATCATCCACACAATTCCGAAGACGGCAAGAGCTGACAAGTGCGAGAATTATCCCACAATCAGCTTAACAGCTCATGCATCGAAGCTGCTTACAAGAATAATATACAGAAGAATGGAAAAGAAAATTGAGAATGCGCTAGGTGACGATCAGTTTGGCTTTAGGAAAAGTAGAGGGACGAGAGAGGCAATTCTGACGTTACGGCTAATAATGGAAGCAAGGCTAAAGAAAAATCAAGACACTTTCATAGGATTTGTCGACCTGGAAAAAGCGTTCGACAATATTAAATGGTGCAAGCTGTTCGAGATTCTGAATAAAGTAGGGGTAAGCTTTAGGGAGAGACGGGTCATATACAATATGTACAACAACCAAGAGGGAATAATAAGAGTGGACGATCAAGAACGAAGTGCTCGTATTAAGAAGGGTGTAAGACAAGGCTGTAGCCTTTCGCCTCTACTCTTCAATCTGTACATCGAGGAAGCAATGATGGAAATAAAAGAAAGGTTCAGGAGTGGAATTAAAATACAAGGTGAAAGGATATCAATGATACGATTCGCTGATGACATTGTTATCCTGAGTGAAAGTGAAGAAGAATTAAATGATCTTCTGAACGGAATGAACAGTCTAATGAGTACACAGTATGGTTTGAGAGTAAATTGGAGAAAGACAAAGGTAATGAGAAGTAGTATAAATGAGAACAGCGAGAAATTTAACGTCAGGATTGAGGGTCACGAAGTCAATGAAGTTAAGGAATTCTGCTACCTAGGCAGTAAAATAACCAATGACGGACGGAGCAAAGAGGACATCAAAAGCAGGCTTGCTATGGCAAAAAAGGCATTTCTGGCAAAGAGAAGTCTACTTATATCAAATACCGGCCTTAATTTGAGGAAGAAATTTCTGAGGATGTACGTCTGGAGTACAGCATTGTATGGTAGTGAAACATGGACTGTGGGAAAACCGGAACAGAAGAGAATCGAAGCATTTGAGATGTGGTGCTATAGACGAATGTTGAAAATTAGGTGGACTGATAAGGTAAGGAATGAGGAGGTTCTACGCAGAATCGGAAAGGAATATGTGGAAAACACTGATAAGGAGAAGGGACAGGATGATAGGACATCTGCTAAGACATGAGGGAACGACTTCCATGGTACTAGAGGGAGCTGTAGAGGGCAAAAACTGTAGAGGAAGACAGAGATTGGAATACGTCAAGCAAATAACTGAGGACGTAGGTTGCAAGTGCTACTCTGAGATGAAGAGGTTAGCACAGGAAAGGAATTCGTGGCGGGCCGCATCAAACCAGTCAGTAGACTGATCACAAAAAAAAAAAAAAAAAAAAAAAAAAAAAAAAAAAAAAAAAAAAAAAAATTAAATATCCGACTTGTAGGTTTGAAGATGACCACAGCAGTGGTCAAAACCGGTCACTGTAAGAAATAAATTGTGATCAAGACTGTTTTTGATAGTAAATATAAGCATCCTGACTACCAATTGAGATTGACTGACTTATTTTGTGAAAATGGAAAGATCGACTTGCTTAACGCAGTGGATTAGAGTTTAGCTAAGTTTCTAGTTCTTCCAAATCTGTATTTTAGTAAACTGATGATAGTAAAGGGGTACCTGAAGAATGGTAATTTCTCAAGTGTTGTTGTATTCCAAGGAACGAGCAGAATTTTTTTTGTTTTTTTTTTTTTAAAAAAAAAGAAAATAAATTTTTGGAATACTGCTTGTGTGTCTACCTTTTTCCTAATCAGCCATTACCAATATGTTTGGTCCCAGAATCATTGCACTCTAAATACTGGTTTGATGCAGCTCTCCACGTTAGGCCTCTTCATCTCCGCATCACTCCTGCAACCTACATCCATTTGAACCTGATTTCACTGTTCGTCTATTACTCTCCCTCTACAATTTTTACCCCCACTCTCTCTCACACTTCCCTCATTAACAAATTACGATTTGCCTCAGGGTGCGTTCTATCAACCGATCACTACTTTTAGCCAAGCTGTGCTATAAATTTCTTTTTTCCCCATGACGATTCAATATCTTCCCCTTTGATATGCGTTGTACCTCCTGCTCTTCAACATTTTTCTGGAGCACTACATTTCAAAATCTTCAATTGTCTTCTTGTCTGAGTTGTTTATCACACATGTTTCACTTCTATTTAAGGCTACACACCAGACAAATATCTTTAGAAAACGTTTAAATTTTAATTTGATGTTAACGAAGTTCCCTTTTTGAGAAATGCTTTTCTTGCTATCTTCTATCTCTATTTTATATCCTCTCTGCTTATGTCATCAGCATTTATTTTGATGCCCAAGCAGCAAAACTCATCAACTATGTTTAGTGCTTCATTTCCTTATCTCATTTCCTCAGCATTGCCTGCTTCAATTCGACTAGCCCTATTACCCTTGCTTTACTTGTTGTTCATCTTGATCATATAACTTCTTTTAGACACTATCCATTCCGTACAAATTCTTTTACAAATTCTTTGCTTATGTGACACAGTTGAAATGTCCTCACCGAAACTCAAGATTTCTTTTCACAGAGCTTTAATCTCCTTTCCAATTTTGTGTTTGGTTTTCAGACTGAACAACATCTGGATGCGCTACAAATCTGTGTCACTCCCTTCTCAGCCACTACTTGCCCTTCTTGTCCTGTCACTCTTGCAACCACCTTGTAGTTTCCTTTGAAGCTTCATATAACCCTTCACTACCTATATTTTACCCGTGTTACCTTCCGAATTTCGAAGAGTATATTGCAGTCCACACTGTGAAAGCTCATCTTGAGGTTGAAGCTCTTCTGTCCATGTCTGCTTACAAACAGAATTGTTTTTGGCAGGGGTCCATCTTGAGCAAAACACAATTTTATCTTTGCTTCTGTTTCCCAGACAGGTTTCGTTGAAGTTTCAGCACCATCAGTGGACTTTTTTTTCCTTGTTACCACATGCTGTGGGTTTCCTATTTCTTTATTGCACTTGTGTTGTTTCACAGATGGTCTCTTTTTCGGTGAAGAGTTGCATAATGCAACTTTGACTGTCAATGTTTACAATTTACGAAAATAAGATGGCGGACAGTCGAACAGATGAAGCTGAATGCAAAATACACTCCTGGAAATTGAAATAAGAACACCGTGAATTCATTGTCCCAGAAAGGGGAAACTTTATTGACACATTCCTGGGGTCAGATACATCACATGATCACACTGACAGAACCACAGGCACATAGACACAGGCAACAGAGCATGCACAATGTCGGCACTAGTACAGTGTATATCCACCTTTCGCAGCAATGCAGGCTGCTATTCTCCCATGGAGACGATCGTAGAGATGCTGGATGTAGTCCTGTGGAACGGCTTGCCATGCCATTTCCACCTGGCGCCTTAGTTGGACCAGCGTTCGTGCTGGACGTGCAGACCGCGTGAGACGACGCTTCATCCAGTCCCAAACATGCTCAATGGGGGACAGATCCGGAGATCTTGCTGGCCAGGGTAGTTGACTTACACCTAGAGCACGTTGGGTGGCACGGGATACATGCGGACGTGCAATGTCCTGTTGGAACAGCAAGTTCCCTTGCCGGTCTAGGAATGGTAGAACGATGGGTTCGATGACGGTTTGGATGTACCGTGCACTATTCAGTGTCCCCTCGACGATCACCAGTGGTGTACGGCCAGTGTAGGATATCGCTCCCCACACCATGATGCCGGGTGTTGGCCCTGTGTGCCTCGGTCGTATGCAGTCCTGATTGTGGCGCTCACCTGCACGGCGCCAAACACGCATACGACCATCATTGGCACCAAGGCAGAAGCGACTCTCATCGCTGAAGACGACACGTCTCCATTCGTCCCCCATTCACGCCTGTCGCGACACCACTGGAGGCGGGCTGCACGATGTTGGGGCGTGAGCGGAAGACGGCCTAACGGTGTGCGGGACCGTAGCCCAGCTTCATGGAGACGGTTGCGAATGGTCCTCGCCGATACCCCAGGAGCAACAGTGTCCCTAATTTGCTGGGAAGTGGCGGTGCGGTCCCCTACGGCACTGCGTAGGATCCTACGGTCTTGGCGTGCATCCGTGCGTCGCTGCGGTCCGGTCCCAGGTCGACAGGCACGTGCACCTTCCGCCGACCACTGGCGACAACATCGATGTACTGTGGAGACCTCACGCCCCACGTGTTGAGCAATTCGGCGGTACGTCCACCCGGCCTCCCGCATGCCCACTATACGCCCTCGCTCAAAGTCCGTCAACTGCACATACGGTTCACGTCCACGCTGTCGCGGCATGCTACCAGTGTTAAAGACTGCGATGGAGTTCCGTATGCCACGGCAAACTGGCTGACACTGACGGCGGCGGTGCACAAATGCTGCGCAGCTAGCGCCATTCGACGGCCAACACCGCGGTTCCTGGTGTGTCCGCTGTGCCGTGCGTGTGATCATTGCTTGAACAGCCCTCTCGCAGTGTACGGAGCAAGTATGGTGGGTCTGACACACCGGTGTCAATGTGTTCTTTTTTCCATTTCCAGGAGTGTATGTTAAGTTGATTGTGCGATAGTTCTCTCACGTTCCTGCCTTTGCTTTCTTTGGGATTACGCGGATGATATTTTTCCGAAAGTCTGATCATGCGTAACTTCGGATCATTAACGTAATAAAACAAATCGGTATTGACTCTTCAGTGGTGCAGCAAGAGATTGACTCTCAGACGCCGCTGCTCGGTGTTTACGCACCTGTGGCGGTGACCGATCCTTCGAAGTCGCAGACGCCGACGATGAACGGAACTGGCTGGAAGTCCCCGCTGAGCATGATGTCTGTGGGGTGGCGCGTCATGAAGGCTCCGCCCTCGGCGTCTGGGGGCTCCAGGGTGCCCACGAACGGGAAGATCCAGCTGCGGGCCTTGTCCTGGGAACACGAACCCATGAGCCGAAACATTACGACCACCTGCTGAATAGCGGGCTGTTCCGCTTTTCAAACACAGTACAACAGATTCTGCTTAGCACGGGTTCTACAAGTTCTTGACAGTATTGCAGAAGTATGTGGCCTCAGATGTCTTCGCACAGGTCGAGTAATTCCCGCAAATTATGGAAGGGTAGTTTAGAGGCATGCAGCCAGTGTCCGACACGTGTACAAATGGATACATATCAGGCACATTTGCTGGCCAAGACATCAATGTGAGTTCAGTGTAATGCCCCTCAAACCACTGCAGCACGATTCTGACCTTGAAACACGGACAGTTATCCTGTTGGAAGATGTCGTCGCCATCAGAGAAGACTTCAACCATGAAAGAGTGCAGGTGGTCCGCTACAGTGTGTTCACATACTTCACCGCTGTCGTGATACCATCGATTACCGCCACAGATCCCATGGAAGCCCAACCCATAGCATAATTCTGCCCACACTGGTCCGCATCTGAGGCGCTGTGCGCGTTTCGTGCAGCCCTTCTCCCGAGTGGCGGCGTGTGAGGACCCAACCGTCGACCTGGTGTACAAAGGAGTGTGATTAATTCTACAGGCGACACGTTTTTGTGGATCCACGGTGAAAACTCAGGGATACCATGCCTATTCCACTCATAACTGACGATGTCGTTGGGCCAATATAGGAACACGCAGGGTTCGTGTGATGTGGAGCAACATGTTCCACAGTGACCCTTGAACTGTGTGCTCCAAAACCCTTGTGTCGGCAACAGCACTGTACTCTGTCGTCAGATCTGCCGCAGATCGCTGCCTACCTGGAACTACACACTGGTGGATCCTACAGGCTCTATGTTTTGTGATGAGACATGGTCGTCCAGTACCATACGGCCTACTCATTACTTCACGATCCTTCAACCACTTTCCACAGCTGCTCACGACAGTAGTACGCCAACAGGCGATCAGCTTCACCGTTTCAGAGAGTCTCGTTTCCAGCAATAGCACCACAGCAATGTCCCCTTTTTCGAAACCGTTAACATCAATGGATTTCCGCATTTGTGGCCCATTGGCCCATTGGCCTCTATTCTGCTTACATCCTTTCCTTATTGCGTCTCGTGCCTGCAACACCATGAGGGGGCATTGAACTTGGAGGTGGGGCAATGTTCGTAATGTCTCGGCTCATCAATAAATAAATGCCGTGTGACTAGTGTTTCCTGTCGGGTAGACCGTTCACTGGGTGCAAGTCTTTCGATTTGACGCCACTTTGGCGACTTGCTCGTCGATGGGGACGAAATGATGATGATTAGGACAACACAACACCCAGTCCCTGAGCGGAGAAAATCTCTGACGCAGCCGGGAATCGAACCCGGGCCCTTAGGATTTACATTCTCTCGCACTGACCACTTTTTTTTTTTACACTAAATGAAATGCATCCTCTGCAAAAAAAGAAAAAAATCATTGTAAAACAAATTACAAATTTAAAGGAACAGGGATGTTTTATTTATTTATTTATTTGTTTTCAATAAAGATCACTCTGTTAAAAGGAACATGTAGATCATTTGATGGTGTAGTATGTGCATTACATATTGAGTGGTAAGAGAAGCGTGAGGTTCATTATCAGCTGTCAAACGTGCATACCGACTGCACACGGCACATCCCAACTGCGTGGGGGGTCAAGGAAGACTGCCTGAAGATAGTTGGCAAAGGTTTTCCGATAGTGTGACCATCTACGAACCTCATTGTGGGCTTGCTGCAAGAAATACCAAACGTCAAGTCGCGACTTGGCAGCATCCCCATAGAGGTACGCGATCGTCCAACCTTTGACCCAGATGATCGACTGTGATTTAGTCGCCGGAAAGTAGTCACTATCCGGATGTAATAAGGAAGCAGATGTAATATGTTGGGGGATCACACGAAGGTAGCAAGCCACCATCTGTCTTCCTAGGAGCCAGACGTCCTCCACCGCGATTACAAGTTAAGCGGTGATGGTCGTCATCCACTTGGCGACATTTCGGACATAGTGGAGTGTCCACTAGTCCAATTGCATGGAGCCGTTGGTTGGTGTTGAACTTGCCACAGGCGACAGAGAACCACAGTGCCCGAATGAAGGTAGGAAGGAATTTTTGGTGCACATGTCTCCAAATCTTCGGCCAATGCAACTTGGGGTGTTTGAGTTCAATGACATTACGACTTATCCGTCGTAGCAGCCAAGCATAAAAATCCATCGCGCGTGGCAGTCTCGTGCGCGGAAGCTCGTCTATGATATAACTAACAAGGGAACCTCCCCATCGCACCTCCCTCAGATTTAGTTACAAGTTGGCACAGTGGATAGGCCTTGAAAAACTGAATCCAGATCAATCCAGAAAACAGGAATAAGTTGTGTGGAACTATGAAAAAGTAAGCAAAATATACAAACTGATTAGGCCATGTGCAAGATATGCAACAGAAAGGACAGTGCGAATTTAGGAGCACCGTGGTCCCGTGGTTAGCGTGAGCCGCTGTGGAAGTAGAGGTCCTTGGTTCAAGTCTTTCCTCGAGTGAAAATTTTACTTTCTTTATTTTCGCAAAGTTATGATTTGTCCGTTCGTTCATTGACGTCTCTGTTCACTGTAATAAGTTTAGCGCCTGTGCTTTGCGACCGCACCGCAAAACCGTGCCATTGTTATTGAAGTCGCGAGCTGTATTTGCTGGATTCATATTGCCCACGGAATACATCTCACGTATTTAATGCACTCTCGTCCAAAGCAGTGAACAGTCCACTGCCAGCCAGGGAGCCTCGTTAGCAGGAATACTCTCTTTTCCGTGCGATGTGGTCGACTGACGTCATGTGTTTCGATGTTTGTTTAGGTGTAGCGTCCCCATACTACGACGCAGTTACCTCGCATCGGACGGACGGACGGACGGACAGATAATAATTGTCTGAAAATAAAAAAGTTAAACTTTTCAGTCGATGGACGACTTGAACCAAGGACCTTTGGTACGGCAGCCGCTCACGCTAACCACGGGACTACGGCGCTCTAGAGCTCAGGTTGTCCTTGATGTTGCCTATATTGCGCATTGACTACTCAGTTTGTATATTTTGCTTATTTTTTCATAGTTCCACACAACTTCTTCCTGTTTTCTGGATTGATCTGGATTCAGTTTTTCAAGGCCTATCCACTGTGCCAACTTATAACTAAATCTGAGGGGGGTGCGATGTGGAGGTTCCCTTGTAAGTTCAAAGATAAATGTTGATACATGCGCAAAATGTGGCGTAATGTTGTCCACCGCCACCGGAGGTGCGAGGGACGCTGGAACCAGGAGATCCAGTAGGCGGGATGTGAGGGAATCACCCCCGCTTCGCCATTGCTTGCACATCGTGGCTAGAAGGAGCGCCGTCGCTCGGCAGTGAACATTCGTAAGTCCGAGTCCCCCCTTGTCCGTAGGGAGCGTGAGCGTTGCGTATCGCACCTTGAGGGGCGACCCAATCATCACAAAATAGCCTAGTGCTGATTGAAGTCGACGTCCGAGCGTGAGTGGTAGGGGCAGGATCTGCGAAATATGCAACATTTGAGAAATCACGTAAGTGTTCAGATATTCGACTCGCTGCGAAGGATCGAGGCGCCGTAGGAGATGTTGTCGGACCATGGTACGTCTTGTCTGTAAAATACGTCGGTAGTTAACTGCCGCAGTATGTTTTACAGATGAGGTAAAGTCTATGCCGAGATAGCGGAATCGTTGCACATAAGGAAACGGACTGATTTCTTCCGGCGTAAGGCCCCTTCCCACCGGCATTGCTGCCGATTTGTCGATGTTCACTGCACTACCCGCCGTCACACTGTGGTCCAACAACAGTTCAAGGACCGCCTTCACCTCTTCCTCAGAACGAACGAGCAGCAGGAGGTCGTCCACATAGGCACGACATTTGAAGGTGTAGCCCCGCAGTTCCATCCCAGAAAGAGAATTTGTTAGCCTCCCAATTAATGGTTCCAACGCTATCGCGAACAGCAGCATCGAAAGAGGGCAGCCCTGGCGAATGGATCGTCGAATTTGAATGGGCCCTGATATACGCCCATTAACCTGTACCAAGGATTGTGCGCCCCCATAAATCCTTCTAATGAGACCAGTAAAACGGTCTGGAAATCCCATTTGTTCCAGTACACCGTACAGATAGTTGTGACACACCTTATCAAAAGCAGTGTCAAAATGAACCGCCACCATCGCCGCTTTAAGCCGGCACTCCTCCGCCAGCGCTATCACATCACGGCATTCGCCAGTAGCTGTTTGCACATTCACCGATCCACCCGGTGTCGTCTGTTCTGGAGAGAGAGAACGCTACGAATTAACATACGACATCGGAACGCTAGCAACCGTGCAAAGACCTTATAGTCGGCATTAAGCAGGGTGATGGGGCGATAATGTGTGACCGTAATCCCTGGCTTCGGTTTATGTACTGGCACCAAGAGGCCTTTCATAAAAACCGGTGGAATAGGCGCATCGGAATTTAACATCTCGTTGTACATTTCCGTCTATCGCGGTGCCATTTCGTTGCAAAACTCTCGGTAAAATTCAGCAGGAAGCCCATCAATGCCTGGGGACCGATTCAGCGCACCTTGTGCGATCGCATCATGTACTTCCTCACAGCTAATGGCTTCCAGTAAGGTTCCCGCGGCTTCCACCGTCAATGTACGGGAGACGTGCGCGGCTATACTGTCGAGGTCATCGACAGGGGCTGCTTCTTCCTGATAGATGTGTTGGTAATGGTCGACGAATGCTGTCACTCTTCGGTCTTGGCGGGTAATTAATTCCCGTACCAAAACGCGTCGTCGGTGCTTTCGTTCATTCACGACGTGGTGCATGGAAGGAATCTTGTGCCTTATCGTATCTTTGACATCTGCCGCGCACCATGGTTCTCCTAAGATGTTTCCAGCTAAAGCCACTAGTTTAGCTTGTATCCTTTTGCGTTCGATCCAGACAACCTGTCCCGGTGGACCATCATCCAGGTCACGCAGCGCTGCAGAATAAAAGTCGGTCGTACGGAGGCGCCATTCTACCATCTCCCTTCTACAGGGTGTTACAAAAAGGTACGGCCAAACTTTCAGGAAACATTCCTCACACACAAAGAAAGAAAATATGTTATGTGGACATGTGTCCGGTAACGCTTACTTTCCATGTTAGAGCTCATTTTATTACTTCTCTTCAAATCACATTAATCATGGAATGGAAACACACAGCAACAGATCGTACCAGCGTGACTTCAAACACGTTGTTACAGGAAATGTTCAAAATGTCCTCCGTTAGCGAGGATACATGCGTCCACCCTCCGTCGCATGGAATCCCTGATGCGCTGATGCAGCCCTGGAGAATGGCGTGTTGTATCACAGCCGTCCACAATACGAGCACGAAGAGTCTCTACATTTGGCACCGGGGTTGCGTAGACAAGAGCTTTCAATTGCCTCCATAAATGAAAGTCAAGAGGGTTGAGGTCAGGAGAGCGTGGAGGCCATGGAATTGGTCCGCCTCTACCAATCCATCGGTCACCGAATCTGTTGTTGAGAAGCGTACGAACACTTCGACTGAAATGTGCAGGAGCTCCATCGTGCACGAACCAGATGTTGTGTCGTACTTGTAAAGGCACATGTTCTAGCAGCACAGGTAGAGTATCCCGTATGATATCATGATAACGTGCTCCATTCAGCGTAGGTGGAAGAAACTAAAATGAGGTCTAACATGGAAATTAAGCGATTCCGGACACATGTCCACATAACATCTTTTCTTTATTTGTGTGTGAGGAATGTTTCCTGAAAGTTTGGCCGTACCTTTTTGTAACACCCTGTATATGAGATGAACGTACGGCGAAGCGCCGGTTTAGCACAAGTCAGCCACCAATCAAGCTTCGTCGCATACCTTCCAACCCTTCGCTCACACATCGTCCATGTCTCAAGGATCCGCTGACGGCATTCAGGATCATGTAGATGTTGAATGTTTAGTTTCCACGGGGCCTTACTGTTCCACACCTGTCTACGGGGAAGAAGCACCGTACAGATGTAAGCGCTGTGATGCTAATGGCCAGCGTTCGGCGTCCTGGACATCATTTGCATGAGCCCGTGAGATACAAATGCGATCTAATCTGCTCGCCGAATGACTTGTCACGTAGGTGTATCCCGGTGCAGCTCCATGTCGTAACTCCCACGTGTCACTAAGTACAGTGTCGTTGACAACGATTTGCAACTCCTGGCTGATGTTTGCTTGCGGCCATTGGTCTTTCTGGCTGAGAACACAGTTGAAATCTCCACCAATTATTACACATTCATAACGTCCATGGAATAATGAGGCAATGTCTTTTGCATAAATTCGCGCTCTTTTTCGCCGCCGATTATTTCCCGATGGTGCATAAAGATTGATGATGCGTGTCCCAAACGTCGTGAAAGCCATTCCCCTGGCCGACGGAAGATAACACACGTTTCCCACTGGGAAGCCATCTCGCACGTTAACTGCCACCCCACTCCCATTGTGATCTCCATGTGACGAATAGGATTGGCAGCCTGCGATGTATGGGAGTGCAGCTATGTGGACTTCCTGCAGCCAAGCAAAATCCACATCAGATGCCCAAATCGTTTCCTTCAGTAGGTGTCTTTTGGCCGGTGAACGCACGTCATTTATATTTATTGTCGCAATACGGTTCGCATGGCGTTGAATCCCACTCTGTGTAGGCGCCGCAACATCATCTCCCTGCATCGGCGCTGGGGCTGAGTTATAAGACGTTCTCTCGCCCATCTCCCTTCACCTTCAGCAATAATTAGGCCGTCTTCGTGAGTGCCGGCTGCCTCTGTATGACGTCCGGCGCCTCCTCAATATCGTCATACCACATCTTTTCAGGCAGTGATATATTCGTGTCCATAGCCACAGCATCTGCGTCTGGGGAGCCAACTGGCTGTGATTCCTCTTCAGCATCACCACGTCCCGGTACCGTCAATGTGACAGACCGCTGCCGGTCTGATCGAACAGTTTCCATTGCCTCGTCCTGTGTCGTAGAGGCTGTTGTGTGGTCTTGGTCCACAGGCACATCGTCGTCGAGGCAAGGGGAGTCATCCCTAGGAGATGTCGTGCGATTCCGCCGTTTCCTCCTTTTCGGGGAACGTTGTTTGCGTGTCCTTCCTTCCGTGTCCTCAGATTGTAGGGAAGCACGTCTGCCCGACAAAAAAGCATCCGTAGGAACTGGAAGTGTTTCGAGTCCCATCGTTGTACTCGGCGGGAGTTCGGTCTAAACTGATGTTGTCGTCACAGAGTGCGTTCCAGACGAAACAGCATCCGTAGTAGCTGGAACTGCTTCGTGTACTATCGGTGTGCTTGGTGGGAGTTCGGTCTCATCTGATGTTGGCGCCGTAGATTGTATGCTCGATGGAGCAGCATCCTCTGTCATCCCGACGTCTGCGACAAGGTTTCGGAGAGCGCCATCTTGATCTTCCACCGGGGCTGTGTCCTTTCGGTCATCAGCGGACGCAGTGAGGGCTTCGGCATAGGTGATCGGTAGTACTGTCATCGCCGGCGACGGCTCCCGCACATCTGAAGGCAGTTGCGTAATCCGCCGTTGCATACAGTTCGACCTGAGGTGTCCCTCCTGGCCACAGCCAGAACATGTACGTGGTTGACCATCGTAAATCACCACCGCCCGACAACCACCAATTGTCAGATAGGACGGTACATGCTTCTGAAGATCAATAGTGATCTGTCGCACTCCGTTAAGAGCGGGGTACGTGGTGAATTGTGTCCTGCGTTCTGCTGTGTGATCATGTACCGTGCCGTATGGCTTAAAAGCCTCGATAACGTCGTCAGTCGGGAGATCAAATGGCAGCTCAAAAACCCACGTATTGTCCGTACACCCAGACCAGCATGTCCTACAGTAACCGTGCCGACATTCCCGTCACCGTGGCAAAATCGGAGATCTGCTTTTGTCGCCTGTAGAATTCTCTCACACGTCGCGTCATTTACCATCTTAATATACACCGTGGGACTAATGATGGACAGGTGAATTCCAACAATATCGTTTGGCGGTATCTTGACTTCCTCTCGAATGAATCGCTCCATTGCTAAAGCCTTTGGTCGTTCGTAGTCTTTGCAGAAAGTGAATCGTAATGTAGTCTTCCTGTACTTGTTCGCCATGATCGTTGTTACTAGCCCGCGCGCAGACTAAGTCCACAAGTTAACAAAACTCGCACACGCCGCACAGGCGGAAGTATCGGACCGCCGCTTCGCACGGCCGCTAGCGCCGAACTGAGACAAACTGAGCTACCGGGAGCGGACTTGGCTCATCAATGTAGAGGTCCCTTTTAGAGCTGGCCTTGCCATGTCGTTGCCAAGAAAATACGGCGACACTGTGCCCAGAAAAGGACGTGGAGCGCCGCTAGTTTCCTCTAAAGGATTATCAGCTCAGCTGATAAAATACTGGACAGCTCGTTGAAAGAGTCCACTAGCACTGTGGAGATGTAGACTGGTGGGAACTGGTACGGGCCGATCACGCGACCGCCTGTGGACATTTACATCTACATGCTACACAAGCCAGCATACGGTGCACACGCTGTGTACTGGGCCCCTGCTAGTCATTCCCTCTCCTGTTGCACTCGCAAAGACAGCGAGGGAAAGACGACTGTCTATATGCCTCTGTACGGACCCTCTTATCTTGTCTTCGTAGTCCTTAAACGAAATGCTCCCTGGCGGCAGTAAGATCGTTCTGCAGCCAGCTTCAAATTCCGGTTCTCTAGCCTCTGTCAATAGTGGAAAGATAATTACATCCAGACCCTAAGCTGCCGACGTCAACAGTGCAAGACGTGGTGGTCTCCTGACCTTCATTGCTTACATATTCCGCCCTCACAATCATATTCCGCACATCGAGACACTTCATTCGAACCGAACTCGATAAGATAAAGTCAAAGTTGTATGAATTCATGGGGTTGAAATACTCGAGGCTGGCGTACACACATACATTCCAGACACGACGGTCACAGGAGCTTTAGGTTCAAGAGAGGCAGACCACACACCGGGAGGCCGGTCCCTTCAGAGGACAAGTCAACCTCGGCCGCCCTTGGAGCAGACAGCGTGTGCCCGAGTGAAAGGGGGAAGGGCCCTGTGTTCTGCTTAAAAGCAAATTCCGCTACATTGTGTGGGAGCGCCCAACCTACTCATTCTTTACACATAGCACGCAGTTTCAGAGATTTTCACAGGGAGACAGCAAACGCCAAACGCCGATACTACAGATTTCCGGATTGGTCGCATTAAACCAAACGTCATTCTCCCGTTTTGGAAGAGCAATGCTGATTGGCAGACGATATTTCTGACGCCTTGAGCTGAAGGAGTAATGGAAGAGACCGAAAGACATACCCCTTCACGTCTGGCGTGGAGAGGCGCCGTTCCGTTGTCGCTCTTGGAACGAGGATCAAGTCTCTCTTGAGTACTTCACTGGGAGAGCACCTCAGTCGAGAGCGAATCGAAGTGCGACTCTATATTGAGTCCTTGCGATTAAGTGTTTTCACTGTGTTGGCCGACACACTTATTGTGCGGTGTGAACAGACCGAATTATAGTTAAACGCCTGCGAGCGAATTTTTGAGTGGCATCACAGTGGACTGGTTATCTGACCGGTGTACCACGCCAATAGTTTGACTAGCAGCGAATAGGAGTCCCTGGCTTCATCAAGGCGTAGGGAGAGTTTTACTGGCGGAGGTCAATCCAGATAGAACGAGAGTTATCTTATTTGTCAGCAGCGAGCGGCGCAGACAGCAGTCATCGCAGCTTACGCTATTGTGCGCTACAGCTCTTGCGAGCCCCATATTTCCTCCACAACAGTACACTTCACTGCATTTCACGCACGACAGCCTCGACCGTACCTAGCAACATTCTAAAGGATAATTATTGAAGTTGAGTAGCAGCGCTTCTAAGCCATTCTGCCAAGTCAATAACAATCTTAAACTTTGTATAGAAATTTCATTTGCGAATCCTATCCTTGAGAGGTAACTTGATATTCCGAAAAGAACCAGGATATAACTTGTTCAATTCGTAACTAAAAGTGCCATTCCGATTTCTCAGAGTTGTTGCAAAATAAATAATAATTTTCATTAGTTTTATGTTTTTCTTACACTAACTAGCACTACTCCAGTACCCAAGTATCCCACTAGTTACGTAAGAAATCTTTTTGTGTAATTTCCTTACAGTGGACGACTCCAGAAGATATTTATTGATGAAAGTTTTTCAGGCATTTCTCTTTAGAACGTTAGGAGCGTCTGTCTGACTTCTGTAGTAGTGTGGGGGTGGAAATTGCATCTTGCAGGAGCCACAGGGTAAAGGGTACATCACACATTAATCCGTTGCACAGAATAACAGAATAGCAGATCAACCCCACCACACAACGGGGCAGTTGAAAATGTGTGCCCCGACCGGGACTCGAGCCGGGGATCTCCTGCTTGCGTGGCAGACGATCTATCCATCTGAGCCACCGAGGTCATAGAGGATAGTGCGACTGCAGGGATTTATCCCTTGCACGCTCCCGGTGAGACCCACATTCCCAACTTAATCGCCACACACTACGTTTGTACTGTGTAGATACCATCTTGATATTTGGCGATAGAGTTCCTCGAAGAAAATGTCGCCTTCCTTCCAGGGCTTCCTGCCTGAAATCCTGAAGCATCCCTGTAATACTTGCGAGTTTGTCAAACCTGTCACTAACAAAGCTGGCAGCCCACCACTGAATTGCTCCGTTGTCATCCTTCAGTCCCACCTGGTGTGGACCCGAAACACTCTAGCGGTACTACAGCACTGGTCCCGCTGTCTCCTTTATGAATCAAACACACTTTCCAAGAATTCTCCCAATCAACCGATATCCAGCATTCGCATTATCTACTACAATTCTTGCATGATCGTTCCATTTCATAACACTTCGCAACGTTACGCCCGGATACACTATGGGATCAAAAGTATCCGGACACCTTGCTGAAAATGACTTACAACTTCGTGACGCCCTCCATCGGTAATGCTGGAATTCAGTGTAGTGTTGGCCCTCCCCTAACCTTGATGACAGCTTCCACTTCCCAGGCATACGTTCAGTTAGGTGCTGAAAGGTTTCTTGGGGAATGGCAGCCCATTCTTCACGGAGTGCTGCACTGAGGAGAGCTATTGATGTTGGTCGGTCAGGCCTGGCACGAAGAAGCGGTTCCAAAACTTCCCAAAGGTGTTATATAGGGTTCAGGTCAGGACTCTGTGCAGACCAGTCCGTTACAGGGATGTTATTGTCGTGTAACCACTCTGCCGCAAGCCGTGCATTATGAACAGGTGGTTGATCGTGTTGAAAGATGCAATCGCCATCCCCGAATTGCTCTTCAACAGTGGGAAGCAAGAAAGTGCTTAAAACATCAATGTAGGGTTGAGCTGTGATAGTGCCACGCAAAACGACAACGGGTGCAAGCCCCCTCCATGAAAGCATGACAACACCATAACACCAGCGCATCCGAATTTTACTGTTGGCGCTACAAATGCTGGCAGATAACGTTCAGTGGGCATTCCCCATGCCCACACCCTGCCATCGGATCGCCACATTGTGTACCGTGATTTGTCACTCCACGCCGGCCAGAGTGACCGAGCGGTTCTAGGCGCTACAGTCTGGAACTGCGCGACTGCTACGGTCGCAGGTTCGAATCCTGCCTTGGGCATGCATGTGTGTGATGTCCTTAGGTTAGTTAGGTTTAAGTAGTTCTAAGTTCTAGGGCACTGATGACCACAGCAGTTAAGTCCCATAGTGCTCAGAGCCATTTGAACCATTTTTTTGTCACTCCACACAACGTTATTCCACTGTTCGGTTGTCCAATGTTTACACTCATTACACCAAGCGTGGCGTCGTTTGCCATTTATCGGCGTGATGTGTGGCTTATGAGCAGCTGCTCAACCATGAAATTAAAGTTTTCTCACTTCCTACCTAACTGTCATAGTACTTGCAATGGATGCTGATGCAGTTTGGAATTCCTTTGTCGCGGTCTGGATAGATAGGATTCTCTTCAACTGCTGGCGGTCTCTGTCAGTCAACAGAAGAGATCTCCCTTTATGCTTTTGTGCTATACGTGTCCCTTCGCGTTTGTATTTCTCCATCACATCGGAAACAGCGGACTTAGGGATGTTTAGGAGTGTTGGAAATCTCGCGAGCAGACGTATGACACAAGTGACACCCAATCAGTTGACGACGTGAAGTCCGTGAAATTGGCAGACCGCCCCATTCTGCTCTCTCACGATGTCTACTGACTACTGAGGTCGCTGATATGGACTACCTGGCAGTAGGTGGCAGCACAGTGCACCTAATATGAGAAACGTATGTTTTTGGGAGTGTCCGGATTCTTTTGATCACATAGTGTAAGTACGTGGCTTGATGGACAATCAGGGTCCCTTATGCACCTAGACTGGTAGTCTAAACCATTCATTCTTAATCCCACAGGAAACGTCCTGTAATGTCCGTAGGAATGTACACACGCCCAATATTTCTTAGATCTGTGGGATCTGATCCTTAATGAGTGGTTTAGCTGGATAAGGCGTACCTGAAAAATATTTGCGAACTTTCTTGCTCGCAGAATTGAGGTCATTGTCAAGGGAAGAGGGGGTGCTACACAGTATTAGCGTCATGTCTGTTAGGAGTAGCTGATTTTGTACTGTTTGCTTCTGTGTTTCCAGTGTGCAAGGAATCGAGATGGGAAGTCAGAGCAGGCGAAATTTTCTTTACTCTTTTTCTCAGAAGAGTCCACCTCCGTAGACGAGGTCACTCATGCCCACCTGCGTGCTGGCACTCGTGTCGGTGGTAAGTTGAATCCTGTTGATGGAAAACTATTACCACCAGTATTTACACGGCCAGGGGAGCAGAGATGGTGGCTCAAAGAATGTCAAATCAAACATCTTTTAGCTGTCTAAATTTGCAAACATTTTATTGGGCTACCAGTTTCGGCGATGTATCATGCCATAGTCAGGCCCCCTGACCGACGTGTAGAAAGATTCCAACATCGATCCCAGTCAAAATAGGGGCCAGCACTCAAAGACTGGTGTCTGTAAATTTTTGATACAGCGATGACTTCAACATTATCAGAGCATTCTCAGAAAAACCCGCCTCCATAGACGAGGTCACTAACGCTCATCTGCGGAGTGGCACGCGACTCGGTGGTAAGCCAGTTCGAATCATGGTGGTGGAAATTTTTCACTGCCAGTATTTATATAGATAGGAGGCAGGGATGGTGCCTTAATGAATGACGGTGATGACGATGATGTTTAAGTGATGGCTGTATCAAAAATCTACAGATACCAGTCTCTGAATGCTGGCCCCTATTTTGACCAGAACTGAGACTGGAATCTTCCTACACGTAATAAGATGGCGTAATATATAACCGAAACAGATAGCCCACAAAATAACAGTTTGGAAATTTGGAGGCCTGAAAGATGAACAGCCGAGGCCCCGCAACCATATGGACATACGATGGTGTACAGTTTCTGATGACCAGTGTTTACGCTGATATCCTGGATTAAATTCTAAACCTCTCAAGGAATCTCATGAAATGAGGGGATGTGGCACTGTTGATCCATTAATCGACTGGGGCCTTTAGACGTGGTGGTCCCTTTGGTAGTGTCTCAGACCAGCAGGCTATGTGCTGGCTCAACAAAAACACAGTGCAGTGTACAAACAATTATCAGAGTCATCGACACGGCACGATGCGCACTTGACATGCTATAAAACATCGGAGGAAGGGAAAGGCGAACCACATCTACACGGCACTTGCCTACAATAACGACGAAGGACTACTGTATTTTCTCCTCTACACTCAGACCTCGAGTATAGGACTGCTTTTCATCTCAGAAAAAATAAGTTTGGTGACACATTATGAAATATCTTTTTGAAACTCACACATAACATACATACATACACACACAGAGAGAGAGAGAGAGAGAGAGAGAGAGAGAGAGGTGCATACACTGTTGACACTGAAATGTGGCGCGGTACCTCTTCTGTACGGCCGAATAGGGCGCTCTCCTGCAGTAGCCTGTCAGGCTGCTTCCTGAGGAACTCCACCAGCTCCTTGGAGTCCTGCGTCTTCAGGCCGAGGTGCTCTCCCAGTAAGAAGGACCTCGCACGCACGTCTTTCGTGAACGCCCCATCTCCGGTCGCCACTCCACTCTGGGCGATGGCTCTCCGGAACAGACCTGCCATACCGAAAGCTGCTAAAGTGACCTTACGTTTACATTTATGTATCTACATCTACAGTTGCATTTATAGACACATCTGCATCACCATCTACATCCACATTTACATTTACATCTGCATCTACAGTTGGATTTATAGATACATCTGTATCACCATCTACATCTACAGCTACATCTCCATCTATATTGTAAGGTGTCAGGCAAATCCAATACCATGAAAACCCTGACATGATAGCAAATCCGGCAATATGTCACATAGCTGTGAATAAATCCTGACATTAAATTAACCAAAGTAATACGATCAACGAGTGAGCAAATGGAATACCACAGACTAACACAAGAACGCCTAAATGCATGTCATACCTTCCCACCGTGAGACAGACGCAGTTCCGAGGGGAAAAACGAGAACAGAAGCCGACCGCCAAGACCACCTCCAGCCCATGTTAAAAGATAGAGCTCTCCAGAAGAACAGTATAGATCTTACGATAACACTAAAAGGACCACACCAGCTGCAAGTTTTAGTGTGAGACTGTACGCATCTCTGTTACGTAGCAAACATTAAAAACATTGCCCCACTATGAAAAGTATAACGTTTCTCATTGGACAGACAGAATTTTTGTAGGCGGAGCTTAAGGTTAACATTGAGACCCTGATTGGTCAGTTGAAAACACAGCCAGATAGCTTTTCTTAAACGAGCTTCGGTAAATTGTAGTAAGGAGAAGTTAGAGAGGAGTTTCTTCCGAGATGGCGACGTGTGTGGAGCTGCGCCGCCCGGCGCCCCCTGACGCTGCCTAACCAACGACAAGGTAATGAACGCACACGATGCCGCATTAGAGTCATAAGGCTTCACTCAGAACTGCAGAAGTCTCATCTGTTACATCCCCTTTCTACGTAATACTAGTGTCGATCGTCAATTAAACTTCGTGGTATTCACATTTGCTATTAGAAGTTAAAATCTGAAACGCGATGATTTTTCTGTTATATAATTATTGAGAAGCCACATCACCCACTGTAATTTACGACAAGTTAAATAAGTAACTAAAGATAATTGAGGGTCACTGTAGACCATTTTGATAGTTTTCTCTTTTATGAAACTTAACTTAAACCTAGATTACAGATGTGATAAGGCAAAGGTCATCCTTCGATCCATTATAGAACTTAGAAACCCATTCAGGGAATATTCGTTCACATTTTTGTTGAACGCAGTTGGTTTTTATCAACCTGTATTAAAATATTTCCTTCTATCAATAGTGCAATTTATAAACAATGTTTTGTGAGTAGAATAAATACTACTTTCTCGACGTTATTTTATCAGCTAACTAAAAATAGAAAAGCCTTGAACGCCTTCCACTAAATTTAGTTAGTATTAAGATTCTTTTACAGGGAGTGCAGTGGAGCTGAGGCTGAAATCATTAAGTATTTGATTATATCATCGCTAGTCTCACTGAACTCTACTGAACTCTACATGTCATGTGTGGTCTGGCGTCTCCTTACCAGCAACAGGTCCCAGGTTCAAACTAATCAATTCCCTAAAAAACACGCTCAGAGCGTCGTTGCGCGAAAGTGGTAGGGAGACACGACTTAGATCAAACAGACACCACGCAGAATGTTAGAACATATACATCTGTATCTACAATAATATCTGCATCTACATCTGCATCTGCATCACTATCTGCACGTATATTTACATCTGCATCTGTGTCTGCACCTGCACTTGCATGGAAATCTACATCTACTTTTAAATCTGCATCTACAGCTAAATCTACATGTGCACCACATAATCTGCCTTTGCAGCTGTGTCTACAGCAAAGTGTTTGATGCTTTCTACCGCTGCTGGTCATTCCGTTTCCTATTCCAATGCCGGCCGGAGTGGCCGAGCGGTTCTAGGCGCTTCAGTCTGGAACCGCGCGACCGCTACGGTCGCAGGTTCGAATCCTGCCTTGGGCATGAATGTGTGTGATGTTCTTAGGTTAGTTAGGTTTAAGTAGTTCTAAGTTCTAGTGGATTGATGACCTCAGATGTTGCCCCATAGTGCTCAGAGCCATTTGAACCATTTGAACCTATTCCACTCCCGAAGGAAGCGAGAGACAAGTTGTAGCCAGTATGGCTAGGACCCTAATCTCCTTTGTATTGTATTGTAGGTCGACGACTACAGCAGTCCACATCAGCCCCCCGCCGCTCCACAACGACTCACTCTTTCAGGATTATTGTGAAGTTTAGCCCCCGGTGGACCCCCCCCCCCCCCCCCCTCCTAAGCAACGTCTCACACCAGACAAGTGTAACCCCTATGTTTCCGTTGTAGAGTAAAGGTGGTGTACGCGCACGTGGAGAACTTTTTTGCTCAGCAATCGCCGACATAGTGTAGCTGAGGCGGAATAAGGGGAACCAGCCCACATTCGCTGAGGCAGATGGAAAACCGCCTAAAAACCATCCACAGACTGGCCGGCTCACCGGACCTCGACGCAAGTCCGCCGGGGACCAGGTGCTCCTTCCCAAGCCGGAAAGCTGTGCGCTAGACCGCTCAGCTAACTGGGCGGGCGTAATCTCCCTTACTTTGTCCTTAAGCGAGATGCACTTAGAAGGCAATGGAATCTGTTTGCGCTCTGCCACGAGTGCTGGTTTTCTGAACTTCCTGAACAGCTTTATGCGGGCAGTGCTTCACAGCACTCAAATAAGTCAGAGAAGAATTTTTAAACTTGCAAAAGCTGTTATATTAATCATTTTTATGATTTTAGATTAGTTTCTATTTTTAATCACTATTAGTGCAGAAATACATGAAATGGGGAGACGATTTATTGCCACAAAAAGTATGTACAAAGCCAGATTCAGCTAAGCAGTTCACTGCAGATATTTTCGGAACGTTTTGTGATACTGTAATTGTATTTCCACTGAGATGATCTGTGAGAGAGTCCTTACTGAATCGCGTATAATCTATTATAGCTATGTTAATTACACAAATATCGGTATCAACTTCGCTTTTTCAAATCGAACTATGGTAATTTATGCTGCTAGTATGTAGTCTATAAAAAGAAAAATTCAGTGGCGTTCCAGTCTTCAAAATCTGATTACAAGTTTCGGAAAAATTACAAAATTTAGAACTTAGGAATTATTTATTTTGAAAATGAAACTGGTTGCTGTCTTATACGGAATTTCGTGAGTTCATATCCAAAAAAGGAAATGCGTTATGTCGTATATGGAAGATACAGCTTTGCACCGTCGCAATACCAATATAAAAGGAGAATCCAGGAAATGTAGCTTTCATTCTGTTTGTGCCGTGTACGTGTCGAGTGATATTTAATAATTTCTATTGAAATGCTCGAAAAATAAAGCGGATAAATTCAAAGCGCAGTGCATAGCTAAAGATAATGCACATCAAAACAGGACCTTGACATCGTTGCTCATAGAAGTAATCTGAAAACGAATGTCAGAGCGAAGACTCAAAATGTACGAGGAAACAATTCCTGAAAACTTATCGAAAATAGAAGTTAACAAAAGCACACACGTGAAATAAAACCCCTATTCAATAAACCACTATAAATTAATAGCACCTACTATCGCTATAAACATAGATTACTGCAATCATACGGCAGCCATAGATGTACGCGCAAACAAATAATGTATAGATCATCTGTATAACAGTGCTTATATTTGATAAGCGTATGACATCGTAGCTCCATAACTGTCAGATTACCGTCATTACGTATTAATTACTAACTTAATTCAATAAATATAGACCGACAGTCAAAACACAGTTGGCAACGATGTAATGTGTATGCCACTACAGAGAGACAATAATGTAAGTAAGTAGCAATCCATGCTCAATGTTCTACCATAACATAAATATGTACACTCAAGCGCAAAGAAGTGGTATAGGCATGCGTATTGAAATACAGAGATACGTAAACAGGCAGAATATGACGCTGCGGTCGGCAGCGCATATACAGGGTGGTCCATTCATCGTGACTGGGCCAAATATCTCACGAAATAAGCATCAAACGAAAAAACTACAAAGAACGAAACTCGTCTAGCTTGAAGGGGGAAACCAGATGGCGCTATGGTCGGCCCGCTAGATGGCGCTGCCGTAGGTCAAACGGGTATCAACTGCGTTTTTTTAAATGGGGACACCCATGTTTTATTACATATTCGTGTGGAAGAAATATCAATGTTTTACTTGGACCACTTTTTTCGCTTTGTGATAGATGACCCTCTAATAGTTACAAACGTGTAAGTACGTGATATCACGTAACATTCCGCCAGTGCAGAAGGTATCTGCTTAGTGATACATTACCCGCGTTAAAATGGACCGTTTACCAATTTCGGAAAAGGTAGATATCGTGTTGATCTATGGCTATTGTGATCAAAATGCCTAACGGGTGTGTGCTATGTATGCTGCTCGGTATCCTGGACCACATCATCCAAGTGTCCGGACCGTTCGCCGGATAGTTACGTTATTTAAGGAAACAGGAAGTGTTCAGCCACATGTGAAACGTCAGCCACGACCTGCAACAAATGATGATGCCCAGCTAAGTGTTTTAGCTGCTGTCGCGGCTAATCCGCACATCAGTAGCAGACGTATTGGGGAATCTCAAAAACGTCGGTGTTGAGAATGCTACATCAACATCGAATGCACCCGTTCCATTTTTCTATGCACCAGGAATTGCATGGCGACGACTTTGAACGTCGTGTACAGTTCTGCCACTGGGCACAAGAGGAATTACGGGACAATGACAGATTTTTTGCAAGCGTTCTATTTAGCGCCGAAGCGTCATTCACCAACGGCGGTAACGTAAACTGGCATGATATGCACTATTGGGCAACGGAAAATCCACGATGGCTGCGACAAGTGGAACATCAGCGAGCTTGGCGGGTTAATGCATGGTGCGGCATTATGGGTGGAAGGATAATTGGCCCCCATTTTATCGATGGCAGTCTAAATGGTGCAATGTATGCTGATTTACTACGTAATGTTCTATCGATGCTACTACAAGATGTTTCACTACATGACAGAATGGCTATCTACTTCCGATGTGATGGATGTCCGGCACATAGCTCGCGTGCGGTTGAAGCGATATTGAATAGCATATTTCAAAACAGGTGGATTGGTCGTCGAAGCACCGTACCGTGGCCCGCACGTTCACCGGATCTGACGTCCCCGGATTTCTTTCTGTGGGGAAGTTGAATGATATTTGCTATCGTGATCCACCGACAACGCCTGACAACATACGTCAGCGCATTGTCAATGCATGTGAGAACACCACAGAAGGCGAACTACTCGCTGTTGAGACGAATGTCGTTAGACGTATTGCCAAATGCACTGAGGTTGACGGACTTCATTTTGAGCATTTATTGCATTAATGTGGTATTTACAGATACTCGCGCTGTAACAGCATGCGTTTTCAGAAATGATAAGTTCACAAAGGTACATGTATCACATTGGAACAACCGAAAAAAAATGTTCAAACGCACCTACGTTCTGTATTTTAATTTAAAAAACCTACCTGTTACCAACTGTTGGTCTAAAATTGTGAGCCATATGTTTGTGACTATTACAGCGCCATCTATCACAAAGCGAAAAAAGTGGTCCAACTTAAACATTCATATTTCTTTACGTACCACGCGAATATGTAATAAAAAATGGGGGTTCCTATTTGAAAAAAAAGCAGTTGAGATCCGTTTGATTTAGGGCAACGCCATCTAGCGGGCCAACCATAGCGCCATCTGGTTTCCCCCTTAAAGGTAGACTACTTTCTTTCTTTGTAGTTTTTTCTTTTGACGCTTATTTCGTGAGATATTTGGCACGGTCACGATGAATGGACCACCCTGTATAAGACAACAAGTGTCTGGCGTAATTGTTAGATCTGTTACTGCCGCTACAATGGCACATTATCACGATTAAAGTTAGTTTGGTGTTAAAGTCAGTGCACGAGCGATGGGACACAGCATCTGCTAGGTAGCGATAAAGTGGGAATTTTCCCGCACGACCATTTCACGAGTGCCCCGTGAATATCAGGAATCCGGTGAAACATCAGATCGATTTCGCTGTGGCCAGAAATAGATCCTGCAACAACGCGACCAATGACGGCTGAAGAGAATCGTTCAACGTGACAGAAGTGCAACCCTTCCGCAAATTGCTGCAGATATCACTACTGGGCGTGTCGGCGTGCGAACCATTCTACGAAACATCATCGATATGGGCTTTCAGAACCGAAGGACCACTGGTGTGCCCTTGATAACTGCACGACACAAAGCTTTATGCCTCGCCTGGGTCTGTCAATACCGACATTGGACTCTTGATGACTGGAAACATGTTCCCTCGTGGGACGAGTCTCGTTTCAAATTGTATCGAACAGATAGACGTGAAAGGGTATGGAGACAACTTCATGAATCGATGGACCCTGAATGTCAGCAGGCGGCTGTTCAAGCTGGCTCTGTTATGGCGTGGGCCGTGTGCAGTTGGAATGATATGGGATCCTTGATTCGCTTAGATACGACTCTGACAGGTGACAGGTACGTAAGCATCCCGGCTGATCACCTGCACTCATTCGTGTCCATTGTGCATTTCGATGGACTTGCGCAATTCCAGCAGGGCAATGCGACACCCCAGACGTCCATAATTGCTACAGAGTGGCTCCAGGAACACTATTCTGAGTTTAAACACTTCCGATAGCCACCAAACTCTGCAGACATTAACGTTATTGAGCAAATCTGAGATGCCTTGCAAAGTGCTGTTCAGAAGAGATCTTTGCCCCCTCGTACTCTACGACACCCTGCAGGATTCATGGTGTCAGTTCCCTCCATCACTACTTCGAGTCCACGCCACGTCGTGTTGCGGCATTTCTGCGTGCTCGCGGGTGCCCTACACGATATTAGGTAGGTGTACTACTTTCTTTAGCTCTTCAGTGTACATTGAAAGTGTCACTCATATTTACAGCTGGTCAGTTGATAACGGCAACAATAATCGAAACGGATCTGTAGTAAAAGCGAAAGAAATATAAATATCACACAGCAGAGAGTCTGGACAAGCGTTATGCAAGTGTGTTTTCGTAGTAGTAGGTGTGATATCTCATACTGACTCTGATGGCGGAAATCAATTCCGATTGCAATGAAAGTTTATGCATTGAATGCCCGTTATGTGTTCAACATTTTCATGATGTTTGAGAAGTATAGGACTGGTGCTTGATGGTGTAACGTTTCCCATTTTCGTCAGTGTATATCGTGAAACCCAGGCGCTTGGTTGAGACGGCTGGCAGGTTCTGCCTCTATTTTGATGGACACGGACAATCTACCACATTCTTGGTAATATTTGTCGATCTGATGATGATTTAAGATCGAAACTAGTCGAAAAAACATAAATTCTTACTATAACAGTTTTCGCTGATTTTAAGATGTCCGATTCCTCACAAGGGAAAATCCCCATTGCAACCCCCTCAGATTTAGTGGTAAGATTGCCCATCGGATAACCCATAAAAATGTGCACAGATCAAGCATGAAGCCAGGAAGAAGGTGTACTGAACTATGAAAAGAAAACCAAAATATAAACAGTGAGCGGTCCAAGAACAACAAGTGCGATAAAGAGCAACCTGACACAGCAATGGTGTCACGGGGAAGTGGTCATGGTGTTTTTTTTCATTTTTTTTCATTTTGTTCGGTATTGTTTGTTGCGTTTGGTCTGGGCGGATGTCACAATACATCCTTTCAAGTTAATCGTTGATTCCGTTACTCAGTTTTTTTTTATTACAGAGAAATGATGAAGGACACACAACACCAATCTGGTATCGTAGCACTCTCTGCACGAACGTACTAATACAATGCGAATCCTGTTCGCTAATGTCCGCTTTCCTCAACGCTATGAACGTCCCGTCGTTGAAATGTTTGTTCTCTTTCTGTAGTCTTGGCAGTTGCCATACTATACATTGGTTACAGAATATGAGTCATGTGGTTAGAATACGTTTCCGTCGCAAGCAAACGTGATGAATAGTGAGAGCAGCGAGATAACATATAGACGTCTCACAGAAATGGAAACAACAAATAAATGGGTGTGAACTATGTTACAACAAAGGAATTCAAGTGTCACGACTTCCAAAACGGTACGCAACTTCAAAAACGCTAAAGACATATATTTTGACAGAGCACAGAGAAACTGTGTGATTGCGAAACTGTTGCGTTCATTTCCTGCGGCTTACGTGACGAACTATTATGTTTTCATCATTTCCTTGGGAGTGATCACATTCGCATTCATAAAAACACCTACACTGGGCAAGGAGGTGTATCTCACTCTCTTACCAGTCGTACAAATTAGTTGCGTCGGTAAGAGGTTCCTATGTACTGCCAGTAGTGCCTTGCGTGACACACCAGACGTGTTTTCTGGTGGAGGATTCGTTTCACATGTCGTCTTGTGGTCAAACGTTTGTGGTTCCCATTCGAAAGCCGCTTCCTTTCGGCTGCTAATAGAGTAGTTGTGCAGAATCAACTGTCATTATAGGTCCGTATCGTAGACCTCGCTGTTGCAAATGGACGTTACACCACGACACACACACAAATTTGAATAAAGCTCGGCCGCGTAGCAGTCCAACGCCATAACCACTTAACCACTACGCCATTTCTGCTCCCCGCTGCTCATACTGAACTTTTTGTTCTTGGACCGTTCCCTGTTTCTATTTTCCTTTCTTTTTTACAGTTCAGTACACATTCACCCTCTTTTCATGCTCGATATGTGTACAGTTTTTGACGGTCTGTTCACTGGGCTCTCTTACCACTAAACCTGAGTGGGATACGATGGGGAGTTTCCCTCATTAGTAGCGTTTCGGGAAAAGATGGAGTTCTTTCCTTCAAGGATTCCATTGTAAGCCCACGGCTCGTTTCTGTGCCACTCTCGCACTGAAATAAAGGCGTCTCGAAACCACCAGCAGCTGCTCAACGTGTGTTCATCTAGGGACAGTTTCGGTCAAGCGACTGTCATTCAGTCACAGGTTAAACGGAGAGTCCTTAGTGTCAAGTAAGTAATTATTGTCAGTTGCAACATCTGTCACTTACACATGCATATATTGTTGTGTCGGTAGCTGGGCCGACACCGTGAAGTTGAGATGGCTGAAAAGGCAAGCTAGACTAACGCAGACGGGCGTGAAGTACTGGAACAGGATACGTAATTAATGTTAGGAAGAAAAGTACGGAGCAGGTTTAATACTTAACTTTACTCAGTCATGGTGGTACATCGATCTTGACGATACACAGGAGACTTTAAGTACAATCACTGTATGGCTAATGGCGCCTTGCTAGTTCGTAGCCATTAACTTAGCTGATGGCTATTCTGTCTCTCGGCTAATGAGAGAGAAGGCTTCGTACATCTGGTCGGTAGCTAGGTTCTCGTACAACTGGGGCGAGTGCTCTCTCGTATCACGAGACCTGCCTTGGTGGTGGCGCTAGGTCTGCGATTACACAGTGGCGACACGCGGGTCCGACATGTACTAAATGGACCGCGGCCGATTTAAGCTACCACCTAGCAAGTGTGGTGTCTGGCGGTGACACCACATATATTATCTTACTCTATCTGATAAAAAGTACCAACCGCCCTGCCGCAGTTGTAACACCGGTTCCTGACAGATCACCGGAGTTAAGCGCTGTCGGGCTGGGCTATCACTTGGATGGGTGACCATCCGGTCTGCCGAACGCTGTTGGCAAGCGGGGTGCACTCGGCCCTTGTGAGGCAAACTGAAGAGCTACTTGATTGAGAAATAGCGGCTCCGGTCTCGTAAACTGGCATACGGCCGGGAGAGCGGTGTGCTGACCACATGCCCCTCCATATCCGCATCCAGTCGCGCCTATGGACTGAGGACGACACGGCGGGCGATCGGTACCGTTGGGCCTTCATGGCCTGTTCGGGAGGAGTTTAGTTAGTTTCTCGATAAAAAGTATTCGGACATATCTTATTTGATACTAATATGGGACGTATGAAGGCATGAATTCTATTGGGGGAGGGTGGGGGGTGGCACTGTTAGTGAGGTGTCTAAATGTCTGCGGAGGAATGGCATGCCATTCTTCCTGAAGAGCAGCAACCAGAGAATGTAGTGGTGTTGGACGAAGGGTTTCTCAGCACAGACAGCGTTTAACCCTTCCTAAAGGTATTCACGAGGAGACATCCACAGCGGTACAATTGACTTCTTGAAACCGAATATACGGTAATGTAGGTAAAGATCCCAGGTATCAGGTCCTGCAGCCACTCATCTTGGTGCGCCTTCGTTTGAGAGTATTTGACGAAAAAAGTTTAGGAATTTTGCATGGTGCTCAATACCGTTAAAAAAGGCAAACTATACAGGGTGTTACGAAAAGGTACGGCCAAACTTTCAGGAAACATTCCTCACACACAAAGAAAGAAAATATGTTATGTGGACATGTGACCGGAAACGCTTACTTTCCATGTTAGAGCTCATTTTATTACTTCTCTTCAAAACACATTAATCATGGAATGGAAACACACAGCAACAGAACGTACAAGCGTGACTTCAAACACTTTGTTACAGGAAATGTTCAAAATGTCCTCCGTTAGCGAGGATACATGAATCCACCCTCCGTCGCATGGAATCCCTGATGCGCTGATGCAGCCCTGGAGAATGGCGTATTGTATCACAGCCGTCCACAATACGAGCACGAAGAGTCTCAACATTTGGTACCGGGGTTGCGTAGACGAGAGCTTTCAAATGCCCCCATAAATGAAAGTCAACAGGGTTGAGGTCAGGAGAGCGTGGAGGCCATGGAATTGGTCCGTCTCTACCAATCCATCGGTCACCGAATCTGTTGTTGAGAAGCGTACGAACACTTGGACTGAAATGTGCAGGAGCTCCATCGTGCATGAAGTCGCAATGTCAACACAAGCATCGAAGTCAACATTATCTTCCTTCAATTGGACCAACTGGCGCTGAATCGAGGAAGTACAGTACATACTGACGAAACTAAAATGAACTCTAACATGGAAATTAATCGTTTCCGGACACATGTCCACATAACATCTTTTCTTTATTTGTGTGTGAGGAATGTTTCCTGAAAGTTTGGCCGTACCTTTTTGTAACACCCTGTATAGTCTGCTTGAGTGGTGTAATGGATAGGAAAAAAAAAAAAAATACGATAATAACTCCACATGCAAGATGTTGTGAGTTCGAATCTCGTCAGATACAGTGAACTATTTTATTTTTAAATCTGTATCGAAATGACTTAAAGCATTTTTTATCAATAACTTGGTTTTAATTATTTATTTATTTTTATTCTTTGGTCACGTAGTTTAAATCGCCGTATGAACTTTCTTCATTTATTTTATTTTTTCTTTCTATCATTCTTTTTCCAATAGAAAATTTAATTACACTTATCTGTCATGATATTCAATTGTTTGAAAATTCCGATCTATCAGTTAAAAAGCAAAGGACGCAATAATCTATTAATATTCACTGTGCAGCGGTGTCAAAAGTGGATTTTTCGTTACCAGATGTGCAATTTTTTGCATAGTAATTTGAAAAATAAACTAACTACTTGTTGCTCTACGAACAAAATAACACAGATGAAGATTTAAATGAAAAACGGACTTATAATTACAAATTGAGAATTAGATATAATGAATGCAATAATGTGGACGAAGAAACGGCGCGATAAAACAAAAGAATTTAAATCGAAATTAATACATGAAATTTATAAAATGTAAGCCCAGGATGGGTTGTCACGAAGGATAACAGTACGGTGCGTGGAATATCGTCGGTACATCGACATACTGATGTACTGTAAGGGTGCTGAGGATGACAACGACACGTGCCGTGCTGAGAAAAGATTTGGCATCCCAGGCCAAAACTTCTGGTAATACGCTGACCATCGGAAATCACTTCGAAGCGGGACTGATCACTGAAGACAATTCTGCTCCAGTCTATGAGATTCCAGACCGGTCTGGAAGTGACCCAGACAGTGCTGTGAGGCCAGTCTTTCAGCCACCACATAGCCCGACAGCGAGGGGTGATGGTCTGGAGTGGCACTTCATTTCTTAGCAGGACCCGTTTGATTGTCAGCCGCGGTACCCTCGTAGAACGGCGGTACGTCGACGGCATTCTACGCTCCATGTTTTTGTTCTTTGTGAGAAGCCATCCTCGGCTTTCGTTCCAGCGAGGTAACGCCCATCCACAGGAGGCGAGAATTCTTACTGCATGTCTCCGTGCTTGCCAAACCCTACCAGCAGGGTCGTTGGATCTCGCCAAAATTGAGAACGTCTGAAGCATTATGTATAATTACTTGAATAACAGTAACACACGGACTTTATTTATGAAGTTCTTTCTCTTGAAACAACCATAAAATTTTTCTGAAGTTATAATGATTCGTATGTCTGTAAATGTACATCACATGTACCGATTTCTGTCCAATTCGGATAATTCCTTCGTAATGTGTGGTTTTTATTTGTCTAAGAGGAAAGAACTCACAGGCGCGCAACCCCACTTTTATCAGCGATCTGTCTTACTGTCTATGTATCTGTAGGGCTGAGAATACTACCAGATTTTTCGGTCACAGCTTGCTTTTTTTTTTTTTTTTTTTTTTTGAAGTTACAATTAAAAGTTTGTGATTCTTCCTCGTATCATACTTGTTGGTATTCCCTGACGAGTCCTGGCTCATCAAGTCAAGCAGTTATGTTATTGTTGTTGATGTTGTGGTCTTCAATCCTGAGACTGGTTTGATGCAGCTCTCCATGCTACCCTATCCAGTGCAAGCTTCTTCATCTCCCAGCACTTACTGCAACCTACATGCTTCTGAATCTGCTTAGTGTATTCATCTCTTGGTCTCCCTCTACGATTTTTACCCTCCACGCTGCCCTCCAATGCTAAATTTGTGATCCCTCGATGCCTCAGCACATGTCCTACCAGCCGGTCCCTTCTTCTAGTCAAGTAGTGCCACAAACTCCTCTTCTCCCCAATTCTGAATACAGATTTTTTTTTTTTTTGAATACAGTACCTCCTCATTAGTTATGTGATCTGGCCGGCCAGGGTGGCCGAGCGGTTCTAGGCGCTACAGTCTGGAACAGCGCTACCACTACGGTCGCAGGCTCGAATCCTGCCTCGGGCATGGCTTTGTGTGATGTCCTTAGGTTAGTTAGGTTTAAGTAGTTCTAAGTTCTAGGGGACTGATGACCACAGATGTTAAGTCCCATAGTGCTCAGAGCCATTATGTGATCTACCCATCTAATCTTCAGCATTCTTCTGTAGCACCACATTTCGAAAGCTTCTATTCTCTTCTTGTCCAAACCGTTTATCGTCAATGTTTCACTTCCATACGTGGCTACACTCCATACAAATACTTTCAGAAACGACTTCCTGACACTTAAATCTATAGTCGATGTTAACAAATATCTCTTCTTCAGAAACGCGTTCCTTGCCATTGCCAGTCTACATTTTATATCCTCTCTAATTTGACCATCATCAGTTATTTTGCTCCCCAAATACCGAAATTCCTTTACTACTTTAAGTGTTTCATTTCCTAATCTAATTCCCTCAGCATCACCCGACTTAATTCGACTACATTCCATTATCCTCGTTTAGCTTTTGTTGATGTTCATCTTATATCCTCCTTTCAAGACACTATCCATTCCGTTCAGCTGCTCTCCCAGGTCCTTTGCTGTCTCTGACAGAATTGCAATGTCATCGGCGAACCTCAAAGTTTTTATTTCTTCACCATGGATTTTAATACCTACTCCGAATTTTTCTTTTGTTTCATTCACTACTTGCTCAACATACAGATTGAATAACACCGGGAATAGGCTACAACACCGTCTCACTCCCTTCCCAACCACTGCCTCCCTATCATGCCCCTCGACTCTTGTAACTGCCATCTGGTTTCTGTACAAATTGCAAATAGCCTTTCGCTCCCTGTATTTTACCCTTGCCATCTTTAGAATTTGAAAGAGTATTGCAGTCAACATTGTCAAAAGCTTTCTCTAAGTCTACAAATGCTAGAAACGTAGGTTTTGCCTTTCCTTAATCTATTTTCTAAGATAAGTCGTAAGGTCAGTATTGCCTCACGTGTTCCAACATTTCTACGGAATCCAAACTGATTTTCCCCGAGGTCGGCTTCCAACAGTTTTTCCATTGTCTGTAAAGAATTCGCGATAGTATTTTGCAGCTGTGACTTATTAAACTGATAGTTCGGTAATTTTCACATCTGTCAACACCTGCTTTCTTTGGGATTGGAATTATTATATTCTTCTTGAAGTCTGAGGGTATTTCGCCTGTCTCATACATCTTGCTCACCAGATGGTAGAGTTTTGTCAGGGCTGGCTCTTTAAAGGCTATCAGTAGTTCTAATGGGATGTTGTCTACTTCCGGGGCCTTGTTTTGGCTTAGGTCTTTCAGTGCTCTGTCAAACTCTTCACGCAGTATCGTATCTCCCATTTCATCTTCATCCACGTCCTCTTCCATTTCCATAATATTGTTCTCAAGTACATCGCCCTTGTATAGACCCTCTATATACTCCTTCCACTTTTCTGCTTTCCCTTCTTTGCTTAGAACTGGGTTTCCATCTGAGCTCTTGATATTCATGCAAGTCGTTCTCTTTTCTCCAAAGGTCTCTTTAATTTTGCTGTAGGCAGTATCTATCTTACCCCTAGTGAGATAAGCCTCTACATCCTTACATTTGTCCTCTAGCCGTCCCTGCTTAACCATTTTGCACTTCACTTATAGGATAACCGCGCGAAATTGTGATTTATTATTACAAATTTAAGTTTTTTATTTGACTCACCCTCGTAGTATATGTTGTCACACTGCCATACGGCATGTGATGCTATTTTATGGGAACATCGTAGTTTGTGGTTATACCTCATTGTGACTCTCACTAATTTCCTACAGTTCTGCTTCAACAGCACTTTGCCTAATTTTATTTCTGTATGTTTTTTACTGTTCGCACAACGCCAGACCGAAAACCAGTAGAACACTTTTGTTAAGACTTTGAACGTCAACGTTGCTCAGAATTCCTTCGTCCTAAATCACTGTCTACTCTGGCTTCGGCTCTTGAGAAAGAATGGACTGCCATTCCCCCACAGGGATTCAGAAATTTGACTGAAACTGTTCCCAGCAGATTCAAGGCTTGCGCATGAAAGGCAGCAGAACTTCTGTTTCTAACACAGCTGTGGAATATGTACTGAATTTAAACATAGTGACCTACGATGAATTTTCTTTGATTTTTTCAAAATAGTGATATGATGTTGGAAATAAACCACTATGGGCTTATCAGTTATGGTGTCAATATTAAAAATCTGTGGGTACCCTGATTTTAAAATTTAAGAAAACTAAACTTTCACGTATGTTAGTCGAGCTGTAGACAGTCTCTACCGTCTTCGATCTCAACACTGGCTTGAATTCCATTTGACTGAGCAACATGTTCCATAACAGTACTTACGAGATGAGAAAAACTACAAAAGATTCATCTTTGTGTAGGATTTGCCCTACTTTTGAAATGTGGCAGACTGCCAGAGAGAATATGTAATCTACACCAATGTGGGAGTTTGACTTGTGAATGGTCGGAAGGAAAGATTGATTCATTCCCACATTTGTACCGTCAATCATTTGTTCCGTCATTTCTTTGTTCATTCATTTATTCATTACTTAATTCCAAACTTAAATTAGTATCTGATGGTGACCCACTGTCACTATCATTCAATTATACCTAAATGATTACACATCTGCCTGTACATGACTGCTACAATCAACAGACAGGTCGTTGATGCTACCATATGTTTACCCTTTGCCATTGGAGAGAGGACGAGGGCGTGGGTGGACCAGCCGCCAGCGCTGCACCCGAAGATGGTGACGTTGTCGGGGTCGCCTCCGAAGCTGGAGATGTTGTCCCGAACCCAGTGCAGCGCCAACACCTGGTCCTTGAAGCCCATGTTACCAGGAACCACGTCGTCCCCTGTACTCAGGAAGCCTGCAACAAAGTGAATACATACAATGCTGGTCGTTAAAGTTGTGACACGTGTAAGATAGCAAACGATACCAGTGTAGCAGCAAGAATGCATGATTACACTACTGTCCATTAAAATTGCTACACCACGAAGATGACGTGCTACAGACGCGAAACTTAACCGAAAGGAAGAAGATGCTGTGATATGCAAATGATTAGCTTTTCAGAGGATTCACACAAGGTTGGCGCCGTTGGCGACACCTACAACGTGCTGACATGAGGAAAGTTTCCAACCGATTGCTCATACACAAACAGCAGTTGAACGGCGTTCCCTGGTGATACGTTGTTGTGATGCCTCGTGTAAGAAGGAGAAATGCGTACCATCACGTTTCCGACTTTGATAAAGGTCGGATTGTAGCCTATCGCGATTGTGGTTTAACGTATCGCGACATTGCTGCTCGCGTTGGTCGAGATCCAATGACTGCTAGCAGAATATGGAATCGGTGGGTTCAGGAGTGTAATACGGAACGCCGTGCTGTATCCCAACGGCCTCGTATCACTAGCAGTCGTGATGACAGGCATCTTATCCGCATGACTGTAACGGATCGTGCAGCCATGTCTCGATCCCTGAGTCAACAGATGGGGACGTTTGCAAGACAACAACCATCTGCACTAACAGTCCTATGACGTTTGCAGCAGCATGGACTATCAGCTCGAAGACCATGGCTGCGATTACCCTTGACGCTGCACCACAGACTGGAGCGCCTGCGATGTTGTACTCAACGACGAACCTGGGTGCACGAATGGCAAAACGTCATATATTTTCGGATGAATCCAGGTTCTGTTTACAACATCATGATGGTCGCATCCGTGTTTGGCGACATCGCGGTTAAAGCACATTGGAAGCGTGCATTCGTCATCTGCGTACTGGCGTATAACCCGGCGTCATGGTATGGGGTGCCATTGGTTACACGTCTCGGTCACCTCTTGTTCGCATTGACGGCACTTTGAACAGTGGACGTTACATTTCAGATGTGTTATGACCCGTGGCTCTACCCTTTATTCGATCTCTGCGAAACCTTACATTTCAGGAGGATAATGCACGACAGAATGTTGCAGGGTCTTGTACGGACCTTTCTGGATACAGAAAATGTTAAACTGCTGCCCTGGCCAGCACATTCTCCAGATCTATCACCAATTGAAAACGTCTGGTCAATGGTAGCCGAGCAACTGGCTCGTCACAATACGTCACTCAATACTCTTGATGAACTGTGGTATAGTGTTGAAGCTGCATGGGCAGCTGTACCTGTACACGCCATCCAAGCTCTGTTTGACTCAATGCCCAGGCGTATCAAGGCCGTTATTACGGTCAGAGGTGATTTTTCTGGATACTGATTTCTCAGAATGTATGCACCCAAATTGCGTGAAAATGTAATGACATGTCAGTTCTAGTATAATATATTGGTCCAATGAATACCCGTTTACCATCTATATTTCTTCTTGGTGTAGCAATTTTAATGGCCAGTAATGTAAAGTTGCAGCTAATCTGGGATATATATGGTGAGAAAATTCAGTACACAGATCTGGCATCCAGCAATAATATCTTCATCCCATCTAAGCATCGACTCGAATTTTTCTTGTACGACAGATAAATATATGGCATTCAATACTATTCCGACTACGAGAGGTATCCAGAAAGCAGATTTGTTTTCACCTGCAGCAACAATGGGTGTTGTCTGAGCGTTTGTCCGTTCAGTCGGCATCCAGCCATGCCAACGTGAGGAATCTGTCGTTTCCAATTACTTCACAATAAAAGTTTTACACTGATGTACACTGTTAGTATGAGTGACATAAAAGTAGATATATTAGGTGTTGCGAAACAACTCAAATCACTTAAGAAAGGTAAGTCTTCTGGTCCAGATGGTATACCAATCAGGTTCCTTTCAGAGTATGGAGACACAATAGCAATCATACACAAACGCTCACTCGACGAAAGGTCTGTTCCTAAAGCCTGGAAAGTAGCACAGGTCATACCAATATTCAAGAAAGGAAACACGAGTAACCCATTGAATTACAGACCCATATCACTGACCTCAATTTGCAGTAGGATTTTGGAGCATATACTGTACTCGAACATTATGAATCACCTTGAAGAAAATAACTTATTGATACATAACCAACACGGATTCAGAAAATATCGTTCTTGTGCAACGCAGCTAGCTCTTTATTCCCATGAAGTAATGAGTGCTGTCGACAAGGGATCTCAGATCGATTCCATATTCGTAGATTTCCAAAAGGCTTTTGATACCGTTCCTCACAAGCGACTATTAATCAAGGTGCGTGCATATTGGAGTATCGTCTCAGTTATGTGACTGGATTCGTGGTTTCCTCTCAGAGAGGTCACAGTTCGTAGCAATAGACGGTAAATCATCGAGTAGAACAGAAATAATTTCTGGCGTTCCGCAAGGTAATTTCGTAGGCCCTCTGCTTTTCCTGATTTACATAAATGATCTAGGTGATAATCTCAGCAGCCGCTTTTGATTGTTTGCAGATGACGCTGTAATTTACCGTCTTGTAAAATCATCAAACGATCAATTCCAATTACAAAATGATCTAGAGAGAACTTCTGTATGGTGCGAAAAGTGGCAATTGGCACTAAACAAAGAAAAGTGCGAGGTCATCCACATGGGTACTAAAAGAAATCCGATAAATTTTGGGTATACGATAAATCGCACAAATCTAAGGGCTGTCAATTCGACTAAATAACTAGGAATTACAATTATGAGCAACTCAAGTTGGAAAGACCACATAGATAATACTGTGGGGAAGGCGAAATAAAGACTGCGCTTTGTTGGCAGAACACTTAGAAGATGCGGCAAACCCACTAAAGAGACAGCCTACATTACACTTGTCCGTCCTCTGCTGGAATATTGCTGCTCGGTGTGGGATCCTTACCAGGTTGGATTGACGGAGGACATCGAAAAAGTGCAAAGAAGGGCAGCTCGTTTCGTGTTTTCGCGCAATAAGGGTGAGAGTGTCACTGATATGATACGCGAGTTGGGGTGGCAGTCACTGAAACAAAGGCGGTCTCCTTTCAAAAATGGCTCTGAGCACTATGGGACTTAAAATATGAGGTCATCAGTCCCCTAGAACTTAGAACTATTTAAATCTAACTAACCTAAGGACATCACACACATCCATGCCCTAGGCAGGACTCGAACCTGCGACCGTAGCGGTCACGCGGTTCCAGACTGAAGCGCCTAGAACCGCTCGGCCACACAGGCCGGCGCGGTGTCCTTTGCCGCGCGATCTATTTACGAAATTTCAATCACCAGCTTTCTCTTCTGAATGCGAAAATATTTTGTTGACACCCACCTACTGAAGGAGAAATGATCATCATAATAAAATAACAGAAATCAGAGCTCTAACGGAAAGATTTAGGTGTTCCTTTTTCCCACGCGCCATTCGAGAGTGGAATGGTAGAGAAGTAGTATGAAAATGGTTCGATGAACCTTCTGCCAGGCACTTAAGTGTGAATTGCAGAGTAATCATGTAGATGTACATGTAGGTGACAAAATTCATGGGGCAGCGATGTGGCCGTGCGGTTCTAGGTGCTACAGTCTGGAACCGCGAGACCGCTACGGTCACAGGTTCAAATCCTGCCTCGGGCATGGATGTGTGTGATTTCCTTAGGTTAGTTAGGTTTAAGTAGTTCTAAGTTCTAGGGGACTGATGACCACAGATGTTAAGTCCCATAGTACTCAGAGCCATTATGTGATCTACCCATCTAATCTTCAGCATTCTTCTGTAGCACCAAATTTCGAAAGCTTCTATTCTCTTCTTGTCCAAACTATTTGTCGTCCACGTTTCACTTCCATACATGGCTACACTCCATACAAATACTTTCAGAAACGACTTCCTGAATTTAAATCTATACTCGATGTTAACAAATATCTCTTCTTCAGAAACGCTTTCCTTGCCATTGCCAGCCTACATTTTATATCCTCTCTACTTCGACCATAATCAGTTATTTTGCTCCCCAAATACCGAAATTCCTTTACTACTTTAAGTGTTTCATTTCCTAATCTCATTCCCTCAGCATCATCAGACTTAATTCGACTACATTCCATTATCCTCGTTTTGCTTTTGTTGATGTTCCTCTTATATCCCCTTTCAAGACACTATCCATTCCGTTCAACTACTCTTCCAAGTCCTTTGCTGTCTCTGACAGAATTACAATGTCATTGGTGAACCTCAAAGTTCTTATTTCTTCTCCATGGATTTTAATTCCTACTCCGAATTTTTCTTTTGTTTCATTCACTACTTGCTCAATATACACATTGAATAACACCGGGGATAGGCTACAACACTGTCTCACTCCCTTCCCAACCACTGCTTCCCTATCATGCCCCTCGACTCTTGTAACTGGCATCTGGTTTCTGTACAAATTGTAAATAGGCTTCTCGCTCCCTGTATTTTACCCCTGCCACCTTTAGAATTTGAAAGAGAGTATTCCAGTTAACATTGTCAAAAGCTTTCTCTAGGTCTACAAACGCTAGAAACGTAGGTTTGCCTTTCCTTAATCTAGCTTCTAAGATAAGTCGTAGGGTCAGTATTGCCTCACGTCTTCCAATATTTCTACGGAATCCAAACTGATCTTCCCCGAGGTCGGCTTCTACTGGTTTTTCCATTCGTCTGTAAAGGATTCGCGTTAGAATTTTGCAGCTGTGGCTTATTAAACTGATTTTTCGGTAATTTTCACATCTTTCAACATCTGCTTTCTTTGGGATTGGAATTATTATATTCTTTTTGAAGTCTGAGGGTATTTCACCTGTCTCATACATCTTGCTCACCAGATGGTAGAGTTTTGTCAGGACTGGCTCTTCCAAAGCTGTCAGTAGTTCTAATGGAATGTTGTCTACTCCCGGTGCCTTGTTTCGACTCAGTTCTTTCAGTGCTGTGTCAAACTCTTCACGCAGTATCATATCTCCCATTTCATCTTCATCTACATCCTCTTCTATTTCCATGATATTGTCCTCAAGTACATCGCCCTTGTATAGACCCTCTACATACTCCTTCCACCTTTCTGCTTCCCCTTCTTTGCTTAGAACTGGGTTTCCATCTGAGCTCTTGATATTCATACAAGAGGTTCTCTTTTCTCCAAAGGTCTCTTTAATTTTCCTGTAGGCAGTATCTATCTTACCCCTAGTGAGATAAACCTCTACATTTTTACATTTGTCCTCTAGCCATCCCTGCTTAGCCATTTTGCACTTCCTGTCGATCTCATTTTTGAGACGTTTGTATTCCTTTTTGCCTGCTTCATTTACTGCATTTTTATATTTTCTCCTTTCATCAATTACACTCAATATTTCTTCTGTTACCCAAGGATTTCCACTAGCCCTCGTCTTCTTACCTACTTGATCCTCTGCTGCCTTCACTACTTCATCTCTCAAAGTTACCCATTCTTCTTCTACTGTATTTCCGAAACTTCGCTAATTTTGATTTCAGTTCTTAATCTAGCTTCCAATGTCTTTGTTATCGTAGCACGTGGTAAATACGTGTCTGAGAACCTTACGTTCGCAGGTCGTGTCTCATAGTAATGCATCCTGACTAATTTGGTTAATTTAGGCATAATTTTTGTTTGTGATGACCACTTGTTAGCGCATTGTGACAATCGTTACATGTCATAGTTATTCTCGGCGTAAAACTTCCAAATTAGTTTCATAATTTCGTGAACGGTGCAATTATTAACAGTTCATTTTTATCAATGAATTCTTGTTCACTTGTTTCGGGTACTGAAGCCAAGTGATCGACTGTTTGCTGACCATGTGCATACTGGTGAGGTTTTTCCTTTACTCTTATATTTGTCTTGAATCTGTATGACAAGTGCACATGGGCGTGAATGTCGCTATTGAAAGATTCTTCTGACCCTTCCATAATTAACGAACAATCCTGCCGGGGTCTCCAAAACCCAGTTGTAAATGTAATTTCATAGCTCAGCCGAGAAGGATATTAAGAACAGCAACCATCACCCATTTATTAGTTATTTAGCTTAATAGTTTGTTTAGTTGAGTCTTGAATATACGTGATATTTTTACAAGAGCACATATTTAATATTTAATACGAGGATTGCCGCACGGGATTAGCCGAGCGGTCTTAGGCGCTGCAGTCATGGACTGTGCGGCTGGTCCCGGGGGAGGTTCGGGTCCTCCCTCGGGCATGGGTGTGTGTGTTTGTCCTTAGGATACTTTAGGTTAAGTAGTGTGTAAGTTTGGGGACTGATGACCTTAGCAGTTAAGTCCCATAGGATGTCACACACACGTAATACGAGGATTGGATCTTTAATGGAGGCAACTATTTATTTACAGCTGGTACAAAATAGATACGTGTTTCAAAGTAGTCACCAGCATAGTGTATAAGCTGTTGCCAGCGATGTGGAAGTCGTAGGATACTCTTAGCGGTGCCAGTTGTGTTGACAGTTGAATCAGCGCGGTCTATTGCCAGACGAATTCGTAACAGTTCTGAAGCGAATGCCCTCAAGTGTTTCTGTCTGTATCAGATATGGGCAACCACTGGTCACCCGTGAGCCTGAATGTTCAAATGGTTCACATGGCTCTGAGCACTATGGGACTTAACTTCTGAGGTCATCAGTCCCCTAGAACTTAGAACTACTTAAACCTAACTAAGCTAAGGACATCACACACATATATGCCCGAGGCAGGATTCGAACTTGCGACCGTAGCAGTCGCGCGGTTCCGGACTGAAGCACCTACAACCGCTTGGCCACAGAGCCCGGCCCTATCGCAACAAATAATGCCTGAAAAAAATAACGTTTTCAAAGTACATTCATTTTATGTTCACCCCATCTTCAGATGTTTACATTACGAGTTTCAAGATTTTAAACATGGCTGAAACATCAACTGTTGAAATTCTTCACGGTAAATGATGACAACCAAAGCAGTTGTGGATAAAGATTTATTAAAATTCTTGACCAATGTTTCGGTATATATAAATATACCTTCATCAGAATGCAATGGAGATAAATAAAACAATTGTGCCAAAGGCGTCGTCAGTAGTTAAGACATCAGCCGTGAGCCTGAATCACACAATTACTTAAATTCGCGGGCCACCTCGTTAAGTGGCGCTCCTACCGTGAAAACATTTACGCACCGTGAACACTGTTTCTTTACTTACGACTTTTTACAACAGCTTTCTTAAAAACATCCGATAGTATACAAACTATGTTCTCGACACGTAAATATATGTAAACTTCTGAAGACGGGCTGCCAGGGTATCTCGAAATATCATGAAAAAATAAGCGCCCATACAAGCAAGTAATTGAAATTACTTTATTATACGAGGGTTGGAACTTTAATAGTGGCAACTATTTATTTACAGCTCGTACAAAATAGATACGTGTTTCAGTATTGTACTGACCTTAAAAGTAGTCACCAGTATTGTGTACAACCCGTTGCCAGCGATGTGGAAGTCGTAGGATATTTCTTAGCAGTGCCAGTTGTGTTGACAGTTCGAGCGACGCGGTCTGTTGCCCGACGAATTTGTAGCAGTTCTGAAGCGAATGCCGTAAAGTGTTTCCTTCAGTTTAGAAATCGAGTTGAACTCACGAGGGCTTAAGTCAGGGGAGTGCAGTAGGTGGTTTAGCACTTAGCAGCTCCATCAGTCAAACAAATCAGTAACAGCTAACACTGTACGTGCTTGAGCATTGTCCTGCAAAATGATGGTCAGGTCCTGCAGAAAGTGTCATCATTTCTGTCTCTATGCTGTTCATTTTTGGAACAAAAGCTGCGACGTTCCTTCCGTATGAGCGATGACGACAACTTGGAATCGGAGTTGAAGTTTTTAAAGAGGACAGGGCTTTTAGGCGGAATATAAACCACGCTAATAAAAATGACGAGGAACCGCCTTCTCACTCCGTTAGGTTACCTTTCGTCTCTGGGCTCACTGACTGCATAAGCAGAATTCTAGAGAAAAACGGTATGCGAACATCTTTCTTTAGTCAAAGCAAAGTAAAAGATTTTTTTCTGACGAAAAACCGATGCACCTGACAGTCTCCACATTGCAGGTGTCTATCGAGTGACATGTGGCTGCGGCACAGTCTATATAGGCGAAACGGGAAGAACTGTTAGGGAAAGCTTTAACGAACACGAACGACACACGCCACTAAAACAAAATGTAAAATCGGCAGTAGCGGAACATCATGAGAACTGTGGCTCTGACATCGATTTAAATGACGTACGTATGCTGGCGAAGGTTCGAGAAGCGGGTGAAATTTCCAAGAATGCATGTAATTTGAATAGAGGGGACGGCTATAGGGTTCCAGCATCTTCGCTTCCCGCCATCAAGGAAGAAAATACGCGGCCACGGCGTGCGAGCGACAGAAACAACGCGCTGCAGGTCGCCTCGGCGGAGAAAAATATTATGCGTAAACATTCCCCCTCTCCAGCTCTGTCCGTTTCGCATGTAGCCAATGATGACGGCCAAACAATAGCAGTAGGAGGAACTTCAGCCAGCATCCATTCTCCAGCGGAAGTGTGGAATAGTGCCTTTCTATCCAATGACGATGGGCCACCAATAGTATCCACAAGAGTTTAGCGAATAACGCCCCGTCTTGTGCGTAAGTGGAGGAATATTAGCCTATGACGATGGCCCACCAACGGTAGCCACAATAATTTTAACCAATACTCCCACTTCTGCAGCACGAACGCGGGAAAACTCCCCTTTATAAGAGAACGCGACGCTAGTCTCTGGACATCGGAAGATCCTGAAGAAGGTCCCAGCAGAGGGGTCGAAATGTCGATTATTTTTAGAGGAAATATGACGCGGCCTAACAACCCAGAAGATTTTAACTTTAGTGACAAAGGCCACGAAAGCCTGCAGACTTACATAAGTGACATCTTGTTTGCACCTGTAAGTGAAATATATTAAGTTACTTTCTGAATCATCCTCGTATATCCGAGCATATAGTGTGGAGCTTGTCAATTTGACATTTGTTGTATGCTGCCCATACGTGTCGCCACATGCCGCAGTTTGAAAGGCCAGCATAGCAGATATGTGTGGAACTAATACAATATAAAGTTCCCATCGGTTTCTTCCTGTATAATTAATACATAAAAACTTGATTCCGTGTAATATTATCTACTTTTTGTGTGGCGTATACCTGTTTAGAAGTACATTATTTTCATTTGTTGAGTTTACACCGCTTGTTCTCTGCTTGTCTGCGACATGTCTTACACTCCTGGAAATTGAAATAAGAACACCGTGAATTCATTGTCCCAGGAAGGGGAAACTTTATTGACACATTCCTGGGGTCAGATACATCACATGATCACACTGACAGAACCACAGGCACATAGACACAGGCAACAGAGCATGCACAATGTCGGCACTAGTACAGTGTATATCAACCTTTCGCAGCAATGCAGGCTGCTATTCTCCCGTGGAGACGATCGTAGAGATGCTGGATGTAGTCCTGTGGAACGGCTTGCCATGCCATTTCCACCTGGCGCCTCAGTTGGACCAGCGTTCGTGCTGGACGTGCAGACCGCGTGAGACGACGCTTCATCCAGTCCCAAACATGCTCAATGGGGGACAGATCCGGAGATCTTGCTGGCCAGGGTAGTTGACTTACACCTTCTAGAGCACGTTGGGTGGCACGGGATACATGCGGACGTGCATTGTCTTGTTGGAACAGCAAGTTCCCTTGCCGGTCTAGGAATGGTAGAACGATAGGTTCGATGACGGTTTGGATGTACCGTGCACTATTCAGTGCCCCTCGACGATCACCAGTGGTGTACGGCCAGTGTAGGAGATCGCTCCCCACACCATGATGCCGGGTGTTGGCCCTGTGTGCCTCGGTCGTATGCAGTCCTGATTGTGGCGCTCACCTGCACGGCGCCAAACACGCATACGACCATCATTGGCACCAAGGCAGAAGCGACTCTCATCGCTGAAGACGACACGTCTCCATTCGTCCCTCCATTCACGCCTGTCGCGACACCACTGGAGGCGGGCTGCACGATGTTGGGGCGTGAGCGGAAGACGGCCTAACGGTGTGCGGGACCGTAGCCCAGCTTCATGGAGACGGTTGCGAATGGTCCTCGCCGATACCCCAGGAGCAACAGTGTCCCTAATTTGCTGGGAAGTGGCAGTGCGGTCCCCTACGGCACTGCGTAGGATCCTACGGTCTAGGCGTGCATCCGTGCGTCGCTGCGGTCCGGTCCCAGGTCGACGGGCACGTGCACCTTCCGCCGACCACTGGCGACAACATCGATGTACTGTGGAGACCTCACGCCCCACGTGTTGAGCAATTCGGCGGTACGTCCTCCCGGCCTCCCGCATGCCCACTATACGCCCTCGTTCAAAGTCCGTCAACTGCACATACGGTTCACGTCCACGCTGTCGCGGCATGCTACCAGTGTTAAAGACTGCGATGGAGCTCCGTATGCCACGGCAAACTGGCTGACACTGACGGCGGCGGTGCACAAATGCTGCGCAGCTAGCGCCATTCGACGACCAACACCGCGGTTCCTGGTGTGTCCGCTGTGCCATGCGTGTGATCATTGCTTGTACAGCCCTCTCGCAGTGTCCGGAGCAAGTATGGTGGGTCTGACACACCGGTGTCAATGTGTTCTTTTTTCCATTTCCAGGAGTGTATAAAAACATGTTGTAGTCGTAATATATCGCGTGGCGCATTCAAAGGTAATCTGCCTCCCCACTGAATGCGAATGCAATATTCAGACTTCTGAAATAAACAGCTACAACAGTGGGGAGTTTTATGCAATAATCGATTAATAGCATTCCTCTGTCGGCATTTCCGTTTACTTTATCGGTAATATTAGACGTTTCTCTTTGCGGTCTGCAAAATGACTTTCTCGGTAGTAGAAAGAATTGAAATTATGGAAACATATGTAAAAACAGGTTCGATTGAGGAAACTCGAGAAATTTTCGGGGTCAAGTACCCGGATAGAGGATGTTGTGGCTAGAGCAAACCAAAGACTGCGATTCACTGGCAGAACACTTAGAAGCTGCAACAGATCTACTAAAGAGACTGCTTACACTACACTTGTCCGCCCTATTCTGGAGTATTGCTGTGCGGTGTGGGATCCGTACCAAATGGGACTGACGGATGATATTGAAATGCTCAAAGAAGGGCGGCTCGTTTTGCATTATCGCGAAATGGGGGAGATAGTGCCACAGACATAATACGTGAATTGGACTGGTAATCATTAAAACAAAGGCGTTTTTCGTTGTGACGGGATCTTCTCACGAAATTTCAATCACCCGGTTTCTCCTCCGATTGCGAAAACGTTCTGTTGGCACCCACCTACATAAGGAGAAATGATCATCACAATAAAATAAGGGAAATCAGGGCTCGCACAGAAAAAGTTAAGTGCTCGTTTTTCCCGCGCGCCATTCGAGAGTGGAAGGGTAGAGAGACAGTTTGAAGGTGGTTCATTGAACCCTCTGCCAGGCACTTAATTGTGAATAGAAGAGTAATACGTAAATGTAGATGTAGATGTACCAGCAAATAGAGCAATAAAGAGTCTGCATAAAAATTGGCGCACCAAAGATCCATGCAAAATGTAAAAGAACACAGTTTTGCTTCAGTTCGCACACCATAAGTTAATGCAGACATTCGCTGAAGAATTATTCAGAACCCAAAGAAGTCTACACGTAAACTGGCCAGCAGCCGCATGAAAGTTGGACGAGTTGCCAGGGAATACTGAAAAGTCTTAATTTGAAGCCATATCGTATAACGGTTGTGCAGCAATTACAGAAGGATGACAGTCATAAACGTGTAGATTACTGCAGCTGGCTTTTGAATAACATAAACGATGTGATTCTTCAGTTTCTCCCGGCGTATTTGTTGCTCGAACAGTCCACGGGTTAATAGTGTCCAACGGGCACAATATTTCGGCGATCAGACATGTGGCCATCGTCAGGTGCGCTGACGAACTGAGCTCCTGAGGGCGGGCAGCCGATTTAAATCCCTTCCCCTCACGAGGCGTTCTCTCCGCGGTCCGCGCCCGTGGTCGGTGACGCGCTGGCGTCGGCGTCTGTGGTGGCGACAGTGTAATGGGCTCGTCCGCGCTAGCCGCCCGTTAGTTTACTTTGCTGAGCGTCTTTTTATGGTAATTAGACTCAAAGATGGTTACCACACCCTGCTGAGGTCGTAGCCGCAATCTGGGTTGATGAGTTCGTCCCTGGTACGAATTTTGATAGCCCCTCTAACGACGCTGTCCCAGTATTTAGATGTCTGTGCCAGGACACTGGTTTATTGGTAGCCCATTTCGTGATATTCGGACAAACAGTGCTCTGCTACCGCCGACTTATTTGGATGTTTCAGTCGAGTGTGCCTTTGATGTTCTCGGCAACGATCTTCGATGGTGCGTACTGTCTGTCCAAAATAAGTCTTCCCACATTGACACGGAATCTGGTATACGCCGGCCTTCTGTAAACCGAGATCGTCTTTGACACTTCCCAATAATTCTCGCGTTTTATTTGGTGGGCAAAAGACAGTTCCTACTCGGTGTTTCCTCAATATTCGTCCTGCGCCAGTATACGGTACACAGGGTGTTACAAAAAGGTACGGCCAAACTTTCAGGAAACATTCCTCACACACAAATAAAGAAAAGATGTTATGCGGACATTGTGGTGTCACCGCCAGACACCACACTTGCTAGGTGGTAGCCTTTAAATCGGCCGCGGTCCGGTAGTATACGTCGGATCCGCGTGTCGCCACTATCAGTGATTGCAGACCGAGCGCCGCCACACGGCAGGTCTAGGCTAGAGAGACTCCCTAGCACTCGCCCCAGTTGTACAGCCGACTTTGCTAGCGATGGTTCACTGCCTACTTACGTTCTCATTTGCCGAGACGATAGTTTAGCATAGCCTTCAGCTACGTCACTTGCCACGACCTAGCAAGGCACCATTATCAGTTACTATTGATCTTGTGAATCGTGTACCGTCAGACCGACGTTCACCATTAACGGATTAAAGTTAAGTATTCCACCAGCTACGTCCTTTTTTCTAAATTCTAATTTCCATCCTGTTCCAGACGTCACGCCAGCCTGCGTGAGCTAAAACGCGTGCCTTTCGGCCTCCTCTAGTAACACGGTGTTGGCTCTCCTACCAACCACAACAGACATGTGTCCGGAAACGCTTAATTTCCATGTTAGAGCTCATTTTAGTTTCGTCAGTATATACTATACTTCCTCGATTCACCGCCAGTTGGCCCAATTGAAGGAAGGTAATGTTGACTTCGGTGCTTGTGTTGACATGCGACTCATTGCTCTACAGTACTAGCATCAAGCACATCAGTACGTAGCATCAACAGGTTAGTGTTCATCACAAACGTGGTTTTGCAGTCAGTGCAATGTTTACAAATGCGGAGTTGGCAGATGCCCATTTGATGTATGGATTAGCACGGGGCAATAGTCGTGGCGTGGTACGTTCGTATCGAGACAGATTTCCAGAACGAAGGTGTCCCGACAGGAAGACGTTCGAAGCAATTGATCGGCGTCTTAAGGAGCACGGAACATTCCAGCCTATGACTCGCGACTGGGGAAGACCTAGAACGACGAGGACACCTGCAATGGACGAGGCAATTCTTCGTGCAGTTGACGATAACCCAAATGTCAGCGTCAGAGAAGTTGCTGCTGTACAACGTAACGTTGTCCACGTCACTGTATGGAGAGTGCTACGGGGGAACCAGTTGTTTCCGTACCATGTACAGCGTGTGCAGGCACCATCAGCAGCTGATTGGCCTCCACGGGTACACTTCTGCGAATGGTTCATCCAACAATGTGTCAATCCTCATTTCAGTGCAAATGTTCTCTTTACGGATGAGGCTTCATTCCAACGTGATCAAATTGTAAATTTTCACAATCAACATGTGTGGGCGGACGAGAATCCGCACGCAATTGTGCAATCGCGTCATCAACACAGGTTTTCTGTGGTGATGTCTTGATTGGGCCCCATGTTCTTCCACCTACGCTCAATGGAGCACGTTATCATGATTTCATACGGGATACTCTACCTGTGATGCTAGGACATGTGCCTCAACAAGTACGACACAACATGTGGTTCATGCACGATGGAGCTCCTGCACATTTCAGTCGAAATGTTCGTACGCTTCTCAACAACAGATTCGGTGACTAATGGATTTGTAGACGCGTGGCCTCCACGCTCTCCTGACCTCAACCGGACATTTTGAACATTTCCTGTAACAAAGTGTTTGAAGTCACGCTGGTACGTTCTGTTGCTGTGTGTTTCCATTCCATGATTAATGTGATTTGAAGAGAAGTAATAAAATGAGCTCTAACATGGAAAGTAAGCGTTTCCGGCCACGTGTCCACATACATTCCTGGAAATTGAAATAAGAACACCGTGAATTCATTGTCCCAGGAAGGGGAAACTTTATTGACACATTCCTGGGGTCAGATACATCACATGATCACACTGACAGAACCACAGGCACATAGACACAGGCAACAGAGCATGCACAATGTCGGCACTAGTACAGTGTATATCCACCTTTCGCAGCAATGCAGGCTGCTATTCTCCCGTGGAGACGATCGTAGAGATGCTGGATGTAGTCCTGTGGAACGGCTTGCCATGCCATTTCCACCTGGCGCCTCAGTTGGACCAGCGTTCGTGCTGGACGTGCAGACCGCGTGAGACGACGCTTCATCCAGTCCCAAACATGCTCAATGGGGGACAGATCCGGAGATCTTGCTGGCCAGGGTAGTTGACTTACACCTTCTAGAGCACGTTGGGTGGCACGGGATACATGCGGACGTGCATTGTCCTGTTGGAACAGCAAGTTCCCTTGCCGGTCTAGGAATGGTAGAACGATGGGTTCGATGACGGTTTCGATGTACCGTGCACTATTCAGTGTCCCCTCGACGATCACCAGTGGTGTACGGCCAGTGTAGGAGATCGCTCCCCACACCATGATGCCGGGTGTTGGCCCTGTGTGCCTCGGTCGTATGCAGTCCTGATTGTGGCGCTCACCTGCACGGCGCCAAACACGCATACGACCATCATTGGCACCAAGGCAGAAGCGACTCTCATCGCTGAAGACGACACGTCTCCATTCGTCCCTCCATTCACGCCTGTCGCGACACCACTGGAGGCGGGCTGCACGATGTTGGGTCGTGAGCGGAAGACGGCCTAACGGTGTGCGGGACCGTAGCCCAGCTTCATGGAGACGGTTGCGAATGGTCCTCGCCGATACCCCAGGAGCAACAGTGTCCCTAATTTGCTGGGAAGTGGCGGTGCGGTCCCCTACGGCACTGCGTAAGATCCTACGGTCTTGGCGTGCATCCGTGCGTCGCTGCGGTCCGGTCCCAGGTCGACGGGCACGTGCACCTTCCGCCGACCACTGGCGACAACATCGATGTACTGTGGAGACCTCACGCCCCACGTGTTGAGCAATTCGGCGGTACGTCCACCCGGCCTCCCGCATGCCCACTATACGCCCTCGCTCAAAGTCCGTCAACTGCACATACGGTTCACGTCCACGCTGTCGCGGCATGCTACCAGTGTTAAAGACTGCGATGGAGCTCCGTATGCCACGGCAAACTGGCTGACACTGACGGCGGCGGTGCACAAATGCTGCGCAGCTAGCGCCATTCGACGGCCAACACCGCGGTTCCTGGTGTGTCCGCTGTGCCGTGCGTGTGATCATTGCTTGTACAGCCCTCTCGCAGTGTCCGGAGCAAGTATGGTGGGTCTGACACACCGGTGTCAGTGTGTTCTTTTTTCCATTTCCAGGAGTGTATTTTCTTTCTTTGTGTGTGAGGAATGTGTCCTGAAAGTTTGGCCGTACCTTTTTGTAATACCCTGTATAGGCAGTGGCTATCTCTTTCTCCGTGACTTCTTCCGTCTCCACACGCTGTACTGTAGAGGTGGGGTGGAGAGCGCGTCTCATCTGCCATTCCGAGTACCCGTTTTTCCGGAATACAGTTTTTAGGTGTTCCAGCTCTTTGGGCAGACTCTCTGCGTCAGAGATGGTGCGCGCCCTGTGCGCCAGTGTTTTTAGCACCGCATTTCTCTGCGCAGGGTGGTGGCAGCTATCTGCTTGCAAATACAGGTCGGTGTGCGTTTTCTTCCTGTATAGCCCGTGGCCTTGGGTGCTATCCGCTCTTCTTACGATCATGATGTTCAGGAATGGTAATCTTCCTTCTGCTTCGGTCTCCATAGTGATTTTGATGTTCGGGTGTATGGCGTTCAGGTGTCTAAGGAAGTCTAGGAGCTTGTCCCTTCCATGGGGCTCGATCACGAACGTGTCATCCACGTAACGTAGAAAACAAATAGGTTTCCATTTGGATGACGCCAAAGCTTCCTCCCAAAAGTACTCCATATAGAAATTCACGACCACAGGGTAGAGTGGGCTCGTCATTCCGACTCCTTCTGTTTGTTCATAGAAAGAGAAAATACGTGGAGGTCAGAATGTGCTTGAAAAGGTCGGTCGTCTTCTCGTCAAATTTCTGCGCAGTAAGCTCAACTGACTCGAAGAGGCACCCTGGTGAAAATCTCACCAGCATATCTGAGTATTTCCATCACATAATGAGTGATGGTTTCATTTTTCTAGTCATGTGAATTCATAAAACACGAAGTACTGGGCAACCAAGAACCCTAGCATTGTGTGTCAGCAACCAGTCTATGACGAAATAATCGGTGTTTGGTGCGTTGTAACGAGCAACATTAGACCTATATTTTTTTGACACGGTTGCATATAAAGAAATTTTTGATACATTTTATGCTCAGCTCACTGAATACTGCTTCTTACAACAGGATGGGACAACATACTGCACGCCTAACGTATCCCTGGAACGAGTCGACGATGTCTTCACTGAGGAGAAGTTGCAGCATTAGAAAATTGCACCGAAATGCAGGAAGATCTGCAGCGGATAGGCACTTGGGGCAGGGAGTGGCAACTGACCCTTACATAGACAAATGTAATGTATTGCGAATACATAGAAAGAAGGATCCTTTATTGTATGATTATATGATAGCGGAACAAACACTGGTAGCAGTTACTTCTGTAAAATATCTGGGAGTATGCGTACGGAACGATTTGAAGTGGAATGATCATATAAAATTGATTGTTGGTAAGGCGGGTACCAGGTTGAGATTCATTGGGAGAGTGCTTAGAAAATGTAGTCCATCAACAAAGGAGGTGGCTTACAAAACACTCGTTCGACCTATACTTGAGTATTGCTCATCAGTGTGGGATCCGTACCAGATCGGTCTGACGGAGGAGATAGAGAAGATCCAAAGAAGAGCGGCGCGTTTCGTCACAGGGTTATTTGGTAACCGTGATAGCGTTACGGAGATGTTTAATAAACTCAAGTGGCAGACTCTGCAAGAGAGGCGCTCTGCATCGCGGTGTAGCTTGCTGTCCAGGTTTCGAGGGTGCGTTTCTGGATGAGGTATCGAATATATTGCTTCCTCCTACTTATAGTTCCCGAGGAGATCACGGACGTAAAATTAGAGAGATTCGAGCGCGCACGGAGGCTTTCCGACAGTCGTTCTTCCCGCGAACCATACGCGAGTGGAAAAGGAAAGGGAGGTAATGACAGTGGCACGTAAAGTGCCCTCCGCGACACACCGTTGAGTGACTTGCGGAGTATAAATGTAGATGTAGATGTAGGATCGAAATGCCAGTAAACATTTATGGCCACCACATTCGTCGGACGTAGCAACATGTGATTTTCAGCTGCAAGGACATTTGAAGAACACGATCTATGAAATAAATCCACACCCAATACTTAACTGAAAGGCAACATCAGCCGTGAATTGCTGCCACTGATATCCGAACTTTACGCCGGGTGTATCTGAATATGATTAGATGTGCACAGCTCCCTATTGATGTTACAAGGAGTCACTCTCAACATCTTCTATAAATGTATTTTTCACTGTGTTTTTTATTCTAAATAAGTGGTAAGTTCATTTCAGTTCTTCGTTTCTGTAATTTCACTGTAGGTTATATGCTTTATACTGACACGGGCTACTCTCATCTGCGCCACCCTGTATTAGTAGATAACGTATTAGATTTACATGTTTATCGTATTTTGAGCTTAGTATAACACCAATAATGCTGAAAATAGATAACACAGAATCCCACAATTATGCAAGGTGTACAACTTTGCTTCCTCCGCTTTTTCACCAACATTTGAGGCTTTAATTAAACAAATTGGTTAGACATGTATCATTCAAAATATTTTCCATCGCTGGTCACTACTTTCTCCGATCTTTCGGCCTTTGTACGAATCCAGCGTCAAAAAACTTGTTCATCTTTTGAAGCGATCGACGAATCGATCCAATTTGTGACTTCTTCATGAGATCGGAAGTGTTGGTCAGCCAGGCCGTGCGCCATTGATCTAGACAGGTGGTAGTCAGAGGGAGCAGTGCCTGGAGAATACGGCGGGTGGGGCGGGGCTTCCCACTTTAACGTTCCCACGTACGTTTTGACCTCTTTTGCAACGTGGGGTGCAGCGTTGTCGTGCTGAGAAATAACTCTATCGTGCCTCTCGCTGTATTGCGGCCGTTTGTCTTTCAATGCTCTGCTCAGACGCATTAATTGCGTTCGATATCGAGCACCTGTGATTGTGTCACTTGGTTTTAACACCTCACAGTACACGACGCAGAGCTGGTCCCACCAAATGCAGAGCATGATCTTGGAGCCGTGAATATTCGGTTTGGTAGTCGACGTGGAAGCATGGCCAGGATATGCCCATGATTTTTTGCATTTAGGGTTATCTAATGAACCCATTTTTCGTCCCCTGTCACAATGCGATGCAGAAATCCCTTCAGTTTTTGCCTCTGAAGCAACTGTTCACAAACACACGAACGCTGTTCAACGTCTCTTGGTTTCAGCTTACACTGGACTCAAGTTCCTTCTCTCTGAATTCTGCTCATAGCCTCGAGACGTTTTGAAATGGCTTGCTGTGTCACTCCCGCTAATCGTGCCAATTCTTCTTGAGTTTGACGAGAGTCTTCACTCAGCAATGTCTCCAATTCTGCATCTTCGAAAACATTCTCCCTTCCACCGCTATGCTGGTCTACGACGTTAAAATCACGTTTCTCGAAGCGTTGAAACCACTCACGACACGCTCTTTCACTGACAGCGCCCTTACTGTACGTGCCTGAGAGCATTCGATGAGACTCAGCAGCTGGTTTCTTCATTGATGTAACAAAACAGTAAAACCTCCCGCAAATGACGAGAATTGGGCTCGTAAACTGACATTTTCATTCAAGAACAACCTTTTGATGCAGACACAAGTGTTTGAATGAGGTTATGTTGACCGAGGTCCAAGCCAACTGCCTGCGATCTGTTTCTTTTGACCGCTACTTACCTATCGGCAAACGGCGGAAGCAAAGTTGTACACTTTGTAACTTAAAACTAACTATTACGCCAAGTGTGTTAGACATTGGCTCCACAACGGTCGTGATAAACTTCAGTCACAGAACTCTCTGTTCTACCTGCTAACAATATTTTTGTTCTCTAAATAAATCCCTACGTTGTTACGGTTCTCGGCAGAATTTGAGTCGCAGCGCTTCATATGGTTACCAGAAATCTAGTCATATGGTCTACTGCATGAACAACACACGGAAATGATGCATACCATCACAATATGTCTACAGCAACAATAAATAACATACATAATTAAACTACAGGCTGTAATCCAAGATACAAAGGACAAGGATCAATGTCCGGGGTGTTCAAAAAGTCTCTCCGCAGTGCCGTATGATTGTTAGCCGCGCGTGCCGTATGCCGCAATGAATATACCGAAATGAAACTCAGTAAAATATAAGTTATTAATTTATTGAATATTAATTTTTACTTACAGATTTTCACATTAAATGTTTAAAGTGCCCCCCCCCCCCCCCCATAGTTGTTGAATACACAACTCAATTCGTACAGGGTGTTTCAAAAATGACCGGCATATTTGAAACGGCAATAAAAACTAAACGAGCAGCGATAGAAATACACCGTTTGTTGCAATATGCTTGGGACAACAGTACATTTTCAGGCAGACAAACTTTCGAAATTACAGTAGTTACAATTTTCAACAACAGATGGCGCTGCGGTCTGGGAAACTCTATAGTACGATATTTTCCACATATCCACCATGCGTAGCAATAATATGGCGTAGTCTCTGAATGAAATTACCCGAAACCTTTGACAACGTGTCTGGCGGAATGGCTTCACATGCAGATGAGATGTACTGCTTCAGCTGTTCAATTGTTTCTGGATTCTGGCGGTACACCTGGTCTTTCAAGTGTCCCCACAGAAAGAAGTCACAGCGGTTCATGTCTGGCGAATAGGGAGACCAATCCACGCCGCCTCCTGTATGTTTCGGATAGCCCAAAGCAATGACACGATCATCGAAATATTCATTCAGGAAATTAAAGACGTCGGCCGTGCGATGTGGCCGGGCACCATCTTGCATAAACCACGAGGTGTTCGCGGTGTCGTCTAAGACAGTTTGTACCGCCACAAATTCACGAAGAATGTCCAGATAGCGTGATGCAGTAATCGTTTCGGATCTGAAAAATGGGCCAATGATTCCTTTGGAAGAAATGGCGGCCCAGACCAGTACTTTTTGAGGATGCAGGGACGATGGGACTGCAACATGGGGCTTTTTGGTTCCCCATATGCGCCAGTTCTGTTTATTGACGAAGCCGTCCAGGTAAAAATAAGCTTCGTCAGTAAACCAAATGCTGCTCGCATGCATATCGCCGTCATCAATCCTGTGCACTATATCGTTAGCGAATGTCCCTCGTGCAGCAATGGTAGCGGCGCTGAGGGGTTGCCGCGTTTGAATTTTGTATGGATAGAGGTGTAAACTCTGGCACATGAGACGATACGTGGACGTTGGCGTCATTTGGACCGCAGCTGCAACACGGCGAACGGAAACCCGAAGCCGCTGTTGGATCACCTGCTGCACTAGCTGCGTGTTGCCCTCTGTGGTTGCCGTACGCGGTCGCCCAACCTTTCCAGCACGTTCATCCGTCACGTTCCCAGTCCGTTGAAATTTTTCAAACAGATCCTTTATTGTATCGCTTTTCGGTCCTTTGGTTACATTAAACCTCCGTTGAAAACTTCGTCTTGTTGCAACAACACTGTGTTCTAGGCGGTGGAATTCCAACACCAGAAAAATCCTCTGTTCTAAGGAATAAACCATGTTGTCTACAGCACACTTGCACGTTGTGAACAGCACACGCTTACAGCAGAAAGACGACGTACAGAATGGCGCACCCACAGACTGCGTTGTCTTCTATATCTTTCACATCACTTGCAGCGCCATCTGTTGTTGAAAATTGTAACTACTGTTGTGGTGTCACCGCCAGACACCACACTTGCTAGGTGGTAGCTTAAATCGGCCGCGGTCCATTTAGTACATGTCGGACCCGCGTGTCGCCACTGTGTGATTGCAGACCTAGCGCCACCACAAGGCAGGTCTCGAGATACGATAGAGCACTCGCCCAGTTGTACGGACGACACTGCTAGCGACAATACGGACGAAGCCTTCCTCTCATTTGCCGAGAGACAGTTAGAATAGCCTTCTGCTACATCCATGGCTACGACCTAGCAAGGCGCCATTAGCCTTACCTAGTTTGAGAGTTATCATATAAATGTCTCAAGAAGAACGCTGTATTCATCAAAGAATAAAGTTAAGTATAAAGCAGCTACGTACTTTTCTTGCTACCATTCAATAGTTATCCTGTTCCAGAATTGACGCCAGTCGGCGTGTGTGTACGCGTGCCTTTCTTTCGGCTACTTCAGTGTGGCGTAACAGTCTTGTTATGTCACAACAGATTGGCGACGCGGATTAACGGATAGTGTTCTTTCTGATTGCTTACATTTACTTGTGTCATGGCTTCGCCAGATGTACTGTCCGAATTTTATCGCTTGCAGAATCAGCAGACGCAGGCGTTATTGGATGCCCTTGGACAGCTCGTCCAGGGTCAACGAGCCATTCAAACCGATGCGGCAGCCACCGCTTCACCGCTACCACAGCCACACCATGCCGTTGCACCGCCGTTTCGCAGTTTTAATGCGGCGCACGAATCGTGGCCAGAATGGTCCCGACAGTTCGGCTTTCACCTAGCCGCCTACAGAATTCAAGGTAATGAGCGGCAGCCGTTTTTGCTTTCTTGTGTCGGTGTGTCCACCTACCGTGTGATAGTGAAATTGTTTCCCGGAGCCGGCCGCGGTGGTCTAGCGGTTCTGGCGCTGCAGTCTGGAACCGCGGGACTGCTACGGTCGCAGGTTCGAATCCTGCCTCGGGCATGGGTGTGTGTGATGTCCTTAGGTTAGTTAGGTTTAAGTTGTTCTAAGTTCTAGGGGACTTATGACCTAAGATGTTGAGTCCCATAGTGCTCAGAGCCATTTTTTTGTTTCCCGGACGCGACGTAGCAACTCTGTCCTACGATGAAATTTTGTCTGCTTTAGATGCCTATTTCAAAGAAACAGTTAATGTGGTTGCCAAACGGTATACGTTTCTTCGTACAAAACGTACGGCCGGTCAAACTAATAGGGAGTGGGTAGCAACATTGCAAGGACTTACTAGGGACTGTGCCTTTGACTGTGACTGTGGCCTTTCTTATTCAGATACAATGGTGCGTGATGCAATTGCACAGAACGTTTCTGATGTTCGCATACAGGAGCAAATTTTGAAACTAGTTAATCCCTCCCTTCAACAAGTGATAGACATATTGGATAGACAAGACACACTTGACTGTGCTCAGGAATCATTTGCAACTTCGCCAGCAGTGTGTAACATTAACCGGCCCGCTGGACGCGCTGCGCGGCCCGGTAACCGGGCCTCGCGCACTTCGAAGCAGCTGCCGCCGCGCTCTAAGCCAGGTGTGCCACGCCAGCACACAAATGCAGTGAAATCATGCCCGCGGTGTGCTACTAGACATTTGCGTGAACATTGCCCGTCACGCCAACCTATTTGCTTTTTCTGCAATAGGAAAGGACATGTTCAAAGTGTTTCCCAGAAAAAGCTCAGTTCAGACAATCACAACCATTCCAAGCCCTTTGCTTCGCGCCGGAATCGAACCAAGGACACTCAGGCTCGTGGACCTTCGCCCATGGACATTCATGTCGTTACTTCCACTCCGTCCAGTGCCACTTTCTCTAACAGTGGCTGTGTTCGTCCCACAAAAAGTGTGCATCGACGTCGCCGGAAATCACGTCCATTAACAAGTGATTCTGTACCAGTGTCTGTTCAAATTGCACGAGACAGTCGCTCTTGTCGTCAGCAGGACAATAAACTTTTTGTAGATTTGGACTTTAATGGCGAGGTCATACCGTTCCAGCTCGATACCGGAGCTGCAGTTTCATTGCTCAATCACGACACGTACAACAAACTGTGCGCACCTCCGTTGCGTGCCGCAAATGTTACGCTGAAAAGTTATTCAGGACAGAATATACCTGTGTTAGGACAGTGCACTCTTCTTGCAACATATAAGGGACATACAAAACTAGCGTCATTTTACGTTCTTCGTTCTTCTTCTGCAGTGAACTTGTTTGGTTTAGATTTATTTCAGTTGTTTAACATGTCTATAGTAAATCAGGTCCTATCAGTGAATCAGACTGTGCCTCCAGACAGTGTTTCTAGCGTTTGTGAAGAATTTGCAGACATTTTTGCACCGGGCCTGGGTTGCGCTAAAAACAATGCAGCACATTTGGAACTGAAAGTAAACGCGCAACCGAAATTTTTCAGAGCGCGCAATGTTCCTCACGCATTGCGTGATGAGATCGCAAGAACATTACACGATTTAGCATCAAAAGGTGTGAGTGAATGTGCGCAATGCCTTTTCGATTTCAGCTCCGCTTCATCGCTTGCGCCGTACAGGTGTTCCGTTTCTCTGGACGACGGAATGCGAACGCGCTTTTCGCCAGTTCAAGTCGGCGTTGCTTTCTAATACTTGCCTTACGCCATTCGATCCCCAGAAACCCCTTTTGTTGATGGTTGATGCGTCGGGATTCGGGATCGGTGCTGTGCTTGCGCACAAAGTTGGCTCGCATGATCGCCCTATTGCCTTTGCGTCAAAATTGCTCTCGTCTGCGCAAAGAAATTATTCACAGATAGAGAAAGAAGCTTTGGCTCTCGTATTTGGTGTTACAAAGTTCCATGATTTCTTGTATGGTCGTCACTTTACCATCATCACAGACCACAAACCTTTTGACATCGCTTTTTCATCCGAACAAGCCTGTACCTCCACGTACAGCGCAGAAATTCATTCGCTGGTCTATTTTCCTCTCGCAGTACCACTACGATATCTTGTATCGGTCCACTGCTAAGCACGGAAACGCCGATGCGTTGTCCCGATTGCCTGTTGCTGAGGATAAAGCATTCGATTCTTCCGAACTTGCTTGCATGTTCATTGATTCGGAAACCGATGAAGTGGTCGAATCGTTTCCGATTGATTTTCGTCGTGTAGCTACAGCCACAGCTGCTGACCTGGTCCTTGCTACCGTTTTGCGTTTTGTTGCTACGCAATGGCCTTTGTCAAAGTCTCGGATCGAGGATCCGTTGGTTCGCCGATTCTTTGCTCACAAGGAGAGACTTTTTGTTCGACGTGGTGTTTTATTGTTGCGTTCTGATAATGATCAGTCCCGAGTCGTGGTCCCACGTTCGTTACAGTCCTCTGTCTTACGGCTTCTTTACCAAGGACATTGGGGTATAGTGCGAACGAAACAACTTGCTCGTCAGCACTGTACTTGGTTCGGAATCGATGCTGCGATTACGGATATGTGTTCTTCTTGCATGGCGTGTGCCGAACAACAATCCGCACCGCCGCGGAAAGTCTTGGCATGGCCAAAAGCCACTTCCCCTTGGCAACGCTTGCACATTGATTTTGCTGGTCCATTCTGGAATGCTCGATGGTTGGTTCTGGTCGATGCCTTCAGTAATTTTCCTTTTGTTGTCCGGATGTCTTCCACGACGTCCTCCGCCACCATCCAAGCGTTGTCTGCTATCTTTTGCATTGAAGGTCTACCGCAGACTATTGTTTCCGACAATGGCCCACAATTCATGTCCGCAGAATTTCAGTCATTCTGCCAGGCCAATGGTATTCAACATCTGACATCCGCGCCGTTTTCGCCTCAGTCAAACGGTGCCGCTGAACGATTGGTCCGGACTTTCAAGTCACAGATGTTGAAATTGAAAGAGTCGCATTCTCGGGAGGACGCATTGTTGCTCTTTTTGTCCTCGTATCGCTCTCAGCCCCGAGATGGTCGCTCGCCGGCTGAGTTGCTCCACGGTCGTCCTCATCGATCCCTGATGTATTTGCTGCATCCGCCGCATCAGGTTCCTGTGCAGCGGCAGACTCCTGCTTTTGCTCCAGGCGACGTTGTATTTTATCGCAACTATCGAGGATCACGGCGTTGGCTCGCAGGGCGCATTCTTCGCTGCCTCGGCCGTGCGATGTATTTGGTTTTGGGGGCCTCTGGTGAGGTGCGTCGGCATCTCAATCAGCTGCGCCTCTGTCGTCGCACGGGTTCTGCCGCTCCCCGTCTGCTTTCAGCGACGGTGCCGTCCGGTCAGCGCCCTGGGGACCCATCTACTGGCTCGCCTCATCCCCAGGTGTTACCGACGATGCCTTCCATTTTGCCCCATGGCGACGCGCCGCCGCAGCAGCCGCCGCCGCCGCCGCCGCCTGTTCTCCCGCCGGCGCCGCCCGCATTCGACGCTTCGCTGCAGCCGCCAAGCGCCTCCCTGGGTCACGCGCCGCCGATCGCTTCCCGTGACCAGCCGTCCTCCGCCAGAGACCTCTTGCCCGCTCCGGACCACGTGACGTCATCGCGCGTCGGGTACCCCGACGCAATGGAGGTCGACCCTTCGGCCCCTCCTGTCTCTTTACGGGCGCCAACACCGCATGTTGACGTGCACCCTGGACTAGGTTTTCAGGCGTTTCCTAGCTCCCCTCGGACCGAATGGCCGGGTGCGGGTGGCACAGCCTCGCCTGTTGTTAGGCTCCCCACCTCATCGCATACGTTAACATGGGGTCCTCCCCACGGCGGGCGGAAGCCTTATCACACGACCGTTCGCCGATTTGCGGGGGAGGAATGTGGTGTCACCGCCAGACACCACACTTGCTAGGTGGTAGCTTAAATCGGCCGCGGTCCATTTAGTACATGTCGGACCCGCGTGTCGCCGCTGTGTGATTGCAGACCTAGCGCCACCACAAGGCAGGTCTCGATATACGATAGAGCACTCGCCCAGTTGTACGGACGACACTGCTAGCGACAATACGGACGAAGCCTTCCTCTCATTTGCCGAGAGACAGTTAGAATAGCCTTCTGCTAAGTCCATGGCTACGACCTAGCAAGGCGCCATTAGCCTTACCTAGTTTGAGAGTTATCGTATAAATGTCTCAAGAAGAACGTGTAAACCAAAGTGTAAAGTTAAGTATAAAGCAGCTACGTACTTTTCTTGCTACCATTCAATAGTTATCCTGTTCCAGAATTCACGCCCGTCTGCGTTAGATAGCGTGCCTATCGGCCCCCTCAAAATAACACTGTGTCGGCACTTCTGTCGACACATCAACTGTAATTTCGAAAGTTTGTCCGCCTGAAAATGTACTGTTGTCCCAAGCATATTGCAACAAACGGTGTATTTCTATCGCTGCTCGTTTAGTTTTTATTGCCGTTTCAAATATACCGGTCATTTTTGAAACACCCTGTATGATCATGTTTACAAACACTATTTGTAACATTTCTTTTGTAACAGAAGCAGTGAAAGTGGATATTGCAGTTTTTAATTCATCGATGGATTTAAGACGGTTTTTATAGACAGTTGCTTTCGCTGCACCCCAGAAGAAAAAGTTAGGTGGTGTTAGGTCAGGTTATCGTGGAGGCGAAAGTCCGTGTCAAATCATGCGATCACCAAAAACATCAGCAAGCAGTGCCATTGAAACGCTATCTGTATGCGCGGTTGCACCATCTTGTTGAAAATAACCTTTCAGTATTTCACTTAACACAGGTTCTCCTGTGAATGGGTACGGAATGTCACTGCAGTATCGTTGGGCGTTTATCGTTTCGGTGAAAAATATGAGACTCACAATCCGACGTCTAGAAATTGCAATCCAAACTCCTATTTTCACAGAATGAAGTTGTTCCTCATGAATAGACAATGGATTTGCAGTACTCTGCATACGAGAATTTTGCGAGTTCATGCACCCTGATAAATGAAACCACGCTCATGAGTGAAAAACGTCTCATTAAGAATATCCCTTCCATTTTGTTGAACGAAATTTTTGAACCATTGACAATAATGCAGTCTCTTGCCATGATCAATATTTTTCAGTTCTTGCACGATTGTCACTTTGTATGGGTAAAGTTCTAATTTTTTCCTTACAGCTGTGTGGGCCGTTCCGACACTAACATTGATCTCCTGGGCGAGTTTTCTTACTGACTTGTTCGGACTCATGGACATTTTGTGGGAAATATCGAGTAGTTCGCCCTCGGACAAAACGATAGGGCGACCACCTCTCGGAGCATCTATCACTGAACCCGTACTTCGAAATTTGTTGATCAAATCTCGCACAGTATCGCTACGTGGGAGTTTTGTCTCCAGGGAAACTGAATTAAATGTTTGACAAACTGAAACTGTGTATTTACCGCCAGCTTTGAGCGCTTGTTCGACTAAAAGCACACGTTCGTCAATGGTTAGCATTTTAACACTGACAAAAACGAAACAAACGAACAAAGAAACTAAACTTAAACTTTCATGTCAACACGTAACGACACACACCAAAGATACTACTGACGCTGGCTGAGATAAACGAAACAGTGGAATGTTGGGAGAGTCCAATTGAAGGGAAGTAACCCAGGCAGGCGAACAATCATGCGTCACGCGCGCTAACAATCATGCGGCACTGTGGAGAGACTTTTTGAACACCCCATATGTGTTAAATACACTCTCAGGGGGAAAAAAACAAAAAAAGGAAGACGACGCCTCATGAAGCAATTATCCGAATGGGACGGAAATCGGTAGATGAGATATACCGGGTGGTCATAAAATCAGTATAAATTTGAAAACTTAATAAACCACGGAATAATGTAGATAGGTAAAAATTGACACACATGCTTGGAATGACATGGGGTTTTATTAGAACCCCATATTGCTAGACGCGTGAAAGATCTCTTGCGCACGTCGTTTGGTGATGATCGCGTGTTCAGCCGCCACTTTTGTCTTGCTTGGCCTTCCAGGTCCCCAGATCTCAGTCCGTGCGATTATTGGCTTTGGGGTCACCTGAAGTCGCAAGTGTATCGTGATCGACCGACATCTCTAGGGATGCTGAAAGACAACATCCAACGCCAGTGCCTCACCATAACTCCGGACATGCTTTACAGTGCTTTTCACAACATTATTCCTCGACTACAGCTATTGTAGAGGGATCATGGTGGACATATTGAGCATTTCCTGTAAAGAACATTATCTTTGCTTTGCCTTACTTTGTTATGCTAATTATTGCTGTTCTGATCAGATGAAACGTCATCTGTCGGACATTTTTTCGACGTTTGTATTTTTTTTTGTTCTAATAAAACCCCATGTCATTCCAAGCATGTGTGTCAATTTGTACCTCTCTATCAGCATTATTGTGTGATTTATTCAGTTTTCAAATTTATACTGACTTTTTGATCGCCCGGTACATTGTAAGTAGGCTATTTAGGTTTTCTTATTGGTAACGCCACGTAGCGCTCTGTATGAAAATCACTGGCTGTGCTGTGTGCAGTCTGCAGCTAGTTTGCATTGTTGTCGGCCATTGTAGTGTTGGACAGCTGGATGTTAACAGCGCGTAGCGTTGCGCAGTTGGAGGTGAGGCGCCAGCAGTGGTGGATGTGAGGAGAGAGATGGCGGAGTTTTGAAATTTGTAAGACTGGATGTCATGAACTGCTATATATATTATGACTTTTGATGACTATTAAGGTAAATACATTGTTTGTTCTATATTAAAATCTTTCATTTGCTAACTATGCCTATCAGTAGTTTGAATCTTTCATTTAGCTGGCAGTAGTGGCGCTCGCTGTATTGCAGTAGTTCGAGTAACCAAGATTTTTGTGAGGTAAGTGATTTTTGAAAGGTATAGGTTAATGTTAGTCAGGGCCATTCTTTTGTAGTGATTTTTGAAAGTCAGATTGCGTTGCGCTAAAAATATTGTGTGTCAGTTTAGTGTTGATCAGAATAGGTAAAGAGCAAAATGTCTAAGTACGTTCAGTTCTGCTCAGCTGTTTGAAAATAAAATAATGTAAGAGGTTTATCAGCACAGTAATTCATTAATTTTTCTAAGGGGACGTTTGATATGTCGACCCTTAGCCGAGGATACCTCACTGGAATCTTCTGATTTTTTCTTGTAGTTTGTGCAATTAGTGCAGCCTTTGTTTATTGCTAGCGCGTAATTGTAGAGAGAATTTCCTTTGTAGTTGCAGTTTTCATTCTTGTACAGTAAAACAGTTGTGGCATGCATGTACATTTGCACCAAGTATTTCGCAGCTGCGCTTGCAATTAACGAGGTATTATTTTCAATGCTATGTTAATGTGTTTTCTTATTTTGATCTTCAAATTGTGCTTTTCTGTGTTATCATGTGAAATATTGTGACAATAATGGCGTGTGAAAAACGTAATACTAGGCTCCAAAGTAAACTGAGAAATGACAGTGAAGACGAAAGCAGTGTGTTAGCGCCACCGTAATTTGGTAATTGTGCATAGGGAAATGGAGTGGGCTGCAAATAATGATATAGACAGTGAAACAATTAGTGAATGGGGAAGCGTTATCGATCGATCGGTCGACAACAGCTTGCCTCAGGAATCCAAAATGACAGGGCACAATCTTGCAAATACTGTAGATTCAGGTTTTGCGTCCTCGCCGTTTTCTCAAATAAGTCAAGACACATTTTCTGCTTTTCAAAATGCGAATATTGCCGGTTCAAATGCATTGCTGAATAGCACTGAGGAACATGTTTCAGACACCACTGCAAACAATGGGACAAAAGCTTCAAAAGTTAGACACAATGGAACAAAATCTTCAAAAGTTAGACACAATGGAAAAAAATCTTCAAACGTTAGAAACAATGGAACAACACCAGAGACAAACACAGCAACAGTTACACGAAATGGGCCAGCACGCAGTTACGATTCAGGGAGAAATTCTCCACCACGTGACCGACAAGAAAGAAACTGCAGAAATTACCGACATGACGACAGACGATATAATCATTACGACAGACCTGAATTTCATCACATCTGGCGAGATTCAAACAGGGTTGGGCCCTCTCGACAAGGTGAATTTGTAGAAGTTAGCTCTCCTAATCCTAATAGCGACGCGCCAACAAAGAGACAGACAATGACTCGCACTGCAGGCAGCCGCGTGCGCCGGCTGGCTCAGAGAAAAATAACATAGACGCTAACCTTGAGAAAAATTCCAGTATTCTTTACCGACGTATACCACATGATAATTGCGTTCAAGTTGAAACTCTGAGTACTATGAAGAGTAAAATAATGCACCACATTTCACATGTAAAACCGTTTATTGAGAGATAATCTGTTTTTTTAACTTAGTCTTTGCTATAGAATTTTTCACTTTACATTACTAGTATGCTTTGTCAGACTTAGAATTTGTTAACATGCAACAATGTTTGAAGTTAAATATCCAGTCAAGAACCAAGAGAACTTATTTAAACAGAAATTGCGAATGCATTGTTATAGTGAACAGACGACACAATGTTGTTATTTGTACATTCTTGCTTGTTAGTTGCACGATTACGTAACAACTATCAGGCTTACATACTTAGAACATATACCGGTACTGCTAACTGCTTATTGAAAGAAGCTGCAACGATTCTGAGATGTGATTGATCTGTTATGATGTTGTTATTATGATGATGATGTGTATTATGCTGTTGAGGTATGTTTATGACCAATAAGCTGATGCTATACGAGGAATTTGATTATGCTATGTATTTGTTATGATGAAATATTGAAGAATTGTCGACGAATATGTATATGTGTAATAAGGTAAGGAATAGTGAGTAGTGGTTAGGGACTCTGATTTATGAAAAGGATGTTGGAAACCAGAATCGTACTTTAAGAGTTATGAAATGTGTGTAAATGCGTGAATGTATCACAATGCCGGCGAAAATTTTTTGGACACTGTTATATTTATAGGATTTTGTTTCTACAGATTTGTAACGCAAATATTTCGACCTGTGAAATTTTATTTGTATCATACTGTCACTGTAGCAGAAACCGATGTCGTAAATATTTCGGTAAGGAAGATAGGTCACTGTAAGCACCCAGCTGTGCGACAGTCGCCTGGGAAAAAGCCATTAGTGTGTGCCTTTCAGAGGCACAGAAAAAAAAAGGAGAGGACATTAACTTCGCTATTGACATTCTTTTCTAGAAAGCATCGCAAATACGACACGCTCATTACTTGGAAAGATACTTACATCTGCACACCTGATTATGACAAGCATCTTTCTACGAGAAATGAGAGAATTTCTACTAACTTATGAAATGACACATGACTATTGAATGATATTTTTATGCTTTACTTTGTACTTAGAAGCTTATTTCATTTGATATCTGGTTTCCAGCTGTGTTGCAACATTGGTTTTATAAAATAAAATTAAATGCATTTGCTAAAGTGAACACTTTCTGCCAACAGATCTATTAAATAATAATTTTATGATCCACACTCTTCGAAAAAGGAGCATTTGGAATGGAAAGAACAATAAGAAGGGATTAATACAATAACTGCATACATAATTTTATTTTCAACTACTTGGTAATTTTTTTGGTAGAATAACTTCTTGTGGTGCACCACTTTAATGACATAGATATTAAGATGTGAATAGACATTTCCCTTATCTGCATTGTTGTCTTTAGTGTACTATTTTTTCTGCTTGAGCTTCATCACGTTTAGGTATAGGTTATTGCATTTGCTGTTGCTGCTTGCCAGGCATAGTGCTACTAAATTTCACTTTGTATTACTCTGTGAAGCCAGTTTTACTACTTATTTATTTTTCTTTTTGCTGCACATTGGCTCATATTAGTGATAATGTTGCATTTGCTCTGCAAATTTAGATTTACCGCTGCTAGCTTTGCCAATTTGCATTTTTTTGTCACTGCTGTTTGCGTTAATTGTTTTGTGCTGCTGCATTGCCTCGTCCCTTAGTATATATATCTGAGCTCAGTAGATTTAAGTTAGCTTAAGAGGGGGTAGACTATATAAGAACCTAACTATGGAGAATAGGGAAAGAATGCACTGAGAAGTTATATGAAAAAGATTTGGGCCAAAATGAGTATTGTACAATGAGCAATAATTATTTTGAAAGAAATATGGTCAGAATACAGAAAGGAGGTATAGATAGGACTTTTTGGGAATAATGATGAATGAAGGGAGATCTCCAAGAAAAAAAAAAAGGTTTTGTTTGCAAAATACTGCAGTACCAAATGTTACAATGGGAGGTATAGATAGGACTTTTTGGGAATAATGATGAATGAAGGGAGATCTCCAAGAAGTAAAGACAGTTTTGTTTGCAAAATACTGCAGTAAAACAAACCCTGTCCTTTCCTTGTGCTATCCCACTATGTGTTTGTGTACCCTTGTGTATTTATGTTCTTCCTGTCTTTATGTGTTTATCTGATAAGAGATATGTTGTAGAATTTTTCTAATAATGTGTTATTTACTTTGTAAAGATGTTTAGACATTATTTATTCTGTTTTGTTTTAATGCTCATGTGTGAAGTTGATGTTTCAAAAGTTATTCTGATCTTTTATGTATGTACTTATGTCATAATTCTTGTAACACTGATATACATGTTTATTTCTATTCTTTTGTAAAGCCTGTTTTACTACAAATGTTATCTGTATTGTTATGTTCTTTAATGATGTATTTTGTACCTTTGTTATTGTATTCTCATGTTATAAAATTGTAATTGACACCAGTTCATCAAATTAAGTAACTTGTAAGTTACATTTCACTGCACACGTTTCTGTTGGTCATAATATATGCACAGTATGTGAGAAGCTGGGACTGTTAGTGCTTGCACGTGTCTTGGTAATTCAGCAAGGGACTGGATAACAGCATTGCTGGTTCTAAGGACATTTCAAAAAAAGTTTTTTGGTGAGTGCACAAGTGGTGGTTTATGGACTTGCTATATTTTCTGCAAGACTTCTAAGGACAATTCCAAAAACTTTGTGCGTGCACAAGTGGTGGTTTATGGACTTGCTATATTCTCTGCAAGACTCTTCGATGGTGATTGTGCACCTGCACAGTCGCAACAGATGGTTGCTGGCGGTCTCTACAAGGACTACAGTGGGTCTGCATCTCTGGTGGCCCACCAATACCATTATTTCTACAAGGACTGGAGTGGGTCTGCATCTCTGGTGGCCCACCAATACCATTATTTCTACAAGGACTGGAGTGGGTCTGCATCTCTGGTGGCCCACCAATACCACAATCTCTACCAGGACTACAGTGGGTCTGCTCTGTGATGACCTACCTACTAGTATTCTTCAAAACTGCGACTGACTCTCCTGTAGGTTTGCTCTGTTGTGGCCTATTACCTGTCTGCATGTCAAGAGTCAGCACTGTCTTTCCATTGGAAGGACAACACTACTTCTTCAAGACTGCATGGAAATCCACTACTTCCGTGTGCATTTTCTTTTACGGCTCAGACTTTGAGAAAAACACTGCTATTTTACTGCAATGAACGATCAGGACTGTCTTTATGGGACTGTGAGAAAATTTTAGCTTTTGACCAACATTGTATCAATATGTGTGTGCATTTGATATCTTTGTTATTGTAATTATGAAAAATTTTAACAAATCATTATTGGTCACTGCCCAAAACAATTTGTAAAATTTTTTGTGGGGAGCATGGGGGCTATGTAAGTAGGCTATTTAGGTTTTCTTATTGGTAACGCCACGTAGCGCTCTGTATGAAAATCACTGGCTGTGCTGTGCGCAGTCTGTGGCTAGTATGCATTGTTGTCTGCCATTGTAGTGTTGGGCAGCTGGGTGTTAACAGCGCGTAGCGTTGCGCAGTTGGAGGTGAGCCGCCAACAGTGGTGGATGTGGGGAGAGGAATGGCGGAGTTTTGAAATTTGTAAGATTGGATGTCATGAACTGCTATATATATTATGACTTTTGAAGACTGTTAAGGTAAATACATTGTTTGTCCTCTATTAAAATCTTTCATTTGCTAACTATGCCTATCAGTAGTTAGTGCCTTCCGTAGTTTGAATCTTTTATTTAGCTGGCAGTAGTGGCGCTCGCTGTATTGCAGTAGTTCGAGTAACCAAGATTTTTGTGAGGTAAGTGATTAGTCAGGGCCATTCTTTTGTAGGGATTTTTGAAAGTCAGATTGCGTTGCGCTAAAAATATTGTATGTCAGTTTAAGTACAGTCATGTATAATTTTTCTAAGGGGATGTTTCAACATTTACTGGCAAAAAACTCATTACAATTTTTAAAAAATTGAGCTTCACAAATTAAGGAACTCAGTAGCATATTGGTTCACCTGTGGCCCTTATGCAAACAGTTATTTGCGTAGTATTGATTGATGCAGTTGTTGGATGTCCTCCCAAGGGATATCGTGCCAAATTTTGCCCAACTGGCGTGTCAGGTCGTCAAGGTCCCAGAGCTGATTGGAGGGCTCTGCCCATATTACTCCAAACCTTCTCATTTTGAAAGAGATCCGCCGACATTACTGGCCAAGGTAGGGTTTGACAAGTATGAAGGTAAGCAGCAGAAACTCTTACTGTGCACAGGTGGGCGTTATCGTGTTGAAGTGTAAGCCCAGTGTGGTTTGCCACGAAGAGCAATAAAATGGGCCGTAGAATATCGTCGACATATCACTAAGCTGTATGAAAACCGCGGATGACAACCAAATGGGTTCTGATATGAAACGAAAAGGCACCTCTGACCATATCTCCTGTTGTCAGGCTGTATGGTACATGACAGGTTGACATTCCACCATTTCCTGGGTTGCCTCCAGACACGTATTCGCTGGTCGTTGGGGCTCTATTCTAAGTGGGATTCATCACTAAAGACAATTCTACGCTCGTCAGTGATATTACAGACCTGTCTGGAGACGTGCTGGACAGTGGTTGGATAACAATCTGACTGTCGCCAGCCTGACAATGATGGTCTGGAGTGCTGTTTCTTTTCATAGAAGGACCCATTTGCTTATCATCTGCTCACCCTTACAGCACAGCAGTACGTCGAAGATTTTGTAAGCCACGTTTTGTTGCCTTTCATGGTAAGCCATACTGGCCAGTAATCCATCCAGGGCTTACATTTCAGGAAGATAATGCACGTCTGTATTCGCTGAGAGTTTCTACTGCTTCTCTTCATGCTGTCCAAAATGAGAACTTTTGGAGCATTAGGGGCCGGACCCTCCAACATCCCCTGGGATTTTGGCCATCTACTGCACCAGACAGACAGAATTTGGCACAGTATCCCTCAGAAGGACATCAAACAACTCTGGTAATTCATACCGAGCCGAATAAATGCTTGTGTAAGGGCCACAGACGAACCAAAGCATTATTGAGTTGCTCAATTTGCGAACCTCCTTCCTTTCAATAAATCGTCCAATTCTTCTGAAATTGTAATCATTTGTCTGTATGTACATGTACATCACATCTACCAATTTCCATCCCATTTGAATAATTCCTTCGTGCTGCGTAGTTTTTTTTTTTACCTTAGTGTGTGTATTAGGTAATAACAGTGTTCTTACTACGTAACCTTCAGTGTGCTGACGCTTCACTGCTTATATTACTTTGTGTCCTGAACCTTAGAAGTTCTCCGTGATTTATTTGGTTAAGGGTGTTTCTTATAGCTGCCAAAGAATTAGAGTTGCTTATTTCAAGCTGAAGTGCCTCGTGTACAGCGATGTTGCCCCTGATATCACTGTTCAGAGAACCCTGTAACATGATATTATCTGCTGTATTAATCGCTCCACAATCGCATCTGTCTGATTGACTTTTGCCAATTTTATGCAGATATCCATATCCTGGTGCGGAATGGATCATGCCTCTACTTGGATTCGTGTTCTTCAGTACTTCGTGTACTTCGGTTTCTTGCTTACACAATGCCCGCATCTCGTGGTCGTGCGGTAGCGTTCTCGCTTCCCACGCCCGGGTTCCCGGGTTCGATTCCCGGCGGGGTCAGGGATTTTCTCTGCCTCGTGATGGCTGGGTGTTGTGTGCTGTCCTTAGGTTAGTTAGGTTTAAGTAGTTCTAAGTTCTAGGGGACTTATGACCACAGCAGTTGAGTCCCACAGTGCTCAGAGCCATTTGAACCATTTTTTGCTTACACAATGATCAGGGAACAGTCGATAAGCATGACAGACAGTGTCCTTATTGCCTCAGCCCGTCTGCTATGTACCCATTTTCAAGCACTTCAGTTGCATTTTAATAGTGACTAGTGGCACACTCTGCTGGTTTCAGATGGGTAGCACTAAGTACCTGCAGTTGGACGACTTGTCTGACATAGAGTTAACAACTTATACACCCAAACCTCCCTCGTGAATTAGTCTACACACTGGTGAAAACCACATCAAAAGCCCTACAGTAGTTCCTGAGATTAGCCTGAATACACAGGCACAAATTGAGCAAGGGAACTTTAATTTATACCATATGTAGATATAGAAGTGTTCCACAGTGATTTGTCTTACTTCTAGAGGTACATGTGATGAAAGAATGGGTGATTATTGTTTTATTGTTATTCTACATACCAAGCACCCCTAGCCGGTAGTTGAACGTGACCATGACGATGCCATGCTGAATGAGCAGATCTGGCCCGAACCACTCTTCATTGCCCGAGAAGGCAGACAGTCCACCTCCGTGTATCAAGAACATGACGGGTAGGCCACGGGCCCCTTCTGAAGGTAGCTGGTGGAGAAAAACAAGAGCTCATATCATCTTCATGGAAGAACCTTGCAGAAGTCTCAAAATGTTATTGGGCAGACAGCAAGGGAATGGATGCACCACAAAAGGACAGATTGTCGAAACGAGGGCTCATTTTACACCACTGAAAGGCTGCGGATTTTAATGTAGTTATGTGTTCCAATTTGTTTAAATTTGCCATGTTGTTGGCAGAGTGCAACAATGAGGACCCTAAGAATGTCTGTAGAGGTTATCAGTCAATATTCACATACATTGTGTTGTGACTTGGCAAGACAGCCAAGTCACTATGCGAGGATGCCGAAATACACGCGTTTAATCTCATGCAAACTGGCATGAGGTCTGGAACAGGACAATGTAATTAATATAGCCAATAAGGTACGTTGCTGCTGGAATACTTAACTTTAATCCATAGTTGGTGTACATCACTCTTGATGGTACGTTAATGACAATCTCAATATAACTGGTAATGGCGGCTTGCTAGGTCGTAGCAAATGACGTAGCTGAAGGCTATGCTAACTATCGTCTCGGCAAATGAGAGCGTATTTGTCAGTGTAGCATCGCTAGCAAAGTCTGCTGTACAACTGGGGCGAGTGCTAGGACGTCTCTCTAGACCTGCCGTGTGGCGGCGCTCGGTCTGCAATCACTGACAGTGGCGACACGCGGGTCCGACGTATACTAATGGACCATGGCCGATTTAAAGGCTACCACCTAGCAAGTGTGGTGTCTGGCGGTGACACCACACATTGTATAGTATCCTTTTCCCCATGGCTTCACCCATGTGCAGATGTCACACATATTTTGTACATTCCTCCTCTTCCTTCCCCCTCTCTGTCTCCGCCCTCCCTCCATCTCTCTGCCGACCTAATCCTCCCACTACTATCCACTTACCTCCTCATCCCCAGTCTCTCGTTCTCTTCATCTCGTCCATCCTCTCCCTTTGTCCACCTTCTCCAACCCCTCTCTCTGACCATATTTTTCTGTTCCTGTCTTGGACCAATACCTCCTCTCCCTCTCTCTGTTAACCTCCTCATTCTCTCTCTTCCTTGTCACCTATTCACTATTCCACTACATCTTCCACCTGCCTCTTGCATCTCTCCCTCCTCCTCTCTCTCCTTGTCCATCTCCTCCTCTCCTTTTCTCTGCTCCTCCTCCTCCTCCTCCTCCTCCTCCTCCACACATATTCTCTCCAGTTTCTGCTCACCCTGTTAGTATCCATCGTGTCCTCCCTCTCTCTGGCCCTTCATCCCCTCCTGTCCCCTGTCACTCTATCCAACCCCTCTTGTGCCCATCTCGCTGTACATCCCCTCCTCTACCATCTCAACATTCCCCAGCAGTGCCCATAGTTTATGTAGCTCCTGATGGTTGATAAAGCAGGCGAATACTATTAATACAACTTATCTGTCATACATGGCAGCTTAGACATTAGGGGCTTAAAAACCATATTTTGCAACTGACATACAGGCTGGCACGGAAAGCAGGGCAATAAAGCAGATCGATATTACTCCGACATAACATGCCTTCAGTGCAGAGAAACCTACAAATCAGGGGCTGGAGAACTGTATTGTGTCCCTGACATATAGGCTGCTTTGCAAAACAGGTCGATAAGGCAGCCTGACACTACTCCCACCCATGCAACATGCCTGTCGTGCAGGGAAGCCTTTATGGTAGGGGTTAAAGGAACACACTTTTGTCCATATCTCAATTCCTATTGAAGCTAGGATGTTATAAACAGTACAGTGCTGATACTCGTGAAATGTACTAAACTAATTTTCATAGTTATGTCGTTGTCAGTAGACCATATTGCTTCTTTGGGGACAGCTGCTCCAGTATGCAGGAGCTCACACCTCTCCAGGTGTCATACTAGAGGACCTCATGAAGGAGAGTCGTGCTTCCACTGCAACACTGACACAGCTGTCTCCGAAGCAGTAATGCAGGCTACTGAGAATGATTTAACTGCTGGCTCTGATTAATTCCTGTGAGGTTACATGATGATGTTCATGAATGAAATCTATGTAGAAACAGAAGCAAGACCAATTAGAATGGCTCTGGCTTCATTTCACTTTTCTTTTACGTCATCAGTCTTTTGACTCGTTTGATGCTGCCAACCTCGACTTCCTCTCTAGTGCCAACCTTTTCATCTCAGAGCAGCACTTTTATTCTGAGGTATTTGTTGGATGTATACCAACCTCTGTCTGCCTCTACACTTTTTGGCCTCATAGCTCCCTCATGAATCATGTATGTTCTTCCCTGGCATCTTAACTTTCATACAATAGACTGTAGTAGTAGTGGGGAATATGCAGCAGACCTGAAAAACTGTGGTCCACTCCAATAACTGAACGGTCAGTGCATTGGAATGCCACACACAGGGGCCCGGGTTCGATTCCCGGTGGGGAGGGAGATTTTCTCTGCTCAGGGACTGTGTGTTGTGCTGTACTCATCATCATTTGATCCCTATTGTCGACGCGCAAGTTCCCCGATGTGGTATAGCACTCAATAAGACTTGCATTTGGTGGGCGAACATCCTGACTTGGACCTCCCGGCCACTGACGCCGTATGCTCATTTCCATTTTCATTCGGGAAACTGTAGTGGCTGTACTGTGTTAGCTGGGCCGATGTTGCTCGCCACCATTTTAGTAGGCTGCTTGGTGGGTGGATCTTGTACCTGTGGTCTGTTAGCGGTCAAGAAACAGAGGAAACATAGGACGTAGGAGTACAGTGGATTCGTTTGCTCACCTTGGGAGTGAAGACATTGATGAAGAGGCAGTCCTCCTCCCCCTCGTATTTGCCTGTGCTGATGTTCAGCTGTGACTCGACGTTCCCCTGTTTGGTGGCATCAAATACGCCTGTCCAGGCGCCAGCAGGTTGTGGGGGCTGCAACACACGTCAAAAACATTCTTAAGGCATTATTAACAGTCAATAAATATTTTATGAAGTTAATGGTACAAAGGCTCTTGGAAAACTCAAAGGAAAAATGTAGCACAGGGGAGAGGGAACGAAATTAAACGTCATGGTTTGGGAGGGTATGCAGTGGTAATTCAGTGATTACAGTATCACATGAAATTTGCAGAGAGCTTGGCAATATGGATTCAATCAGTCTGGCGCAGCACAGTCGTCTGGCCTCGATGCATGCAATTATTCTGTTGGGAAGGGTGTCGTAAAACTGCTGTATCCTCTCCTGAGCAACGTCGGCTTGCAAGTGTTGTCACTGGTCCTTGATATCCTACCTGCTGGCAGTGGCTGGAAATGACACCCGGGCTGATCCCACACCTCTTCTTTCCGGGACAGATATGGAGACCTTTCTAGCCACAGTAGTACATCAACATCAGGCAGGCCGGTCGTAGAGACACGTGCCATGTGTGGGCAACGTTGTTGTGTTGAAAAATGGCACAATGCTACTGAGGACGCGACTAACTGTTATGCCCTCAGAGTTCCCTCAGTCAATACCACCCATCACCTGAAGTCATACCCAATCCCCTCCACCGTGATGCCACAAGTAACACTGCTGTACCTCTCTTAAACGATGGGGAACGGGACCTCTCTGCAGGTCACTGCCATACTAGGCAACGATGACCATCTTGGGTGGTTCAGAATCTCAGTTGACTGCTGAACACAATGCGAGTCATTCACCAACAGTCCATGTTTCCTCGTCACAGTACCACCCAAGATGCAGCCATTGGTTTTGTGGTTTTAACGAGAGCCTATATGTGAGACTGTAATTCCCCAGTCCAGTTGCTCCTAGCCTGACTAATGTTCCACGATGACACAAAATATTGCAGCGAGTCTATTACTTGTCCGATGGCAGGCGAGGATGTGAAGGAGATCACGATATGCTCGGTGCGCAGTACGGCCTGTGATGGTCAGACGTGGTCGACTAGAGCTTCGGCGATGAGTACGCATGCCCTCACGTTCACATGCATTCCACCATCATACCACTGAAACTTCCTGGCAGGCTAAAACTGTGCAGCGGACCGACACTCGAACGCAGGACATTTGATTCTCGCAGGCAAATGCTCTGCCAACTGTGCAACCCAAGCGCAACTCACTACCCGACCTCACCCCCTTACTTCCGCCAGTACCTCGTCTCCTATCTTCCAAACTTCACAGAAGCTCTCCTGCGAAACATGCATGCGGGACTATCACTCCTGGAAGAGAGGATATTGTGGAGACATTGCTAAGCCATGGAGACGAGGTACTGGCGAAAGTAGAGCTGTGAGGAGGGTCGCGGGTTCTTGTTTGGGTGGCTCAGTCGCAGAGCACTTGCCCGCCAAAGGCAGACGTTCGAGTCTCGCTCCAACACATTATTTTAATCTGCCAGGAAGTTTCGTATCGGCGCACACACCGCTGCAGAATGAAAATTTCATTCTGTATCATGCCACAGTCACATCCGAATGCCCCAAAAATACGGATACCGCACGATTCGGCAAAACGGCCATATGCAAACCCACGCTGAGGCCACTTTCAAACTGTCAGACGCTAATAATGCTTTCTCATGCGATCACGCGGCACTACGTGCCCTTCACAGTGACTGTTCAGTTTGCGACGCTGTTTACTCGCCGTTTAAATCCCACCAGCCTGGTACAACTCTAACCGCGAACAATACTAATGCGCTCTGGTGACATCTCCATACATCACAGATAATGGCAACTCTAATCGTTTACATACCCGCCCATGGTGCGTACATCTACAAATGATGTTAAGAAGAATTCCGCTGCCAGCAAGTAAAGTAGTTGTTTTGTCGATACAGAACCTGTTTTGCCACGTAAAGCTTGATAATCAGGCGCAACGATATTAACAGCTCATAGATGTACCCATCGTTCCTAGTCAAGATACACTAAAGCGCCCAAGAAACTGGTAAAGGTATGCGTATTGTTCAAATGTTCAAGTATGTGTGAATTTCTAAGGGACTAAATTGCTGAGGCCATCGGCCCCCAGACTTACACACTACTTCAACTAACTTATGTTAAGAACAACACACACACACCCATGCCCGAGGGAGGACTCGAACCTCCGGCGGGAAGAGCGTATGCTATTCAAATAAATGTTAACTGCCAGAATATGGTCGGCAACGCCTGTATAACACAAAAAGTGTGTAGCGCAGTTCTTAGATCAGTTACTGCTGCTACAATGGCAGGTTGTCAAGACTTAAGTGAGTTTGACAGTGGTATAATAGTCGCGGCATCAACTTGTGTCAGCGTGCGAACAAGTCAACGAAACATCATCGATATTGGCTTTCGGAGCCGAAGGCCCACTCGAGGACTCTTGATGACTGCACGACACAAAGCTTTACGCCTCGCCTGGGCCCGTCGACACCGGCATTGACTGTTGATGACTGGAAATGTTCTTCCTGGTCAGCCGAGTCTCATTTCAAATTGTATCGAGTGGATGGACGGATATGGGTATGGAGACAACCTCATGAATCCATGGATCCTACACGTGAACTGGCGGAGGCTCTGAAATTGTTTGGCGCGTGTGCAGTTGGGGTGGTATGGGATCCCTGATACGTCTAGTTGCGACTCTGACAGGTGACACGTACGTAAGCATCCTCTCTTATCACCTGCATCCTTTTATGTCAGCAAATGGTCAATATATGGTCTGGAACACTTTGAGGACGTATACAGGGTGGTCCATTGATAGTGACCGGGCCAAATATCTCACGAAATAAGAGTCAAACGAAAAAACTACTAAGAACGAAACTTGTCTGGTTTGAAGGGGGAAACCTGATGGCGCTAACGTTGACCCGCTAGATGGCGTTGCCATAAGTCAAACGGGTATCAACTGCGTTTTTTTAAATGGAGACCCCATGTTTTATTACATATTCGTGTGGAAGAAATATCAATGTTTTACTTGGACCACTTTTTTCGCTTTGTGATAGATGGCCCTCTAATAGTCACAAACGTGTAAGTACGTGGTATCACGTAATATTCCCCCAGCGCGGACGTTATTTGCTTCGTGATACATTAATCGTGTTAAAATGGACCGTTAACCAATTGCGGAAAAGGTCGATATCGTGTTGATCTATGGCTATTGTGATCAAAATGCCCAACGGGCGTGTGCTATGTATGCTGCTCGGTATCCTGGACGACATCATCCAAGTGTCCGGACCGTTCGCCGGATAGTTACGTTATTTAAGGAAACGGGAAGTGTTCAGCCACATGTGAAACGTCAACCACGACCTGCAACAATGATGATGCCCGAGTAGGTGTTTTAGCTGCTGTCGCGGCTAATCCGCACATCAGTAGCCGATAAATTCCGCGAGAATCGTGAATCTCAAAAACGTCGGTGTTGAGAATGCTACATCAATATCGATTGCACCCGTACCATATTTCTATGCACCAGGAATTGCATGGAGACGACTTTGAACGTCGTGTACAGTTCTGCCACTGGGCACAAGCGAAATTACGGGACAATGATAGATTTTTTGCAAGCGTTGTATTTTGCGACGAACCGTCATTCACCAACAGCGGTAACGTAAACCAGCATAATATGCACTATTGGGAAACGGAAAATCCACGATGGCTGCGACAAGTGGAACATCAGCGACCTTGGCGGTTAATGTTTGGTGCGACATTATGGGAGGAAGGATAACTGGCCCCCGTTTTATCGATGGCAATCTAAATGGTGCAATGTATGCTGATTTACTACGTAATGTTCTACCGATGTTACTACAAGATGTTTCACAACATGACAGAATGGCTATCTACTTCCGATGTGATGGATGTCCGGCACATAGCTCGCGAGCGGTTGAAGCGGTATTGAATAGCATATTTCATGACAGGTTGATTGGTCGTCGAAGCACCGTACCATGGCCCGCACGTTCACCGGATCTGACGTCCCCGGATTTCTTTCTGTAGAGAAAATTGAAGGATATTTGCTATCGTGATCCACCGACAACGCCTGACAGCATGTGTCAGCGCATTGCAAATGCATGTGCGAACATTACGGAAGGCGAACTACTCGCTGTTGAGAGGAATGTAGTTACAAGTATTGCCAAATGCACTGAGGTTGACGGACATAATTTTGAGTATTTATTGCATTAATGTGTTATTTACAGGTAATCACGCTGTAACAGCATGCGTTCTCAGAAATGACAAGTTCATAAAGGTACATGTGTCACACTGGAACACCCGAAATAAAATGTTCAAACGTACCTACGTTCTGTATTTTAATTACAAAGCCTACCTGTTACCAACTGTTATTCTAAAATTGTGAGCCATATGTTTGTGACTATTACAGCGCCATCTATCACAAAGCGAAAAAAGTGGTCCAACTAAAACATTCAGATTTCTTTACGTATTACACGAATATGTAATTAAAAAGGGGGGTTCTTATTTTAAAAAACGCAGTTGATATCCGTTTGACCTATGGCAGCGCCATCTAGCGTGTCAACCATAGCGCCATCTGGTTTCCCCCTTCAAGCTAGACAAGTTTCGTTCTTTGTAGTTTTTGCGTTTGACGCTTATTTCGTGAGATATTTGGCCCGGTCACCATCAATGGACCACCCTGTATGCATATGTATATTGTGGTGAGATGCAAACGACCCTGAAGTCTTCCGGTTCCTGCCAGTTCAGAAGTTTTACAAACAGTACGCCAAAGTATGGGGCACACGTTTTAATCTGGGTAGTTTCAAGTGGCGTGCAGTGTGTAGGCGAAACAAGTGCTGAGGAGACACCTACGGCAGCCACTGATGTGGTACTGCAGACTGATATGGTACTGCAGACTGATATGGTACTGCAGACTGATATGGTACTGCAGACTGATATGGTACTGCAGACTGATATGGCACTGCAGACTGATATGGTACTGCAGACTGATATGGTACTGCAGACTGATATGGTACTGCAGACTGATATGGTACTGCAGACTGATGTGGTACTGCAGACTGATATGGTACTGCAGACTGATATGGTACTGCAGACTGATATGGTACTGCAGACTGATATGGTACTGCAGACTGATATGGTACTGCAGACTGATATGGTACTGCAGACTGATATGGTACTGCAGACTGATATGGTACTGCAGACTGATATGGTACTGCAGACTGATATGGTACTGCAGACTGATATGGTACTGCAGACTGATATGGTACTGCAGACTGATATGGTACTGCAGACTGATATGGTACTGCAGACTGATATGGTACTGCAGACTGATATGGTACTGCAGACTGATATGGTACTGCAGACTGATATGGCACTGCAGACTGATATGGTACTGCAGACTGATATGGTACTGCAGACTGATATGGTACTGCAGACTGATATGGTACTGCAGACTGATATGGTACTGCAGACTGATATGGCACTGCAGACTGATGTGGTACTGCACACTGATATGGTACTGCAGACTGATATGGTACTGCAGACTGATATGGTACTGCACACTGATATGGTACTGCAGACTGATATGGTACTGCAGACTGATATGGTACTACACACTGATATGGTACTGCAGACTGATATGGTACTGAAAACACAATTCGGATATAAATTTTGTGTATTTTTACTGCGCAGACAACGTAAAATTGAACTCAGGAAACAAACATTCCTTATATCAGTTGCTGCGAAATAAAAACCCTAACGTATTGAGACATAATTATTTTAATCATTTCATAAATAAGACAGTAAATTTACAATTGACAGATTAGATTTTGATGTTGAAAATGTAGCCTGAAAGGTATATATCATCACTTCTCTGTCTCAACCGAAAGAAGAGAAGAGATAAAAATCATTCTTTGAATTTCTGAATTTAGAACGGACCGAAATTTTGAGGCATGTTCCAACTAAAAAACTTAACCAAACTCCTCCCGAATAGGCCATGAAGACCCAACGGTACCGACCGGCCGCCGTGTCATCCTCAGATCACAGGCGTCACCGGATGCGGATATGGAGGGGCTTGTGGCCAGCACACCGCTCTCCCGGCCGTATGTCAGTTTACGAGACCGGAGCAGCTACTTCTCAATCGAGTAGCTCCTGAGCTTGCCTCACAAGCGCTGAGTGCAGCCCGCGTGGCAACAGCGCTCGGCAGACCGGATGGTCACCCATCCAAGTGATAGCCCAGCCCGACAGCGCTTGTCTTCGGTGATCTGACGGGAACCGGTTTTATCACTGCGGCAAGGCCGTATGTTCTAACCAGGTGGCTTTAATTAATATCAGCAATTTCTAGACTGCTTCAGAAGTGGGAATCAATTAAAAGTTACTCCAGTGGTATTCCTGGCTCTCCAGATTTACTGTCTAACACTTCATGGAAGATCACCCAGTGGAATCAGAATTAAAACATACTTTAATTGGGTAAGTAATATTGGGAGTCAGCTGGAAATGGGAGCTGAAACACTACAAAGGTCTGTCCTAGGTGTACTAGAGACGTACAAACGAATGCGACTTCTCGGTTGTAAAATCGAGGAGAGAAAGAAAGGCAATTTTTTTGGTAGCAGAGCAAAAGAACTTCTAAGTGAATGGATCTGTGTCGTCAAAGAGAAAGGTAATGGGAGATCTTAACAGCTTTTGTTGTTATGGCGTAAAGTCAAGCGACGGCACACCAGCCGGGAACGACAGAGCGGAGACGGCTGTGAGAAGACGTCAGCCAATCAGACGCTGACCGGCCGCTCTCCAGGACGACAACGCGACAACAGCGGCACGGTGACCGCCTGCGGCGCCTCAGTTCTACAGAAGCTTCAAGACTAGCGACCTGAGTAGAAGAGTCAACTGCATTACTTCACTTGTATTTGGAACTGTTGTACTGAAGAGATTTCTTTTCTGCCGCCCTTTGTTTGCGACACATGTGTTTAACACAAATTTAAGTACTGTACTATCTTCTCTTTTGTATCAAAACTTATTAATACGATTTGTATGAATGTTGTCTAGCGATCCGCGATAGTATGTTTCCTAGACATCCCATATTCGACGACTAGGCAGGAGTCAACATTTACAGGGTGTTACAAAAAGTGTAACGTCTAGAGAAACAAAAGCAATATATTATGTAGTAATTAGAGAATTAGATGTATCATATTGTGTCATTGTATAAAATTATGTATTTTTTTTATTATTTATTTCTGAAAACGTCTGCGTCGGCGAGTAATAAAACCGACAAAGAAGATAAATGTTAAACAGAGATTAAAAAAGGAACTAGTATATAATACGTGTTGAATATGAATGTCTTTGTCGTCTTAATTTGGAAGTTGTGCGAGTAAGATCTCCTGTTGTTGTCGTAGAGAACGCCAATGTAGCATTCTTTTGTCGAGACTAAGCAATGTACGCCATTACGTGTGAATTCACAAAGGTCTGTAATCACTGAGATATTTAAAGGTTTTAATAGAGGTGTTTAAATGAAAACTTGTATTATTTATTGTTAAGCTTGCTTGCATATTATCCCATCCTGTTGAGACATTTTTCAGTTATATAAATATTATCTGTGGTGCTGAGCTGCGTGGAGAACGAAGAGCCGCTGCCGCGGCGTATTTAAACGACTTACAATATAGTCGAGCATACCGCAAGGAAGCGGTAAAATAATAGTAAAATAATATTATTTCTTTTAGCTCCCAGACTGGCAGTGAAGATCAGCAGATTTTATGATGTGTTGCAGATTGACGCGGGCTGCTGATAGGATATAATTTACAGTGCAAATAATTTAATGTACCTTCAGAATCTGATAGGAATCTTGCTGTGCTCCGTTCTGATCTGGCAAACTTTATAGTGACAACGTATTTTTTAATGAGAGTCTCATGTTCTTGGGCTAGTCGTGGTATGAAATAGCATTTTAACGAGAAATAAAAATCCACTGCGAACTTGTGTTTTTGAACGATCACACGAACTGTAACATCAGTGTTCATAACAAAGTAATTTCAACTTTTAATCACTATGAAGTAGGGAAGATATATTGATTCTTAGCATGAGTTACAGTTATGAAATATCGTTCCTTAAATTGTAGGCCAGATACAGAACAATAAGACTTCCATATATACATTTTATTCCGCTAAAAGGTAATGATGATAAAGAAAAGCAAAGCACAGCATTGCTAAAAGTATTTCACGTAACTCTTTTCGTAAATGTGTTGTTACAAAGAGAATAAGTAAACCAAAGAGCAACAATTTTACAATCCGTGAGAGAGATGTACGTGAAACTGTCGCCCAAAAACGCGGGGCTCGAATTTGCAGTGGCCACAAATATAAAATTTTATGTATTTTTCTTTCAGTGGTGATTGTTATGTATGTGTAGATATATATGTACTTAGTGATAAATGTATGTATGTATATCATGATCAATGCTATGTTTTAATGAATGTGTAAATACTCTTTCATGACAAACCGTACTACTGCAAACGAGTCTGAGAAGACGATCCTGATAGTACTGAGAAGCTGTAACGACTACGTAATCCGGGGGCAGCCGAACCCCGAGATAAGATAAACTAAAGGTAAGACTACAGTGTAGTTGTCCTGTTTGTAGAAGTCGAGCTCCAGTGAAGTGATCTCATTTTGCTAGTGGTGTGCATATTGTGCGTAGTTTGATGTTAGTGTTTGTGACAGGACAAAGTTGATGGTAGATAGGAATTTTTAGTGTGCAGTTAGTGTAGATAAATTAACGTATTTGGTGTGCAAGGGGCAAAACTGTCAGACTTTGTGGTTTAGTAAGCAATTTATGAATATGGTTAAGTTGCGTAGTCAACGTCCGAGCAATATGGATACTGAGGAACAACAATTAGTTAGTGCAGGAAATGTGGAACCGGGTACCTCAAGTAGTACTAGTACTCTCTTTGAGGATATAACATGTGAGAATGTGGGGGCAGGGGCACAGGAAGTGGTGCCACCGCCCATTAGTCCTCAAGGGGATGTAGAGAAAGAAGTTGTACCACCACCAGAAAAGCAGGAACCAGAGAGTGGTAATCTGCCTGGTGGGTATTCGCTTCAGGCTATATTAGAGCGCGTGCTGAATTACCTGGCAGAATTTGCGCAACAGCAAGTCGAGCGAGACCGCCAGCAAGCTGAGCGAGATCGCCGGCAAGCTGAGCGGGACCAGCAACTTGCGCAATCGTTAGAAAACATGAAAAAAGAGATTGCAGATATGAAACAGAATTATGAGTCGATACCTAAGGCCGTGCAGGAGCTGACTGAACAGGTCAACAACCTGCAAGTAGCAAACACTAACAGGGTAGACGAAATAGGTGTATTAGCCAATCGAGTAGAAAAGCTAGAAACAGATTCCACGCAGCTTGTAGAGCAGAAGTGGAACGAACAAGCAATTAAAATTGAAACAGAATTCAACTCATGGCTAGAAGTGAAGGAGTGTGAGATTGACAAGAACATTAATTTCAAAGTACAAGCAGCCATAGCAAATAGAGGATCCGAATCGTTCAGTACCGCAGTGAATAGTCAGGTACAGAACGACGTGCAAACCATCAAACAAATACTCAGTGAGGATATTCCGCAGTGGCAAGTGAATATGAACAAACGGATATCCGACCTGGAGAAGGGTTTAGCACAAAGCAGAAAACATTTGGAACAGGAACCTCTGTCGCCAACAGCCCATGGTTTCGGCAACGCACAAACTTATACGCGATACAACAATGGGGAATCTGTAGTCGATAATGCGAAGAGCTGTAGCTTCGGTTCGGAGCACACAGCATATGTCCAAGGAGCAAAACCATGTAGTTCAAAAATATTAGTGGAAGAAAGTTTAATCAAAAATAGACAATTTCAAACGTTTACTACTGAACGGAAATCAGTACACCCAGTAGTATTCATAAAAAGCTTTAAAAATATCTTGCCCAGTGTGTGGAACGAAACACAGAAAATTCAATACGTAATGTCGTACATTCAAGGTGATGCAGCGTTGTGGGCTACAGAAGTAGCAGACAGCTGCATGACATATGAACAGTTCGAAAGGGCATTTCTATCGAAATATTGGTCGCCTTGTATACAAGAGCGGCTAAGAAAAGAAGTATATAATCCCGAACCGTACTCACCTCGTCTGGGGAATTTGAGACGGTATTTTGAAAAATATATAAACAAAACACGCTACTGGGACGAGCCTATATCACCAAGAGACATAATAAGACTACTAAAATCACATTTACCCATTCATATCAAAGAGAAATTAATACACGTACCAGAAAGCGATATGGAAAACTTCCTGTCTGTTCTAGATTCTATAGACTTGATACAGGAAGACGCAAAATCAGCGTGTGATCACTCGCGGAATAATGGGTCAGGATGTAAACATGACAGAAATAGTAGTGCACAAAACCACAACCATGGAAATGGTGGGGGTGGTAACAAGCGGCAAGAACATTCGCAAAATGGTACTAATGGTAGAGGCCAGAACGGGTATGGACAAACAACCTATAACAAAAGGCGTCGATTTGACGACCGGTACGAATCTGGAATGTCAGGGACCAACCGCGGGAAAAATGCGCGAGGTCAGTGGCAGAGCAATTATAGTGATAGTAATCGAAATTGGCAGCAAAATCAGCGAAGAAGCCCAGAGCGACAGGGTAATGACCGGTATGACAACAATAGACCACCGCCGCAAAACGCGCCTATTGCGCAGCCGTGGCGGCCAACAAATCAGAGTGTACATATAGTGGAGGTCGCGGACAATAGCCTTCCAAGTACTTCACAAGTAACTAATTCAACAAACTAGAATCGGCCTCGATATGCTCTCCATCGATGGCCGAGGGATGGAGTCAGAGCAACACGAGTGATAATAATATACCTGGGATACGTATGCTGCGATACAACGATGGTGTCAGTATGGATAAAGATCTACTGAACGAACCACACGAATGTAAGAAAGATAATAACGAAAATGTGCAAGCTATTATCGAAGCGAAAATCAATGATGTTGCAGTGAATATAATCATCGACACAGGTGCCTCAGTAAGTGTAATGAGTATGGAGTTATTTAAGGCACTGGGAAAAGGACATAGCATTCCGACTTTCCCGGTTAATAATTGTAAGGTGTCTGGAGCCATTGGTGCACAGAGCCAATCAGTTAAGTACCAGGTGCAGGTGGAGATTTGTAAGGAGGGCGAAGCCATAGTGAGCACGTTCCTCGTTGTTAAAGGATTGAAGGTGGCCTGCATTCTGGGAGTAGATTTTCTCCGTGAGAGGGACGCATTGATCGACCTCTCCTTGGGGAAATTAAGCATAGTTAATAGGGGTAGGAGGATTGAGTTATCTATGATGAAATCGAAGGAGGTACTTGTGCCGTGTTGTAATCGAATCAATATCAAGGGTAGGAACCCTTGGGTACTACACCTTGATGATTTGTCACATGCAGCAGACCTCTATTACCCGAATTTAGAGGATCGAAATTTTGAAACAAATGTTGAGGCATTTCAAACCAAAGTGCAGGAATCTGAAGGTTTAAGCGGTAAACAAAAGCAACAGTTGACGCAGCTGCTATCGGAATACACTATGGTATTTACCGACCGACCAGGAATAGTCAAAGGGTACCACTATCACATAGAGGTGATGCCCCACAAAACATACTGTCGCGCAACTTACTCCATCCCTTGGTCGAGGAGGGAATTAGTAGCTAAAGAAATTCGGAAGATGTTAGATTGGGATATCATTGAGCCCTCCTTCTCTCCATACAGTAGTCCTCTTGTAGCAGTGGCGAAAGCCAAAGGAAAAATCAGGCTAGTGTTAGATGCGAGGGACATTAACAAAATTATCATACCTGTCCGGACTCGCCCTGAGAATTTAGATGAGCAGATACAACAATTTCATGGAGCACAGTACTTGACCTCGGTCGATCTGAAAAGTTCATATTGGCAAATTCCCCTTACACCGGAATCCAGGAAGTACACAGCTTTCATATTCGGAGGGCGGAGTTACCAATTCAAGGTACTTCCCTTCGGATTGAATGTGAGTGCTGGAGTGTTTATTACTGCACTAGATACGGTACTGGGTCCAGACTTATTAGAAAAAAATCACTGTATATGTTGATGATCTGGTAATCGCTACTGCTACTTGGGACGAACATATGGAATTGTTGCGTAGAGTACTAGAGAGATTTAAGCAAGCAGGTGTGACAGCAAACCTAGAAAAGTCAAAATTTGGACGAAATAAAATTAAATTTTTAGGCCATCTTATTACACCACTTGGTATACGCCCAGACAACAAAAAACTAGAGGCGATCCGAGAATTTCCAAGCCCCCGCACTAAGAGGCAATTGAAAGCGTTTCTTGGGCTCACGTCTTTTTTCAGAAGGTTCGTGCCCAATCAGTTGTTAAATGACGCGTCGCTACTAAATCTGCTACGAAAAAGTGTGCAGTGGGTTTGGACTGACAAATGTCAACAAGCTTTTGAAGCGATTAAAACCGCCCTACTGAATGCAAATATTTTGCAGCACCCAGATCTGTCAAAAGATTTTTGTCTTGCGACGGATTCATGTTCCTATGGCCTGGGAGCGTGCTTATTTCAGTGGGAGGAAGGAAACGACCCGACAACAATAAAGATTATCGGCTTCGCAAGTAGGACTTTAACTAGCTGCGAGAGAGCCTACTCGGCAACCGAACTGGAAGCACTTGCAGTAGTCTGGGCTGTGAAAAAGTTTAATTATTATTTACAAGGGAAGGAGATTAAAGTGTATAGTGACCACCAGGCGTTAAGTTTTTTGATGTCATGCAAACTATTCCATACCAGACTGAGGAGATGGATGCTTGTCTTACAAGAATACCGGATAAAGATTATGTACATAAAAGGCCAAGATAACGTAATAGCGGATGCTCTGTCGCGACTGCCGGTAGGATTACCGGATTTAGCAGAAATGTTAGAGCAATCCGCGGAGTATAAAGTGCTGTTAGTGCGTGACAATACTTACATGAAGGATTTTTTATATATATGTAAAAACATGTGCGAATTACAAAGGGCAGATCCGATGTGGAAAAAAATCATTAATAATATTGAAGAGGGTGTTAACAATAGAGATGAGCAAGGTTTTAAAATAGTGAACCATATTTTGTATCATAAACTTAGTACGAAAGAAGACTGCTGGGCAGTATGTATACCTAACCAGTCGGTAAAAGTTATGATATGGCACACGCACTTGGCATGGGGCCATGCAGGGATTGGAAAGTGTGCAGAGATCCTGGCGAGATACTGCTACTTTCCCCGTATGAAACACCAGATTCAGGCAACAGTTAGAACTTGCGTAATATGTCAAAAAGCAAAACATTATAATAGATCCACTAAGTTTGAGCTACATCCCATAGTTCCACTCAGGCCGCTTCAAATAGTATCTGTGGATGTAGCCGGTCCTTATCCCATGGCCAGAGGAGGTATGAAATATATACTGGTTCATGTACGATATTTTTTTCCAAATACTTGGCAATTTATTGCATAAAATCAGCTACTGCCAAAACCATGGTCAGGCGGATCAGTCAAGAATACTTGCCTCAAGTGGGAAAACCCGAAACCATAACGACTGATAATGCTTCTTATTTCACGGGTCGAACTTGGAAAAGTTACCTACGGGAACAGAATATACAGCATATTCTGGTATCCCGGTTCCATCCCGAAGCCAGTCTAGTTGAAAGAATATTCAGAGAATTGAATAAGTTCCTTAGAATCTACATAGGGAACCAACATACAAAATGGCCAGGGCTAATACCGAAATTTGTAGAAATACACAATTTAACACCCCATTCAAGTACAGGCTATCCACCGGTAGAGATATTGAAGGGATTTAATGAGACACCGAATGAATGGCTCACGCCTTTGCCGAGACTACCAGTCAAGGCAGAAACAAGGGAGGAAAAGATGAAAAAGATATGGAACAGACTAACCAGCTGTGCGGCAAAGAGGAAAAGGAAGTACGACCGAGGTGTAACTAACGAACAGAAATATAATGTAGGAGATCTAGTACTTATTCGTAACCACGCTAAATCCTCAGCCACCTTAAAACAGAATAGTAAGTGGCAATTGCTATATTCAGGGCCTTTTGAAGTAATAAGCGTGCCACACGAATGTAGCTATTTGTTAGCACATCCCCATACGGGGAAGATCAAAGGATTGTATCCACGTAAAGATGTGAAGTTATTTATTCAGTGACATATCACATATAAAGAGTAATAGTTGTAAGATGATTTTAATTGTGTTTTAGAATATAAGTATGTTAGTATTAAGAAAGAAATTTGTGTGTAATGAAACTTGGAGGAAGTGGATTCAGAAAGTAGGCAATAGCCTACACAGGAAAAATTTTGTTTACAGACAATTAGAGCCATTTAAAAATTATAGGCTCATTAAGCAACGAACAATCTTCTTGTTGATAAAGTGAGGATTAATTTCTTGAATCATTATACAAAGGATTAATTTCTTGAACCATTTTCTATGTGTAGTATGTAAGTGCAATTAATGATGCAATCTAATATAGTAAGGTAACTGTTGTAATTGTATTAGGATAAGGAACCCTGAGAGAGAGAGTCTTGACTAGCCAAACATGGACTCTTTAATATGCAACAATTATGTGATGTTTGCTGCCAGTAGTGATATGAGAACGACACTGGAGCATAAGCTAAAAACAAGCCCGTTCCGTGGAAAATCCGCTTTGTATATAACAATGCTTCAATTGAAGCCTGTGTACTTGGTACACGCCCTTGAATATTCATTACGCGATACGCGAATTAAGTCAACCAATGTGGAACCTACACTGTAGTCATATAGGAAAAATTATTAAAAATAATGCTAGTGCTAAATGAAGAATTTATTGATCAATATGCCCAAGTCAAGCTGTCATGCACATGGTAAAATCTGTTTGATAGATGGGTGATAACCAGGCAAGCTACACTGATAAGAAAATTAAAAAATTTTTACAAAAGGGCTGTGTACGCCTAGTAACAATATGAAAAGTGTGTTGTGATAAGGTAAAAACAAATAGACGCCATGTAGATGAGAGTGAGTATGCGAAGAACAGTTAAAAGGTATTAAAAAATAAACTGTGTGCATAAACAATGGAGGAAAGGACGGAATATTGAGTGTAGCAGGGACAGAAAATGACTGTTGTATCTGCACCAATATATACGTCGATAAGTCTAGTGTTGAGTGACAGACTGTCCTAGTGCAGTGCTCAACGAACAATAGACAGTGTATAAAAACAGTAGTTATTGATCCGTTCGGAGTCGAGTTAAACGAACATCGCTCGACGGGGACATTTAGTATGTGTGTTACGAAACATTTTCACGTGTTGAAAGACGCTCTGGCAGTGTACCAACCGTGGAGTGAGTGAAAATGTGTAGTACAATGTGCGTGTGACGAACCTTGAATACCAGTGTCACAATGCCACAAGAAACCTGTTATCACGCCAAACCATCCTGTGCATACCAGTGAAGCGACGGCTTACTGAACAATAAACGCTTTTAACAAGTTGCATCTTCTTCCACAGCTAGTAATCTGTGTCCTTAAAGGCAGTACACCGTTGTGGAATGTTTGTTTCATGCGCTACAACGGGGAGCCATGTGGAGAAGCCGAGACGAGTGCCGTGCCGCCAGCCAGCCGGTCGCGGTAAACCACTGCCACTCACCGACATCGGAGAATGGTTCGCCGCGGTTCGCGACTGCTTGGGCGCCACGTCAGCACGACGTCGCTGTTACTGAGAGCAGGTCGTCGAACCCAGCGGACGTCGGCACGCGGCGTTCCAGACGACGCTACTCAACAATTGCTTCGCGCCGCCAGCTCCGTACAACATTGTTGTCATTCAAATGAACTATCAAATATGTGTTTAATGCACTAACATGAATAGGGTTTAGTGGACACGAAATGACGTGACAAACATTTGTTTTTTTTTTTTTCCTTGAGTTATTCAATACGGACTCAAAGTATTCATTGGTTCAGTGATATATAGATATAATATGTTTTCGTCATGTTAATGAAGTATACTCGCAGGAATGCTGGACATTTTAAACCAATTGTCGCGAGTAAATGCAAGGACGATTCATGATACTACTGTAAAAATGTGTAACAAGTGACTTTCATTACAATCCAAAACACAAATATTATATGGGTAACAAAGAGACTAAAGGTTTAACATGCTCTCACAAATAGCCTTTGTTATATGTGAACATTGGATAGAATCTGAACTTTTTGTGATCAAACTGGGTATTAAAACAAACCAGACGAGATGACCATGGCTCCGGCGCAGTTTTCCCAGGTTTTCTGATCGCACGTAGCCCGAATGGGGGAGCCAAATAAATGTAATGACCCTGGGACTAGGTTGACGGTCACCTCGCAAAGTGAAAGAACAGTATGAAAAGTGTAATTAAACCTACAGTGTAAAAGAACTAAAAAGTGTAAAGTGAATGATCCAACCAAGGTAACAGACAATAACCAAACAGACGTTAGTGGCAGCATATTGCCGAACATTTCCAACGTTAGTCAATTGCTGCCAGGGGGCATTGTAACGTCTAGAGAAACAAAAACAATATATTATGTAGTAATTAGAGAATTAGATGTATCATATTGTGTCATTGTATAAAATTATGTATTTTTTTTATTATTTATTTCTGAAAACGTCTGCGTCGGCGAGTAATAAAACCGACAAAGAAGATAAATGTTAAACAGAGATTAAAAAAGGAACTAGTATATAATACGTGTTGAATATGAATGTCTTTGTCGTCTTAATTTGGAAGTTGTGCGAGTAAGATCTCCTGTTGTTGTCGTAGAGAACGCCAATGTAGCATTCTTTTGTCGAGACTAAGCAATGTACGCCATTACGTGTGAATTCACAAAGGTCTGTAATCACTGAGATATTTAAAGGTTTTAATAGAGGTGTTTAAATGAAAACTTGTATTATTTATTGTTAAGCTTGCTTGCATATTATCCCATCCTGTTGAGACATTTTTCAGTTATATAAATATTATCTGTGGTGCTGAGCTGCGTGGAGAACGAAGAGCCGCTGCCGCGGCGTATTTAAACGACTTACAATATAGTCGAGCATACCGCAAGGAAGCGGTAAAATAATAGTAAAATAATATTATTTCTTTTAGCTCCCAGACTGGCAGTGAAGATCAGCAGATTTTATGATGTGTTGCAGATTGACGCGGGCTGCTGATAGGATATAATTTACAGTGCAAATAATTTAATGTACCTTCAGAATCTGATAGGAATCTTGCTGTGCTCCGTTCTGATCTGGCAAACTTTATAGTGACAACGTATTTTTTAATGAGAGTCTCATGTTCTTGGGCTAGTCGTGGTATGAAATAGCATTTTAACGAGAAATAAAATCCACTGCGAACTTGTGTTTTTGAACGATCACACGAACTGTAACATCAGTGTTCATAACAAAGTAATTTTAACTTTTAATCACTATGAAGTAGGGAAGATATATTGATTCTTAGCATGAGTTGCAGTTATGAAAAATCGTTCCTTAAATTGTAGGCCAGATACAGAACAATAAGACTTCCATATATACATTTTATTCCGCTAAAAGGTAATGATGATAAAGAAAAGCCAAGCACAGCATTGCTAAAAGTATTTCACGTAACTCTTTTCGTAAATGTGTTGTTACAAAGAGAATAAATAAACCAAAGAGCAACAATTTTACAATCCGCGAGAGAGTTGGACGTGAAAAAAGGTACGGCCAAGCTTTCAGGAAACATTCCTCACACACAAAGAAAGAAAATATTTTATGTGGACATGTGTCTGGAAACGCTTACTTTCCATGTTAGAGCTCATTTTATTACTTCTCTTCAAATCACATTAATCATGGAATGGAAACACACAGCAACAGAACGTACCAGAGTGACTTCAAACACTTTGTTACAGGAAATGTTCAAAATGTTCTCCGTTAGCGAGGATACATGCATCCACCCTCCGTCGCATGGAATCCCTGATGCGCTGATGCACCCCTGGAGAATGACGTATTGTATCACAGCCGTCCACAATACGAGCACGAAGAGTCTCTACATTTATTACCGGGGTTGCGTAGACAAGAGCTTTCAAATGCCCCCATAAATGAAAGTCAACAGGGTTGAGGTCAGGAGAGCGTGGAGGCCATGGAATTTGTCCGCCTCCACCAATCCATCGGTCACCGAATCCGTTGTTGAGAAGCGTACGAACACTTCGACTGAAATGAGCAGGAGCTCCATCGTGCATGAACCACATGTTGTGTCGTACTTGTAAAGGCACATGTTCTAGCAGCACAGGTAGAGTATCCCGTATGAAATCATGATAACGTGCTCTATTGAGCGTAGGTGGAAGAACGTGGGGCCCAATCGAGACATCACCAACAATGCCTGCCCAAACGTTCACAGAACATCTGTGTTGATGACGTCATTGCACAATTGCGTGCGAAATAAAAACCCTAACGTATTGAGACATGTTTATTGTGAAAATTTGATCACGTTCGAATGAAGCCTCATCCGTAAAGAGAACATTTGCACTGAAATGAGGATTGACACATTGTTGGATGAACCATTTGCAGACACACGCTGTACATGGTAAGTAAACAACTGGTTCTCCCGTAGCACTCTCCATACAGTGACGCGGTCAACGTTACCTTGTACAGCAGCAACTTCTCTGACGCTGACATTAGGGTTATCGTCAACAGCACGAAGAATTGCCTCGTCCATTGCAGGTGTCTTCGTCGTTCTAGGTCTTTCCCAGTCGCTTGTCATAGGCTGGAATGTTCCGTGCTCCCTAAGACGCCGATCAATTGCTTCGAACGTCTTCCTGTCGGGACACCTTCGGTCTGGAAATCTGTCTCGATACAAACGTACCGCGCCACGGCTATTGCCCCGTGCTAATCCATACATCACATGAGCATCTGCCGACTCCGCATTTGTAAACATTGCACTGACTGCAAAACCACGTTCGTGATGAACACTAACCTGTTGATGCTACGTACTGATGTGCTTGATGCTAGTACTGTAGAGCAATGAGTCGCATGTCGACACAAGCATCGAAGACAACATTACCTTCCTTCAATTGGGCCAACTGGCGGTGAATCGAGGAAGTACAGTACATACTGACGAAACTAAAATGAACTCTAACATGGAAATGAAGTGTTTCCGGACACATGTCCACATATCATCTTTTCTTTCTTTGTGTGTGAGGAATGTTTCCTGAATGTTTGGCCGTACCTTTTCGTAACACCCTGTATAGCGCTGTGCTTCAATATCTGCAAAAAAGGTGTGATAAGACATTTGACAGCCCCTTTCCATACCATGAATAATTTTCTGTACAGCAAGGGGTTGAGTCCAAAGACTTTGAAAAAGCTGTAGAACAGTTTCACCCAAGTGAAGTGCGCCCCCGGTAGTTGAGTGGTCAGCGCCACGGAATGTCATACCTAACGGCCAGGGTTCGATTGCCGGCTGCGTCAGAGACTTTCTCCGCCCTAGGTCTGGGCGTTGTGTCGCCCTTATCGTCACCATTTCATCACCATCGACACGCAAGTCGCCGAAGTGGCGTCAACTCGAAAGACTTCCACCAGGTGAAGGCTCTACACGACGGGAGGCCCTAGCCACGCGACATTTCAATTTTACCCAAGGAAAAATATTTGTGTAGGTTAATTCTTACAAAGAAGAAAACAGCAACCAGCCACTATTAATACTGCTACTTATTTAGGTAAATAGCGCCGTTACCGGTTTCGAACTGGCAAGTTCATCATCACACGGCTGTTCACATGATTTTCAAGATACGCTTTACATTATCGTCCGTTTTCGATTTTTATTATTCCACTGTGGCCGAGTATTTTTGGTGTGTTGTTGCCCTACGGTAGAAAAACAGTGTTAGAAGCGCCCTATGTGAAAATACCTAACCTCCAAACGATGAAATACAGCGTAAATGAATATGTGACGTTAAGTGGTTATGGTACTTACGTCGAAAATTCCGCGCGATTTTGTTGCGAAGTTGCAGGATTGTATTTTTCGCATATTCCTAAATATATCCAGCACTTACGTAACTTGTATATCACCATATTGTGCAAAGCACCACACACACACACACACACACACACACACACACACCAAAAAGAATTTGCCACATGTGAAGTTATCACAGAGATTGCAGATTTACAAACACAACAGTGTCAGAGACGTTCTCTCTCAGAGACATCACATCTCTGAGAGAGAACGTCTCAGCCGTCTGATGATGAACTTGCCAGTTCGAAACCGGTAACGGCGCTATTTACCTAAATAAATAGCAGTATTAATAGTGGCTGGTTGCTGTTTTCATCTTTGTAAGAATTAACCTACATTAATTGTACACAGCCACGGTCTCACCATGTCAGTTTTAGACAAAATAGCAAAAATATTTGTGTAGATGACTTATATAAGGAGTTCAGCAGCCATAGAGATAACCTTAGCAGCAGTGTGAACAAAGATGGTGATAATGTTGCAAACTGATTTAAATTATTTTCTTCAGTGCTGGAACAAGGTGAACAAAATATTTCTCAAGTGTTAGAAATTTTGTACAGCATCCCTGCCTATCTGGAGCGAATATTTCCATTGATCAAGGATGAGTGGCGTGCCACAAGAGACATGTTCAACAGATTTAATCAAAGTAGAGCTCCATGTGACTGTGAGATATGAAAACATGCCCCGTAAAGAAGTTTTTCAATTTGCAAAGAGTGATATTGAATTATTAAAAAGTGGCAAAATTTCAGTGAAATATAATTAAAATCAATCTGAATCTGACTGACTAGCACTTAAGATGATAAATATGTACTTTTGTTCTTTAGATGCTTACTTCCGTACTACACTCCTGGAAATGGAAAAAAGAACACATTGACACCGGTGTGTCAGACCCACCATACTTGCTCCGGACACTGCGAGAGGGCTGTACAAGCAATGATCACACGCACGGCACAGCGGACACACCAGGAACCGCGGTGTTGGCCGTCGAATGGCGCTAGCTGCGCAGCATTTGTGCACCGCCGCCGTCAGTGTCAGCCAGTTTGCCGTGGCATACGGAGCTCCATCGCAGTCTTTAACACTGGTAGCATGCCGCGACAGCGTGGACGTGAACCGTATGTGCAGTTGACGGACTATGAGCGAGGGCGTATAGTGGGCATGCTGGAGGCCGGGTGGACGTACCGCCGAATTGCTCAACACGTGGGGCGTGAGGTCTCCACAGTACATCGATGTTGTCACCAGTGGTCGGCGGAAGGTGCACGTGCCCGTCGACCTGGGACCGGACCGCAGCGACGCACGGATGCACGCCAAGACCGTAGGATCCTACGCAGTGCCGTAGGGGACCGCACCACCACTTCCCAGCAAATTAGGGACACTGTTGCTACTGGGGTATCGGCGAGGACCATTCGCAACGGTCTCCATGAAGCTGGGCTACGGTCCCGCACTCCGTTAGGCCATCTTCCGCTCACGCCCCAACATCGTGCAGCCCGCCTCCAGTGGTGTCGCGACAGGCGTGAATGTAGGGACGAATGGAGACGTGTCGTCTTCAGCGATGAGAGTCGCTTCTGCCTTGGTGCCAATGATGGTCGTATGCGTGTTTGGTGCCGTGCAGGTGAGCGCCACAATCAGGACTGCATACGACCGAGGCACGCAGGGCCAGCACCTGGCATCATGGTGTGGGGAGCGATCTCCTACACTGGCCGTACACCACTGGTGATCGTTGAGGGGACACTGAATAGTGCACAGTACATCCAAACCGTCATCGAACCCATCGTTCTACCATTCCTAGACCGGCAAGGGAACTTGCTGTTCCAACAGGACAATGCACGTCCGCATGTATCCCGTGCCACCCAACGTGCTCTAGAAGGTGTAAGTCAACTACCCTGGTCAGCAAGATCTCCGGATCTGTCCCCCATTGAGCATGTTTGGGACTGGATGAAGCGTCGTCTCACGCGGTCTGCACGTCCAGCACGAACGCTGGTCCAACTGAGACGCCAGGTGGAAATGGCATGGCAAGCCGTTCCACAGGACTACATCCAGCATCTCTACGATCGTCTCCATGGGAGAATAGCAGCCTGCATTGCTGCGAAAGGTGGATATACACTGTACTAGTGCCGACATTGTGCATGCTCTGTTGCCTGTGTCTATGTGCCTGTGGTTCTGTCAGTGTGATCATGTGATGTATCTGACCCCAGGAATGTGTCAATAAAGTTTCCCCTTCCTGGGACAATGAATTCACGGTGTTCTTATTTCAATTTTCAGGAGTGTATTAATATCTTTTGCATTCTGTGTAGAACGGATAGGTATTTTTAGTGTGATATAAGGGTGTACATTAAGTCCAGGAACACTTTCAATTATTCATTGCACAAGAACTAAACATTGTACAGATGTCAGACATATTGCATTTTGAAGAGAAACTGAAAATTTTTTATACAAACATACGATGTACGAACCATGAGTGACCCGGCAGACGTGAATACGATAATCGAATTCTTGCCATACCTGTCCCAGCATGGCTTCGTCGACTGCTGCAGTTGCTTCCCGTATTCTCTCCCAGAGCTCTACTACATCACGTTGTAGAGGCGTATACACACCAGATCTTTAATGTGTCTATACAGAAAAAAAGTCACACGGAGTGAGATCTGGTGGTCGGGGTGGCCATTTCATCAAACAGCTGTCCCCTTCTGTAACTCCGCACCTGAACTCGCCATGTTTGCGACTAGCGCTGACTATCGGCAAATTACGAAACTACGCTGTGGCGGTATACATGAAAAAAAAAAAACTTTCAGGGTTTCTCTTCAAAATGACATATGTATGATATCTATACAATGTTTGGTTTTTTTGCAATAAATAATTGAAAGTGTTTCCGGACTTTATAATAGCAGCTACCCACAGAGGTCTCGTGTGAGCAGTAATTATCTTATGACAGCGAAACTTGGTGGATATCCTAATGAGTTAATGCAGAAACGATTTGCGCTGAAAAAAACTAGTTTCAGTTTTAGCCACCAGGTGCGCTGTGAATGCAAGGAAGACTTATAGAAATGTTTCCATATGTAATATACACTCCTGGAAATGGAAAAAAGAACACCTTGACACCGGTGTGTCAGACCCACCATACTTGCTCCGGACACTGCGAGAGGGCTGTACAAGCAATGATCACACGCACGGCACAGCGGACACACCAGGAACCGCGGTGTTGGCCGTCGAATGGCGCTAGCTACGCAGCATTTGTGCACCGCCGCCGTCAGTGTCAGCCAGTTTGCCGTGGCATACGGAGCTCCATCGCAGTCTTTAACACTGGTAGCATGCCACGACAGCATGGACGTGAACCGTATGTGCAGTTGACGGACTTTGAGCGAGGGCATATAGTGGGCATGCGGGAGGCCGGGTGGACGTACCGCCGAATTGCTCAACACGTGGGGCGTGAGGTCTCCACAGTACATCGATGTTGTCGCCAGTGGTCGGCGGAAGGTGCATGTGCCCGTCGACCTGGGACCGGACCGCAGCGACGCACGGATGCACGCCAAGACCGTAGGATCCTACGCAGTGCCGTAGGGGACCGCACCGCCACTTCCCAGCAAATTAGGGACACTGTTGCTCCTGGGGTATCGGCGAGGACCATTCGCAACCGTCTCCATGAAGCTGGGCTACGGTCCCGCACACCGTTAGGCCGTCTTCCGCTCACGCCCCAACATCGTGCAGCCCGCCTCCAGTGGTGTCGCGACAGGCGTGAATGGAGGGACGAATGGAGACGTGTCGTCTTCAGCGATGAGAGTCGCTTCTGCCTTGGTGCCAATGATGGTCGTATGCGTGTTTGGCGCCGTGCAGGTGAGCGCCACAATCAGGACTGCATAAGACCGAGGCACACAGGGCCAACACCCGGCATCATGGTGTGGGGAGCGATCTCCTACACTGGCCGTACACCACTGGTGATCGTCGAGGGGACACTGAATAGTGCACAGTACATCCAAACCGTCATCGAACCCATCGTTCTACCATTCCTAGACCGGCAAGGGAACTTGCTGTTCCAACAGGACAATGCACGTCCGCATGTATCCCGTGCCACCCAACGTGCTCTAGAAGGTGTAAGTCAACTACCCTGGCCAGCAAGATCTCCGGATCTGTCCCCCATTGAGCATGTTTGTTACTGGATGAAGCGTCGTCCCACGCGGTCTGCACGTCCAGCACGAACGCTGGTCCAACTGAGGCGCCAGGTGGAAATGGCATGGCAAGCCATTCCACAGGACTACATCCAGCATCTCTACGATCGTCTCCATGGGAGAATAGCAGCCTGCATTGCTGCGAAAGGTGGATATACACTGTACTAGTGCCGACATTGTGCATGCTCTGTTGCCTGTGTCTATGTGCCTGTGGTTCTGTCAGTGTGATCATGTGATGTATCTGACCACAGGAATGTGTCAATACAGTTTCCCCTTCCTGGGACAATGAATTCACGGTGTTCTTATTTCAATTTCCAGGAGTGTATTAGTGGACGGGAAAAGGTCAAACAAGTGAGAAAGGCACAATGTTGATTTCGTTATTAACCTCTACTTACACAATTTGTTCAGTATGAGCACCGAAGACGTGGACGAGATGCTGCATCTGTAGAACGACGTGATCAACAGTTCTCACAACAGTTCTGGTGGAATGTGAGGAACTTGTTTCACTACACTGACATTCAGTTCACGTAGAAACCAAACATGTCTCTGTTGAAAGCATTCTATTACGAGGTACCTCCAGAACGAAAGGTTATATGGATTCAGATGAGGTGATCTTGCAGGCCACTTGTCTGGAAAACCTCTGGAGATAACACGTTCGCGGAAGGTTGCATTAAGCAGAACATTCACTGGGCGACTGACACGAGGTGTCGCCCCGTCTTGCACGGAAGCAGTGGTTTCCACACAGTTGCGCTCTTCCAGAGCAAGAATCACATGCGGTGCAAGACTGTATTGTCTTCACAGAAGAATGGACCAACTACAAAGGCTTGTGAACCAGCAGCAAACGGCCGTAGGCGGCGAGTGCAATGCGCAACACACAGTATATTAGTAGCCCGAATTCGGCAGTTCTGTGTATTCACTGCACCCTGCAGAGTAAAATGTGCTTCGTCATAGAATGTTGCCCAGTCGCTCCGTCATCAACTTTGATCCGTGCCAGAAACCGAAGAGCAAATTCAGAATGTTACTGTGGATAAAGAGGTTTCAGTTGCAGCACCGTCTAGATCTAGTTCGGGTGCCATTATAAAAGAGATTGGAAAACTTGCTCTACACAGGGCATGTGCTGTCAGTTACAGCAACAGGAAAAAAATCGTTCAAATGGCTCTGAGCACTATGGGACTTAACATCTGAGGTCATCAGTCCCCTAGAACTTAGAACTACTTAAACCTAACTAACCTAAGGACATCACACACATCCATGCCCGAGGCTGGATTCGAACCTGCGACCATAACGGTCGCGCGGTTCCAGACTGAAGCGCTTAGAACCGCTCGGCCACAGCGGCCGGCCAGCAACAGCAGTTTCGCCAATAATATCCACCGGGACAGGTGCAAAACAAACGTCACCTGCGTTTTCGAATTTCATTATCATTTTCTATAAGCCATGTAATGAAAAAAGGTCTCTTCTGAGACTTTTCAGTAGGCGATACTCTCTCAATGCAGCACTAATTGCCGTCATTCACTGAAAGCAGTTTGACTGACTGTGCACGGTCTCTCTTCTCGACTACTTTACTGTTCGCTCGGGTTATGGCTTGTCGAATGACAGAGTGGGTGTCTGCACCTGGTGGCCAAAACTGGAACTATTTTTTTCCAGCTTAAATCGCTTTCACATTAACAAGTTAGTATATCTGCCACGTTTTTCTCCCATACTATAATAACAGTCCACACTTGATTTTCGAGAGTAGCTAGTTGCTCTTTAATTATAACCACCTGGTACAGGGTGACAATTATTGATCTATATGAAAAAAATATAAATTAGTTACAGTCTACGGCGTGCACACAGGGTCACCTCGGATAATAGGAGTGAAGTCATCTTTCAAACCCTTCACGTACTGTTCGTTAGTCACTATGCCATCAAAGAACATCGCACCGATTACTCCGTGTCATTACACACCATACAGTCACCCGTTGAGTGTGAAGACACTTCTCGATCGCGAAATACGGATTCTCAGTCCCCCAAATGCGCCAGTTTTGCTTATTGACGATCCGATCCTAATGAAAGTGGGTTTCGTCGGTAAACCACACCATACAGCGCATAATAATTCCAATCATGCCCCGCGGTCAACCGTGCAGTTTGAAAGCCCTAACGGAAACCGCAATGGCAAGGAAAGCGTTTCTGAAGAAGAGAAATTTGTTAGCATCGAGTATAGATTTCATTGTCAGGAAGTCGTTTCAGAGAGTATTTGTATAGAGTGTAGCTATGTATGGAAGTGAAACATGGACGATAAATAGTTCGGACAAGAAGGGAATAGAAGCTTTCGAAATGTGGTGCTACAGAAGAATGCTGAAGATTAGATGGGTAGATCACGTAACTAATGAGGAGGTATTGAATAGAATTGGGGAGAAGAGGAGTTCGTGGCACAACTTGACAAGAAGAAGGGACCGGTTGGTAGGACATGTTCTGAGGCATCAAGGGATCACAAATATAGCATAGGAGGGCACCGTGGAGGGTAGAAGTCGTAGGGAGACCAAGAGATGAATACACTACGCAGATTCAGAAGGATTCAGGCTGCAGAACGTAATTGAGGATGAAGAAGCTTGTACAGGATAGAGTAGCATGGAAAGCTGCATCAAACCAGTCTCAGGACTAAATACCACAACAACAACAACGAAGTATGACGTCAAGTTGATCATGTTTCCTTGTCAGAAAGGCTGGTAACCACTGGGATAGAAGTATGCTGCCGAGCAAGTAGGCCCAGTTGTGTGGTTAGCACACTGGACTCGCATTCAGGAGGAGGACGTTCAAACCCACGTCCAGCCATCCAAATTTAGGCTTCCCACGATTTCGCTAAATCGCTCCAAGCAAATGCTAGTATGGTTCCTCTGAAAGGGCACGGCCGATTTCTTTCCCATCCTTGACTCATACCGAGCTTGAACTCTGTCTCTAATGACCTCGATGTCGACGGGACGTTAAACCCAATATTCCTTCATTTAGAAGTACGCTTGTTTTTTTTTTAAATTTGTATACTACCTATGTCTGGCAACGTTCGCATTTAAAATAAACATCTGTTTAGGCGTTTAGCACTGATGCGGAAGGTACAACTCAAACTCAGGTAAACCAAAAGGGCCCTGGCGCTACTCACTTTGAAGCGAAGAGGCCCGACCGGTGGCTGGGCGTAGGGGATTCCCTGGAAGGAGACGTAGGGGAACCCCCAGGCGGTGCGCCTGCGCCGTCCGCGCAGCTCGCCCTGGCTCACTCGCAGCAGCACCGTCTCGTCCGCCATGCTGGATTACGCAGTCCTCGCCGGCACAGACCGCTGCGTCGCTGCGACTGATCTCTCTGCAGCGGACGCGGCTCCCATCGCGGGTATATATAGAGCCACGCCCGCCGGTGACGTCAGCGCCGCCACGAATGAGATAATAAACCCCAGCCTGCCCTTGGTTAGTCTGCTGCGTCACCCAGCAGCCACGGTCGTGCAGAAGGAAGCTCCGGGCCCACCAGAGCCACTCTGTTGCGATATCCATCTCGAAGTGACTTTCTCCAGAAATCATTATCAATACCGACATCTCAAGCTGATATGCGCAAAAACGTTGGACATTCGTATCATATACAGAGTGGTCCATTGATCGTGACCAGGCAAAATATCTCACGAAATAAGTGTCAAACGAAATAACTAGAAAGAACGAAAATTGTCTAGCTTGAAGGGGGAAACCAGATGGCGCTATGGTTGGCCCGCTAGATGGCGCTGCCATATATCAAACGGATATCAACTGCGTTTTTTTAAATAGGAACCCACATTTTTATTACACATTCGTGTAGCACGTAAAGAAATATGAATGTTTTAGTTGGACCACTTTTTTCGCTTTATGATAGATGGCGCTGTAATAGTCACAAACATATGGCTCACAATTTTAGATGAACAGTTGGTAACAGGTAGGTTTTTTAAATTAAAATACAGAATGTAGGTACGTTTGAACATTTTATATCGGTTGTTCCAATGTGGTACGTATACCTTTGTGAACTTATCATTTCTGAGAACGCATGCTGTTACAGAGTTGTTACCTGTAAATACCACATTAATGCTATAAATGCACAAAATGATGTCCGTCAACCTCAGTGCATTTGGCAATACGTGTAACGACATTCCTCTCAACAGCGAGTAGTTCGCCTTCCGTAATGTTCGCACATGCATTGACAATGCGCTGACGCATGTTGTCAGCTGTTGTCAGTGGATCACGATAGCAAATATCCTTCAGCTTTCCCCACAGGAAGAAATCCGGGGACGTCAGATCCGGTGAACGTGCGGTGCTTCGACGACCAATCCAACTGTCATGAAATATGCTATTCAAAAAAATTGTTCAAATGGCTCTGAGCACTATGGGACTTAACTTCTGAGGTCATCAGTCCCCTAGAACTTAGAACTACTTAAACCTAACTAACCTAAGGACATCACACACATCCATGCCCGAGGCAGGATTCGAACCTGCGACCGTAGCGCTCTCGCGGTTCCAGACTGTAGCGCCTAGAACAGCTCGGCCACCCCGGCCGGCAATATGCTATTCAATACCGCCTCAACCACACGGGAGTTATGTGCCGGACATCCATCATGCTGGAAGTACATCGCCATTCTGTCATGCAGTGGAACATCTTGTAGTAACATCGGTAGAACATTACGTAGGAAAATTAGCATATTTTCCACCATTTAGATTGCCATCGATAAAATGGGGGCCAATTATCCTTGCTCCCATAATGCCGCACCATACATTAACCCGCCAAGGACGCTGATGTTCAACTTGTCGCAGCCATCGTCGATTTTCCGTTGCCCAACAGTGCATATTATGACGGTTTACGTTACCGCTGTTGGTGAATGACGCTTCGTCGCTAAATAGAACGCGTGCAAGAAATCTGTCATCGTCCCGTAATTTCTCTTGTGCCCAGTGGCAGAACTGTACACGACGTTCAATGTCGCCGCCATGCAATTCTAGGTGGATAGAAATATGCTGCGGGTGCAATCGATGTTGATGTAGCATTCTCAACACCGACGTTTTTTAGGTTCCCGATTCTCGCGCAATTTGTCTGCTACTGATGTGCGGATTAGCCGCGTCAGCAGCTAAAAGATCTACTCGGGCATCATCATTTGTTGCAGGTCGTGGTTGACGTTTCACATGTGGCTGAACACTTCATGTTTCCTTAAATAACGTAACTATCCGGCGAACGGTCCGGACACTTGCATGATGTCGTCCAGAATACCGATCAGCATACATAGCACACGCCCGTTGGGCATTTTGTTCACAATAGCCATACATCAACACGATATCGACTTTTTCCCGCAATTGGTAAACGGTCCATTTTAACACGGGTAATGTATCACGAAGCAAATACCGTCCAAACTGGCTTAATGTTACGTGATACCACGTACTTATACGTTTGTATCTATTACAGCGCCATCTATCACAAAGCGAAAAAAGTGGCCCAACTAAGACATTCAGATTTCTTTACGTACTACACGAATATGTAATAAAAAATGGGAGTTCCTATTTTAAAAAAAAACTCAGTTTGACCGTTTGACCTATGGCAGCGCCATCTAGGGGTCCAACCATAGCGCCATCTGGTTTCCCCCTTCAAGGTAGACAAGTGTTGTTCTTTGTAGTTTTTTCGTTTGATGCTTATTTCGTGAGATATTTGGTCCGGTCACTATCAATGGACCACCCTGTATACACACAGGTGACAGAAGTCATAGGGTAGTGGTATGCACATGTACAGACGGCGGTAACGTCGCGTACACCAAGCTTAAGAGTGCAGTGTTGTCGGCGCAGCTGTTATTTGTACTCAAGTGACTCATGTGAAAAGATTTTCCACACGATTATCAGCCCACTACGGGAATTAACACACTTTGGACTAGATGCATGGGACATTCAATTACGGAAATCCTTAGGGAAATTAAATATACCGAGATCGACAATGTCAAGACTGTACCGAGAGTACCACACTTCAGGTGTCACACCCCGTAACGACCGAAAGCAGCGGCGTCTGCGTAAAGTTGTCAGTGCCAACAGACAAGTACCACTGCGTGAAACAGCCGCAGGAATAACGTGGGGCGTACGACGAACGTATGCGTTAGGTCAGTCCGGCGAAATTTGGCGTTAATGGTGATAGCAAACGAGCGACGCAAAAGAGTGCCTCTGCTAGCAGCGCGACACCGCCTGCAGCGCGTGTCCTGGGCTCGTGGCCACAGCGGTTGGACCCCAGACGACTGGAAAACCGTGGCCTCGTCAGATGAGTCACGATTTTAGTTGGTAAGAGCTGTGGTAGGGTTCGAGTGTGGCGCACACTCCACGAAGCCGTGGACTCAAGTTATGAACAAAGCACTGCGCAGGCTGCCGGTGGTTCCATAATGGTTTTTACATGGAATGGGCTGTGTGCTCTGGTCCAACAGAGCAGATCATTGACTGTAAATGGTTCCGTTCAGCTACTTGGAGACATTTACAGCCATTCATGGATTTCACGTTCTACATCTACATCTTCATCTACATCCATACTCCGCAAGCCACCTGACGGTGTGTGGTGGAGGGTACCTTGAGTACCTCTGTCGGTTCTCCCTTCTATTCCGGTCTCGTATTGTTCATGGAAAGAAGGATTGTCGGTATGCCTCTGTGTGGGCTCTAATCTCTCTGATTTTATCCTCATGGTCTCTTCGCGAGATATACGTAGAAGGGAGCAATATACTGCTTGACTCTTCGGTGAAGATATGTTCTCGAAACTTCAACAAAAGCCCGTACCGAGCTACTGAGCGCCTCTCCTGCAGAGTCTTCCACAGGAGTTTATCTATCATCTTCGTAACGCTTTCGCGATTACTAAATGATTCCGTAACGAAGCGCGCTGATCTCCGTTGGATCTTCTCTATCTCTTCTATCAATCCTATCTGGTACGGATCCCACACTGCTGAGCAATATTCAAGCAGTGGGCGAACAAACGTACTGTAACCTACTTCCTTTGTTTTCGGATTGCATTTCCTTAGGATTCTTCCAATGAATCTCAGTCTGGCATCTGCTTTTCCGACGATCAACTTAATATGATCACTCCATTGTAAATCACTCCTAATGCGTACTCCCAGATAATTTATGGAATTAACTGCTTGCAGTTGCTGACTTGCTATATTGTAGCTAAATGATAAGAGATCTTTCTTCCTATATATCGCAACACATTACACTTGTCTACATTGAGATTCAATTGCCATTCCCTGCACCATGCGTCAATTCGCTGCAGATCCTCCTGCACTTCAGTACAATTTTCTATTGTTACAACCTCTCGATATACCACAGCATCATCTGCAAAAAGCCTCAGTGAACATCCGATGTCATCCACAAGGTCAGTTATATATATTGTGAATAGCAACGGTCCTACGACACGCCCCTGCGACGCACCTGAAATCACTCTTACTTCGGAAGACTTCTCTCCATTGAGAATGACATGGTGCGTTCTGTTATACAGGAACTCTTCAATCCAATCACACAATTGGTCTGATAGTCCATATGCTCTTACTTTGCTCATTAAACGACTGTGGGGAACTGTATCGAACGCCTTGCGGAAGTCAAGAAACACGGCATCTACCTGTGAACCCGTGTCTATGGCCCTCTGAGTCTCGTGGACGAATAGCGCGAGCTGGGTTTCACACGATCGTCTGTTTCGAAACCCATTTTGATTCCTACAGAGTAGATTTCTAGTCTCCAGAAAAGTCATTATACTCGAACATAATACGTGTTCCAAAATTCTACAACTGATCGACGTTAGAGATACAGGTCTATAGTTCTGCACATCTATTCGACGCCCCTTCTTGAAAACGGGGATTACCTGTGCCCTTTTCCAATCCTTTGGAACGCTACGCTCTTCTAGAGACCTACGGTACACCGTTCCGAAAAACAATGCGCCATGTCACAGGCCAAGCACTGTTTGTGACTGATTTGAAAAACATCCTGAACAATTCGAGAGAATGATTTGGCCACCCATATCGCCCGACATCACCGGCAACACTTTTGCAACTGTGGGCAGCTGTAGAGGCAGCATGGTTATATCTTCCAGCGACTTGTTGAGTCCACGCCACGCCGGTCTGCTGCTCTACACCGGGCAGATGATGGCCCGTCACGATACTCTGGGGTGTACCATGACTTTCATCACGTCAGTGCATTATTTCTCAGTTCAACATCGATTTCTCTGAAGATATTCTAATTGTATATTTGTAGAGCGATGAATGTGGTACCGTTAGAAGGTTTATTAACCGGCTTCTGACATCGCATACCGATTTTGTGCAAAAAAGTTCTTTTTGCCCAAAATTTTAACATAAAAGAAACTTTTAGCTATCAGAGGCAAGAGGGGGTCATGAACGCCCTGCTTCATTCCTATATTTTACGAAGCTAGCTTATTAATAACGAATAAGATACTCTCTTTCCGTATTATTTTATTACAAATATCATCTGATTTGTTTTAAAGTAGAGCCGGCCGGAATGGCCGTGCGCTTCTAGGCGTTACACTCTGGAGCCGCGCGACTGCTACGGTCGCAGGTTCGAATCCTGCCTCGGGCATGGATGTGTGTGATGTCCTTAGGTTAGTTAGGTTTAAGTAGTTCTAAGTTCTAGGGGACTGATGACCACAGCAGTTAAGTCCCATAGTGCTCAGAGCCATTTGAACCATTTGTTTTAAAGTAGTCTTCACTGGATTATTTGTATACAGTATTGTCACAATTACTGACCATTTTCCCTCCCCGAGCGGTTCTAGGCGCTTCAGTCCGGAACGGCGCAGCTGCAACAGTCGCAGGTTCGAATCCTGCCTCAGGCATGGATGTGTGTGATGTCCTTAGGTTAGTTAAGTTTAAGTAGTTCCAAGTCTGGGGGACTCATGGCCTCAGATGTTAAGTCCCACAGTGCTTAGAGCGATTTTAACCATCTCTCTCCCCGTCGGAGAAGCTGACTTTTCTAAATGAAATATTTTCCGAAAAGACAAACACTTTTGTCATTCTCGCCTTGAATTGTGATTTACCTATTGCGTCTACGGCCTAACGTGCTTACCTAAAGTACGAAGTGCAATTAAAATCTCAAATCACAGTTAGTGGTTATTTTGCCTTAGTGATGTAACAGGTAAGAAGCGAACACTACGTTCTAACCTACACATTTCGCATTTATTTACTTCTTTGTATTTCTATATTCGTATGTCTCACTAAACTTCTCTTCAACAACACACCGAAAGCTAGAGATTACAAGCAAATGATGAGGTGAAATATTGTCACGAGCAATCAATTACATTGCTATAAAAATGTTCCACAAATTACCAGATGAAATAAAATGTCTGACAGACAGCAGTAATAACTTCAAAAATAAATTGAAATCATATCTCCTTGAGAACTCCTTCTATACCATAGATGATTTCTTGAATAGGAATAAATAAATCTCTAAATATAATATATGTATTTTGTGCCATTTAAGGGAATGGGGTAAATAATAGAAATATTATATATTACAATACAGAGTTAAAGATTGATATTTCTATTATTTACCCCATTCCCTTAAATGGTACAAAATGCATATATAATATTTATAGATTTATTTATTCCTATTCAAGAAAACATCTATGGTATAGAAGGAGTTCTCAAGGAGATATGATTTCAATTTATTTTTGAAGCTATTACTGCTGTCTGTCAGACATTTTATTTTATCTGGTAATTTGTCGAACATTTTTATAGGAATGTAATTGATTCCTCGTGACAATATTTCACCTCATCATTTGCTTGTAATTGCTAGCTTTCGGCCTGTTGTTGACGAGAAGTTTCTTAAAAATCTTGTTTCATAGGTGCATTTCTTGTGCACTTGACACGTTCCACATCATAACGGGTACCGTACCGTGCGATTGATTAAAGGAACATGCAACTAACTAATTAACTTCTTTTATTTTGTGCGTGTTTTTTCTCAGTAATTATTAACTATTGTCAACAATAACATGTTGTAAATACTGTTGCCATAAACAATAAATGACAAGATTACGAAGCCAAGGAAAAGAACATTACAGGTTATGAATTAGAAGCGTCGCTCCGAAAGGGTGCCCGCAGCTCAAGCAAATGGTTCAAATTCAAGACAGAGACTCTTGTGACATTATCCTGACTGCCTTGTCCGAGAATTACTTCGAGCAGATAGTTAGAGAACCAACTCGTGAAGCTAACGTTTTAGACCTCATAGCAACAAATAGACCGGAACTTTTCGACTCCGTGAATGTAGAAGAGGGTATCAGTGATCATAAGTCAGTGGTTGCATCAATGACTACAAGTGTAATAAGAAATGCCAAGAAAGGAAGGAAAATATATTTGCTTAACAAGAGTGATAGGGCACAAATCGCAGAATATCTGAGTGACCACCATCAAACGTTCATTTCTGAGGAAGAGGATGTGGAACAAAAATGGAAAAAATTCAGAAACATCGTCCAGTACGCCTTAGATAAGTTCGTACCGACTAAGGTCCAAAGCGAGGGGAAAGATCCACCGTGGTATAACAATCATGTACGAAAGGTACTACGGAAACAAAGAAAGCTTCATCATAGGTTTAAGAGTAGTCGAATCATAGCTGATAAGGAAAAGCTGAACGAAGCGAAAAAGAGCGTAAAGAGAGCAAAGAGAGAAGCATTCAACGAATTCGAACATAAAACATTGGCAAACAATCTAAACAAGAACCCTAAAAAGTTTTGGTCATATGTAAAATCGGTAAGCGGATCTAAATCCCCTATTCAGTCACTCGTTGACCACGATGGAACCGAAACAGAGGACGACCGAAGAAAGGCAGAAATACTGAATTCAGTGTTCCGAAACTGTTTGACTGCGGAAAATCGTAACACGGTCCCTGACTTCAGCCGTCGCACGGACGCCAAAATGGAAAATATTGAAATAAACGATATCGGAATTGAAAAACAACTGCTATCACTTAGTAGCGGAAAAGCATCCGGACCAGACGAGATACCCTTAAGATTCTACAGTGATTATGCTAAAGAACTTGCCCCCTTTCTATCAGCAATTTATCGTAGATCGCTGGAAGAACGTAAAGTACCTAGCGACTGGAAGAAAGCGCAGGTCGTTCCCATTTTCAAGAAGGGTCATAAATCAGATGCGAATAATTATAGGCCTATTTCGCTTACGTCAATCTGTTGTAGAATAATGGAACATGTTTTGTGTTCTCGTATTATGACGTTCTTAGATAATACAAATCTCCTTCATCATAACCAACATGGATTTCGCAAACAGAGATCATGTGAAACTCAGCTCGCCCTATTTGCCCAAGAAATTCACAGTGCCGTAGACACTGGCGAGCAGATTGATGCCGTATTCCTGGACTTCAGGAAGGCATTTGATACGGTTCCGCACTTACGTTTAGTGAAAAAAATACGAGCTTACGGAATATCGGACCAGGTTTGTGATTGGATTCAGGATTTCCTAGAAGAAAGAACACAACATGTCATTCTTAACGGTTCAAAATCTGCAGATGTAGAGGTAATTTCGGGAGTACCGCAGGGAAGCGTGATAGGACCTTTATTGTTTACAATATACATAAATGACTTAGTTGACAACATCGGTAGCTCCGTGAGGCTATTTGCAGATGACACGGTTGTCTACAAGAAAGTAGCAACATCAGAAGACTCGTACGTACTCCAGGAGGACCTGCAGAGGATTAATGCATGGTGCGACAGCTGGCAGCTTTCCCTAAACGTAGATAAATGTAATATAATGCGCATACATAGGGGCAGAAATCCATTCCAGTACGATTATGCCATAGGTGGTAAATCATTGGAAGCGGTAACGACCGTAAAATACTTAGGAGTTACTATCCGGAGCGATCTGAAGTGGAATGATCACATAAAACAAATAGTGGGAAAAGCAGGCGCCAGGTTGAGATTCATAGGAAGAATTCTAAGAAAATGTGACTCATCGACGAAAGAAGTAGCTTACAAAACGCTTGTTCGTCCGATTCTTGAGTATTGCTCATCAGTATGGGACCCTTACCAGGTTGGATTAATAGAAGAGATAGACATGATCCAGCGAAAAGCAGCGCGATTCGTCATGGGGACATTTAGTCAGCGCGAGAGCGTTACGGAGATGCTGAACAAGCTCCAGTGGCGGACACTTCAAGAAAGGCGTTACGCAATACGGAGAGGTTTATTATCGAAATTACGAGAGAGCACATTCCGGGAAGAGATGGGCAACATATTACTACCGCCCACATATATCTCGCGTAATGATCACAACGAAAAGATCCGAGAAATTAGAGCAAATACGGAGACTTACAAGCAGTCGTTCTTTCCACGCACAATTCGTGAATGGAACAGGGAAGGGGGGATCAGATAGTGGTACAATAAGTACCCTCCGCCACACACCGTAAGGTGGCTCGCGGAGTATAGATGTAGATGTAGATGTAGATGGCTCTGAGCACTATGGGACTCAACTGCTGAGGTCATTAGTCCCCTAGAACTTAGAACTAGTTAAACCTAACTAACCTAAAGACATCACAAACATCCATGCCCGAGGCAGGATTCGAACCTGCGACCGTAGCGGTCTTGCGGTTCTAGACTGCAGCGCCTTTAACCGCACGGCCACTTCGGCCGGCAGCTCAAGCACTTGCTCATACAGAGCGGCGGCGTTCCCCGAACTCGTCTCAGGCCAGCGACAACACTTACTCCAAACAGTGTCACCGTTTGCAACCATACAAGCGCTAAAGTTCCGCACGGGTCCCCCGCTAGATACAAAAACTTTTCAGTACGCGCAGGTCAGTGAACGAGCCTTGTGCGAGGTACTCGGGACATCTGTGTGGTTCAGATCCGCTCCTCACAGCAGTACGATTCTTTTTTTATCAGTGCAGACTGCGGGTGAACAATCGGCGATTGGTTTGAGTATGACCCGCGGAAGAAATTTGTTGGATATGAGCGAGCTATGTGGCCCCTCCCATGTTCAATAATATTGTCAGTACGACAATATATTGGCAGTCTGAGAGTGAGTATTGTATTGTCGACAAAAGAAATATTGACGAACAGTACTGATGCTGACAAAAATATTTTCAGTACTGCTAATACTAACTGAGCATGTGAGAGCGAGTATTATCCATCTGACAATGCACCATTCCGTTGTTCGCAGTTTTCCAGTCAGGCTCCTATACAGGATGTTTGCGTAACAGCGTGCAAAGCTTAAAGCGACATACGGGGTACTCCACTGAACAATTTGAGGTTGGGAACCGGGGATAGGAAGAGCCAGCTACGGAAATAATAGGAATACAATCACATTACTGAGCACTTTTTTATTTACATTAGTTAACTGCAGATACCATCATTGACACAATGAACGTTCCATTTGTACTGTATCTAACAAAACGTACCGAAATTGACCGCCTCAAGCTCAATGCAAGTATGACATCAGCTAACAAGATTCCGACGGACCCAGGCAAATATGCCCGGTGTGTTTAAAACCACATCACAGGCAGCTACAATTCTGGGAGCTAATTCCGTCTCCGTATCCTACGTTTCTAGCATTTGTAGACTTAGAGAAAGCTTTTGACAATGTTGACTGGAATACTCTCTTTCAAATTCTGGACGTGGCAGGGGTAAAATACAGGGAGCGAAAGGCTATTTACAATTTATACAGAAACCAGGTGGCAGTTATAAGAGTCGAGGAGCATGAAAGGGACGCAGTGGTTGGGAAGGGAGTGAGACAGGGTTGTAGCCTATCCCCAATGTTATTCAATCTGTATACTGAGCAAGCAGTACAGGAAACAAAAGAAAAATTTGGAGTAGGAATTAAAATCCATGGTGAAGAAATAAAAACTTTGAGGTTCACGATGACAGTGTCATTCTGTCAGAGACAGCTAATATTCTGGAAGAGCAGTTGAATGGAATGGACGGTCTCTTGAAAGGAGGATATAAGATGAACATCAACAAGAGCAAAAGGAGAATGATGGAATGTAGTCGAATTAAATCGGGCGATGCTGTGGGAATTAGATTAGGAAATGAGACACTTAAACTAGTAAATGAATTTTGCTATTTGGGGAGCAAAATAACTGATGATGGTCGAAGTACAGAGGATATAAGATGTAGACTGGCGGTGGCAAGAAAAGCGTTTTTGAAGAAGAGAAATTTGTTAACATCGAGTATAGATTTAAGTGTCAGGAAGTCATTTCTGAAAGTATTTGTATGGAGTGTAGCCATATACGGAAGTGAAACATGGACGATAGACAGGAATAGAATAGAAGCCTTCGAAATGTGGTGCTACAGAAGAATGCTTAAGATTAGACGGGTAGATCACATAACTAATGAGGAGGCACTGAACAGAATTGGCAAGAAGAGGAATTTGGGGCACAGTTTGACCAGAAGAAGGGATCTGTTAGTAGGACATGTTCTGAGGCATCACCCCAATTTATTATTGGAGGGCTCGTGGAGGGTAAAAATCGTAGAGGGATACCAAGAGATGAATACACTAAGCAGATTCAGAAGAATGTAGATTGCAGTAGGTACTGGGAGATAAATAAGCTTACACAGGATAGAGCAGCACGGAGAACTGCATCGAGCCAGTCTCTGGAGCGAAGCTCACAACAACAACAACAACATCCAGTGGGCTCTCACACACAAGTGATGTTAGATATCTCTGTAGAAAATAATGAAAGTGAGTCAGGTCAGGTGACCTCGCAGGCCATGGAATTGGATCACTGATTCCAATCCAATGACCAGGAAATGCAGCATTGAGGTGGTTGAGGACATCCACACTGAAGTGAAGCGTTGCACCATCGTGTTGTATCCACACCCTCTCACGAACAGCCAAGGGGACGTGCTCCAACAACTCCGGTAGAACTCTTTGCACGAACCTCCAGCACAGGTGGCCATTCAGGCGGCCAGGCAGAAGATATGGCCCAGTGACACCGTCGCCTACAATTCTGGCCCAGATATTCACAGCAGAAGCGTGCTTGACGGTGTGACTCTGCTACAACGTGAGTGTTTTCCTCATCCCGCGCATGGCTATTCCTGCTGTTCGAAATACCATCACGATCAAGTGAGGCCTCGTCAGTAAATAGCACGATCTGGGAAAAATGTAATCGATCAGTCCATTGTTGAAGCAACCACTAACACCATGTGACCCTTGGTGCTAAGTCAGTCACAAGCATTGCATTGACTCGTGGGTGATTTGGGTGTAATTGTTGTTCGTGGAGAACTTGCCACACGCCTAGTACTAGGAGTACTTGTCGTGGGGTCCTCTGGAACACGTTCCACCACCTCCTCTTCAAAATTGGGTGTGCGAGTGGTTCTCATGTTCCCAGGTCCCTCGTTTCTTCTTTCCAATGAACCAGTCATCGGCATTTGTCGATCGGGAGAAATAAACACTGGTCGTCACGGATGGCGCCTGTTAGGAAATCGTTCCCTGTACAGCCCTTCAGCAGCGAGAGCACTGCAACGTACGTCCCCATACACAAGGTACACGTCAGTGAGTTCTGCGAGACAGTACTAATACTGCTTCATCGTACTGTACTCTGCGTCGCGGAGGCTTCGTAGAGTACAATACGATTGAGCAGCGCTGGCTAATGAAAAGATCTGTCGTTGATTCACAGCACGTCCCGTCATGGGACAATGTAAGTACGATACAACAGAGCCACCTCGTGGACAAGTACAGTAAACAATCATGACTTCCTAGTAATCAGGTTCGTCCTCCCTGTTTCCTTGCAGGAAATAAAGAATGTGCATGCAAATAAAGAGCACAGTACGTGTTAAACTTGTACGCATGTTAGTGGTAAGTAAGCTGGAAAACAGTAATGCTAGATAAAGCGGTAGATAAATATACTTATATATCTCCTTAAGCTGGCTTCTCCGCCCCCAGGTTTCCTACCTCAAATTGTTCATTGAAGCATTCTTATATCCTATTACATTTTTGCACGCTCTTACGAAAAGAGGATGTATAACTCAGCCCGTAAATGTGGCTCTCGAGCGATTTAGACTTTTAAAGTTCTTAAAATGAACAAAGAAATGAAGGCTATATTTATTTAGTGTAACAACTCATTCCTACGAGATCAGTCATCAAAACTATTTTGGACAAATATTTAAGAACTACCTCGTAATAGTGTTTATGAGTATTAACACAGTGCATTTTAAACAGTTTAATGACCTGCCTGTGGGCAAAAATCACAAAGTCACTGCTAATTGGTTGGGGAATCGGACTGTCTGTCTCATTGCCATATTTTCTTTTTCTGTTCTTTTTCCCACTGACATTGATAAATAATTCTATTCGGTGGGGGACGTGTTAGAACTCTGCAAATGTTGAAACTGAAGGTAATGTACGAGGGTTGGAACTTCAGTAGTGGGAAATATTTATTTACAGCTCGTACAAAATAGATACGTGTTTCAAAGTTTTACTGACCTTCAAATTAGTCACCAGCATTGTGTATAACTGATGGGGCTGTTAAGTGCTATACCACCTACTGCACTCGTCTGAGTTAAGCCCTCGTGAGTTCAACTCGATTTCTAAACTGAAGGAAACACTTTACTGCATTCGCTTCAGAACTGCTACAAATTCGTCGGGCAATAGACAGCGCCGCTCCAACTGTCAACACAACTGGCACTGCTAAGAAATATCCTACGACTTCCACATCGCTGGCAACGGGTTATACACAATGCTGGTGACTGCTTTGGAGGTCAATACAACACTGAAACACGTATCTATTTTGTACGAGCTGTAAATAAATAGTTGCCGCTATTAAAGTTCCAACCCTCGTATAATAAAGTAATTTCAATTACTTGTTTGTATGGGCGTTTATTTTTTCATGATATTTCGAGATACCCTGGCAGCCCATCTTCAGAAGTTTACATATATTTACGTGTCGAGAACATTGTTTGTATACTATCGGATGTTTTTAAGAAAGCTGTTCTAAAAAGTCGTAAGTAAAGAAACAGTGTTCACGGTGCGTAAATGTTTTCACGGTTGGAGCGCCATTTAACGAGGTGGCCCGCGAATTTAAGTAATTGTGTGATTCAGGCTCACGGCTGATGTCTTAACTACTGACGACGCCTTTGGCACAATTGTTTTATTTATCTCCATTGCAGGATGTAATTTTAGATATTTTACTTCTGATGAAGGTATATTTATATATACCGAAACATTGGTCAAGAATTTTAATAAATCTTTATCCACAACTGTTTTGGTTGTCATCATTTACCGTGAAGAATTTCAACAGTTGCTGTTTCAGCCATGTTTAAAATCTTGCAACTCGTAATGTAAACATCTGAAGATGGGGTGAACATAAAATGAATGTACTTTGAAAACGTTATTTTTTTCAGGCATTATTTGTTGCACCAGGGCCGGGCTCTGTGGCCAAGCGGTTCTAAGTGCTTCAGTGCGGAACCGCGCGACTGCTACGGTCGCAGGTTCGAATCCTGCCTCGGGCATGGATGTGTGTGATGTCCTTAGGTTAGTTAGGTTTTAAGTAGTTGTAAGTTCTAGGGGACTGATGACCTCAGAAGTTAAGTCCCATAGTGCTCAGAGCCATTTGAACCATTTGAACATTCAGGCTCACGGGGGACTAGTGGTTGCCCATATCTGGTACAGACTGTTAATCGACCGTGATTGTTTCAAAAATGTGAAAAGGATTTTCAGAGACCATTACCAGTCACAAAATTTGTTGACTTATTTATATTACACTCACAGAAAAAAAAAAACACCAAACATACTTAGTGGAGAATGATGAATTTTTTTGAATACATTTGTCTGGATAACGTATTTAAGGGATTAACATTGCAAGATCGCCGACTGTTGAATGCAAGCAGGAAAACGTGCGTGTGTTGTGTCTTACAGGTGCCGGACGTCGGTCTCTTGGATGCAGTTCTATGCCTGTTCCGCTTGATCGGTCAGTATAGGGACGGTTACTGCTGGTTGTGGTTCGATGTTGTCCAATAAGTGTTCGATTGGAACAATCGAGTAGGCCAAGGAAACACGTCGTCGATACGACGTGTAGCAGGTTTGGTAGCAACAGCGGTATGTTGACAGGCGTTATCCTGTTGGAAGATACTTCCTGGAATACTGTCTGAATGGCAGCACGACAGGTCGAATCATCTACATCTACAGCTACATCTACATCCATACTCCGCAAGCCACCTGACGGTGTGCGGTGGAGGGTACCTTGAGTACCTCTATCGGTTCTCCCTTCTATTCCAGTCTCGTATTGTTCGTGGAAAGAAGGATTGTCGGTATGCCTCTGTGTGGGCTCTAATCTCTCTGATTTTATCCTCATGGTCTCTTCGCGAGATATACGTAGGAGGGAGCAATATACTGCTTGACTCTTCGGTGAAGGTACGTTCTCGAAACTTCAACAAAAGCTCGTACCGAGCTACTGAGCGTCTCTCCTGCAGAGTCTTCCACTGGAGTTTATCTGTCATCTCCGTAACGCTTTCGCGAGTACTAAATGATCCTGTAACGAAGCGCGCTGCTCTCCATTGGAACTTCTCTATCTATTCTAACAACCCTATCTGGTACGGATCCCACACTGCTGAGCCATATTCAAGCAGTGGGCAAACAAGCGTACTGTAACCTACTTCCTTTGTTTTCGGATTGCATTTCTGCCCATTTGCTTTACCCACGATCAATTTTATATGATCATTCCATTTTAAGTCATTCCTAATGCGTACTCCCAGATAATTTATGGAATTAACTGCTTCCAGTTGCTGACCTGCTGTATTGTATCTAAATGATAAGGGATCTTTCTTTCTACGTATTCGCAGCACATTACACTTGTCTACATTGAGATTCAATTGCCATTCCCTGCACCATGCGTCAATTCGCTGCAGATCCTCCTGCACTTCAGTACAATTTTCCATTGTTACAACCTCTCGATATACCACAGCATCATCCGCAAAAAGGCTCAGTGAACTTCCGATGCCATCCACAAGGTCAATTATATGTATTGTGAATAGCAACGGTCCTACGACAGTCCCCCTGCGACGCACCTGAAATCACTCTTACTTCGGAAGACTTGTCTCCATTGAGAATGACATGGTGCAGTCTGTTATACAGGAACTCTTCAATCCAATCACACAATTGGTCTGATAGTCCATATGCTCTTACTTTGCTCATTAAACGACTGTGGGGAACTGTATCGAACGCCTTGCGGAAGTCAAGAAACACGGCATCTACCTGTGAACCCGTGTCTATGGCCCTCTGAGTCTCGTGGACGAATAGCGTGAGCTGGGTTTCACACGATCGTCTTTTTCGAAACCCATGCTGATTCCTACAGAGTATATTTCTAGTCTCCATAAAAGTCATTATACTCGAACATAATACGTGTTCCAAAATTCTACAACTGATAGACGTTAGAGATACCGGTCTATAGTTCTGCACATCTGTTCGACGCCCCTTCTTGAAAACGGGGATTACCTGTGCCCTTCTCTCTTCTACAGACCTACGGTACACCGCTGCAAGAAGGGGGGAGGCAAGTTCCTTCGCGTACTCTGTGTAAAATCGAACTGGTATCCCATCAGGTCCAGCGGCCTTTCCTCTTTTGAGCGATTTTACTTGTTTCTGTACCCTGTGTCGTCTATTTCGATATCTACCATTTTATCATGTGTGCGACAATCTAGAGAAGGAATCACCAGACGTACGACTTCGCAGTCAGGATGCCTGGGACTCCCACGAGAGTGCTTGTGCTGTTATACGATAACTCCAGACCACAACTCCAGATGCAGGTCCAGTGTGTCCAGCAGGCAGTTTGCTTGCAGGCACTCTACTCAGCTCCTCGTAACCAACGCACGGCCATCATTGGCACCGAGGGGGAATAACTTTCACCAGAAAACACAACTAATCCCCACCCTCCCTTGACACTAGCGAGCTGGCAAATGGCGGCAGTTTGGGGCCGGTGAAACGCCCTCTACAGGGTATCCGTCTCGAAGCTGTCCTCGAAGTAACCTTTATGTCACTGTACTGCCTACTGCCGGTCATGTTGCTACTGCAAAGGCAGTACGGTGGGCTGGAGCCGCACGCCGAACACGATGCTCTTTCCTGCCAGCTGCGCCACATGGCCGTCCGGAATCCTGTGACCACCTCTGCCAGCAATCATGTACAGTGGCTACGTTCCTGCCAATTTTTCTGCAGTATCGCAGAAGGAGCATCCAGGTTCTTGTAGCCCTATTACACGATCTCAACTCAGTGAGGTATGGGTAATGGTGTCTTTGTCGCCTTAAAGCCAGTCTTGAATTGCATCGTCTCATCCAATCTCAGAGGTAACTAACGCTGACGACCGTTACAACGTGAATTTAAAGTAGATCTGATTTGAATCCTCATAGCGGCGCCTGGTGTGAAACCTAGGTACAGATCATCTTTCAGATGTAGAAAGACGCCTACCAACTTTCGTTCATGTCGCTCAACTCCTCCTTGGTATTATATTTTCTTCCGTCATTGTATTTAATGAAGAAACATGTTTTGAGGTATAGACATCTTCAGGCTACAATGGCAATAAAAAACCATTTAACAGAAGCACACATAAGTATTAAACGTGTTATTTATAGTCTTGGTATGTGCTATGCTTGGTTGGTTGGTTGTTTCGGGGAGGGAGACCAGACGGCGAAGTCATCGGTCTCATCGGATTAGGGAAGGACGGGGAAGGAAGTCGGCCGTGCCCTTTGAAAGGAACCATCCCGGCATTTGCCTGGAGCGATTTAGGGAAATCACGGAAAACCTAAATCAGGATGGCCGGACGCGGGATTGAACCGTCGTCCTCCCGAATGCGAGTCCAGTGTCTAACTACTGCGCCACCTCGCTCGGGATCTGTGCTATGGTCATCGTGCTGAGAAAAACAATGAAAATCAAAAGCGAGGGGTATTCACTGCGCTGTTAGTCCACTGTTTACATAGAGCTTTTTAAATAGCCGCTCGCTTTATTCGTATGAAATGGCTGTCTTCTTGTAATGTCCTATTGCACAGTAGTGTTAATTGTGATCTACCTAGCAACCTTATGAATAGTGGTTAACCAGAGCCAACAAGACGTAGCAAAGGAGACAACACACCATAGTAAGACTACCATGTCATGTGAACGAAATGAGTGATTATTTAAAAATGTTCATTTGAACAACAGACCGACAAACTTAATGAATATTACCTCATGTTAGCTTTCCTTCTCTTTCTCCGCAGAATGATAAAAAAAAATGGTTCAAATGGCTCTGAGTACTATGGGACTTAACTTCTGAGTTCGTCAGTCCCCTAGAACTTAGAACTACTTAAACCTAACTAACCTAAGGACATCACACACATTCGTGCCCGAGGCAGGATTCGAACCTGCGACCGTAGCGGTCGCGCTGTTCCAGACTGAAGCGCCTAGAAGCGCTCAGGCCGCACCGGCCGGCACGCCCACAGCGCTAGCAATCTGACGCACCTTAACTCTTCTGTCATCCATCACTGTATCATGGATCTTATCAATGATTTCTGGAGTCATAACCTCCACAGAGCGTCCGGAACGTTCAGCATCACTTGTGCCCATATGGCCACACCGAAAATTTTGAAACCACTTATAAACTGTTCTCATCGAAGGTGCATAGTCACCGTAATCTTTATCAAGCTTCTCTTTAGTCTCCCGAGGTGTTTTGCCTTTCATAAAGTAACGTTTAATCACCACACTAAATTCTTTTTCGTCCATTTTTTGACAATCACTCGACTTTCTTGGTTCACACGAATGCCAAACACAAAGAAATACACCAGTATGGCTGTAGTGTGCGTTCTTTCCAAAGATGCTACTAACTAAACATGACCTCGACATGCGCCGGTGGTGCCAGCTCTAGAACTTTGCGTGGACTTTTGAAACCCCCCTCGTAGTACATAGTAGGATTGGCGATTTATGGAGGGTAGGGATTGTATACAAGCATTCCACCAGACATTAAAAATTTTCGCTCTGTGTGAGAAATGACACTTCTAGAGTTAAGGCCTAATTCGGTACGTTACACGTTACAATATACTGTAACATGTACTTGTTGCAGGGGTCATCCTCGCACTTGGGTGCGGGAATGGTGGACTAGTAACTCGCCTAACCTGAGGAGTGGAATTTCGCCGCCGTGGGTGTAGAGAAGACGAGGGCTCCGGTGACAGAGTGCGTGGCTGCGTGACTGTGCCCAGTTGGGTACGCTGGCGACGTGGACACGGTCGGGTGTGAGGAACCTTTGCATCGGAGTTCACCTGCTGTTCCTCTGATAGACTGCAAGTTAAGTTGGTTAAAGGTTTACCTGTTAACTGAAGAATTTTGGTATGTGCAAACAGCGTCTTTTCTGCCTTGTGGCCTCCTGCGTTCGGGTTTCCTGTCCCTGTCGCCGTTGTAATTATAGACAGTGATCTTTTGGCTTCTTATTAGTACTGCCTGGCAGGAAGTGTATTTTTGGGCAGGGATTCTGGTTCCTGATTTGATTCCTCCTCCTCCCCTGGCCTCGCGTGAGGTCGATGTGATTGCTGAATGTGAAGTGTTGTGGGTCTGTTAGTCCGCTTCCAGCCTGAGCATCCTTCGGGAGACAATTGTGACCGCCCTTACACCTGGTCGGTTAATTATTTCTATCCGAGGACATTTTGGTGGCAGGACATGGTATTAAAGTTGTTAGTTATTGTAAAATGTTAAATACTTGTATTTTACTCTGATTCTTTTTGGCCATTGTTTAAAAAGGTTAAGTTTGCCTTTCATTTGTGTTTTTTTTTAAAACTATGTGGCTTTAAAATTGTTAGTTGTTGTAAAAGGTGAATGACTGTATATTTACTTTGATTGTTTTAATCTACTTGGAATCCTTTGGAAATGGCTATTTCTGCCTCCCTGTTAGCGAGCCCTTGTAATTTAATATCTTGTTGTGCCAAAATTGAAAAGAAGTGGGTCGCTACATGTTCGGTAGCGAAATTGTATGCAAATTGGTGTTATTGTTCCATTATTTGGAAAGTTCTAATTTTGTTATTAAATGCTTTACCAAAGTCTGTGTTAAGTAAAATGGCTTGTCCGTTAACTGTACAGTAAATTGTTTTGAAAAGGCACTCATGCCTGCTAGCTTCTTTTGGATCTGTTCCTGGTCAAGAAATGACTTTTAATGGTTGAAGTAATCAACAAAGAAATTGAAAATTGCAACTCGACAGTAACCAACTAATTTTGGCCCCCTTTCCCAACTCGAGGTTTTCCTTGATTAATCGTAACACCCGTCTCACAAGGAATATACATGTAAATAAACAGCACAGTACGTGTAAACTTGTCCGGCTGTTAGTTGTCTAAATAAGCTGGAAAACAGTAATGATGGACAAGGCGGTAGACAAGTTTACTTCCATATCTCCTTAAGCTGGCTTCTCCGACAACAGGTTCCCTACCTCAACTTGCTCAGTGAAGCAATCTCTATGTCCTGTTACATTTTTGCTCGCTCTTACGGAAACACACTGCATATCGCTGACATATTCTTCCATTCACCAACTAACTTAGGATCGTTAAAGTGACACTTTCCTGCCAACACATTTCGTTCTGTACTGAAGAAAACAGACGTAGTTCAGGCGCACCCTGCGAGACCCCAACACGTGTCAGTAACACGTCTCAGCATCAAACAAACAAGGCGATGTCGCAACCGACAATACGAGGGGCGTTTGAAAAGTCCGTGCAAAATTAAAAACTACTTACGAGTTTGGGGTAAATCTTTTTTATTTTTCGACATAGGCTCCTTTAGATTTATACTCTTCGTCCAACGCTGTTCTAATTTGTTGGTCACTTCCGAATAAAAGGAATTTCCAAGTCTGCAAAATAGCTATTAGTTGCTGCAATCATCTCCTTGTTTGAATAAAATCTTTGTCCCACCAGCCATTCCCTCAAATTGGGGAACTAATAGTAGTCCGAGGGAGCCAAGTCTGGAAAATAGGTGGGATGTCAAACGAGTTGGAATCCTACTTCCATTAATTCTGCGACCACAAATGCTGGTGCATTGTCGTGATGGAAGAGAACTTTTTTGCGGTCCAATCGCCGGCGTTTTTCTTGCAGCTCGGTTTTCAAACGGTCCAATAACGATGAATAAGACGCACCTGTAACAGGTTTACTCTTTTCCAGATAGTCGATGAGGAATCCCAAAAGACTGTCGACATAGCTTTTCCGCCCGAAGCAATGGTCTTCGGCTTTTTGGTGCAGATTCTCCCTTGGTAAACCCTTGTTTACATTGTTGTTTGGTCTCCATGTTTCATCCATACTGACGAAACGACGCTTAAAGGCCTGCGGATTCTTCCTGAACAGCTGCAAACCATCCTTAAAATGGCTCTGAGCACTATGGGACTTAACATCTATGGTCACCAGTCCCCTAGAACTTAGAACTACTTAAACCTAACTAACCTAAGGACATCACACACATCCATGCCCGAGGCAGGATTCGAACCTGCGACCGTAGTGGTCGCGCGGTTCCAGACTGAAAGCCTAGAACCGCTCGGCCACACCGGCCGAGATGCCCACAGCACTAGCAATCTCACACACCTTAATTCTTCTGTCATCCACCACCATATCATAGATTTCATCAATGATTTCTGGAGTCGTAACCTCCACAGGGCGTCCGGAACGTTCAGCATCAGTTGTGCTCATTTGGCCACACCGAAAATTTTGAAACCACTTATAAACTGTTGTCATCGAAGGTGCATAGTCACCGTAATGTTTATCAAACTTCTCTTTAGCCTCCTGAGGTGTTTTGCCTTTCATAAAGTAATGTTTAATCACCACACGAAATTATTTTTTGTCAATTTTCTGACAATCACTCGACTTCCTTGATTCACATGAATGCCAAACACAAAGAAACAGATAATATGGCCAAAACTTGGTGTGTGTTCTTTCCAAAGATGCTACTAACTAAACATGACCTCGATACGTGCCGGTGGTGCCATCTCTCGGACTTTGCACGGACTTTTCAAACGCCATTCCTATTTAGAAACAGATGTTTTCTGCATGGTGAACAGAAAAATGTAATCCCAAAATTGAATGTAACTTTTGCAAACTTTCTCTTTGTAGCCATGGAACACAAGTTTTATGTCCAATTTTAGACCTAGCAATTTAGTTTTGAGTGAAAATTTAATTGCTACACAGATATTACAGTTGAAACTTCCTGGCAGATTAAAACTGTGTGGCGGACCGAGACTCGAACTCGGGACTTTTGCCTTTCGCGGGAAAGTGGTACGCAGGAGAGATTCTGTGAAGGTAGGAGACGAGGTACTGGCGGAATTAAAGCTGTGAGGACGGGGCGTGAGTCGAGCTTGGGTAGCTCAGTTGGTAGAGCACTTGGCCGCGAAAGGCAAAGGTCCCGAGTTCGAGTCTCGGGCCGGCACACAAGTTTAGTCTGCAAGGAAGTTTCATATCAGCACACACTCAGGGGCACAGTGAAAATCCAATAATGATATTACAGTTTTTCAGATGTCAAACAGTTCGGTTATGGGTACTGTTCAAAAAAATCGCAAAAAAAACAGTGTGAAAAAAGTGTGAAACAAAGTAAAATGCAAATAGTCTTCTCGGGTTTGCCGCCGGATCACGTTGTGCAAATTCCACAATATTTCCTAGGGACAACTCTCAGACATCTTCAGGTGGTTCAACCTTGCTAGTGTCTAGGTATGACTGGCCACCAGCAAGGTCTAACTGCCTGAAGATGTCGGAGACTTGATCCGAGGAAATATTGTGGAATTTCCACAACCTGATCCGGCGGCAAACCCTTGAAGACTATTTACAGCATATCCGCAGGGAAAGCGTGAAGTGTGGTGTCACCGCCAGACACCACACTTGCTAGGTGGTAGCCCTTAAATCGGCCGCGGTCCGTTAGTATACCCGCGTGTCGCCACTGTCAGTGATGGCAGACCGAGCGCCGCCACACGGCAGGTCTAGAGAGACGTCCTAGCACTCGCCCCAGTTGTACAGCAGACTTTGCTAGCGATGCTATACTGACAAATACGCTCTCATTTGCCGAGACGATAGTTAGCATAGCCTTCAGCTACGTCATTTGCTACGACCTAGCAAGGCGCCATTACCGGTTTATATTGAGATTGTTATGAATGTATCAACAAGAGCGATGTTCTCCAATTATGGATTAAAGTTAAGTATTCAAGCAACTACGTACTTTATTTTTTAGACTCAACTCCTTTAACTGTTCCAGACCTCACGCCAGCCTGCGTGAGCTTAAACGCGTGCATTTCGGCCTCCTCTAGCAACACGGTGTTGGCTCTTCTGCCAACACACCACATGGCGATGAGTGTAAAAACGGTCTTCTTCTTTATACTTGCTTAAATTACTTGTGTCATGGCTTCGCCACAATCTCCAGATGTACTGATCGAATTTTATCTCTTGCAGAATCAGCAGACGCAGGCCTTATTGGATGCCCTTGGACAGCTCGACCAGGGTCAACGTGTGATGTGAAACGATGCAGCAGCCGCCGCTCCATCGCTCCCGCAGCCACAACATGCAGTTGCACCACCTTTTCGTCCTTTCCATGCGGCACTGGAAAGCTGGGCGGAGAGGTCACGCGAATTTGGATTCCATCTCGCCGCCTACAGAATTCAAGGTATTGAGCGGCAGCCTTTTTTGCTTTCTTGTGTAGGCGTCCAGACGTACCGAGTGATAGTGAAATCGTTTCCCCAACGCCACGTAACAACTCTGTCCTACGACGAAATTTTGTCTGCATTAGATGCATATTTCAAAGAATCAGTCAATGTAGTTGCAAAAAGGTATACCTTCTTTCGTACAAAACGTACGGCCGGTCAGACTAATAGGGAGTGCGTTGCAACTTTGCAAGGCCTTACTAGGGATTGTGCTTTTGCGTGTGAATGTGTACTCCCTTATTCGGATACTATAGTGCGTGATGCAATTGCACAGAACGTTTCTGATGTTCGTATCAGGGAACAGATTTTGAAACTAGTCAGTCCCTCCCTTCAACAAGTGATAGACATATTGGATCGGCAGGACACACTTGACTTTGCTCAGGAATCATTTGAAACTTCGCCGGCCGTGTGTCACATTAACCGGCTCGCCGAGCGAGCTGCTCGGAACAGTAAACAGCCCTCGCGCCCGTCCGCGCAGCTGCCGCCAAGCTCTCCACTATGTGTGCCGCGCCAGCAAGCAAATGCAGTGCTAAAATCATGCCCGCGGTGTGCTACTAGACATTCACGTGAGAATTGCCCGTCACGCCAAGCTATTTGCTTTTTCTGTAATAAAAAAGGACATGTTCAAAGTGTTTGCCAGAAAAAGCTCAGAACGGACACTCACAACCATTCCAGGCCCTTTGCTTCGCGCCGGAATCGGAATCGAACCTAGAATACTCAGGCTCGTGACCCTTCGCCCATGGAAATTCATGTAGTTAATTCCACTCTGCCCAGTGCCACTCTCTCTAACAGTGACTGTGTTCATCCCACAAATAGAGTGCATCGACATCACAGGAAATCCCGTCAAGTAGCAAGTGATTCTGTACCAGTGTCTGTTCACATTGCACGAGACAGTCGCTCTTGTTGTCAGCAGGACAATAAACTTTTTGTAGATTTGGACATTAATGGCAACGTGATCCCATTCCAGCTCGATACCGGAGCTGCAGTTTCATTGATCAATAAAGACACGTACAAACAACCGGACATACCTCCGTTGCGTGCCGCAAATGTTAAGTTAAATAGTTATTCAGGACAAGCTATCCCTGTGTGCAGCCTTCTTGCAACATACAAGGGACAAACAAAACTTGTGTCCTTTTACATTCTTCGTTCTTCTTCTGCAGTGAACTTGTTTGGTTTCGATTTATTTCAGTTGTTTAACTTGTCTATCATAAATCAGGTCCTCTCAGTGAACCAGACTGTGCCTTCAGACAGTGCTTCTCGTCTTTGTGAAGAGTTTGCAGACATTTTTGCGCCGGGTCTTGGTTGCGCTAAGAACTATAAAGCACATTTGGAACTGAAAGTAAAAGCGCAACCGAAATTTTTCAGAGCACGCAATGTTCCCCACGCATTGCGTGATGAGGTAGCAAGAACATTACACGATTTGGAATCAAAGGTGTAATTGAACGTGTGCAGGCTTCTCTCTGGGCATCACCCTTAGTAATTTTGCCAAAACCTTCCGGTAAATTGAGACTTCGCGTGGACTTCAAGGCAACAGTGAATCCCCAACTAGTGATTGCAACTTTTCCTTTACCCCGCCCAGAAGATCTTTTTGACAAACTGTGCCCGGGTAAATATTTTTCGAAGTTGGACCTAGCAGATGCGTACTTGCAAATACCAGTGGACGACGAATCCCAGCGCGTCTTGGTGGTTAACACAAATCTTGGTTTGTATCGCTTCAAACGACTGCCATTCGGGTGTGCATCTGCACCTGCATTGTTTCAGCAATATCTGCAAACTGTTTGTGCCTCGGTCCCTACTGCAGCAAACTATCTGGACGATATTGTGATCTCCGGAAAGATGGAAGCAGAACATTTAGCCAATCTGAGAACATTATTTCAGGTCTTGCGACAAAATGGTCTTCACTTGCGGAAGGACAAATGTGTGTTTTTTGCTCAGGACTTACCCTACCTGGGCCATGTACTCAATGCCCAAGGCATCCATCCGAGTCCAGAGCACCTCCGTGCCATATAGGACTTGCCTTCGCCGCAGACCTTGAAGCAGCTACAGAGTGTGCTGGGAAAAATCAATTACTATAACATATATGTGCGCCAAGCCTCTTCCATTTCAGCTCCGCTTCATCGCTTACGCCGTAAAGGTGTTCCGTTCGTCTGGACGACGGAATGCGAACGCGCCTTTCGCCAGTTGAAATCGGCGTTGCTTTCTCATACTTGCCTTACGCCATTCGATCCCCAGAAACCCCTTTTGTTGATGGTAGATGCATCGGATTTCGGGATCGGTGCTGTGCTTGCGCACAAAGATGGATCGCATGATCGCCCTATTGTCTTTGCGTCCAAATTGCTCTCGTCTGCGCAAAGAAATTATTCACAGGTAGAGAAAGAAGCTTTGGCTCTCGTATTTGGTGTTAATAAGTTTCATGATTTCTTGCATGGTCGTCACTTTACCATCATCACAGACCACAAACCTTTGACGTCGCTTTTTCATCGGAACAAGCCTGTACCTCCACGTACAGCGCAGAAATTCATTCGCTGGTCTATTTTCCTCTCGCAGTACCGCTACGGTATCTTGTATCGGTCCACTGCTAAGCACGGAAACGCTGATGCGTTGTCCCGTTTGCCTGTTGCTGAGGATAGAGCATTCGATTCTTCCGAACTTGCTTGCATGTTCATTGATGCGGAAACCGATGACGTGGTCGAATCGTTTCCGATTGATTTTCGTCGTGTAGCTACAGCCACAGCTGCTGACCCTGTCCTTGCTACCGTTTTGCGTTTTGTTGCTACGCAATGGCCCTTGTCAAAGTCACGGATCGACGATCCGTTGGTTCGCCGATTTTTTGCTCACAAGGAGAGACTTTTTGTTTGACGTGGTGTTTTGCTGTTGCGTTCTGATAATGATCAGTCCAGGGTCGTGGTCCCACGTTCGTTACAGTCCTCTGTCGTACAGCTTCTCCACCAAGGACATTGGGGTATAGTGATAACGAAACAATTTGCTCAATAGCACTGTACTTGGTTCGGAATCGATGCTGCGATTACGAATATGTGCTCTTCTTGCATGGCGTGTGCCGAACAACAATCCGCACCGCCGCGGAAATTCTTTGCGTGGCCGAAAGCCACTTCCCCTTGGCAACGTTTACACATCGATTTTGCTGGTCCATTCGGGAGTGCTCGATGGTTGGTTGTGGTAGATTCATTCAGTAATTTTCCTTTTGTTGTCAGGATGTCTTCCACGACGTCATCTGCCACCATCCAAGCGTTATCTGCTATCTTTTGCATAGAAGGTCTTCCACAGACTATTGTTTCCGACAATGGCCCACAATTCATGTCCGCAGAATTTCAGTCATTCTGCAAGGCCAATGGTATTCAACATCTGACGTCCGCTCCGTTTTCGCCTCAGTCAAACGGTGCCGCTGAACGATTGGTCCGGACTTTCAAGTCACAGATGTTGAAATTAAAAGAGTCGCATTCTCGGGAGGACGCGTTGTTGCTCTTTTTGTCCTCGTATCGCTCTCAGCCTCGAGATGGTCGCTCGCCGGCTGAGTTGCTCCATGGTCGTCCTCATCGAACCTTGATGTCTTTGCTGCATCCGCCGCATCAGGTTCCTGTGCAGCGGCAGCCACCTGCTTTTGCTCCAGGCGACGTTGTATACTATCGCAACTATCGAGGTTCACGGCGTTGGCTCGCAGGGCGCATTCTTCGCTGCCTCGGACGCGCTATGTATCTGGTTTTGGGGGCCTCTGGTGAGGTGCGTCGGCATCTCAATCAGCTGCGCCTCTGTCGTCGCACGGGTTCTGCCGCTCCCCGTCTGCTTTCAGCGACGGTGCCGTCCGGTCAGCGCCCTGGGGACCCATCTACTGGCTCGCCTCATCCCCAGGTGTTACCGACGATGCCTTCCATTTTCCCTCATGGCGACGCACCGCCGCCTGTTCTCCCGCCGGCGACGCCCGCAGTGGACGCTTCGATGCAGCCGCCGGACGCCTCCCTGGGTCACGCGCCGCCGATCGCTTCCCGTGACCAGCTGTCCTCCGCCATGGAACTCCCGCCCGATCCGGACCACATGACGTCATCGCGCGTCGGCTACCCCGACGCAATGGAGGTTGATCCTTCGGTCCCTCCTGTCTCTTTACGGGCGCATACAGCGCATGTTGGCGTGCACCCTGGACTAGGTTTTCAGGCGTTTCCTAACTCCCCTCGGGCCGAATGGCAGGGTGCGGGTGGCACAGCCTCGCCTGTTGTTAGGCTCCCCACCTCGTCGCATACGTCAACATGGGGTCCTCCCCGCGGCGGGCGGAAGCCTTATAACACAACCGTTCGCCGATTTGCGGGGGAGGAATGTGGTGTCACCGCCAGACACCACACTTGCTCGGACCCGGGTGTCGCCACTGTCAGTGATTGCAGACAGAGCGTCGCCACACAGCAGGTCTAGAGAGACTTACTAGCACTCGCCCCAGTTGTACAGCAGACTTTGTAACGATGCTACACTGACAAATACGCTCTCATTTGCCGAGACGATAGTTAGCATAGCCTTCAGCTACGTCATTTGCTACGACCTAGCAAGGCGCCAATACCAGTTTATATTGAGATTGTTATGAATGTATCAACAAGAGCGATGTTCTCCAATTATGGATTAAAGTTAAGTATTCAAGCAACTACGTACTTTATTTTTTAGACTCAACTCCTTTAACTGTTCCAGACCTCACGCCAGCCTGCGTGAGCTTAAACGCGTGCATTTCGGCCTCCTCTAGCAACACGATGTTGGCTCTTCTGCCAACACACCATGTAGAGTCACACAAAGTAAAGTGATAGAGCCTTTATTTGTGCAATAAAATCAACAAAGAGTGAAATTAAATGTTATAACTACATCTACATCATACTCCGCAAGACACCTAATGGTGTGTGACGGTGGGTACTTTCGGTACCACTATCTGATCCATCCAACTCTGTTCCACCCGTGAATAGTGCGTGGAAAGAATGATTGTCGGTAAGCCTCTGTATTGTCTCTAATTTCTCGAATTTTCTCCTCGCGGTCAATACGCGAGATGTATGTGGGGGAAGATCACATTGCTCTGAGCACTATGGGACTTAACTTCTGAGGTCATCAGTCCCCTAGAAGTTAGAACTACTGAAACCTAACTAACCTAAGGACATCACACACATCCATGCCCGAGTCAGAATTCGAACTTGCGACCGTAGCGGTTGCGCGGTTCCCGACTGTAGCTCCTAGAACCGCTCGGCCACACCGGCCGGCTTGGGGGGATGTAATATGCCGTCCGACTCCTCCTGAAAAGTACTGTCCCGAAATTTCAATGGTAAATTGATAAAACTCTCCGTGATGCACAACACCTCTCTTGTAACGTCTGCCAGTGAAGTTTGTTTAGCACAGTGGCTCCCAAAGTGGTCCAGGTGAACCCCCAAAGGTCAACGGGAGACCAGACTTGCGGGAAAAAAAAAGGCTGTTTCACAAGTTGTAAGGGGGGGGGGGGGTCTACGAAAATTTTTAACCACCTTAATTTTTTTGAGTACCTAGTGTATTTTATGAAGGTCAGCGACTGCTACTTATAAGAACAACCATATTCGATATTCAGTACAACACATGTAGAGAGACTTGCAAAGGGTCGCCCGCGCGCCCTCTCGCCCAGAATGCTTGCTTAGGCGTGCGAAGGGACGAAACACGACTTGCGCTGTGCCTGCAAGGTTCACTAATATAAATACGAATGCCAAGGACAAGACGTTACTCATTTGTTTTCGTAATTTTGAGAATGAAAGTATGAGTGATTCGATGGCAGTGTTTGCCAGTGCCGAAAAAAGTAAGTACCTGCCCATTTGTTATTCATATTCTTATTTTATTTTGTAGTAATTTTGTATTTGTTATATTTGCGTGTAGTAGTTACGTAACAAAAATTAAATACTGAGAGGAGGGATTACTCAATACTTCTATAAAAGAACAGAAGTCAGGAGAGACTGAACTTTTAGTACTTTTTATTATAAAAATATTTATTTACGCGACAGTGGCGACTCATTGAAAAGGAGATGTATGATTGACCTGCTTGTTTGTACATACTTCAGTGTCCTCGTAGCTGCTAATGCTAAACGACAAAAGATATTTGGAAATGCATCATAATGTAGTTAATCAAAAATACAGGGTTATTACAAATGATTGAAGCGATTTCACAGCTCTACAATAACTTTATTATTTGAGATATTTTCACAATGCTTTGCACACACATACAAAAACTCAAAAAGTTTTTTTAGGCATTCACAAATGTTCGATATGTGCCCCTTTAGTGATTCGGCAGACATCAAGCCGGTAATCAAGTTCCTCCCACACTCGACGCAACATGTCCCCATCAATGAGTTCGAAAGCATCGTTGATGCGAGCTCGCAGTTCTGGCACGTTTCTTGGTAGAGGAGGTTTAAACACTGAATTTTTCACATAACCCCACAGAAAGAAATCGCATGGGGTTAAGTCAGGAGAGCGTGGAGGCCATGACATGAATTGCTGATCGTGATCTCCACCACGATCGATCCATCGGTTTTCCAATCTCCTGTTTAAGAAATGCTTCTGCTTTAGCCTTTTCCGTAAGATGTTCCAAACCGTCGGCTGTGGTACGTTTAGCTCCCTGCTTGCTTTATTCGTCGACTTCCGCAGACTACGCATGAAACTTGCCCGCACGCGTTCAAACCGTTTCTTCCCTCACTGCAGGCCGACCCGTTGATTTCCCCTTACAGAGGCATCCAGAAGCTTTAAACTGCGCATACCATCGCCGCATGGAGTTAGCAGTTGGTGGATCTTTGTTGAACTTCGTCCTGAAGTGTCGTTGCACTGTTATGACTGACTAACGTGAGTGCATTTCAAGCACGACATACGCTTTCTCGGCTCCTGTCGCCATTTTGTCTCACTGCGCTCTCGAGCGCTTTGGCGGCAGAAACCTGAAGTGCAGCTTCAGCCGAACAAAACTTTATGAGTTTTTCTACGTATCTGTAGTGTGTCGTGACCATATGTCAATGAATGGAGCTACAGTGAATTTATGAAATCGCTTCAATCATTTGTAATAGCCCTGTATTTTATATTACAATAAAACAGGTTCAGCCTTTTTGTGAAAACCTGTATAAGGTTGTTAAACACAAGTGCAAGGGTACAAAAACAATCAGTATTAATCAATAACACGTTGCTCTTATTGAGTGCAGTACAACTAAATAATAATAATAAAGAGAATCTAGGCTTATGAAACGAGGCATTGGTCTCGTGAATTAGGTATATACTTTCTTTAATCATTAATTAAAAACCGGCTATTTAATCTAGTGGCTGCTAAAGCTTCGACGATTAAACAATGGGTCTTAGCAGTTTATTGATTTCAATAAGTAAAAACAGTTTTTCCGCTGGCATTTTGGTTGTTTCATTGTAATAATTAATTCTCTTCTATTCTGTTAAAAAATACGTATCCTGTTAAAATCATCTCATGATTACCAAAAGACTCTTTTTTTCCTTCCTTACAGATTACAATTGATACGAAAAATGACTTAATCTAAGAAGAAATTACGACGGTACAGTGTTGATTATTTGAAATTCGGTTTTCTTCCATCAAAGGCAGACAAACGATTGCCCATGTCTTTTATGCAACGAAGTTTTGAGCAATGACTCTATGAAACGACAGAAGCCTGAAGATCTTCTAAGAAGGTGTTATCCCGATGAAATAGGTAAAGATTAGAAATACTTTCAAACATTCAGGGAAAAATGTGAAAAAGAGATCCACCGTGGACGGTACGTTCGCTTCAACATCTCAAACTAACGACGATGGCTTGCTGGTATCTTGCAGTATCTCATCGCTTATAGCGAAATCGGGAAAACCGCACACCATCAGAGAACAGTTAATTCTACCCGCTACTGAAGAGGTTTTAAAAAGCGTTCTGCGCAAACCTCCATTTGACGTACCTTAAGAATTCTTTTAAGTAACAACACTGTACAAAAAAGTATCGATGAAATGAGATGTGATATTGAAAGCTCTTGTGTTATTATCTACAAACCACTCATTTTCTATTCAACTGGACGAGTCGACTTTACCTGACGATGAAGCATTATTATTGGCATGTGTTCGATTTGTTATGGACGAAGAAATCCATGAAGAGCTGCTATTCGCGAAAGCTTTGAAAGCGGACAATAAAGGCGATTCATTATTTAATGTCCTTTGTGATTTCTTTTAAGGAAAAATGGATTCCATTTACAAATATTATTTCGTTGGGAGCAGATGGAACTCCTGTTATGTTCGGGTGATATCGTGGGTTTATAAGCAATCTTAAAAGAATGATACCAGAACTGCAATTCACTGACTCATCCACAGACAACACCTTCTAGCGAAAACTTTGAGTGATAAATTGCACCAATCGCTTCAATTTGTGATTAACGCAGTTAACAAAATAAGCAGAAATGCGTTTATTTGCACTACTGTGCGATGAAAATGATGAAGATTTCCAACGATTGCTCTTACATACTGAAGTACGCTGGTTGTCGAAAGGTGCCTGTTTTTTACGATGTTACTCACTTTTCGAATCAGTTATAAAACTTCTGGAAACTAAAGATCCAGATTTAAAAGAAAATATGATCAAATTTAAAGCAGACATTGCGCACTAGACAGATTTGTTCAACAAACTTAATGACGTTAACTTGCAGTTACAAGGGGACAGTCTAAATTTAATAAAAACAAGGGATGTAATTTCGGCTATTCTTGGAAAATTGAAATTTATGAAGCAAAGTATTAGTCGGCGCGAATTCTCCCAGTTTCCAAACTTGTCACAGACAGAATGTCTTGATGAGGAAATTTTGACATATGCTCAACATTTAATTACCCTGCGTAATATCTTCAAAAATAGATTTTAAGATATTGTGACGGTGGAAATACTATCATGGCTCATAAATCCATTTGACGAAACGGAAATGGTGAATGTGGTATTACAAGAGGAGTTACTTAAGTTTAGCACCAATGAGGAGTTGCAGGTGAAATTAAAAAAAAAAGACTATCAAATGAATAGGACATGAGAAAATATGTTTTTTTTTTTTTTTTTTTTTTTTTTTTTTTTTTTTTTTTTTTTTTTTTTTTTTTTTTTTTTGTCGTCGGTCTACTGACTGGTTTGATGCGGCCCGCCACGAATTCCTTTCCTGTGCTAACCTCTTCATCTCAGAGAAGCACTTGCAACCTACGTCCTCAATTTGCTTGACGTATTCCAATCTCTGTCTTCCTCTACAGTTTTTGCCCTCTACAGCTCCCTCTAGTACCATGGAAGTCATTCCCTCATGTCTTAGCAGATGTCCTATCATCCTGTCCCTTCTCCTTATCAGTGTTTTCCACATATTCCTTTCCTCTCCGATTCTGCGTACAACCTCCTCATTCCTTACCTTATCAGTCACCTAATTTTCAACATTCATCTATAGCACCACATCTCAAATGCTTCGATTCTCTTCTGTTCCGGTTTTCCCACAGTCCATGTATCACTACCATACAATGCTGTACTCCAGACGTACATCCTCAGAACTTACCCGTGGTCTAGGGGTAGCACTCCGAATTCAGAGATGGGACTCGACAGTTACATTTTTTAGCAGTTTTGAGAATGTAGTAGAAATGCAGCAGCAAGGGATCTACCCAAAACTGAAAGTGGTCTACGAGAAAAAAAAAGTTTTAGAATCTCTGGTTTAGCATCTCCGTAACGCTCTCTCGCCAGCTAAACGATCCCTTGACGAATCGCGCCGCTTTTCGTTGGATCTTCTCCATCTCCTCTATCAGTCCTACCTGATAGGGATCCCAGATAGATGAAGAATACTCAAGAATCGGGCGAACAAGCGCCTTATAAGTCACTCCTTTCGTGGATGAGTTACGTTTCCTTAAGATTCTTCCGATGAATGTGAGTCTTGTATCTACTTTTCCCATTATTTTTTTTATGTGGTCATTACACTCAAGGTCGCTCTGGAGAGTTACGCCAGGATATTTTACCGCAGACGCTGTCCCCAGATATTTGTCATCAATAGTGTAGCTGTAAAGTAGTGTATGCACAATATGTTATATTTATTCACGTTCAGGGTCAACTGCCAGAGCCTGCACCATTCATCAATTCTCTGCAGGTCGTTCTGCAAATTCTTACTGTCTTCTGGCGTTGCTACTTTCGTATAGACAACTGCATCATCTGCGAATAGCCTTAAAGAGCATCCGACGCTTTCTACTAGATCATTTATATATACTGTAAACAGCAACGGTCCTATCACACTTCTCTGTGGTACTCCGGATATTACCTTTACATCTGTCGATTTTGTTCTGGTAAGAGCGACGTGTTGAGTTCTATCTGCAAGAAAGTCTTGAATCCAATCGCATGTCTGCTCCGGTACTCCGTAAGCTTGTATATATATATTTTTTTTCGTTAGACGGTAATGTGGGACGGTGTCAAATGCCTTACTGAAGACAAGGAACACGGCATCAACCCGAGAGCCGTTGTCCACTGCACTGAGGATCTCATGGAGGAACAGGGCGAGCTGGGTTTCGCAGGATCTCTGTTTGCGGAAACCATGTTGATTTTTATAACTTAAACTATAATTTTCATTCCAGATCGTCGTAGTATACTTTACAGAAAAGGCACCTCCTCAGTTAAGTGTTAGTATTTTATTTCTTGCTAAGGTATGCCATGGATAAAACCTGAGACTATTTCCGGGAACTACATCGAAAAAGTTTGCATTTCAAATTCATTTGTTGTTGAAATGAAATGCCGTTACCGAGGACCTCTCTGATAGCCTGGTGCAGGTCTTTTGAGTTGACTCCACTTCGGCGACTTGCGCATCGATGAGGATGAAACAATGAGGATGAAGGCGATATAAACACTCAGTCCCTGAGCGAAGAAAATCTCCAGCCAAGCGGGGAATCGAACCCGGGCCCAGACTTTGACAAGCCGGCGCCCTGTCCACCTTTTTTTCTTTCTTTTCATTTTTTCGGTATTGTTCGTTGCTTTTGGTCTGGGCGAACGTCACAAGACATCCGTTCAAGTTGGTCGTTGATTCCTTTACACAGTTTTTCTTTCTTTTTTTTTATTACAGACGGTGAGCAGCCCTCTGACCGAACACGCTGGGCTACCGTGCCGGCTGTCCACTCAGCTACCGGCGGCGGTACTTCATACCGGAGTCAGCGGCTGCTCGTAACCACAAAATACCAAATTATCTCGCAAACAAGCCGCGTGCGGATCCCTGCTTACTGGAACGTTTTTGCTCCCGTTATCGTAAATAGAGCTGTCAGTTGTCACTATTATGATGGAGCCTATACATTGATCTTCATATTCGACAAAAATGGGGTCTCGTGATATTGTTTGTTTTGTAAATTGAGTTGCTCTTAGAATTAATGGATTTCGTTTAAGAACCAATAAGAAGCAAGAAACGCCTGATGTTAATAGTCGGCTCGTGGCGTAGTGGGATTGCTGCCCACTGTCATTTGGTAGTACGGTTGTGTAGGCCATACTGTTGGCTAAGTCAATACAGAAAATTTCATCTGTGGAGCTGAAAAGCATCCATCGATATGCAACATGGGGTGTTGATACCCATTTAAAGTGCACAAGATTTAAAGTTTTCACCGCATGTTAGAGGCAAACATTCTTCAGAGAAGACGTCGACTTATGAGAGTCACTCACATTTCTTCCCGCTTGTGTTGGGGCTGTTGACACGTCATGTAACCCACAACTAGTCAAAGTGTTTTCAAATCTGTACGTGTCTCGATCATGAACAAAACTGTGCAACACAGAGCAAGTTATTATAACATCTTCAGCAAATTCTTGAAATATAGAGGCACTTTTTACCAAGGAAGTCACAAGTACACTGTGTGATGAAAAGTATCTGGACACCGGGCTGAAATTGACGTACAAGTTCGTTGGGCCGTCCATCGCTAATGCTGGTTGGAATTCAGTGTGGTGTTGGCCCACCCTTGACCCTGATGACGGCTTAAACTCTTGCAGGCATACGTGCTAGAAGGTTTCTTGGGGGATGGCAGCCCATTCTTCACGGAGTGCTGCTCTGAGGAGAGGTTTCGATGTCGATCGGTGAGGCCTGGCACGAAGACGGCGTTCCAAAACATTCCAAAGGTGTTCTATAGGATTCGGTCAGGATTCTGTGCAGACATTACAGGGGTATTATTGTCGTGTAACCACTCCGCCACAGGCCTTGAATTATGAGCAGGCGCTCGATCGTGTTGACAGAGGCAATCACCATCCCCGATATGCTCTTCGACAATGGGGAGCAAGAAGGTGCGTAAAACATCAACGTTGGCCTCTGCTGTGATAGTGCCACGCAAAACAACAAGGGGTGCAAGATCCCTCCACAAAAAACACGAACACACCATAACACCACCGCCTCCGAATTTTACTGTTGGCACTACATACACTGACAGATGACGTTTGAAAGGTCTCTGTTGGATTCCTTTCATGTTTAATTTCTTAAATCTGTTGTCATTTATGGACTAAATTCCTCTCCTAAATTTACTGTGGCGTTTCTGACTATCTGGGAGGAGACTGAGCAGTGAAACGTGTTACTTTTACACATAAACAAGAACGATCTGTCACACTACTACACTTTAAAACACAGCTTATATGTAATTCATGTCACACAGTCTCATACGGAACCTACATCCGCTTTCTTTTATATACTGTATATGATAAGATACTGTCATCCCCCTTCCTTCTGTGTGAGAGTATGAATGAGCAAATGTATTTGTAGTTGCATGCTTGAGGGTAGCAGACAAGCCTGTCTGCTAGAGAACAGTAGGACCAACGTCGGAACAGGTAGCTACGCTTCCTAAAAGCAAAGAGGTTTCTATCCTTAGTATGGTTCTGTCCGTCCGTTGTCATGTTGGTATAGGAAGCTGCCCCTCTGGCCACTTCCGTTTGTCTTTGTGAGCCACCCTGAGGAAGCACGCTCGGCAGTAGGCAGTTGCTGTGGGACCGTGGCGAGCGTCTGAAGTGGTAAGATCTCCGGCTAAGCGCGTGTCTGCTAAGTCCATAGGACAATGGATTTCTGAAGTTCAGCCTAACTGAAAACTTAATCATCTTTATTTCGGGTTTAACTCTAAAATATCTAAGGTTATCTTAAATTGCAGCGTAGTGTAATTCTCGTGTGAAGTTCATAGTATTTTCCGGTTGTTGCTTTGTTACTACTTTGTGAGTAAAGTGGAACCACGTGTTGATCAGTAACTCTAACTAAGATCAATCTTAAATGCGAATGCTTGTGTGATTATAACGTCTCGTCTTGACAATATTTTCAATATAGCAACTTTTCTTTATGTTCAACCCACATGGGGTGTACTTTGCGAGACCAGTACCACGTGCTTATATAACTGTTTGACCCGTCAGGTTAACAGTAAGACGTTAATAACCAGTTCGAGGTTTTTCTTTTGTAATTTGCTTTTCGATCTAATTTATTTTAATTATCAAAATTATTGTGGAGTTATACGCTTTGTGTAAACCAAGTTGACCACGTGAAGCATGTGGTGTAATCATCAAAGTAGCCCTCAGCTATTCTTTTCGGGAAGATTTCACAAAGAGTTAATATGAATTTAGTATACCAGTGTGTGGTAATTACATGACGGACAGGATTGTGCTACGAACGTAATTTCTTTGGGTGAAAATTTGAATCTGTTGGTAGTGGTTAATTTTCTGTTGCATATGTTTCAATGTTCTTTGTGTGTTGTTTTATGAATGCAGTGTTGTATGCAGACTCCCAATCTTGGCTCCATATTTGATGTGTTCCGTAAGATTTTCACAATCCTAAATAAGGCACCAGCTTGTTACGAGTAGAATTTAATATGCCGAAATTTCAATGACCAATCTTAAAAATAAATTTCCAAATATAAACTGATTTCTTTCTTTTTATTTAAATTCTCCTTTTTATATATAGATATATTACCGGTTGTTGTATGACTGTAAAAGATTATAATCAATGTTAGTGTGATTGGTAATGTGGTAAACCTAGACTAGTTACCTGGTGAAACAGTTGCGCAGTAATGCACAGTTAACTTCTCCCCAGACAGCTCACAGCTTTCAACCCGCTTTTATTCTACTATTAGCACCCGATTTCAGCATAGCAAATTCTTGTAGCAATATTACACGTTCACCGAGCATTCGCCATAGCCACACCCTGCCATCATATCGCCACATTGTGTACCGACGTTCGTCACTCCACACCAGGTTTTCCCACTGTTCAATCGGCCAGTGTTTACGCTCCTTACACCAAGTGAGGCGTCGTGTGGCATTTACCGGCGTGATGTGCGGCTTATGAGCAGCCGCTCGACCATGAAATCCAAATTTTCTCACCTCCCGCCTAACTGTCATAGTACTTGCAGTGGATCCTGACGCAGTTTAGAATTCCTGTGTGACGGTCTGGATAGATGTCTGTCTACTACACATTACGACCCTCTTCAACTGTCGGCAGCCTCTGTCATTCAACAGACGAGGTCGGCCTGTACGCTTTTGTGCTGTACGTGTCCCTTCACTATCATATCGGAAACAGTGAACCTAGGGATGTTTAGGAGTGCAGAAATCTCCCGCACAGACGTATGACACAAGTGACTCCCAATCGCCTGACCATGTTCCAAGTCCGTGAGTCACGCGGAGGGCCCCATTCTGCTTTTTCACGATGTCTACTGAGGTCGCTGATATGGACTACCTGGCAGTAGGTGACAGCACAGTGCACCTAATATGAAAAACGTACTTTTTTCCGGGGTGTCCGGATACTTTTGATCACATAGTGTACATTTGACATGTCTTGTAGCCTTACAAAGACTGTATCTGAAAACTCTTCGAATTAAAATTGCCTCCGTACTAACGCATTGAGAAAGATGACTTAACGAAACCTTAGTGGTGGCGGTGGTGGTGGTTAGTGTTTAACGTCCCGTCGACAACGAGGTCATTAGAGACGGAGCGCAAGCTCGGGTTAGGGAAGGATTGGGAAGGAAAGCGGCCGTGCCCTTTCAAAGGAACCATCCCGGCATTTGCCTGAAACGATTTAGGGAAACCACGGAAAACCTAAATCAGAATGGCCGGAGACAGAATTGAACCGTCGTCCTCCCGAATGCGAGAAACCTTAGTCACCAACCATTACAAGAGCAACGTAATCAGAGTCTTCTTACAGCTGCCTTCTTTGAGGAAATTTAGTTCATTGTCAAGTAACTTCTTATGTACGTCATGGATCAGTCTAGCGATCTATTTGCCTAGGGTTACCATACGTCCTCTTTTTTGCAAACATGTCCTCTTTTCGAGGCAAGAAGATGTGTCTGGACGGATTTCTAAAAAATCTACAAAAGCCCTATTTTTTGGGCTGCAAGAAAAAAATGCGAGCTTTGGAGAAAGGAAATGAGTCGTCGCTGTAATCAAACGTACATAAATGCACCAGTAATTCTTTCGGCAAAAAATTTGTCTTTGATTTAGTAAGTTTATTTTTGTGTCGTTGACGACATCATTGTGAAGTAGTCTATCCTGTATCAGCCGTATGTTCTGCCATCCGCATTATGTTCTTTGGTGTGGCTTCTGCTAGCCATGAAGTTTGAGATTAAACGTGTGTTGTTAATTTGAGACAGTGCCGTGTCTTTCGCATTAAATTAAGTTACGAACTTAATGCGGAAAAGAGAATCAATGTTTAATGATGTGCTTGTGGGAAAATACACACATCAAAAATGGTTTTGCATAACCGCGGTTCCCAGAATTGCTGAAGATAGACGTTGACTGTGGGTATTGTATCACAGACACAGTCCCTCTGACTGTTCAGAGATGTCACTAAACCCTCCCAGAGATGTAAACAACCATGCCTGAGAAGCGCCTATTAGATGGAGTGCGTCCGACAGTCATTCCACCAGGAAGGAGGTACACGGCTCCTTATGTTTGTAGTTCAACTACGCCTAGACGGGCAATACCGTGGTTCGATCGCGTCCGCATTTTCACTTTGTGCCAGGAAGGGCTCTCAATAGGGGAATTGTCCAGGCGTGTCGGAGTAAACCAAAGCGATGTTCGGACATGGAGGAGATACAGAGAGACAGGAACTGTCGATGACATGCCTCGCTCAGGCCGCCCAAGGGCTACTACTGCAGTGGATGACCGCTACCTACGGATTATGGCTCGGAGGAACCCTGACAGCAACGCCACCATGTTGGATAACGCTTTTCGTGCAGTTACAGGACGTCTTGTGTTTCGACTCAAACTGTGCGCAAGAGGCTGCATGCCAAACGGACCACTCAGTATTGGCAACACGTTCTCTTCAGCGATGAGTGTCGCATATGCCTTCAACCAGACAATCGTCGGAGACGTGTTTGGAGACAACCCGGTCAGGATGAAAGTCTTAAACACACTGTCCAGCGAGTGCAGAAGCCTGGAGGCTCCCCGCTGTTTTGGGGTGGCATTACGTGGGGCCGATGTACACCGCTGGTGATCACGAAAGGCGGCGTAACGGCTCTACGATACATGAATGCCATCCTCCGACCGATGGTGCAGCACATTGGAGAGGCATTCGCGCCTCCAACGGGCACGTCTTGTGAATGACTTCCTTCAGTATATCGACATCGCTCGATTTATAGTTTCCAGAATGTTCTCCAGACATGAACCCTATCAAACATTCTTGGGATAGAATGAAAAGGGCTGCCTATGGTGGACGAAGCGACAGACAAACCACTTTGAAGGATCTACGCCGAATCGCCGTTGAGGAGTGGGACAATCTGGACCCACAGTGCCTTGATGAACTTGTGGATAGTATGTCACGGCGAATACAGGCATGCATCAATGCAAGAGGACGTGCTACTGGGTATTAGAGGTACCGGTGTGTACAGCAGTCTGCACCACCACCTCTGAAGGTCTCCCTGTATGGAGGACCAACATACAATGTGTGGTTTTCATGAGCAATGAAAAGGGCGGAATAGTTGTTTATGTTGATCTCTGTTCCAATTTTCTGCACAGGTGCCGGACCTCTCGGAAGCGAGGTGATGCAAAACTTTTTTCGATGTGTGTAGGAAGAGGAAATAATTTGTCTCAGTGTCAATGAACATGAGTGGGGAGAATCACATAAGGTCAGCAACAATATGGAGAAGTTTTTTGTGGTTATAAAGTGACTCATAGTCAGCTGCCTTGATGACAGGTATATGTTTACCATTTGTAGCCGTCACGCAGCAGGGTAAATAGGCTGCCTTTTTAGTCAACCTTTAACAAATGGTGGCTTTACTTTTGAATTCTGTCTCTTTTATTTTCTTATTCGGTAAGAGAAGTAAAAGAGAGGCAGTGTGCTCATCAGACTCCATGACGGATCCCAAACATGGCGGAGTGGCCGCAGCGGCAGATGATAGCGACGACCAAGCAGCCGCTTCCCTTTACAGTAGCGCCCTGTGGGGGATCGGTTCGCTGCAGAGAAGCGCTTCTCTGTGGGCTCGTGCGTAGCGGCCGCGAGTACGCTCTGCACTTTCCTCGTGCTTCAGTGGCTTCAGAACTGATGGCGTCAATCCAATATTTTACCACTCGCAAAAAATCTGCATCGCCAGACAAATACGTTATAGATCCGGGTTCAGACGTCTCATCACTGACATTTCGAGATAACGATCCATTTGATCCGATAATTACAGTTCTCATCCGGGATCACATAAAGAATGATTCCTGGCAAACTACAACTACGTAGTTTAATTGTCTCCCACAGTCGTCAACTGATCACCATCTTCGTTTACATCCGTCAACATGTGGAAGTTTTATCTCAAGGATGTGTTATTCAGTTCTTACAAGGGGCTTATCTTCTGAGTCATGGGCGCATCGATCTTATCGCCTATTGACTGCGACACTGTTTATCATCTGACAGTTCGTTGAGATTGTGCGCCATTGTTCGCTACGGCCTCCATACTTGTGTGGATTAAATGCCTCAATGTGACTTCTCACTCAATCTCATATCATGTAGCGTATGGCTGTTCGATCCGAAGTGCATTTAACATACATGACTTGCGTGATTTTACAAAATAAATAGAACTAAACCGCCAAATTTACAAATTAATATCTAAATTTTAAAAAAATTTGAAAGGCTGCCTCTGATGTTTCAAAGAAATCTTTTAAATATACTAAAAAGTAAGTAAATGAATAAAAGTCACACACACAACTCAGTCACTCACAGAACAGTCTGCTGCCCCGCTGCTTACTGTTACATGATAGTAGATGTGTGCAAATGATACTGTCGGCTGGAGATGAAAGTCAATACAAAAGTATTTCCTCCGTGAAGCTGACAATCGTTCACCGATATGCAACATATTTTCGCGAGACATATGTATGAGATACACCTGACAAATATTCTAAACTCCCGTCCACAACACATTCAGCTGGTCAACCGTCTGCCATCTTGTTCTCGTTGTTTGTAAACAGTGACAGTCAAACTTACATAGTGTATGTCTTCCCAGTGAAGAAAATGGGGAAACCAGGAAAGGTAAGTGAAACATATTGCAAACACACACACACACACACACACAATCTGCCACATAGATTGGTTTACATTAGGCCTAACCACAACATACCCAGTAGCAAAATTTAAAAGTAGATAGATTTTCCGCATTAAGTTCTGTATGGTTCCAGATGGCAAAATATGAAAGAAAAAAAGTTCATTAAAAAAAAAAAACATAAAAACCCAGCAAAACCACAACACGTGGTAACAAGATATATCCGTATACACAAACTCTTTACGTGTTTTTCAAATTTGTAAATGTGTCTTAAAAATATGAATTTGTTTGTATAGAAGTAGTAAACAGCAATTTTTCATATTTAATACAAAGAAAATGAAAGCCCACTGATGGTGCTGGAACTTCAACGAAAGATGTCTGTGAAAAATAGAAGAAAATATAAAATTGTATTTTTCTCAAGGTGAACCCCCTGCCAAAAACTAATATAGATTCCAGGAGTAATTGATGGCATTTCCAGCAGGATAATAAAAGCTTGTTCCCAAGAGATAAGTGCGATTCTTAGCCACATATGTAATAGCTCTCTGAAGCAGGGTATTTTTCCAGATAGACTGAAGTATGCAATTGTTAAACCACTGCATAAAAAAGGGGATACGTCTGATGTCAACAACTACTGCCCAATCTCTCTTCTGACTGCCTTATCCAAAATTCTTGAAAAAGTAATGTATTGTACAATAGCTTCACACCTTTGTACAAATAAAGTTTTAACACAATGTTAGTTTGGTTTCCAGAAAGGTTTTTCAACAGAAAATGCTGTATATACTTTCACTAATGAAGTATTAAATGCTCTGAGTAACCGAAAGTCGTCCGCTGGGATTTTTTGTGACCTCTCAAAGGCGTTTGATTGTGTAAATTATGGAATACTTCTAGATAAGCTCAAGTACTGTGGTATGAATGGGACAGTGCTCAAATGGTTCAAGTCATACCTAACTGGAAGAGTGCAGAAAGTTGAAATAAGCAGTTCACATAACATGCAAGAAACTGGTGATTTCTCAAACTGGGGAACAATCAAGAATGGGATGCCGCAAGGTTCGGTCTTGGATCCTCTGCTGTTGTTAATACATATTAATGACTTGCCATTTTATATTCACGAAGATGCAAAGCTGGTACTTTTTGCCGATGATACAAGTGTAGCTATCACACCCAACAGACAACTGATGAAATTGTAAACGATGTTTTTCAGAAAATCATTAAGTGGTTCTCTGCAAATGGGCTCTCATTAAACTTTGACAAAACACAGTATATTCAGTTCCAGACAGTAAATGGAATGACACGATTAATAAATATAGACTTCGATCAGAAATTGGTAGCTAAGGTAGAACCTTCAAAATTTCTAGTTGTATACATTGATGAGTGGTTGAACTGGAAAAAACACACTGAAGAGTCCAGCTACTTATGCTATTAGGGTCATTGCAAATTTTGGCGATATACATCTCAGTAAATTAGCTTACCACGCTTTCGTATGGCATCATATTCTGAGGTAACTCATCATTGAGTAAACGAGTGTCCATTGCACAAATGCATGTAATCAGAATAATTGCTGGAGCTCATCCAAGATCACCCTGCATACACTTATTTAAAGAGCTAGGGATCTTCACTGTAGCCTCACAATATATATATATATATATATATATATATATATATATATATATATATATATATATATATATATATATATATATTCACTTACGTAATTTGTTATTAACAATCTGAACGAATTCGAAAATAGTAGCAGTGTCCTTGGCTACAAGACTAGGAGAAAGGACGATCTTCACTACTCAAGGTTAAATCTAACTTTGGCTCGGAAGGGGGTAAATTATGCTGCCACAAAAGTCTTTGGTCACTTACCTAATCGCATCAAAAGTCTGACAGATATCCATATAGCATTTAAAAGGAAATTAAAAGAATTTCTGAATGGCAGCTCCTCCTACTCATTAGATGAATTTTTGGATATAGTAAGTGGGTTATTTGACAACCCCCATCCAAAAAAAAAAGAAAATTAAAAATATTGTCATGTAATATTTTGTGTAATATAATATGTTGTATAAACACCTTTTATTAACCTGACACGTCGCACATCATTACGAAGTGTCGTATTCATTATCTATGGAACAAGTACTAATCTAATCTAATCTAAGCTTGTCTGCTCCACTTGTTACAATGTGTTTGATGGTGTCATGTTCTTTGCAACAGTCACATTGACTAGATGAAGCTTTTCCCGATCCGTATATGTTCTCTGCACAGATACTACGGCCCGTATGAATCCTGTTGTCTTCCAAGCACGTCGCGGTAATTCCATACCAGTCGGCCTTGTGCCACATCTTTGATATTCCTCATCGGTAAGGCTATAGAACATTTCCGACCACTTCTTGTTATTGTTGAAATCCATTGGTTGTATCAATTCTGCCAATATAGTTGGTGACTGTCTCTATTTTAACTGGCTGTTTCGAAGTGCAGGCACATCAGAGCTGATTGGGAACTGGGGAATTTCAATTAACTTTTCATATTGACACACAGTCAACAAGGGTTTAGAAAACATCCTTCCTGTGAGACACAACTAGCTCTTTATTCACATGAAGTGCTGAGTGCTACTGACAAGGGATTTCATATCGATTCAGTATTTCTGGATTTCCGGAAGGCTTTTGACACTGTACCACACCAGCGGCTCGTAGTGAAATTGCGTGCTTGTGGAATATCGTCTCAGTTATGTGACTGGATTTGCGATTTCCTTTCAGAGAAGTCACAGTTCGTAGTAACTGACGGAAAGTCATCGAGTAAAAGAGAAGTGATTTCAGGCTATAGGCCTTTTGCTGTTCCTTAAACGATTTGGGAGACAATCTGAGCAGCCGTCTTCGGATGTTTGCAGATGACGCTGTCGTTTATCGACTAATAAAGTCATCAGAAGATCAAAACAAACTGCAAAACGATTTATAAAAAATATCTGAATGGTGCGAAAAGTGGCAGTTGACCCTAAATAACGAAAAATGTGAGGTCATCCACATGAGTGCTAAAAGGAACTCGTTGAACTTCGGTTACACGAAAAATCAGTCTAATATAAAAGGAGTAGTTTTAACTAAATACCTAGGTAATAAAATTACGAACAACATAAATTGGAAATAACACATAGAAAATGTTGTGGGGAAGGCTAACCAAAGACTGCGTTTTATTGGCAGGACACTTAGAAAATGTAACAGACCTACTAAGGAGACTTCCTACACTACGCTTGTACGTCCTATTTTGGACTACTGCTGCGCGGTGTGGGATCCTTACCAGATTGGACTGACGGAATACACTGAAAAAGTTCAAAGAAAGGCCGCACGTTTTGTATTATGGGAGAGAGTGTCACAGAAATGATACAGGATTTGGGCTGGAAATCATTAAAAGAAAGGCGTTTTTGGTTGCGACGGAATCTTCTCACGAAATTCCAATCACCAACTTTCTACTCCGAATGCGAAAATATTTTGTTGACACCGACCTACATAGAGAGAAACGATCACCACGATAAAATAAGGGAAATCGGAGGCCGTACGGAAAGATATAGGTATTCATTTTTTCCACGCACTATACGAGATTGGAATAATAGAGAATTTTGAAGGTGGTTCGATGAACCCTCTGCCAGGCAGTTAAATGTGATTTGCAGGGTATCCATGTAGATGTAGATGTAGATATTCCTAGAGAAGGGCATTCCACCATCACTGATCTGTCGATGGAATGTGACTCCGAGGTGGTAACCAGTGAAGAGGAGTAGACTTGCAGCGCCCTGTCACTGTCGATGGACGCTTGCCAAACTCAGTCCCAGTTAGCGTGTTACTCTACTTGAGGCATAACCTCCGATATTCGAGGAATATCTAAATGTAGCAATGGAAATTTATTCAGCGAAACGGGCCACCCACTTCGGCTGTAAACATTGGTGACACAGGGCTCTGTAGTGGCTTTCGCTTCGGAGATAGCCATTTGGAACCCTAGTGATGGAAGAAATTCTCAGCACCATTGTTCCCCCCCCCCTCCCCCCGAGGATGGTGGCGTAAAGTCACTGATCTCTACTGATCACCAGACTTTCGCCCAATGACCTGGATTAAATTCTGAACCACTCCGCCGTAACTCATAGAGAAAGGCCATATGAGCCTGTTGATGGTGATCCGTCAATCGGATAGTGACTTTGATGTCGACGGTCCCATTACTACTATTGTTAATCAGTGTCTGACATGTACGCTACTCTAACCGCCTTATGGTGGCAGAGGGTGCTGCAAGACTTAACTGGTCTTAAGATATGATTTGAAGGCTATAGGCGACAATAAGTTCATGCCCTGAGAGCAATCACTTCAACTTGTAAGCCTTCCAATTGTCTACCTGGCCATACATTCGCTAAATTGATTCTGCCCTTCGACAGTGATTATTGTTACTAGCCTGCATTGCAGGTTATCACTTCTGTCAGAATTGTACATAAAACTCGAATGCTGAAATAATTTAATGCAGTGGTGGCTCTGTCATTATTGTAGTCAGTTATTGATAAGAGATTAATATATCAACACAGGAATAAAAGAGATTAATATATCAACACAGGAATAAAAGAGATTAATATATCAACACAGGAATAATCTTTTGTAAAATTAATGGCAAAAGTTTGTTGATCTCAAAACAGGCATCAACACAAGTTAAGCGAGATGACAAATAAATAGCCGGCCGGTGTGGCCGACCGCTTCTAGGCGCTTCAGTATGGCACCGAGCGATCGCTACGGTCGTAGGTTCGAATCCTGCCTCTGGCATGGATGTGTGTGATGTCCTTAGGTTAGTTAGGTTTAAGTAGTTCTACGTTCTAGGGGACTGATGACCTCAGACGTTAAGTCCCATAGTGCTCAGAGCCATTTGAACCATATTTGACAAATAAATTACAACACAAACAGCCGCAACAGTTAACACTCCACTGGGTGCCAATTGGTTGGCAAAGACTACTGTTTATCTGTTTAATCTGTATACTCTGTCTCTTTTAAAAAAAAATAATAAAATAAAAAAAAACGCTATCTGAAATTATGTAACGGTGACCAGACATTGGCGGATTTATTGTAAACAGAAGTTATACTGCGTTGGTGCAGCTGAGAACAAGCGGCGAGATTGTGATTCTGTTTGTCCTATCAGGCTAGAGAAGCAATACTGTGCCCCTTTCTTGATGCATAGTGCTGTCTCAGGTGGCGCTCGAGGTGCAGGAGTCTGCAGAGTAGCCATGTGCGATGTGCGGCGCCTGCAATTCGTATTGTGGGCACGAAATATGCAATCTGCTAGACAGATCGCAATTTCTCTCTGATGGAGCCCTGAAGTCTCGGCAGCTCCCACTGCGTGACACTCCCACTTGCTGGCCATATAGTGAACGAGCGTGACTCACTAACAACGGCAGTACACACGAGGAGATCAAACACTGAGGCGGCAGACCTGACACGAATAAGATCGTCCGCGGCGTAGCGAGTTGTCGGAGGTGGCTAAAAACTTCACCACCTCCCCAGTCAAGACCAATGCCTGTGTGAAGCCACGCTCAGGCCGAGTGTCCCAAGTGCAACCCGCTCATAACAGGAGTTAAGCCCAGGCTCTCCTCTCCAGACTGAAGTCGGTCTCATGCCAATCAAAAGACTCTCTGAGCTCCATACCTTCCCTCTAACTAGTCTGCTCTACCCACCACCCAACCCTAATCAAAATTAATAATACAGGGTGAGCACAAAGTCTTGCCCTGATTATAACAATTTGTTGCAGAATAACCGTTTGACATAGTAATTTACATTTGATGCCGTTACATAGGTTCCTGTTACTAGTTTTTTTAAGACCACTTATGTCAGTAAACCTCAACGTGTGCTTCCTTGGTAGGTCGGAGAATGTCGAGGCGGTATTCCAGTTCCCGCCAGGTGTTTCGTAACATGTGTTCTGTCACAGTACCCACAGCAGCTTGTATCCCAGTCTTCACTTAGTCGACGTCAGCAACTGGTGTGATGAAGACTCTGTCCTCGATATAGCCCCAGAAAAAAAAAAGTCAATGGGCGTGATGTCTGGAGGCCGCGGTGGTGAAGGTGTTGGACTGTTCCTTCCAATCCACCGATCCGGACATGTTTCACCCAGGAAATCACGCACCATCAAAGCCTAGTGGTTGATATTCTTCTGACTATGGAGCAATGAACTGTTGCAAAACGTCTAAGTAAACGTTAGCGGCAATGGATTTTTCCACGAAGAAAAATGATTCTAAAACCTTGTTATTTATGAGGCTGCACCAAACATTCACTTTTTCGATGTCTCGCTGTAACTGTACAGCAGCATGTGGAGACTCTGAACTCCATATGCAGACATTATGCCTGTTTACCATTCCACTGACATGAAAGGTGGATTCATTGGTAAAGCATATGCGATTTAAGTAATAGTTAGCGCCATAAATCCTATTGAGAACCTCAGTTGCAAATCCAGCACGTATCAGCAAATCATTCGGGTGCAAGGCTTGCACGATTTGCAAGCGTACAACCTAAGACCTTCATGAAGACTCTTCACCACACTTACTTGCAGTATTTGAAGTCCACGTGATGCTTGACGAGTTGATTTAGACGGGCTCCGTCGAAACGACTGCCGAACACGATCAACAGCTGCATCACTCACACGAGGCCTGCCACTTCGAGGACGATCTTCAACGCTGCCTGTTTCGTTAAGCTTTGCGTACCATCGCTTTATTGATTTAACGTCAGGGGGGCTGCGTCCATAAGAAGCCCGAAATTGACGCTGAACACTGATGGGCGATTTCGTTTCGTGAAGCTAAAGTTCACATTGCGCTTTCTCCTGCTTCGACGCCATTTCGCCAGCAACTAACGTAACCTAACAGGCTGCGTCAGTGTTGTGGAGCACTAGCGCCATCTATTGGTCACAGCAACTAGTAACACTGACCTATGTAACGGCATCAAATGTAACTTATTATGTCAAACGGTTATTCTGTTATAAACTTTTATAATCACGGCTAGATTTTGTGCTCATCCTGTGTTCTTTTCTTTTCTGGAGAGGCCGCCAATCCCTAACTCAAAAATTCCAACAGAAGAAGCAGAAGTGCTCTTGACTTGCTTATCACGTGCCCACTATAGGAAGCGTGTTTCGAGTCTCCATTTAGGCCCAAAGTGAACAACATTTGTGATCTCCGGCGGTAATTCGGTTGAATACCACCCTTCGATTGTGCTCTTTCGGTACCAATCGAAGCGATAGGTGTTGCAGGTTCCAACCAGCCAGCCGGCCAGCCGGCCAGCCGGCCAGCCGGCCAGCCGGCCAGCCAGCCAGCCAGCCAGCCTCTCGGCGTGCAACAGTCCAGCCAGCAGCGGTCCCCACCCGCAGCCCGCAGCAGTCCCCTCCCCCACGCGGATCCTGTACAATCTCATCCCCTTCCCCCACCTCCTCCTTTTCCTTGAAAGGATATGGATCCTGTACACCTCCCGCAAACTCGATCCTCCTCATCCGCTTGTCTCACCCATCCTATCCCACCCCCGCCCGCTGCCGCGCCTGTATTCCCACGTACCACCCGGTCTCCATCTCTCCACCCTCCTTACCCTCTCCCAAGGTGGCTTCCGCCAGCTCCCCCTCCCTGATGATGTCCTCCTCCCCTCCATCTACCCCTCCTATCAACTTTGATCCTCCCTACCACTTCCCGTGTCCTTTCCTTTAGGCACCCCCCCTCCCTTCCTTTTCCTTTTCCCCCGACCCCTCCCTCCACCTCTCCTCACCAGGGCTTCCCTTCCCCCTTCCTCCCTTCCCTCTGTCTCCCCTGCCCGTGGCATCTGCTCTCCCCTCTCCCTCTCCCACCCCCCCTCCTCCTCTCTCGGCAGGTCCCCGGACCCGTACACGGTTAGTGAACATTCGCGCGCCGGAGATCAACGCCTTGTGTTCTGTGTGTGCCATAGTTTTGTGCTTAAGTGGTTCAGTGTTATTCGTTTTGTGCACCTACGTTCACGTGTGACAATTTTCGTTTCTGTCTGTATCCAAGTTTCTGAACAATTTTATCTTGGACTCTACGCCCGTGAACGGCACCTTGTATTTTTAAAAGTGTTTGTCTCCGTTTATATGTCCACCTTCTTTTTTCTCTAATTTTCTTCATTGTATCTTTGTGTTTCTCTGCGGCCAAAGAGCGGTGTAGTATGCTGCTGCAGGCCTGCCTGTATACAGGTTTCAAAATGACAATAAAGAAAAAAAAAACATTTGTAACACCCCACCCGTTGCTTGTCCGATTTTTACGTGTGTTCACCCCTACAAACAACTTACAGAGAAACTGGGAGTGGAACTGTACGCAAAAATGGATAACACTAGAATTAAATGTGACTCTGTCACCCCTAATTAATGTGTGGTGGTAGTGTTGACGATAAATCACACCTATTTTTGCTTCCAAACATGAACGATCACGAAGACTTAGGTTGTGCAATGACATCAAACACATACACAAAAATAAAATAAAGAAAAAAGGTGAATTCAGGACCAACTATTGAAAGTAAAGGCTCTACTAAATCACAATATTTTATTATAAGCTTCAGATCAATGCTGAATAAAACACAATGAACAATTTACAAGTTATCCTCCTAACTGGCATTGGCAGTAACTGTGTTAAAATCGGTCCAAAACGCGATCTCTTATAACTTATATACGAAGAACCACTACTCCCCAAAGTACCGTGAAACCTCTGTGGAAACAGCAATTGCCCGTGATCCAACTATTTAACGCTACTCCTAACACAGGCCGAAGCGGGAGCGATCTCACCGTAATATTCCTGTTGTAGCGGCGGTCTGCGACGGCGACGGCGCGGCCGTGCGGTCGGCGTGCTGCGTCTCGGAAAGTACACTCCTACAATACTCGAACAGCAGACTGCTGTCCGTATACTTCTGTAATTGCGACAATGTTTCCGTGAGCAATGAGCTGGTGCGGCTGACGTCCTCTCAGAACGAAAGACCGAGAGGGGAGACGACTTGGCTGACGTCTTCTCAGTACGAGAGCCCAGAATGAAAGACCTCTACCGAGAGTCCAGCAAGATCGCCCTTCACCTTTTGTTTTCTCACCTCAACTTTTACCGAGCGAATCACACCACTACATGCTCTCAAAATACCCAGTTTGCTAGTGCCAACCAATGTACGGCCTGGGGATAGAACTCTTTTCCACAATTCTTTTATTTCTACAAAATTTCACGAGTAAACTCCACCCACGCCGGCTGGGAAGAACCATAGCTATGGGCAATAACACGTTTACTGGAAGTTTTCTCCCAAGAAACCACTCGAGATTTTCCTGGCAAGATTCGTAGCGAACACAGATTCTTGCATTGAAAGTTTTGTTATTCGGAACTCGTGGCCTGCCCCACTTGAGTTACTCGAAGGCGTAAAATTAGTGGGACACAGGCGAGAGCAAGCACAGGAAAGCCCGTCCAGCTATCCACTGCTCTGTTTTGGTAAACACTTGAACACCTGCAGCCGCGCGTCCCTCTCAGGTTGGCGGCTGCTGTGGCCTCTCTAAACGGATTACAGGAATCCCCCAGTTCACCATTCATACCGTCAGGCTGTGGCCTTCGGCGGCTAGCCGGGGAGGTGGCCGAGCTCTGTCTCGCTTGCAAAATCTTATAATTACAAAATAGCGGAATTCTCGCGTGCCGATGCGTTTCCACATAGATTTCCTACACCGTAATTTAGAGTATTACTCCAACAAAATCTGAAGTGTCACGTTAAATGGCCTCATGTAAGGTGCGAGGCCGTTGCCACCTTACACATTTATCACAGAAATCATTAACTGGACAGGCTGAACGTTACAGCATGTCCGACCAGAGGTCTCTTCTAAACTAAGAACAATGCTTTTGTGTTTAAACAAACATTTTCAGAGCCACTATAAATGGTACGTTCCATTCTAAAATTCTTCCCAACAAACTCCGCAGCCAGAGGGACGACACCATCTGACGTCCCTTGATAGCGTACAGTCCAAGGTGAACATGGAAACTCGTGAATTTTTATGACCACCATCCCTATACGCAATGGGCGCTTGCGACTCTGTCATTACGGCTTGGCTGGGTGGCCTAATTCTCTTGCAGCCCTGTCCCTGCCCTGACCAGAGCCACCTAGCAGGTAGCCATTTTTTTTGGCCTCTTCGGCCGAAAGCATTGTCTGCACGCCAGTGCGAGAAATTCTTGGGAGTGGCATTCTGTCCCCAGTAAGTGCTTCGAGGTGTTCCACTCCTTAATAGCTGCATGTGGCTTCCCAGACCCGAACGTCCACTGCAAGATTTACTGTTAAATAACCAAGTTGCCTGCTCAACTCCAGAAAATACTATTTGAAGGAGTGCTACCATAAAGATCCTGCATGCATTAGCAATGTACATGCTCCCATCAATGCCAGCTCATGTTGATAACTTCGTGTCATCTCACAAAAATTATTTCTAGGGTGTAATAGCCCTAAAGTAGCCTTGAATATGATAATAAGCGAGAAAGTGACTCGTCCTCTCTCAGCACCAGCTCTCTCCCACTTTCCCATTCCAGCTGCGAGTGGTACACAGATGAAACGATTATTGGTGAGCTGCAATATTTACTGCTTTACCTTCGTGGTCTGTTCACAGGACATAAGTACGAGGCTCTGTCCAGTAACATTGTTTTGACCACCTGTCACAAGCCTGAACAGCTACCTTTTTCTGCATGGATCACTGAGAGACATGAAGGAAGAGAGTCAATGGGTTTCTGGAATGTACTGACAGGGATGTGGATCCATGCTGGATCCAGTGTTGTAGCCAGCTGCACTAGGTTACTCAGCTGGTGTGAACAGCCTTACCCAAGTGGTTCTGCAGATTCTCGATTGGGTTTAAATCGAGGGAGTTTGATGGCCAGACGAGTATGGTAGACTCATCCTGATGCTCTTCAAACTACACACGTACACTGTGAACTGTGTGACTGTTTGCATTGTCCTGCTGGTAGACGGCAGCATGTCGAGGAGAAACAAACTGCACATAGGGGCGAGTATTGTCCTCGGGGCCCGCCCGGCTAGCCGCGCCGCCTATCGCGCTGCTTCCCGAGTGGGAAGGCGTGCCGGTCCCCGGCACAAATCCGCCCGGTGGATTAGTGTCGAGGCCCAGTGTGCGGGCCAGCCTGTGGAAACTTTTTAAGGTGGTCTTCCATCTGCCTCAGCGAATGTAGGCAGGTTCCCCTTATTCCGCCTCATTACCATGATTACTCTACCATGCAAACATTTGATGGTACACTGGTATGTAACGTTCCCTGGCGGGTGGGGGTGGGGGGGGGGGCAGGGGTGGGGGGATCCGCTGGGGCCCGAACCGCACAACAATAACCCTGAGTTCAGCGTGGGGTGGGTGGACTGCTGTGGCCTGTTGTGGGGTTGTGAACCACTGAGGGCTACGGCGGGACGAAGCCCCTCCGTCGTTTCTAGGTACTCAGTACACAATACACAATGGTCCTCAGGATAGGTGCACGCTTCTGTTGAACCATTGTGCATTCTAAAATGACGATATCATCCACAGAATGCCACGAAACCATAATGTTCCCTCCTTCAGCGTGGGTTCTTCCGACGATTGTTGCAGTGTGTTTGGTTTCAGACGTTTCATCTCATACACGCCAACGGCCATCTGTGCGACGGGGCATAAAATGTGATTCGTCTGAAAAAGCCACCTATCGTCACTTAGAGGATGTCCAATTACCAGGTGCACCGGTATGAAATGAGCGTTAAGATACAAATGCGTCGATAGGGAACATTTGTTGTGAACGAGCGTTAATTTTTTTTTTGCTTGGTTGATATGACATCTCTCAAAGATATTTAGTATATTTCAAGTCATGGAACAAACAACATTATATGTTTTCATCGTATTAAGAATGTCGAATTTTGTACCAGAAAGTCATAATTTTCGGAAAGCATTAATTTTTTTTTATTTGAAAAAAAGTGCTACAGAGTCGCATCGAATGATTGTTGAGGCATATGGTGATCGTGCTCTATCAGAAGCAACATGCGAAGGATGGTTTCAACGGTTCAGAAATAATGATTTTGATGTAAGAAACGAAGAACGTGGAAGACCAAGCAATGTTGGATGAAGATGCAGAAGCAAATGGCAGCAATCCAGAAGTGTGGAAAATGGGCGCCACATGAACTGAATGAAAGACAGATGGAAAACCGAAAAACCATTTGTCAAATTTTGCTTCAGAGACATTAAAGAAAATCAACTTTGCATCGAATTGTTACTGATGATGAAAAATGGTTTATTTTAAGAATCCTAAACCGGAAAAATCATGGGTTAATCCGGGACAACCATCAACATCGTCTGCAAAACCAGATCGAAGCGGCAAGAAGACAATGCTCTTTGTTGGTGGGATCAGAGAGGTGTGGAATATCGTAAGCTTCTAAAACCCGGTGAAACTGTGAATACTAATCGCTATAGGCAACAAATAATCAATTTGAACTATGCATTGATCGAAAAAAGAGCAGAATGGGCCAGAAGACATGACAAAGTAATTTTTTTACACGACAATGCACCTGCACACAAAGCAAAACTGGTTCAGGATACAATCAAAACACTTGGCTGGGAGCTGCTACCCCACCCGCCGTATTCACCAGACTTGGCCCCTTCCGACTACCATTTATTTTCATCAATGGGACACGCACTGGCTGAGGAACACTTCGATTCCTACGAAGAAGTCGAAAATTCGGTGTCTGATGGGTTTGCTTCAAAAGACGAACATTCCTATTGGCGTGGTGTCCACAAATTGCCAGAAAGATGGTCAAAATGTATAGAAAGCAATGGTCAGCACTTTGAATAAAATGTTTTTACTTTTCAATTCAAAATTAGTGTTTCATTTTCACAAAAAAACGCTCATTTCATACCGGTACACCTGGTATGTTACTGGCGTGCAAGTTCTACTGTTATTCTATATGGAGATGGTATCTGTTCTTTCGGACATCTCCATATAGTTAAGGCTAACCGGCCATTGACCTTCTTCTTCTGTGCAGATGCACACGCATTGCCCGAACACTTACGGGACTCGAAAAGATTGCCTGCCACGAGTAATGAGTGTAATGCGCAGAGGCAGAAAGAATGTAGTGTGTGGACATTAAGTTGGGAATGTGGGTCTCACGGGGAGCGTGGGAGGGATAAATCCCTGCAGTCGCACTATCCTCTGTGCCCTCGGTGGCTCGGATGGATACACCGTCTGTCATGTAAGCGGGAGATATCGGATTCGAGTCCCGGTCGGGGCACACATTTTCAACTGTCCCCGCTGATGTATATCAACGCCTCTCGACAGCTTAAGGTGTTGATTTAGTTATCGTTCTAGGGTTATTCATTGATCAACAGCAGTCAACATGGGTGCATTCATTATATGCCTGCTGCAGAAGCAGCGGTTTGCCCATCGCCTCAGTCTGTGTCACCTGGCCACCAAGAGCTGTTGCATGACGATTGATTCGCGGATCCAGTTATATGGCTCCTTCCATGTATAGCGATTTTACGACTATGACGAGTGCGGCCTGAAGATAGCCTCAATGTAATGCCGAAACTGGTAGCACACGAGAACTTCATAAAATAAAATAAACTTCTACGAATCATACGGCTGTTGGTAAATTATTGCATCAAGAAGTTCACGCCAGCCGTCGCCCACGATCCATAATGGATCAACGAAGATAGCGCCATCTGGTTTGTCCCTTCAAGCTAGACAAGTTTCGTTCTTTGTAGTATTTTCGTTTGACGCTTATTTCGTGAGATATTTGGCCCAGTCACGATCAATGGACCATCCTGTACATTGTGACATGCTGTCCCAAAAGAGGTTAGTTCCAAAGATGCATCACCTTTACAGATATTCGGCATTTTTAGTAAAATCAAAAGTATTCATATCATAAATTAAAAATTTGCTAATTGGCTCATTGCATGGTGGCTTAGTTGTTTTATTCACTGAATGTTGTGTTGAGTTTTTCCTGTGGAATGAGATCTTATTCCATTTGTGAAATAATATTTTATATAGTACGACGAAGACGGTATCTAACTGTGTATGTAATTGAAAAACGAAATCTGAAAAGTATTTATCTTTTGTGAAGTATTGTGAATGCAGTGTCAAATAAAACTGTTAGTGAATAGCGCAACAAATAATGTTTATCACTTCTGTTCAGTTAATTACCATCGAAACCTCGTTCTGTCAAATTTAAATACAATCTGAATACCTTTCTGTACATGAATGTGATCTCACATGTTCAGCGAAACTGTGCCGTATCAGAGCTGAAACGAGCTAATCGTAATTCATTACCAAAAAGGTTCATTTTTAATTCAGAGTTCGGCGCCGTTATTGCAAGCAGCACGGGAGTCTGCATCTATACCGTTGGGTGGTGAACGGTTTGAAAATTATTTACGCTTAGTAAATGAAATTATGTAATTAAATGATTAGCACAAAAAGCAAACACCGTGGCGCGGGTTGTGTTTAACACGTCACACTTCACACATCGTCACAGTTGCGTACACATAGATCTTTAAACATAGAAATTGGGTATTCATCTTATGGATCTGCAGCTCTTGTCTTCTTTTCCTTGTTTGCAGTTAAATTATGGGATATAAGATGCGTTTTCTTGCGGACACACTATTTCTTTTTTACCCAAACATGTTTCAGTATCTCAGTTCCACCATCAGTGGATTTCGCTTATCGAGAACTGTAAAAAGTCAACATATTTTAGGTTGTAACTGATCTAGCAAAGTGAGGCCTAAGGAAAGTTTTTGTTCGTTTTATATCTTACCGTGATTCTACATTATATGATTTTGCAAGACGAACTGTATGTGTCCTGCACAGATAGCTTGATTTTAAAAAATCAAGGAATGTGTTAAATCGACGATGCACGTTTATTTCGTTCGGTTTGCAGATGACAAGTTATCAGTGCAGGACTCCATACAGTTGGTCCTGCAAAACCATATAATAGAAAATCACAGTAGGAAGCAGAACGAAGAAAAACTTTCCTTAGACTTCACTTTGTTAGATCAGTTACAACATAAAATACGTTCACCTTTTACAGTTTTCAATAAACAAAACCCACTGACGATGCAAAAAGTTGCACGCTAAAAATAAAAGAGTGTGTCTGCAAAAAGGCTGCACCAGTATCCTAAAACGAAAACTGGGGTTTAGAAACTGCAATTGAAACGCTGGACACTGACCTGAAAGTTAATACCGTATATTCTGAAATTCATTAGTTGAAAAAACAGTTTTAGCTACAACAACCATTCAGAACACGTCTACAGCCTTACACAAGATTCTGAATTACATAATTGTAAAGATGGCTTCCAACAATTGTATATTACTGCAATCGGCTTTCCGATGTACAGACTCTACAAAAGTTCAGACCATCGTCATCCTAATTCATTACAGGTCTCTCTCTCTTAATATTAAAATTACAATGAATAAGAGTTCTTCATTTTCCACAGAGCACAAAGCTTTTCTGCAGTAGTCCGTGGTAAGTCATCGCTGGTAGTGCACTATGGTGCAGCGCATTATTATGTAAAAGTTAAATGTTGTAATGTTTTCAATAAAATTCATAGTTTCTTTACACATAGAATAAGACAACATTAAAAATATTGAGGAAACACGCCAAAGAAAAGAAGATAGCATAATCTGCAACCCAAATTCATAATAACTCAATGGGTGACATTAGCCATTAAAAAATAAAATTTCATTCGTTTTACCTTATGTGTTCTGACACTTAAAGAAGTGGTTCACAATAAACATTCAACTTCCACACTCACATAACTTTTACATGCTCAAATGAGTTGCAGTTGCAACTACTCACTGTGATTGCCAAGTCTGTCTTTAACATCGTCTCTTCCCGCCAAGTGAAACAGATCAGAGGGATTAGCAGTGTAGGCAAAGAATCTAATCATTTAGAATGCTGGCAACAAAAGTATTTAAAACTAATTCACACATATTTTTTCGGTAAATGCAACAAAATTTTATGAAAACATTGCAAATGAGTTTATAAAATTTACATAGTTATGTTTCTTGCTAATAAACTTCAAAATTACTCTAGGCATATCGAATGAGAGCAGAAGTTCACAAAGCATATGGTTTACATAGAAATCGATTTATTAAGTCTTATTTTAAATAAATGAAGCGATCGATGCCCACCGGTATCGAAGGTTTCCTAATATTCATCACGATTAATGATGTTTTCACAATACAACTATAAAATTTCGTAATTAACTGCCTCTTCTTCGTGCCTGCATTTTCTGCATCTACATGGATACTCGAAAATGACACTTAAGTGCGTGGCAGAGGGTTTATCGATCCACCTTCACAATAGTTCTCCATTACTGCAATCTCGAACAGCGCGCGGAAAAATGAACAGCTATATCTTTCAGTGGGAGCTGTGATTTCTCTTATTTTATTATCATGATCTCCATATGGGGGTCGGCGACAACAAAATATTTTCGCATTCGGAGGAGAAAGTTGGCGACTGAAATTTCATGAGAAGATTCTTCTGCCTTTGTTTTAATGCTGTCCATCCCAAATCTTGTTCATGTCAGTGACACTCTCTCTCCTATTTCGGGATAATACAAAACTTGCGGCACTTGTTCGAACTTTCTCGATGTACTCCTTTAATTCTATCTGGTAAGGATCCCACACCACGCGGTAGTACTCCAAAAGAGGACAGACAAGCATAGTGCAGGCAGCATTTTTAGTAGAAGTGTTACATCTTCTAAGTGTTCTGTCAATAAAACGCAGTCTCTGGTTTGCGTTCCTCACAACATGTGTTCTTTCCAGTTTAAGTTGTTCGTAATTGTAATACCTAGGTATTTAGTTGAATTTACGGCCTTTAGGTTTGACTAATTTATCGATCGTATCAGTAAGTTTAGCGCTCATGTGGATAACCTCACACTTTTCATTATTTAGGGTCAATTGTCAATTTCTTCACCATCTTTCCTAAATCGTTTTGCAATTTGTTTTGATCTTCTGATGACGTTAGTCGGTGATAAACGGCAGCAGCATCTGCAGACAACTTAAGATGGGTGCTGAGACTGTCACCTAAATCGTCTGTATAGATAAGGAACAGCAGAGGGCCAATAACACTACCTTGTCCAACGCCATTTATGCCATTTTTGTTTTACTCGATGAATTTCCATTAATTACTACGAACTGTGACCTTTCTGAGAGGAAAACACGAATCCAGTTAAATAACGTATACTACAAGCCACTCATGTGGTTCGGCGTCAAAAACCTTCAGGAAATGTAAAAATACGGAATCAGTTTGAAATCCCTTGTCAATAGCGCTCAGTTCTTCGTGTGGGTAAAGAGCTAGTTGTGTTTTAATGTGTTAATGCAAGACTGAGTCAGAGAGCCAACTGCAAGACGCCTTCTCTAGCCGCTCAGTCTAGTTCCGTTCTCCCACATCACATTCCAGGGCGCAGTGCGGATTTCCGCACTTCCGCTACAATCTCCATAGCGGCAGTCTTACGGATAGACCGCTTGTAACAGCAGTCTGCACAGCCCTTCTTGTCTAGCCCGCGATCTGCCGAGGAAGCAAGTATGTCACAAGAGAACGTAGCGTTTTGTAGAGCCCAAGTCCAAAGAGGACACAAGTGAATTTTGACCATTTAAAGCACACAAAAAATGTCTCAGTTTTTGAATAACTTGTAGAGCATTTTCATACCTAAACTGTTGCAGATTTTATTGTTACACAATTGACAGACAGAAGAAACAAAATCAAGGCAGTGTATTATGTTACAATCCAGACTATTTCCATCGATCGGTACTTTCATTTTTTGACATAAAATATTTTACAAAAATTCCTGTAGCGCAGTTCTTATGATAATTTTTAAATAATGCACATATTTTACTAACAATGAAACGGTTCCTCGTTGCTTCCTTATAGTCGTAACAAATATACATACTGTTTATTGGATGACGAAAACAAACATTTTCCTTATACACGGCACATCTGATAACAGAAAAATTATCCATCCAGGCAAGTCACAGTAATTACCGATACTAGTTTTATTTAGGCAGAACTGGGAGCCAGTAAGAAATGGTCGTGTACGTTGTTCTACATATTGCGCTGGGTAGCAGGCATACTTGATTAAACTTGTGAAACATCATGATGCAAACTGAATTCGCACAAATGGCCGAAATTTAACAATACTGTTACGGTGATAAACCGGACATGACAAAGAGATATCGGTAATTATAATGTTCGACAATTTTGTGAAAAATTCTTAAAACTGTCAAAAAATTTCTTTATTGAGGGACTGAATCACACTATTAGTTCCGGATGATATGCTAATTATACTAACAGTCCTTTCGCCCTACTCCTAAAAAAGGGGTGTCGATATATTTTCTGCAACTGGAATGAAGACGTTTCAGACTTAGTAATGAAAATTATTCTGTCACATGTTTCTAGATTTTCCTTCGTCAAACTGAAGAGTAGAGAACGGTAGTGTAGGGGTACGATGTATATGCTAGAGCACTACAGTTCCGATGGAAACGTAAGAGCTGTAGTTGTTGTTCAAAATTATGATAAATAAGTGTCGTGTGATTAGGGTCTCCCGTCGAATAGACCGTTCTCCGGGTCCAAGTCTTTCGAGTTGACGCCACTTCGGCGACTTGCGCGTCGATGGGGATGAAATGATGATTAGGACAACACAGCACCCAGTCCTCGAGCGGAGAAAATCTAACCCGGGCCCTTAGGATTGTCATTCTGTCGCGCTGACCGCTCAGCTACCGGGGGCGACCATAAATTATGATGGATTGTCTTCATGGCGCCGCTAAACATGAGCTCTGTTTTGTCAAGTACTCGTACGAACATTATGTTAACTGTGCCGGAGAAGACAGGCACTGCGACGTGGAGGTCGCAGTGGCTGTCGTATGGTGAAATTGGGACGAGATTTGATCGCCGATACCATAAACCTGGACCAACTCATACAGCCACTCAACAGTATCAGTGAACAAGTTTAAACACACTGGTACAGTTAAGAACGAGGCCGGCCAAAGCAGTCCTTCAGCATCTGCTGAGCGACATTGAAACACCCATTGAACGTAGTCCAAAAACAGGCGCGGCGACTGTCGACAGAAATGGACATTCCACCCTCTACAATACATAAGTATAGCGACACACGATGACAAAAAACGCTGTACTATCTGCAGGACCTCCACCAGTTATACGACAGGGATTTGGCAGAGGGCATAGGCATGTGCCAGGATTTGCCTGAAGCAGACGCAAATCGCAGCAGTTTTCAACCAGATCATATTCAGATTTTGTAACAGTATTCGAATCGTAAGCCGAGGAGCCATAACTACAACTGTCGTCTAATCTGCAAAACCGACGAGAAGGAAGAAAACAAAACAGCACATTGCAGTGTATACAATTTTTCTTTAAAATCGTGTACAAGGAGAAAGAATATATACGAGAGAAAGAATTTGTCTAATAATATACATTGTTTCCTATCGTAGATGAAACAGACTAGGAGAAGAAAGGGAAACCATACATTTCCACAGCGCTGTAGCTTCTCTCTCGTGGTCTGTTTTAACGGAAAACATGAGCATTGTCATTTAAAAATATATACACGGCGTAAATCCGTCTGAATGTTTAACAGGCAAGATTTGAAGTAAATCGACCAAGAACTTTTCCAGAGCAATGTATATATATTATTAAAAATACATGTAGGCCGGTCGGAATGACCGAGTGGTTCTAGGCGCTTCAGTTTGGAACTGCGGGACCGCTACGGTCGCAGGTTCGAATCCTGCCTCGGGAATGGATCTGTGTGATGTCCTTAGGTTAGTTAGGTTCAAGTAGTTCTAAGTTCTAGGGGACTGATGACCTCAGATGTTAAGTCCCATAGTGCTCAGAGCCATAAAAATACATGTAGCCTTTGCTCATCCGAATGTTTATAAAATTTCATTAAAATCTAATCTGAAGTGAACTGCTTTTCGAATATACAGGGTGGAGAAAAATTGTGTCACGAAATTTTAACACTGGATAGCTGATACCAGTAGTAAACAAAATTACCAATGTCGTGTAGGTCGACAACGCACCATTTTTAAACTACGAAAACCGGGCGCCACACGCTCCACTTGGCCGCGGGATTGCCCTGTTGCAGGAGCAAGACCTATTCGACACGTGTGCGTATCATGGTGGGGCAGTTAAAAGGGTGAGGGACGTTTGTGTGTGTGAACCGACAACCATAGCGCTGCCCGTCAACCGACGAACCGCAACAGGGCAATTCCACGGCCGTAGTTTAAAAATGGCGCGTTGTCGACCTACACAAGTAATTTTGCTTCCTACTGGCATCGGTTAATATATACCGGCTGATCAAAAAGTCAGCATAAATTTGAAAACTTAATAAACCACGGAATAATGTAGATAGAGAGGTAAAAATTGACACACATGCTTGGAATGACATGGGGTTTTATTAGAACAAAAAAAAAAAAAAAAACACACAAAATGTCCGACAGATGGCACTGGACAGCAAAACGTCAGTGACTGCGCATGACAATCGTGTGTAAAAGGAGCAGTAATGAGAGAGAGAATCAGATGCGCCAGCAGTCGCAGCATGTTGACGTTACCTGAAAAGGCGCTTTGAGTGAAGCTGTATTATCAGAATGGGGACTGTGCTAGTTCAGCGTTATGATCCTATCACCATAGGAAGGGGATTCGAACGGGTAAGGTTCCGTTGACAAATGCAGCTGTGGCGAGAATGATTCATAGTTCGAAGCCACGGGTTGTTTAGACGATATACCCCGTAGTGGTCGACCGAGCACAAGGCGTAATGCTGCAGAGACAGTTCAAGAAGAAATGGAGGCTGTAGCGGGTTCGTCTATGCAGGGAGAAGTCAGCGCTCGTGCAGTCGCACGTCGCACCGGCATTCCATACACTGCTGTTTGGTTGGCACTTAGGCGTACCCTCCGATGCTATCCGCACAAAATCCATCGGCATCATAAACTGTTACCTGGCGATTTAGCAAAGCGGAGGGCATTTGGGGTGTGGGCGTTTCAAAAGATGGCGGAAGATGACGATTGGTTGAGTAACGTGTTGTGTACCGACGAAGCTCATTTCACGCTCCGAGGGTCTGTCAGCGCCCACAATTGCAGAATTTGGGCTACCGAAAATCCTAGAACTGTCGTGGATACTCCATTGCACGACGAGAAAGTCACGGTATGGGTTGGATTTACCACATCTATCGTTATCGGGCCTTTTTTCTTCAAGGAAGTGCGTGATTCTGGTTTCGTAACTGCTACCGTGACGGCTGAGAGGTACGCCGATATGTTACAGAATCGCATCATCCCCTGCCTGGCTGATAAACACCTGCTGGAACGTACGATGTTTATGCAGGATGGCACTCCACCCCATATTGCTAGACGCGTGAAAGATCTCTTGCGCAGGTTCGAATCCTGCCTCGGCCATGGATGTATGTGATGTCCTTAGGTTAGTTAGGTTTAATTAGTTCTAAGTTCTAGGCGACTGATGACCTCAGAAGTGAAGTCGCATAGTGCTCAGAGCCATTTGAACCATTTGAACCATCTCTTGCGCGCGCCGTTTGGTGATGACCATGTGCTCAGCCGCCACTTTCGTCATGTTTGGCCTCCCAGGTCCCCAGACCTCAGTCCGTGCGATTACGGGCTTTGAGGTTACCTGAAGTCGCAAGTGTATCGTGACTGACCGACATCTCTAGGGATGCTGAAAGACAGCATCCGACGCCAATGCCTCTCCATAACTGCGGACATGCTTTACAGTGCTGTTCACAACATTATTCCTCGACAACACCTGTTGTTGAGGAATGATGGTGGACATATTGAGCATTTCCTGTAAAGTAGATGTAGAGACGCTCGGTAGCTCGGTACGGGCTTTTGTTGAAGTTTCGAGAACATACCTTCACCGAGGAGTCAAGCAGCATATTGCTCCTCTTACGTACAACTCGCGAAGAGACCATGAGGATAAAATCAGAGAATTACTTTTGAATGCATTACGGGAACAGCAGTGAACAATGTCTTATAAATATTTACTATTAAAAACAGTCTTGATCACGATTTATTTATCAAGGTGACCGGTTTCGACCACTACTGTGGTCATCTTCAGACCATTGAGTAGGAACCTCTTTCTGTTGGAGAATCACTACTAGAGTGACTAATAGTAAATAAAATCAGAGAGAGAAGAGCCCACACAGAGGCATACCGACAATCCTTCTTTCCACGAACAATACGAGACTGGAATAGAAGGGAGAACCGATAGAGGTACTCAAGGTACCCTCCGCCAAACACCGTCAGGTGGCTTGCGGAGTATGGATGTAGCTGTAGATGTAGATGTAGATGAAGAACATCATCTTTGCTTTGTCTTGCTTTGTTATGCTAATTATTGCTATTTTGATCACATGAAGCACCATATGTCGGACATTTTTTGAACTTTTGTATTTTTTAGTTCTAATAAAACCCAATGTCATTCCAAGCATGTGTGTCAGTTTGTATATCTCTGTTTACATTATTCCGTGATTTATTCAGTTTTCAAATTTATACTGTCTTTTTGATGTCCCGGTAAATATCGAAAAGTGCTTGACTGATTCATTTCAAATTTTTACACGTTAATAAACATTCGGACGGACAAGCTACATGCATTTTTAATATACATATATTACTCTAGAAAAGGGCCGATTTATAGCAAAAATGTGTACCTCACGTCAGTCCGAGCGTTTATTAGAGTATCGTGTAAAAATCTAAAGTAAAGTGGCCAAGAACTTTCCGAGATTTTTGGTTACAACGCTGAACAACGACTTCTCTTTATGTAGTAGTGTAGAAGTATTATTAGTGTTTAAAGTCCCGTTGCCGACGAGATAATTAGACGGAGCAGAAACACTGATTGAGGACAGAAATCAACCGTGCTCTTATCAGAGGAACTATCCTAGTATTTGCCTTAAGTGATTTAATTAAACTATGGAAAACGTAAATCTGACGGTCTCATTGGGATTCACTCTTAAACCTCAGCACTGAGGCACTTCACTCAGTTGCGCAAGTGGAAACCTTAACTTTTTGGGATTGCTAATATTTTCTGTACACAGATATACACAGATATTACTGTGTTCGCCATACTCGGCGACAGCAGTGCGGTTGACAATAATGAGTAAACAGACGTATAAGAGACTAGCGACTCTGTGTTAGGCACCATAATCTGTCAATCAAATGTCTGAATGTCAGGAAGAACAGTTACGTAATATTTTGCACACATACGAAATTATTCGCCTTTGTGAATGAACAAATTCCTACAACAGACATTTTGTGGAGTAATACTGTATACTTTCTTCTTGTTTCTTTTTGCTACGAAATCTTCTGTCACTAAGGAAATTCACTGATTTTCTGTTTGTTGATGTTAGTTTCACCACAGTCGCCACTTTTTGCACACTTAGCCCAACTGATTAGTACAAGACTCAAACAGAGACAATTTAAACTTAGTTTTATACAATTTTTCAGTGATATCTGGCAATAGTTTTGGAGGAATAATTCCAAAAATAATTTTCCTAATAGCGTATTTCGATATTACAGTTAAATCTCCAGATCCTCCTAAATGTGATGAACAGATCACCATCAGTTTTATCATTCCTCAACAAATCTTAGAATCCGTTCATTAGTGGAAGATCTACAGTTGTAAACAAAGCGAGTTCCACAAACTTTCTAAGTAGGTTTGAATACTGAACTGGGCGCTGCTGGAATGCTACATATTTGTTGCAAGCACTTCTGAAGGACGCTCCTTTAGTGTTCATCTCTGGTCAGTGTGAGAGTTTACAGTTCTGCCACTAATGCCGCCACTGTGATTATAGGACATCCAGTGTCGTGGCAGAGAACTGGATGTTTTACGTCGGGCTTCCGAACGGTTCGTCTTGCATCGCACGGCAGCTGTAGAGATCGCACGTACCAGTACGGATGGCTTTCAAGACGTCGTACAGCCCCAACGCCACTGCCATCTTGTCTGGTGTCCTGTAAGTTTGAAAAAGTGTGTAAAATTCAGCATTGTGAAATACATATGGGTAAGGTTCAAGAAATATTATTTTCTCTGTTTCTCTCTGATGTTATATTTATAAAGAAACGAAGTGTGCAATCTTCTGACTCTTATCGAAGTTTGTCACGTGATATACACAAAACGTTAAGGTGCTAAATGGGAAAATGAGGACCGCGGGTATCTTATTTTACTCAAAAAAATACAAGTGCGATATCTTAATATTGCATAAGTTGTAACATTGCAAATTAAAGAGATAGGTAATGAGCAGTTAGTTATGTATGTAGAAAACTGTAAAGTTGTTCTCCAATATTAACAAGCAGTTAAAGATTTTCTGCCTGATACTGATGCTACGAAATGAAGTGTGGGGTACCTTAAATCAACTAACATATGGGTGTTTTGAGGAAAGCACGAAAGCTTTCTGATGATGAACTGTAACAACTCGAAACCGATAACGGTAATTTCTGAATGAAGTCACCTGAAACCAATTTGTGGCTAATTGCTGCTTACACCATCAACAATCCCTACATTTTCTATTTTTATCACAGCTTTTCTTGTAAACTGCTGCTAAAGATAACATAAGATATGAACATTCTTATATTTGTAAATGATACAAGTGTTGAAACAAGCGACACGTTGAATCCAGATCTCTTACTTAGCACAAAATATAACATTAATAAACCAGGAGATGTGGGTGCATTTCCAGGGCTGTTCCAAACATGCGATGTGAAATTTGATGTTAATATTGTGCATTAGCTTGTCATAGGATATCCATTAATACAAGTGAACGCGGTATGTTTGATTCGTGATTTTCTACAAACATCGAACCATCAGAATTTTGCGTTTCCTAGTATGTTCAGCATTTCTGAACATATATCATTGTTACTTGTTTGGCTTTCTATGCCGTAGGCGTATACAAGGTGCGACAATAAAGTAATGAGACTGATTCTCTTTGCAAGATGTGGCAACCTGCAGGCTTGACATAGGCACTACGTCTTTGACCTTGGTCTATAAGCTGCTTCTAGTCCAAGCGGCGCATCGATGTAACTGCTCAGTCGTGAGTTGTGCTGTCATAAAGTAACACGTGTTTGTGTTTCTCGTCACACAAATGGAACCGCATAATATTGCGCAATGGTATGCCATTTCTTTTTACGTTAAACTGGGTGAAAACGCGACGACAACTTACGGTAAGCTTCAGAAGGCTTTTGGAGAGGAGGTTATGTCAAGAACTCAAGTTTTTCGTTGGCATACAATGTTTAGTGAAGGCAGAACGAATGTTGAGGATGAAGATAGCAGTGGACGACCATCAACCTCACGGATGGATGTCAACTTGGTCAGGGTGCGTAAACTCATATGATCTGAGCTAAGATTATCAGTGAAAATGATTGCAGAAGAACTGAACATCAATCGAGAAACGGTTCGTCTAACAATAACTCAAGATCTTGGTATGAGAAAGATTGGATTCTACATCACGATAATGCGCCATCTCATACTGCTCTGGCCGGCCAGTGTGGCCGAGCGGTTCTAGGCGCGTCAGTCCGGAACCACGCGACTGCTACGGTCACAGGTTCGAATCCTGCCTCGGGCATGGATGTGTCTGATGTCCTTAGGTTAGTTAGGTTTAAGTAGTTCTAAGTTTTAGGAGACTGATGACCGCAGATGTTGTCCCATAGGGCTCAGAGTCATTTTGAACCATACGGCTCTGCCAGTACAGCAATTTTTAACCTCAAAACAAATTTCAGTACTACCACAGTCACCTTATCCACCAGATATCGCTCCGTGCAACTTTTTCTATTTCCAAGAGTCAAAACGGCGGTCAAGGGACACCATTTTCAAACAACACAAGATGTCCAAAAAGCTGTGACGAGGGTCTTTGAGGATATTACGGAAGATGAGTTCCAGAAATGTTACCATCAATGACAGAAGCGCTGGAAAAAGTATGTGCAATCAGAAGGGGACTACTTTGAAGGAGACAACACTAAACTTGACTAAAACGGTAAGCACCTTTTCTTTCACATCAGTCTCATTACTTTACTGTCGCACCTCGTATATCATTCGAATTAAATTCACCAGGTTCCAATTACGGTCTGGTATACATTTTAAATTGTAGCAATATATTTCATTACAGTGTATGTTTGGCATTTATGAACAGATTGCATTGATACCGTTTCATGTCAATGATTTCGTTCCTATTGCTTCTAGGAAGTACATTTTAGTGAATTTCAGTCATACGAAATAGCTGTGCCTGTGTTATTAAAAAGTACGATGCAATGTTCCTTTGGACATACATTTATGTGGCGCAGTGGTTAGCACACTGGACTCGCATTCGGGAGGACGACGGTTCAATCCCGCGTCCGGCCATCCTGATTTAGGTTTCCCGTGATTTCCCTAAATCGCCCCAGGCAAGTGCCGGGATGGTTCCTTTGAAAGGGCACGGCCGACTTCCTTCCCCATCGTTCCTAATCCGATGAGACCGATGTCCTCGGTGTCTGGTTTCTTCCCCCAAAACAACCCAACCCAACTCTTAATAACACAGGCACTGTTATCTCGACTCTCGATAAATATCTCCTTTCTGACGTTAATATACGTTATGTACGAGTGAAGACTGTGGCATATGAAAGTTTGGATGAGGTTCACATATAGCCGAAGCGGTTGAGGCGACCGCTTGCATAAAGCAGTCTGGCATAAAATTTCATTTTCGTCGTTCTGATATGCACAGTTGACGGTGGTTAATATTCGCAACTGCGAATACATTTCCATAATTTAATTCAACTGATGTATAAGCCTATTCAAGGTTAAACGGAGGCTCATCATTCAGTTTCGCTGGTGGTGCTCCTCCTAATCGCAGATCTACCAGTAATAAGCCTTATGTATGAAGTGCATAGTTCTGATGAATTCTTCCCGGAGTCTGTAGAAGCTATAATGCATCGGTAGCAGGCTTCAGGTAGTTTCATTGACCGCACACGACAGTACACAGCAGACAGTCAATGCATTGTGTCTTCTGAAACTGTTGAACAAAGAACGAATTTCCTTCACCATCTCAGTACCTGAATGGCAACCGCTGCACACACTTTGACAACACACTGGACGCTGACAGCTTGTATTGCCAGGTGCTATGTTGATTACACACACATGAGCGTGTCAACTTTTAGACCCAATACTGTCCTGGATAACGTTTATGAGGGGCATTACCTGTTGCTTGGTATTGGCCGACGGGAACGTATTTCAATCGGCGAAGAGATGGCAGTTCATGATTTTAGCACAGACATGACATTCATCACCGATGATGGTTTTTATCAACTGAGGAGGGCTGTGGACTGTGCATAGCAACACCAAATCTTACTATGCGGCATTCTGGAACTGCTTGCTATACCACGTCGCACAACATTTATCTACACCAGAAGACGCAAGTTAAAAGTTGCAAAGGACTATTGGACTTTCATTCAGTTTTATATATTAATAGCTTTAACGCCGATTTATTTACCGAACTGAAGAGCCGAAGAAACTGGTACACCTGTCTAATACCGTGTAGGACCCCCTTGAGCACGCAGAAGTGCCACAACACGACGTGGCATGGACTCGACTAACGTCTGAAGTAGTGCTGGAGGGAGCTGACACCGTGGATCCTGCAGGACTGTCCATAAATCCGTAAGAGTACGACGGGGTGTAGCTCTCTTCTGAACAGCACGTTGCAAGGCATCCCAGATATGCTCAATAATGTTCATGTCTGGGAAGTCTGGCGGCCAGCGGAAGTGTTCAGACTCAGAAGAGGATTCCTGGAACCAGTCTTTCGCAATTCTGGACGTGTGCGTTGTTGCATTGTCCTGCTGGAATTACCCGTCAGGATGCACAGTGGACATCAATGGATGCAGGTGATCAGACACGATGCTTACGTAAGTGTCACGTGTTAGAATCGTATCTACATATATCACGGGTCCCATATCACTCCAACTGCACACGCCCCATACCATTAGAGCCTCCACCAGATTGAACAGTCCGCTGCTGACATGCGGGGTCCATGGACTCATGGGGTTGTCTCCACACCCTTACACTCCAATCCGCTCGATACGATTTGAAACGAGACTCGTCCCATCAGGCAACATGTTTCCAGTCATCAACAGTTCAGTGTCGGTGTTGACGGGCCCAGGCGAGGCATAAAGCATTGTGTTGTGCAGTCATCAAGGACACACAAATAGGCCTTCGGTTTCGAAAGCCCATATCTGATGTTTCATTGAATGGTTCGCACGCTGACACAGCACTGAAATCTGCAGCTGTTGCGAAATGCTTGCACTTCTGTCACATTGAACGATTCAGTTCAATCTTCGTTGGTTCCATTCTTGCAGGATCTTTCTCCGGCCCCAGCGACGTCAGGGATTTGATGTTTTACCCCATTCCTCATATTAACGGTACACTCGTGAAATGGTCGTACGGGAAATCCCCACTGCATCGCTACTTGGGAGATGCTGTGTCCCACCGCTCGTGTGCCGACTATAACATTCCGTTCAAACTCACTTAAATCTTGATATCCTTCCATGGTAGCAGCAGTAATTGATTTAACAACTGCGCCACTCATTTATTGTTTTATATAGGCATAGCCGACGCAGCGCCGTATTCTGTCAGTTTACATTTCTCTGTATTTGAATAAGCATGTGTAGACTAGTTTTTTTGGCACTTCAGTTTATATGACATGTCAATCAATCATACATCATAAAGGCGTTGTGTCCTCACCTGAGGCAAGCTGGTCAGCAATTAATTTCCTGAACACTTCTTGGCAGATTAAAACTGTGTGCCGGACCGAGACTCGAACTCGGGACCTTTGCCTTTCGCGGGCAAGTGCTCTACCAACTGAGCTACCCAAGCACGACTCACGCCCCGTCCTCACAACTTTAATTCTGCCAGTATCTCGTCTCCTACCTTACAAACTTTACACAAGCACTCCTGTGAACCTTGCAGAACTAGCACTCCTGAAAGAAAGGATATTTCGGAGACATGGCTTAGCCACAGCCTGGGGGATATTTCCAGAATGAGATTTTCACTCTGCAGCGGAGTGTGCGCTGACATTTCCTGAACAGTCTCAACTCTCTTATGGGCTATATATGGTCGGGCATTGTCATGCTGTGGTGATTGCAGGGTGAACTTGGCTTTTCAGTATGATCCGAATAAGAAGTGGTGGTTACCATTACTCCGCTATTCACGTAATTGTCCAAAATTATTCCATTTGCAAACCCAGAAGAGAATGGGCGTAACATTTCCAGCAGACGGTTGAGTGCGGAACTTTTATTTTTTTCTCTCAGAGAGGAGCTATGGCGACATTCCTTGCTTGACCTTTTCATTCCTGGTAATGGATCCCAGTCTCATTGCCTGTAACAGTTTTTCCATAAATGCATCACCTTCGATGTGGAAACTGTGCAAAAGTTCTTCACAAGCATCGAAGCAAGGATCTTTCAGTTCGGCACTGACATGGCACCCATCTTACAGACAGCTTACTGAACTGCAGTTCACTGTGACCAGTATTCTGCCCTGAACCAATACTAATCTTCAGGACTGTGGCCATATCGTTCAGAGCTTACATTTGTTCTCCTTTACAGTATCCACCACCAACACACTATTCTCCTCTGTCATTACACAGTCAGCCTGTCCTGGTCTTAGCGCATTCTCCACAGAAGTTGCACCGCTTTGAAAAGACAAACCAGAATCACAGTGCTGTCATTGTGATGAATATCGGTTGGTTTGACACCATCAATACTAAACAAAACAAAAAAAAAAAAAAAAAATGCATCGCAAATCGCTGCTCAATAGCGGTGCATGCAGACAGCGGGACGGCCATCTCGTTGAGGACGTTGCTGCCTTCTACCGCGTCTTAACGTAACTCTGCCACCTATCGGTCACTTTCTGAACGTCTAGGAACACTACTGCCACCTACCAACTCCATTACACAACTTTTCGAAATTTTTTGAAACTGGTTTTCATTTGGATCACCCTTGTATTTAATTCATTCATTCATTCGTATCATTTTTGCCCTTATGGGCAGTGTTTGAACTCAAATATCTCATGATGATACAATTTTCACTTCTTTCCTTTCTTCCTTTTCTCTTCACAAAATCTCTTCATCCTTTGCCTATGCTCTTGTTTCCTTTGTTCCGTCCATAATGCTCCCGTCTTCGTCTTCTCATTTACCATAAATTTTGAGTTCCTAATTTTGTTTCTGAATTCCTTTCTGTCTTTTATCATTTGTTTGTTGATGACCAGCCGCCTTAGGCCTTCCTCTATTTCATGGTACCAATTTGTTATAATGCTTGAATGTTATACATCAAAGATTCTCTTTGTAAGTCTGGTGTTGTCCATTCTTTGTATGTGTCTGTAAAAATTTAGTTTGCATTTTCTGATCATGTCTGTGAGTCTGTTAGTGTGTTGGTATAACTCATTGGTAGAACTTTTCATCCATATACCGTCTTTATGTATTGGTCCGAATAGTTTCCTGAGAATTTTGCGTTCTATTTTTTCTGTCTCTATAATGCCTTATCCTCCATTGTGGTCGTTTCTGGCGCATACAGTGCATCCGGTAATAGAACTGTTTTGTAGTGCCTAATTTTGGCCTGTCTTGACATGCTTTTCTTATTATAATGTGACCCCGTCAGTTTGTATGCTTTCTGGAGTCTTTCTGTTCGTTCTATGTTGGATGCCTTGTTTGATCCTCCTATTTGTATGTATTCCCCTAAATATTTAAATTTATCGACTCTTATTACGGATCCATACATCGTTTGAAGGATGTGTACATTGTTGGTTTGTCGTTACATATATTGAGCCTTCTCATACAATGTCTGTAGACCTGTTTTGGCAGCTGTTTCATGCAGGTGTTCCAGTGCTTCCTTTGCCTCCTGTGTGGTATAACTAGGTACGGCTGTGTCATCTGCAAATGCCAGACATTTTATGATCGTTCTTTTTTCACGTGCTCTTCCTAGCTGTATTCCCTTAACTTGCTCTTCCCATTGTTTGACATTTTGTCTAAGACTATGTTAAACAGGATTGGTGAAATCCCTTCACCTTGTCGGACACTTGAGTGTATCTGGAAGGGTTCCGAAATTTCTCCCACGAAAATCTTCGAGGTGGTGTCTGTGAGTGTATGTTGTATAATTGCCCTGGTTTTTCTGTCCATGCCATATTCTTCCAGTCCAGAGCGTTTGTCGGTCTATGGAGTCATATGATTTTTTAAAGTCAACAAAGGTAACTACAGTGTTTCTTGTCTGTCTGACTTTCAAAAGTGTTCCCAAGTTCCAGATCTATGCCTGATCTCCCTCTTCTGAAGCCTCCCTGGTATTCCCCTATTTGCGGATCACCCTTGTATTATTATTATTCCAGTGAATGTTTTTGTAATACCTTTGATACGTGTTGTTCCTAGTCGAAGTAAAGAGAAAACCTTAAGCTCATAATCTGGTCAAGTTAAATAAGCAATCAATAAGTAAATACTAGTCAACATTCATGCGCGATGTCAAGTCAGTAAGTGAAGGCAGTCTCCTTCGCTGCCCCACTGGATGGCAGCACTGACTGACAGTGACGTGCAGTATACTGTACTGGAGCGAGCACTCACTGGTGGGCGGCCAGCCAGAGAGCACGCTCGGGGGCGTCGGCCGCCTCCAGCCGCCCCCGCACCGCCGCCTCGCACAGCAGCCGCGCCTCGCAGTCCGCCCCCGCGCCTGCAGCCAGCAGCTCGTCAGAAGAACCGCCCACCACCGAACGCTGCCGCGACACGCCCGGTGCAGGCCTGCCAAAACATGACAACGTCTGTGTCAACTGGGGATGGGAGCGCAGGTGTGCACAGGTAATATACACTACTGGCCATTAAAATTGCTACACCAAGAAGAAATGCAGATGATAAACGGGTATTCATTGGACAAATATATCTTACTAGAACTGACATGTGATTACATTTTCAAGCAATTTGGGTGCATTGATCCTGAGAAAACAGTACCCAGAACAACCACCTCTGGCTGTAATAACGACCTTGATACGCCTGGGCATTGAGTCAAACAGAGCTTGGATGGCGTGACAGGTACAGCTGCCCATGAGGCTTCAACACGATACCACAGTTCATCAAGAGTAGTGACTGGCGTATTGTGACGAGTCAGTTGCTCGGCCACCATTGACCAGACGTTTTCAATTGGTGAGAAATGTGGAGAATGTGCTGGCAAGGGCAGCAGTCTAACATTTTCTGTATCCAGAAAGGCCCGTACAGGATCTGCAACATGCGGTCGTGCATTATCCTGCTGAAATGTAGGGCTTCGCAGGGATCGAATGAAGGGTACAGCCATAGGTCGTAACACATCTGAAACGTAACGTCCACTGTTCAAATTGCCGTCAGTGCGAACAAGAGGTGACCGAGACGTGTAACCAATGGCACCCCATACCATCACGCCGAGTCATACGCCAGTATGGCAATGACGAATACACGCTTCCAATGTGCGTTCACCGTGACGTCGCCAAACACGGATGCGACCATCATGATGCTGTAAACAGGACTTGGATTCATCCGAAAAAAAATGACGTTTTGTCTTTCGTGCACGCAGGTTCGTCGTTGAGTACACCATCGCAGGCGCTCCTGTCTGTGATGCAGCGTCAAGGGTAACAGCAGCCATGGTCTCCGAGCTGATAGTCCATGCTGCTGCAAATGTCGTCGAACTGTTCGTGGCGATGGTTGTTGTCTTGCAAACGTCCCCATCTGTTGACTCAGGGATCGAGACGTGGCTCCACGATCCGTTACAGTCATGCGGATAAGATGCCTGTCATCTCGACTGCTAGTGATACGAGGCCGTTGGGATCCAGCACGGCGTTCCGTATTACCCTCCTGAACCCACTGATTCCATATTCTGCTAACAGTCATTGGATCTGGACCATCGCGAGCAGCAATGTCGCGATACGATAAACCGCAATAGGGATAGGCTACAATCCGACCTTTATCAAAGTCGGAAAAGTGATGGTACGCATTTTTCCTCCTTACACGAGGGATCACAACAACGTTTCACCAGGAAACGCCGGTCAACTGGTGTTTGCGAATGAGAAATCGGTTGGAAACTTTCCTCCTGTCAGCACGTTGTAGGTGTCGCCACCGGCGCCAACCTTGTGTGAATGCTCTGAAAAGCTAATCATTTGCGTATCACAGCATCTTCTTCCTGTCGGTTAAATATCGCGTCTGTAGCACGTAATCTTCATGGTGTAGCAATTTTAATGGCCAGTAGTTTAGCTTCGGAGATGAAGGGTCATCATGCTTTACTGCACTTCCAATGAAAAATTACCTCGAACATTTTCTTCCGCTGACAAAAAACGTCGAGGTACCATAGTATGTTTATGTATCTTGTTTCGACACCTTGTCTGGTCAGTGCTTGTCGAACTACAGTGGGTCTGAAAGAATCAAATTCTCTTTAAAAATCTGTAAAGGCTACGCATAGTGGCATTTCACGTTCATTGGTTCGACTAAATATCCACACGGTGCATTATGCTATAACCACTGTGGAATTCAGTTCGTTCAATGGATTGTGCGTTTACTACAATAGCACTGACGCGTTTTGTCAAGACTTTAGGGAAAAGTTCCTAGATGACAGGGAGTACACTGATTGGACGGTAATTCTCCAATCCGTGAATACATCAAATACATGAAACACAGATGCTGAGTATAAGAAAGTTAAAAAAAAAAAACGTTGCAGGAGACAGAAACAGCTGCTTGAACATTAAGGGCGCAGGTGGGGAGAGAGCGCTGAGCAATTACTTATCCCTTCTCATGAACTGTTTTTTATTGTTGAAGTTTTGGGTTTGACAGTGGCCTAATTTGGGTGAAAGCAGTATTATAATTTAAAAGGAAACGTGTTAGTATTTTATTTACAAAATAATAGCGGATGAGTTAATAGCACGTTTCCTTTCCCCTTAAATTTTATTTACCAGGTGTACCGGTATGAAATGAGCATTTTTTTGTGAAAATGAAACACTAATTTTGAATTGAAAAGTAAAAACATTTTATTCAAAATACTGACCATTGCTTTCTATACAATTTGACCACCTTTCTGGCAATTTGTAGACACCACGCCAGTAGAAATGTTCGTCTTTTGAAGCAAACCAATCAGACACCCAATTTTCGACTTCTTCGTAGGAATCGAAGTGTTCCTCACCCAATGCGAGTCCCATTGATGAAAACAAATGGTAGTCAGAAGGGGCCAAGTCTGGTGAATACGGCGGGAGGGGTAGCAGCTCCTAGCCAAGTGTTTTCATTGTATCCTGAACCAGTTTTGCTTCGTGTGCAGGTGCATTGTCGTGTAAAAAAATTACTTTGCCATGTCTTCTGGCCCAATGCATAGTTCAAATTGATCATTTGTTGTCTGTAGCGATTATTACTCTCAGTTTCACCGGGTTTTAGAAGCTCATGATACACCCACCAAACACAGAGCATTGTCTTCTTGCCGAATTGATCTAGTTTTGCAGTCGATGTTCATGGTTGTCCCGGATTAACTCATGATTTTTCCCGTTTAGGATTCTTAAAATAAATCCATTTTTCATCGCCAGTAACAATTCGATGCAAAATTGATTTTCTTTCATGTCTTTGAAGCAAAATTTGACAAATGGTTTTGCGGTTTTCCATCTGTCTTTCATTCAATTCATGAGGCACCCATTTTCCACACTTTTGGATCTTTCCCACAGCTTTCAAACGGTCAGAAATTGTTTGATGTGCAACATTTAGTTTTGCTGCCATTTGCTTCTGACTCAAAGTATCATCTTCATCCAATATTGCTTGCAATTCGGCGTCTTCCAACTTTTTTGGTGGTCTTCCACATTCTTAATTTCTTACATCAAAATCATTATTTCTGAACCGTTGAAACCATCTTTTGCATGTTGCTTCTGATAGAGCATGATCACCATATACCTCGACAAGCATTCTATGCGACTCTGCAGCACTTTTTTTCAAATGAAAACAAAAAATTAATGCTTTCCGCAAATTATCACTTTCTGGTACAAAATTCGACATTGTTAACACGATGAAAACATGTGATGTTGTTTGTTCCATGACTTGATGTGTACTAAATATCTTTGACAGATGTCATACCAACCGAACAAAAAAAATTAAGGCTCGTTCACAACAAATGTTCCCTATCGTCACATTTGTATCTTAACGCTCATTTCATACGGTACACCTGGTAGATACTAAAATTCGTTCAGCTACAGCTGATATTCCAGGGGTAATCTGGCAGAAGAGTTGGGAACCACTGCTGTACAAGCTAGGCTATGCTAGGCTAGGCTAGACTAGACTAGACTAGGCTAGACCAGACGGTGGTACCCACGCGCTGGAGTTGACCGTGATGACGGACGGCTGGATGCTGGCCAGGAAGAGGCCCAGGGGGATGAAGGCTGCCAGCGCGTGCAGCACCTTCTGGACCAGGCCGCTCCGCGGTGAAGGCCTGAAAGACGAAAAGGATTTCATCAGATTATTTTTCGTTTTACTCCATCGCAGAGTAGCCCTTGTAACCTACAGGGTGACAATTATTGTACTAAAAATCTTCCGGGTTGTTAGGCCACGTCATATTTCCTTCTAAAACAATCGACGTTTCGACCCCACCGCTGCGATCTTCTTCAGAATGTTACGGTGTCCACTAATGCTAGAACACTGTCAGAGTGTCGCATTCTCTTATAAAGCGGAATTTTCCCGCGTTTGTACTGGAGAAATGTGAGTATCCGTAAAAATTCTCGTGGTTACCATTGGCGGACCATCGTCATAGGCTAATATTCCCGCGCTGATGCACAAGGAGGGGCGTTATTGGCTGAACTCTTGCGGATACTATTGGTAATTGGATAGAAATGCACTATTCCACACTTACGCTGGAGAATGGTTATCGGTTGAAATTCCCCCTACTGCTATTGGTTGGCCGTCATCACCGGATAGATGCGAAACAGACACTGCAAGAGAGGGCGAATGTTTACCCATAATATTTTTGTCTGCCGAGGTGACTTGCAGCGCGTTGTTTATGTCGCTCGCACGCCACGGCCGCATATTCACTTCCTTCTTGTCTATTGAAATTACAAACATTCTTGGAAATTTCAACCGCTTCTCGGACCTCTCTGCTATAAATGTTGGTTTCTTTAGCCAGCACACGTAGGTTATTAATCTATGTCCAAGCCACAGTTCTCACGATTTTCCGCTACTGACTATTTTACACTTCGTTCTAGCCGCGTGTGCCGTTCGTGCTCTTAAATGCGTTCTTTAACAGTTCTTCCCGTTTCGTCTATATACACTTTACAGCAGCCACATGTCACTTGATAGACGCCTGCATTGTGGAGGCAATTAGGTGCATTCGTTTTCCGTCGCAAAAAAAATCTTTTATTTTGTTTTGACCAAAGAAAGATGTCTGAATAAAATTTTTCTTTAAACTTCTGCTTATGCGGTCAGTGACCGCAGAAACGAACGGTAACCTTACGGACTGAAAAAGCGGTTCCCGTCATTCTTACTAGCGTGATTAATATTACGCCTAAAAACCCTATCATAGCCGTTCACCTCCAATGTCCTCTTTAAAAAATCCAACTTCGATTCCAGGTTGTCGTCATCGCTGATACGGAACGCACGAGACGACGGAGTGTTCCTGCTTGCTACTGCGCTGGGTGGTGGTGCGAAGAGGAATCTAAATACCTGTTAATCGGCTTTCTGTACACTCTGTGACCCAGAGTCTCATCAGATCTTCTGTATACCAACACATCTAGGAACGGGAGACCGACCTCACTCTCAACCTGCAGGGGTGAATTCCATTTAAGAAATTGTGGAACGCATGAAGTTCTTCTTCGCCGTGTGGCCATATAACAAATGTATCGTACACATAGTGGAGCCAACAAGAAGGCTTCAAAAGAGCACTGCTTAATGCCTGTTGCTCAAAATGTTCCATAAAATGTCAACTGCAACTGGCGAAATGGGTGAGCCCATAGCAAGGGCGTCAGCCTGTTCATAGAATTCACCATTGTATTTAAAATAGCTCGAACGAAGACATAATTCAGTTAAGTCACGAATATCAGCAGTAGCTTTCTCCCTTATGATCTCCATTGTATCTAATACTGGTACGTTAGTAAATAACGATGTCACATTGAAGCTAACAAGAATGTCACTTGCAGATATCTTCACTGTGCGTGTAATTTCCAAAAACTGTTTTGAATCTGTGACAAAAGTTTTTTTTTTTTTACCAACTAGATGTCTCAGTTCACCAAACAAATGACGTGCTACAAAATAGGTCGGCGAACTAATCCCACTGACGACAGACCTCAAAGGAACCGGTTCTTCATGTAACTTGGGTAGTCCATACTGTCTTGGTGAGACAGGTATCTGTCCAGTCTGGAGTCTGATATCAGGCTTTTCACTTTCCGAACGATTCTGTTCGTCGGATCTCTTGCGATACACAGAATCAGCTAGTAGTTCTTACATCATACTGTGATCATCCACAGCGTCCAAAACAAAGGTAGCATTCCCCTTATCCGATTTCGTTACAACGGTCCTTTCGTTTACCCTGGGTTCATTAGCCGGTCAGTGTGGCCGAGCGGTTCTAGGCTACGGTCGCAGGTTCGAATCCTGCCTCGGGCATGGATGTGTGTGATGTCCTTAGGTTAGTTAGGTTTAAGTAGTTCTAAGTTCTAGGGGACTGATGACCTCAGATGTTGAGTCCCATAGTGCTGGGAGCCATTTGAACCATTTTTGGGTTCATTAAGAGATTTCCTTTCCTGCGCCGATATGTTGCTTTTTGGAGGTTTAGATTTCCGTAGAACTCTCGACACATCTTCTTCGGACTGCACCTTCGGAAGATGAAACATGAATGCTTCGAAGTCACTTACGATTTTTTCAACGGGTGTTCTTTTCGATGAAGTCGCGAAAATCGGCCTTTGCCCAGAACTGAACCAGCTGCTTCATGAAATAGGCCTACTTCTGACGAGAGGTTCACCACTACTCGTTTCAGATGCACAGTGGCGTCTTCCTTATGCACTCTAATGGCTAGCTTCTCGAACTTTCGTTTCATAGCACTGAAATCTGAAAACGTTATTGAATGATCAAACGTTATTCTGTCCACTTTATTCCGGTCCTGTGGTGAGAACTGTGTGAAATAAAAATCGTCATAACTTCTGAAAGGTTTGCTTTAGAACGTTCAAACTGTACGGTTGGCTGTGGAGCAACCAATATGTATGGTTTGGTTTAGCGACGAAGCCCACATTCATTTGGATCGGTTTGTCAATGAGCAAAACTGGCGCATTTGGGATCCTGAGAATACGCATTTCGCTATCGAGATGTCTCTTCACCCTCAGGAGGTGACTGTGTCGTGTGCAGTGTCCTGTCACGAAATAATGGGTGCGATGGTCCTTGATGGTACGTTGACAACCGAACGGTACGATAAGGTTTTGGAAGATGATTTCATACCAGTTATCCGAAGCGACCCTGATTTCGACAAGATGTGATATATCCAAGACGGAGCTCGACCCCATCGAAGCAGGAAAGTGTTTGACGTCCTGGAGGAGCGCTTTGGGGACGGCATTCTGGCTCTGGGGTTCCCGGAGGCCACGCATGGGCCTCGATTGGCCGCCATATTCTCCGGATCTGAACACAAGCGACTCATTTTTGTGGAGCTACTTTAAATACAGGGCGTACAACAATAACCTCGAAACCATTGCTGAGCCAGCCATTCAGGTCATTGACAGCATCGATGTTCCGACACTTCAGCGGGTCACGCAGAATTTCGTTATTCGTCTGCGCCACATCATCGCCAATGATGGCAGGCATATCGAACATAGCTTAACCTAAATCCGAATATCTGTAGTGACGTTTACATGTTGAATAAAGTGTGTGCACTGAGTAAGTAGTTTACGTTTATTTCATATAGTTCAATTATTGTCACCTTATACGTCTCAGTTTTGCTGGATGTACCCCAATCTCTTTCTCTGTAGCTTTTACCATCTAGAGGTCCCATTTCTCATTCCCTGATGTCTGCCCGCAGTTGTCCCGTTGGTTTGATTATATTTTTGGTGGGAGATGTTATTTTATTATCTATATGTATCTTCGTGTTTGTTGTCATGTGTATGTAGTGACGTCATACACACACTTAAAATAGCCATCTCCGGCATATTGATGATGGGTGGAATCAGACACTTCTGTATCATAAAGTCTTTCAAACACACTGTAAACTGTGCTTTATCTGAAACCAAGTTTTTAATGGTTGCTGACTTGCTGGCAGTTTATTGAAAATGCATGTTCCTGAATATTGGACTCCTTTTGAACCAAGGTAAGTGATTTTAGGTCTTTATGTAGATTGCTGTTCCTATTTCTAGTACTGATATTATGTATTGAGCTATTGGTTGGAAATACTTGTAACAAATTTCATTAAAGAATAAATATACTAGGAAGCAGTGGTTAGAATACAAAGTTCCTTGAGCAGGTTCCTACATGATGTTTTTGAATTTATACCACAAACGAATTTTATTACACGCTTTTACATGCGAAAAACTTTTGCTACGTTTGATCAGTTACCACAGAATATGCTCCCTTATGAAATAATATGAGTAAAAAAATGTGGTATGCCCTTCCCAACTGAATTTATTATCGAGTTGTAGTCCCAGAAATGTAACACTGTCAACCTTTTCGATCTGCATGTCTTCATATGTTACAAACATGCTGTAGCTGGAGAAATCGAGCAGTTTCCAAATCTCACATAAAACTTGGATTAGCGTACTCACACTTTCCCCAATAGGACTATCTTTTACAGCACAGGAGTAAACGAATCTTCACATTACGTAGATTTTTTGTTGTATTACAAGACTGTACACTTTATTCTATTATGTGAGCAGCACAAGAAAGTAAGCTTTGAATTTAACCTACAGTACTCGGTTTACATATTACTTCATACTTAAAAACGCACTTTGTTAACATTTTACTTAAACAGTGCTGTGGCGTAGTTCCGCGTACTTTCTGTTGCAGCTGCGAAGATAATATTTCTAATAGCGACCGATAACCTACAAACATATAATATGAAACACTGATAATCGTTCTAACATCAACTAAAATGTACCCGGACTTAATAACGTAAGGTTATAACACGATTCATACGACATTCCTGCCATTCCACACTACTCGCAGTTATACTCATAACTAAACTGATGGATTCCAACTATGTCGTTATTTAACTGTAGCTCCTCGGAATATTCGGTATTCGCTAGCGAAAAATAACTTGGCACTTATTAGTAACAGTTAACAATAACGGTTATCAAAGAATAACTGGAACTGTTAGCGAAAAATAACTTGGCACTTATTAGTAACAGTTAACAATAACGGTTATCAAAGAATAACTGGAACTGTGATAACGGTTACTCCAGAATAACCGTTTGGCCCACCTCTAGTGTCAGTGTTTTCCACATATTCCTCTCCAATTCTGTGCAGTACCTCTTCCTCCCTTACCTCATCAGTCTACCAGATTTTCAACAGTCGTCTGTAACACCACGTCTCAAATGTGTCGATTCTCTTCTGTTCCGGTTTTCAGGCAGCCCGTGTCTCACTGCCATACAATGCTTTTCCAACACGTACGTTCTCAGAAAATTCTTCCTCAAATCAAGGCCTATGTTTGATACTAGTAGACTTCTCCTGGTCTGGAACGCCTGTTTTGCGAGTGCTACTATATTGTTTATGTCCTCCTTGCTCCGTCCATTAAGTTATTTTGCTGCCTAGGTAGCTGAATTACCTAACTTCGTCTACTAACTGATCCTCCATTCTGCTATTAAGCTTCTTACTGTTGTGATTTCGGGTACTTCTCAACACTTTTGTCTTTCTTCGATTTACTCTCATCCATATTCTGTACATATTAACAGTTCATCCTTTCAGCATATATTATAATTCTTCCTCACTTTCACTGAGGATAGCAATGTCATCAGTGAATCTTATCTCTGATATCATTTGACTTTGAATTTTAATTCCACTCTTGAACATTTTTTTATATTTCTGCTTGCTTCTTCCACGTATAGACTGAACAGCAGCGAAGAAATACACCCTTTTCAATCCGAGCACTTCGTTGTTGGTCTTTCAATTTTATTGTCCTCTCTTGTTGTACATACTACCCGTCTCTCCCTACAGCTTACCCCCATTTTTCTCAAGATCTCGAACATCCTGCACCATTTTAAATTGTCGAACGCTCACTCTAAGTCGACAAATACAGCGATTGTGTCTTGATTTTATTCAGTCTTACTTCCATTATCAACCACAACGTCAGAACCGCATCTCTGACGCCTTTACTGTTCCCAAAGCCAAACTGATGGTCATCTAACTAATACTGAGTTTTCTTTTCCATTATATTATTCTTGTCAGTAACTTGGGTGCCTGAGTTGTTACGCTGACTATGCGATCTAGGGAATTGTGAGGATGATGTTTTTCCGAAAATCTGATCGAATATCACCAGTCTCATACATTCTAAACACCGAAGTGAGTAACCGTTTTGTTGCTACTCCCCCTTTTAGAAATTCCAGTGCAATGTTAACTATCTTTTTTGAGTTATTTGATCTTAAGTCCTCCAAAGGTCTTTTAAATTCTGATTCTAATACTGGATCCCCTATCTCTTCGCTATCGACTCCTATTTTTCTTCTATTATGCCATCAGACAAGTCTCAAAGTACTCTTTCCACCTATCCGCTCTCTTATCTGCCCATTGCTCTCTAACGTTATCGCCCTTGCTTTTAATTTCACCAGAGGTTGTTTTTACTGTTCTATACTATTTATTTACTTACACGTCAAGTTCCGTAGGACCAAACTCAGGAGAAATTTCTTCAAGGTCATGGAACGTATCAGTACATGAAATTACAACATAAAAGTAATAACGGATAACAATAAAATGTTTATGAATGCAAAAAAGGCATAAGCTTAAGGAAACGCAATCAACAGTATAACATAAGAATCAACTTAATTTTTCAAGGAACTCGATCCGGCCGCAATGGCCGAGCGGTTATAGGCCCTTCAGTCTAGAACTACGCGACCACTACGGTCGCATGTTCGAATCTTGCCTCGGACATGGCTGTGTGTGATGTCCTTAGTTTAGGTAGGTTTAAGTAATTCTAAGGGACTGATGACCTCAGGAAATCGTCAACAGAATAGAAGGAGTGGCTCATGAGGAAACTCTTCAGTTTCGATTTGAAAGCGCTTGAATTACCGCTAAGATTTTTGAATTCTTGTGGTAGCTTACTGAAAATGGATGCAGCAGTGTACTGCACACCTTTCTGCACAAGAGGTAAGTAAGTCCGATTCAAATACAAGTTGGATTCCTGATGAGTATTAACTGAGTGAAAGCTGCTTATTCTTCGGAATAAGCTGATATTGTTAACAAGAAACGACATTATATACGTATATGTTGAGAGGCCAGACTAGCGAACAGGCGTCGACAAGAGGTTCGCGAATTTACGCCACTTATTGCCCGAACCGCCTGTTTCTGAGCCAAAAATATCCTTTTAGAATGGAAAGAGTTAGCCCAAAATAAAATACCATACGACATAAGCGAATGAAAATAAGCAAAGTAGACTAATTTTCGTGTCGAACGATCACTTTCCTTCAGATACCGTTCGAACAGTAAAACTGGCAGCATTCAGTATTTGAAAAAGATACTGAACGTGAGCTTTCAATGACAGTTTACTATCAATCTGAACACCTAGAAATTTGAACTGTTCAGTTTCACTAATCATATGCCCATACTGTGAAATTAAAACATCGGGTTATATTGAACAGTTTGTTAGAAACTGTAAAAACTGAGTCTTGCTGTGATTTAGCGTTAGTTTATTTTCTGCAAGCCATGAACTTATGTTACGATCTGCACTATTTGAAAGTGAGCCAACGTTGCACACAACATCCTTTACTACCAAGCTAGTTTAATCAGCAGAAGGTATGCAGCCCAGGAAGGAAAGCTCGGGATCCTGTGCTAACCACGCACGTATCCACAAAAGAGTTGTGGACCCCCTGGGGGAACACTTGCAGCCCTGGGACGCAGGAATTTAGAGTTACCCGTAATACTAGAGGGCACATCATTTATGTAAATAAGGAACAGGAGTGGGCCCAACACTGATCCCTGGGACACCCCCCATTTGATCATATCCCACTCAGACACCAGATCACAGCCATTCTCAACACTGTGAATAATGATCCTTATGAGGTCTGTTGTTAAAGTAAGAGGTGAACCAATTGCGAGCGATTCATATGCTGACAATAATTTCTTTTACGATTTCCTCATCTTTCTCATGTAGCCGTTTTGCCTCTTCCTTGTCTGCGCTTCGTATTTCTTTCATTTCTAAGTGACTTTTATTCCTGTATTTCTGAATTTCCCTGAACATTTTTGTGGTTCCTTCTCCGGTCGATCATCTGAAGTAGTTTTTCAGTTACTCATAATTTCTTCGCAGTTCCCTTCGTTGTACCCGTTATTAACCTTTTCAGAGATGTACTGCACTACCTACTGTGCTGTACATTATCGCATTACGGTATCTGTAGCCTGAGAGAACTATTTGTCGCTGGGTACACAAGTCTGATTTCGGAATCTCTGCCTGACCATGATGTAATCTAACCGAAATCTTCATGTATCTCCCGAACTTTTCCGAGCATACCTCCTCTTCTTATGATTCTTGAACAGAGTATTCAATATTACGACCTGAAATTTATTGCAAAACTCATTTAGTCTTTTCCTCTCATACCTACTATCTAGCCCATATTCATCGAAACTCTTTCTTCTACTCCTTCCCCTACAACCGCATTCCATTCCCCATGACCATTAAATTTTCGTCGGCCTTCACGTACTGAATTACCAGTTCAATATCTTTATAAACTTTCTCTCCCTCTCTTCTGAATTACCAGTTCAATATCTTTATAAACTTTCTTTCCCTCTCTTCTTATTCTGCTTGTGACGTTGGCATATATACCTGAACTATTGTTGTCACTGTTGGTTTGCTGTCGATTCTGATGAGAACAAGCCTATCTCTGAACTATTGATAGTAACACACTCCCTGCCATACCTTCCTATTCATAACAAACCCTACTCACGTTCTACCATATTTTTGCTGCTGTTGATATTATACTAGTATGACCAGAAAACCTTGTCTTTTTTCCATTTCACTACACTGATACCCACTATATCTAGATTGAAGCTTCGAGAGCTGTGGTAAAAAATTTGCTGTTATGAAGAGCGCGCCGCAGCGCGTTGTGTGGAGGAGTCGCCCTGCGTTTCTGGCGGTGGCGCCGCTGTGGCAGTCGCAGCTTTGGTGTCTCCCTCTGGTGCGAAAGCGGAAAGGTTGCCTGTTCACGTGCATTTAAGGGGCGCTATCAGCTCTGTAGAGCTTTCCTCTCCACCCTGGCCAGGCTCTGCAATGTAGTCCTGTCCACCGGCTACTACCCCGACCTGTGGAAAACCTCCCGTCTCCTGATGTTCCTTAAACCTGGCAAACCGCCGTCCGCCGTCTCCTCCTACCGTCCCATCAGCCTTACCTCGGTATTCAGCAAGGTCCTGGAATCTATCCTCACCCGCCGCATCCACCAGCATCTCCGCCAGCACCGCCTCCTCCCCGTTACCCAGTGTGGCTTTCGGTCGTCCTTCTCTTCTGACGACCTTCTCCTTCACCTCACTCATCTCCTTTCCGAACAGCTTAATTCCTGTCGCTCCGCCATCTTCCTCTCCCTGGACCTCGAACGTGCTTATGACCGTGTATGGCATTCCGGTCTCCTCTTCAAGCTCCAAACCTTCGCCCTTCCCATTAACTACGTCCGTCTGATCGGCTCCTTTCTCTCCCGCCGTCCTTCCTACGTCACAATCCATAACACAGATTCCTACACCTTTTTCCCCTCCGCCGGTGTGCCCCAAGGCTCCGTCCTCTCCCCCCTTCTGTACACGGCGGACATGCCGCCGCCGTCACCTCCCGTCCACCTTCTCCAGTTTGCCGATGACACCGCCTTCCTTGTCCTTGCCCCCACCCTGCAGCACTCCCAACACCTTCTCCAATCCCATCTTGACCGGTTCACCGCTTGGTGCAACCAGTGGTTGCTCAAGGTCAATCCCTCCAAAACCCAGGCGATAATTGTAGGCAAAATCACCCCTTCCTTCTGCCTCCTTGATTTCTATCTCACCATCTATGGCCGTCCTATCGCCCTCACTCCCACCCTTAAGTACCTTGGCGTCACCCTCGACCGTCGCCTCTCCTGGACTCCCCACCTCTGGACAATCCAAGCCAAGGCACGCTCCCAACTCAGTCTCCTAAAGCTCCTCTCCGGCCGTACGTGGGGTCTGGAACCCTCCACCATCCTCCACACCTATAAATCCCTCATCCGCCCTATCCTTTGTTATGCCCATCCGGCTTGGATCTCCGCCCCCCCTGCCTTTTATAAATCCCTCCAAATCCTTGAACGCCATGCTCCCACCTGCTCTCCATCTCTCCACCCTCCTTACTCTCTCCCAAGGTGGCTTCCGCCAGCTCCCTCTCCCTGATGATGCCCTCCTCCCCTCCATCTACCCCTCCTACCAACTCTGATCCTCCCTCCCTCCTCTTGTGTTTGCTCCTCTGGGCACCCTCCCTCCCTTCTCTCCCTCTTCCCTCCCTCCTCCATTTCTCCCCACTCCTCCCCTGGGCTTCCCCTCTCCTGTCCCTCTCCTCCTGCCCCCGTATCCTCAGCCATTGGCATCCTTGTTCTCCCCTCTCCCCCACCTCACTCCAGTTCCCCTCTTGGCAGGTCCCCGGACTCGCACACGCTAAGTGGACATTCGCGCGCCGGAGATCACCGCCATCAGTGTCTCGTGTGTGCCGTCATGTTTAGTGTTCAGTGTTCACCATCACACTCCATCGTTCACCAGTGCCATCGTCATCTTCAGTGTTTGTGCTTCGTGTCAACAGTTTGTAGTGTGGATTGTCATCGAGTGTGAACGGCTTCATGTTTTTTTATGTTCATGTGTCTACTGTTTTTTCCCGCCGTTTTTCCAAGTGATGTATCTTATCTGTTTATCTCCTTGTACTCTCTTCGGCTGAAGGGCGGCGTATTGTGCTGCTGCCAGCCTACCACAGGTTTTAAAATCACAATAAAGAAAAAAAAAAACTCTGTAGAGCAGAGTCGGTCAGTCGAGGCGAGTCTAGTCAGCCGGTGAGCCGGCTCAGTGTGGGGCAGTCAGTGTCTGTCTGTCGTCGCAGTGCTAGTATGTCTGTCGTTTGGATCAGAACTTAAAGCCAGAAAATGAGAGTCTTGCCAGTCGGCCAGTAACAGAACTCAGCTAGTGGTCGCCCGGTCGGATCTGAGTTCCTGCATCTGAGTCTGTGCGTTAGGCCGCCAGTCTGCTCGAGTTGCTCGGGCAACGGTCATTGGCGGTTGGATCGGTCGGTTGGTCGGTCGCGCACTGAGACACCAGATGACTCGTCCGCCTTGAGCGTCGGCGCATGTGAGGTCCCCACCTGAGTCCAGTGGGCAGCGCCGTATAGAAAGGGGTAGTGGCTTCGCGGTTCACAAGAGAGCAACAGGAGCGAAACCACGATATCGGGCTGGCCGGGGCGAGCTGCGACGCCGTGAGACGGGAGATCGGCGCGCCTTCCTGCGTCCGTTGAAGCGGCTGGCAGCGGACGGTTCGGGAGAGCGTTGGGGGTGCTGCGCCAGGTCTTCGCCAGCAGTCGCAGTTTGTTAGAAGTTAAGCGACTGGAGATATGTTGTTTCATTTACTTGTTAAATTCTACTTCTTTTCTTGGTGAGGTCACCGGCCGCTTTGTTTTGGGGTCGTCCCACCATTCTTCTCCGTTTGCCCACCCGCGGGAAGGTGGTTATTTTGGTTGTTTGTGAATTGGGTGGCCCGTTTTTCCCTTGTGCAATTGGGGAGGTTTAGAGCAATCTGCGGTTCGGGTTGTTTATAACACCCCTCCCCCCCCCCCTCGATCTGCCGTACGTTATTAGCTGCGTCTGTCATGTTTGTCGGATTCGGTGTTAACGAATTTATAGAATTAAGGTAAAGGCCGAATTCCTGAAATATGTTTTTATCTTGCCTATCATCTTGCGAGGCGGTATATGTGTAATGCAGAGCATGTTGTACTCTTTATGTAAGTGTGAATTTCATGGATTTTATTTAAATAGTCGCCGGCCGGAGTGGCCTTGTGGTTCTAAGCGCTACAAAAATGGCTCTGAGCACTACGGGACTCAACTGCTGTAGTCATAAGTCCCCTAGAACTTAGAACTACTTAAACCTAACTAACCTAAGGACAGCATACAACACCCAGCCATCACGAGGTAGAGAAAATCCCTGACCCCGCCGGGAATCGAACCCGGGAACCCGGGCATGGGAAGCGAGAACGCTACCGCACGACCACGAGATGCGGGCCCTAGGCGCTACAGTCTGGAACCGAGTGACCGCTACGGTCGCAGGTTCGAATCCTGCCTCGGGCACGGATGTGTGTGATGTCCTTGGGTTAGTTAGCTTTAATTAGTTCTAAGTTCTAGGCGACTGATGACCTCAGAAGTTAAGTCGCATAGTGGTCATAGCCATTTGAACCATTTAAATAGTCATTTTTATAAAGTTGCCACCCTTCCACCGTAAGAGCCCTTTTAAAAACAAATTGCACTTTTGGTGGAAAATAAGTTCTTAGTGTGAGTGTTTGTTCCATTTCCATCCCTCTTACGGGGTGCATAGTTAGTGTGTTTGTGTGAGTTGTTAAAAATTTTAGTTTAAAGTAATCTGGTGTGTTGCAGATTTGCAGCAGTGTAGTTTTTCAGAGGTTGTTGTGTGGGGTCGTGACTACGGCCGTGTTGAGAGGGAGCAGGCAAGCTTCTCAGCCCGAAGGCTCATACTGTAACAAAAAATTTTTTATTCTGCCTCTGAGTAATTGTAACTTGATATTTTGAGGGTGCTTTTCTGCTTATAATTTTAAAACTGTTTAGAAAAAGCCTTTAGGAATAAAATTCACATTTGTTAAATTGTAACTTGATATATCGAGGGTGCTTTTCTGCTTACAAATTTTAAATCTGATTTTGAAAAGGCTTTTATGAATAAAATTTCCATTGGTTGAAATTTAATTTGTTGCCATCAGTTACTCCTTAGCAACTACTTCCACGCTCACATAGTGTGTTAATGTTCTTGATGAATCGCTAGAAAATAAAGTAAATTCTTTAAGAAAAGATTTTGAAAGTAAATTTTAACGGTTCACCACGCTTTTCCCTTTTCAGATTTTCTAGCTTTCTTACCACGTTCAAACTTCTGACATTGCACTTCCCTACTCGGAGAATGTTACCCTTTCGTTGGTTATTTATTCTGTATCTCATTATCACCTCCCCCTTGGCAGCCCCCTACCAGGAATCTTAAGGGGGGGACTAGTTCGGAATATTTTGCCAATGGAGAAATTGTCATGACACTTTTTCAGTTACGGGCGTCGTGTCCTGTGGATACATGTTACGTGTCTTTAACGCAAAGGTTTCCGAAGTGTCCCAGCTTGGGGCAGTTTCACAGTAAGTCAGTTACTGTGAACAACCACCTCTGGCTGTAATAACGGCCTTGATACGCCTGGGCATTGAGTCAAACAGAGCATGTACAGGTAAAGTTGCCCATGCAGCTTCAACACGATACAACAGTTCATCAAGAGTAGTGACTGGCGTATTGTGACGAGCCAGTTGCTCAGCCACCATTGACCAGATGTTTTCAATTGGTGAGAGATCTGGAGACTGTGCTGGCCAGGGCACCAGTCGAACATTTTCTGTATCCAGAAAGGCTCGTACAGGACCTGCAACATGCGGCCGTGCATTATCCTCCTGAAATGCAGGGTTTCGCAGTGATCGAATGCAGGGTAGAGCCACGGGTCGTAACACATCTGAAATGTAAGTTCCACTGTTCAAAGTGCCGTCAATGCGAACAAGAGGTGACCCAGACGTGTAACTAATGGCACCCCATACCATCACGCCGGGTGATACGCCAGTATGGCGATGACGAATACACGCTTCCAATGTGCGTTCACCGCGATGTAGCCAAACACGGATGCGACCACCGGGATGCTGTAAACAGGACTTGGATTCATCCGAAAAATGACATTTTGCCATTCGTGCACCCAGGTTCGTGGTTGAGTACACCATCGCAGGCGCGCCTGACTGTGATGCAGCATGAAGGGTAACCGTAGCCACGGTCTCCGAGCTGATAGTCCGTGCTGCTGCAAACACCGTCGAACTGTTCGTGCAGATGGTTGTCGTCTTGCAAACGTCCCCATCTGTTGACTCAGGGATCGAGTCGTGGCTGCACGATCCGTTACAGCCATGCGGATAAGATGCCTGTCATCTCGACTGCTAATAATACGAAGCTGTTGGGATCCAGCACGGCGTTCCGTATTACCGTCCTGAACCCACCGTTTTCATATTCTGCTAACAATCGCTGGATCTCGACCATCGCGAACAGCAATGTCACGATATGATAAACTGCAATCGCGATAGGCTACAATCCGACCTTTATCAAAGTCGGATACACGATGGTACGCATTCCTCCTCCTTAGACGAGGCGTGAGAACAACGTTTCACCAGGCAACGCCGGTCAACTGCTGTTTGTATGTGAGAAATTGGTTGGAAACTTTTCTCATGGCAGCACGTTGTAGGTGTCGCCACCGGCGCCAACCTTGTGTGAATGCTCTGGAAAGCTAGTGACAGCATCTTCTTCCTGTCGGTAAAATTTCGCGTCTGTAGCACGTCATCTTCTTGGTGTAGCAATTTTAATGGCCAGTAGTTTAAAAAAAGTCCTTTTTGAAAATAAAGGACTGCCTTCTTTGACATCGCAAGTATACCTCTGCGTGAGACTATCTTCTGAATAAGTAGTCTTGCAAACGGAACAGACAGTCCTCTTAGACATCGGCAGTAGGCAGGAAATTAAAGTCACATGTCATGAACAGTACAAGGAGTTCCAGCATCAGCGTCCACTGCCGTATGCCCGGTGTTGCTGGGCGGCAAAGACAACGTCCAGTCCTGGCGGCGGCGCTGAGCTGGCGGTCTTCTGATTCTGCAGGCGGAGGCGGAACTGCCTGCTGCACGCCTGTGTGGCGGGTGACTGCCAGCCACCTACTGGTCTAGCGATGTGGGCTTGGACTGGCTGAGTAAAAGGGGGAGGCGGGTGCAGCTACAGGTCAGTAGGTGTGGTGTCCTGTAGGTCAGGCGAAGTTTGGCTGACTTCGGTTAGGACTGTTGATATTTTAAAAATATCGGAAATCGACAATCGATATTTAAAAAATATGTACCGAAATACGGACGGTGAAAATATCGACGTACATGCCTATAAAAATATCGCCTGTACAATGTAAATACCGGGTGATCAAAAAGTCAGTATAAATTTGAAAACTGAATAAATCACGAAATAATGTAGATAGAGAGGTACAAATTGACACACATGCTTGGAATGTCGTGGGACTTTATTACAACCAAAAAAAAAAATACCAAAGTTCAAAAAATCTCCGACAGATCGGAATAGCAATAATTAGCGTAACAAAGTAAGACAAAGCAAAGATGATGTTCTTTTCAGGAAATGCTCAATATGTCCACCATCACTCCTCAACAATAGCTGTAGTCGAGGAATATTGTTGTGAACAGCACCGTAAAGCATGTACGGAGTTATGGTGAGGCATTGGCGCCGGATGTTGTCTTTCAGCATCCCTAGAGGTCGGTCGATCACGATACACTTGCGGCTTCAGGTGACCCCAAAGCCAATAATCGCACGGACTGAGGTCTGGGGACCTGGGAGGCCAAGCACAACGAAAGTGGCGGCTGAGCACACGATCATCACCAAACGACGCGCGCAAGAGATCTTTCACGCGTCTAGCAATATGGGGTGGAGCGCCATCCTGCACAAACATCGTACGTTCCAGCAGGTGTTTATCAGCCAGGCTGGGGATGATGCGATTCTGTAACATGTCGGCGTACCTCTCACCCGTCACGGTAGCAGTTACAAAACCAGAACCACGCATTTCCTCGAAGAAAAAAGGCCCGATAACGGTATATGTGGTAAATCCAATCCATACCGTGACTTTCTCGTCGTGCAATGGAGTTTCCACTACAGTTCTAGGATTTTCGGTAGCCCAAATTTGCGGTCGTGGGCGTTGACAGACCCTCGAAGCGTGAAATGAGCTTCATCGGTCCACAACACGTTACTCAACCAATCGTCTTCTTCCGCCATCTTTTGAAACGCCCACACCGCAAATGCCCTCCGCTTCACTAAATCGCCAGGTAACAGTTCATGATGACGATGCATTTTGTACGGATAGCATCAGAGGGTACGCCTAAGTGCCAACCAAACAGTAGTGTATGGAATGCCTGTGCGACGTGCAACTGCACGAGCGCTGACTTTCCCGTGCATACACGAACCCGCTACAGTCTCCATTTCTTCCTGAACTGCCTCAGCAGCATTACGCCATGTGTTCGGTCGATCACTACGGGGTATATCGTCTAAGCAACCCGTGGCTTCGAACATTGTAATCATTCTCGCCTCAGCTGCATTTGTCAATGGACCTTTACCCGTTCGAATCCCTTTCCTATGGCGATAGGATCGTAACGCTGAACTAGTACTTTCGCCATTCTGATAATACAGCTTCACTAAAAGCGCCTTTTCAGGTAACGTCAACATGCTGCGACTGCTGGTGCATCTGATTCTCTCTCTCATTACAGATCCTTTTATACACGATTGTCATGCGCAGTCACTGACGTTTTGCTGTCCAGCTCCATCTGTAGGATATTTCTTTAACTTTGTTTTTTTTTTGTTCTAATAAAACCCCATGCCATTCCAAGCATGTGTGTCAATTTTTACCTATCTACATTATTCCGTGGTTTATTAACTTTTCAAATTCATACTGTCTTTTTGATCACCTGGTATACTAGCGGTTTTAGAGCTGTATATTTATGGATTGATTTATTATGAGATATTCTGTAGATGAACAAGCTAGCAGCCTGCCTATCCGCTTTAGAGCACTAACTGAAAGGAGAACAAAGCACGTTCGTGCTTCGCGATATCCACTTTGTTAACAACGGTAACTGCATGTAAGTGGCACAATAAAAGGTGTCCGATGGATCCGTCGTTCAGTTTCATCACGCATCGGATTTGTCGGAACACTTCATGTCGACTTCGTTGCTTTTTTTTAATTTTATTTCTACCAACTCCAGGGATCTAGTAGTTGTATCGTCAAAATCGCGTGGTTCACCTAGACGCTGCAGTTTCTGTTGGCATCGCCAAGTATTGATTACATTTCCCCTCACAAGTCTCCACCCACTGCAAAGACCAACCTTGTCATTTAGAGTTTTCTTCATCATTTTCAGAAACTGGTTTCGAGGAATACCAATGTGAAGAAATACCACACTAGTTGCGTTAAAAATTATTTTTTAACGCAAATGGTGCGCTTTTTCTTCACATCGGAAGTCTTGTTATTCCATCCACACCGCCACCCCAGTGCCATCCGTGTTCTTCTTTGTGTCATCTATACTTGCTTCATACAGTCAGAGAGAAAGACTCGACGTGATGAAAGCTCAAAAAGTAGTAAGCCTCTTTTACACAGTGAAAGAAGAATTCTATTCTACTACAACTTCAAGACAACAACTTCAAATATTTATCGAAAATTATGAAAAAAATGTAATATAAAATAAAAATATCGGCACTCAATATTGCCATTTTGATACGAATATGTCTGTGGGAAGAATACAACCGATTTATATCGATACTTTTAGGGAATGGCATCGATATGTTGATAATTTACCAACAGCTTAGTGTTCAGTGTGCGCGCCTGCGGAGGTGGAGTGACGGCCCGCACAGCAGTTGTACATTGCACATTGGCGGCGTTGCAGGGGACGCCGGGAACACGTCGGTTTCCATGGCCTTCTAAATACTTAGGACGTTGATCACTGCTGGTTCCTCTGCGTCTTGGGGGCAATTTCCCAAAGCAAGGGCTAGAGAGTGTCCTGAATCTCTGTCCGCTCCTACCATCCTCTTTGACAACAAGGCCGTTGGGTGACTTCTTATGCTAAAAGTCTTTTGTCTCCGTTGCTGATGATTTTTATTCAAAATTTTAACAGTGGCGGTGTTCGACCAAGGTCGTTTTGGTTACTAAACAAAGTCACTACCCCTTTTTTGCACTCATTTTTGTTTGTTATTGTTCGTTCATTTGGTCAGGGTGGACGTCACATGATACCCGTTCAAGTTCATTGTTGAACCATTCACTAAGTTTTTTTATTACTGGGATCCTCTCTTCCAACATGCTGAGCTACCATGCCGGTATTCCCTAGACCACGGTTGCACATATTTCTCATACAGAGTGTGTAAACGTTCTACTGTTTTCAGGGTACCGAGCCTTAATCGGTAAAAAGGGAACATTTGTGTAATCGCTTTGTTGTCCGTCTGTCCGTCATTTAAGACCTCTTTTTTTCAGGAACGGGAATAGGCCTCAAGTTGAAATTTATATCAAATATTAAGTTCTACAGCTGACGGAAGTGCCTACAGAAGAAAATGGTGTCGCTGTCCATCGGGCTATTGATGTTACAAAGATGTCGGTATTTTTTGGGATACTGTAGCCACAACAGATGCAATGGAAGTGGTATCCTGGATCATTAACGGTACTACTTTCATTTAAAACATTACAAATACTGTACGGGTCATGAGTTTATCCTGGCGTATACAATTTTCAAACAACTTACGGGAATTCAGCCAGGTAATATTTACAGCGACCGTCGATATTTCGGAGGGAGTACACCCCGCCATTTTCAAGCCACAAACTGCAACGAAAGTTGACGTAAAAGCGAACTTAAAACCTCGATTCTTGGAGTAATTCAGGAAAAGATAACACACAGCTGAACTCTAGCACCTCCAAAGATGACCACAGCCAGAGGTATCGATAGTGAAAGACTGAGAACTAGAGGTGAGATAACATTGACTCTGTCCGTCTGTTTTCTCACAAGCGAGAGAGCAGAATTCCGAGTACAGTTTAAACAAAAACCTCCTTCCCTGTTTACAAGGTTGCTCGCTAATTTAATCTCAACTGCCTCCTTAATAACACTGTCCCAATAGCTGGACGTGCATGCCAATATCTATGTGTTGTTGTATAACACAGGGTGACCAGTATCCAAGCAATGTTCGGCAATACCATATCCACTTGGCTGCTGTAATCGTGTGTGCCGTTTACGCTCAGTACATCGGTCCTCCACGGTCCTGATAGTCTGACCAATATAAGCCATCGTACAGCAACAGGGAACGCGATATACACCCGCCTTATACAAACCGAGATCATCCTTAACAGAGCCCAAAAGCACACTACTTTCATATGGAGGTCGGAAAACCCATTTCACATCGTATTTCCGTAAAATACGATCGATCTTGTTGGAAGTGCTTCCCGTGTAAGGCAAAAAGGCAGCAGACATAGGAGTCGGTTCAGTATTATCATCAGTCATCCGATGCACAGTTGGGCGATAGCGGAACGCACGTACAATCTGTCTTTCAATATGACCATTCTGACGAACTGTAGCTTCAAAATGGGCCAGCTCTCACTGTCGTAAATGAGATGTGCCTGGTTACCAAGGTAGCCCTTCACACTGAGCCAGATGGTGACAACTATTAGCCTGTAAATACAAGTCAGTGTCAGTACGTTTCCTGTAGACTGCATGGTCCAATGATCCATCAACCTTCCTCTTGACGAAAACGTCAAGAAAGTGAAGGCAACCATCCTCTTCCGCATCCATCGTAAAACGAATGTTCGGGTACGTCGAGTTCAAATGGTTCAAATGGCTCTGAGCACTATGGGACAACAGCTGTGGTCATCAGCCCCCTAGAACTTAGAACTACTTAAACCTAACGAACCTAAGGACATCACACACATCCATGCCCGAGGAAGGATTCGAACCTGCGACCGTAGCAGTCGCGCGGTTCCGGACTGCGCGCCTAGAACCGCGAGACCACCGCGGCCGGCCGTCGAGTTCAGATTTTCTAAAAAGGCATTCATATTCTCCCTACCATGAGGCCAACCAACAAAAGTATCATCAACAGTCGGGTTACAAAACACGTTCCTCGAAGTCTTCCATAAACAAATTTGCAATCACAGGAGACAACGGGCTACCCACCTGTCTGCTCGTAATACTGGTCATTGAATAAAAAGTAAGTGGATGTCAACACATTTCGAAAGAGATTAGTTAATTCAACACCAAACGTAACCTCAATTAACCACAACGAATCAGGGAGAGGAACACGAGTGAAGAGAGAGACCACATCAAAACTTACTAAAATATCAGACTCATTCAACCGCATTCGCTCTAATCACGTAAGAAATGAGCTGAGTTCCTGATATGATGTTCACACCGACCTGTATTACGAGCAGACAGATGGAGTTGCGATGGGTAGTCCGTTGTCTCCTGTGATTGCAAATTTGTTTATCGAAGATTCCGAGGAATGTGCATTCGAGTCGGCGCCTTTGAAACCCGTATGTTTCTTCAGATATGTTGATGATATTTTTGTTGTTTGGCCTCATTGTAGGGAGAATACGAATGCCTTTTTAGAACATCTGAACTCGATCCACACGAGCATTCGTTTTACGATGTTGGTGGAAGAGGATGGTTGCCATCCTTTTCTTGACGTTTTGGTTAGGAGAAAGGTTGATGGATCAATGGGTCATGCAGCTTACTGGAAACGTACTCACACTGACTTGTATTTACAGGCTAATAGTTGTCACCAACTGGCTCAGCGTGAAGGGGTACTTCATACCTTGGTACACAGGGCACACGTCATTTACGACAGCTTGGCAGCTGCGCTGGCCCATTTTGAAGCTACATTTCGTCAGAATGGTGAAAGACAGATTGAACTTTCGTCGCACTATCGACCAACTGTGCATTGGGTGACTGATGATAATACTGAGCCGACACCTAAGTCTACTGCCTTTCTGCCTTACGCGGGAATCACTTTCAACAAAATCGGTCGTATTTTACGGTTTTCCGACCTCGATCTAAAATATCTCTGTTAAAGATGGTCTTGGTTTGCGTAAGGCGGGTGCATATCGCATTCCTTCTAGCTGTGGCGTGGCATACATTGGTCAGATTATCAGGACCGTGGAGAACCGACGTACTGAGCATTAAAGGCACACACGATTACAGCAACCAAGTAGATATGATATTGCCGAACATTGTTTGGATACTAGTCGCCCTATGTTGTATAACAACACTGAGATATTGGCATGCACGTCCAGCTACTGGGGCAGTGTTATCAAGGAGGCAGTTGAGATTAAATTAGCCAGCAACCTTGTAAACAGTGATGGAGGTTTTTGTTTAAACTCTGCTTCGAATCCTGCTCTCTCGCTTGTGAAAAAACTGAGGGACAGAGTCAATGTAATCTCAGGTGCTAGTTCTTAATCTTTCAGTGTCGATACCTCTGACTTTAGTCATCTTTGGTGGCACTGGTGTTCAGTGCTTTTTAAAGGTTTTAAATCTGCGTGTACATCGCCTTCCATTGCAGTTTGTGCCTTGAAAATGGCGGGATGTACTCCTGCCGAAATATCGGCGGTCGCTGTAAATATTACCTGACTGAATTCCCGTAATTTATTTGAAAACTGTACAGACTGTAGGCAAAGATGGTCAGCGTGGTGGTCGATCGGCCTTAAGCTTATCGGCGCTAGCTGTCGAAGGCATCTTTTCCACAGTGAAAGGTGACTTCACTTCGACTGTATTTTCTCAGTATGAGAGTACTGGCGACCACGAAATACATAAAGGGCCGGCCGGAGTGGCCGAGCGGTTCTAGGCGCTACAGTCTGGAGCCGCGCGACCGCTACGGTAGCAGGTTCGAATCCTGCCTCGGGCATGGATGTGTGTGATGTCCTTAGGTTAGTTAGGTTTAAGTAGTTCGAAGTTCTAGGGTACTGATGACCTCAGATGTTAGGTCCCATAGTGCTCAGAGCCATTTGAACCATATTTGAATACATAAAGTGAAGGAATTCTTCTGACTTAGAAGCGAAATAATACTCCGAAGATGCGGGAATATCTTCACTTCTGCTGTAATGTGGTTCTTAAGTTTGATGCTGAACTACTCAACATAATCAACTACTACTCAACATTACCAACTACAAGTGACTTAAAAACTGTGCACTATTCGTACCTACGCGAAGAATGCAGCAATATTTCAATCACATGACGTTCAATGAAATCGATTACTGATTTAATTAATGCTTTAGTTTTACGTGATCAGTGATATATTACTCTTGCTGTTTCAGACTAGAATCATGTGCAACATATTACAGTGTTTAACATACCTGGCCACTCCCATCTTCTTTCTGCCATGATGTTTTTTTCCTACAGTGCTTGGAACTACCACCTCAGGAATGCTGCAAACGAAATACAAGGTAAAGTAATAGTCAAATTTTGGTAAAGCAGTTTTGAGGATTCGAATGTTTATAAAAACTACTAGGTGACGAACCAGGCAATTCATTTTGCCAATTTATATTAGAAACAAAAGCAAAAAATGAACTGTATCTGCAGAGTAATATCGAGAAAATTGGAATTACATGTATTCGTGAAAACACATTTGAAATTATGAAACAGTCGTACAACGAACTGTACATAATGTACAAATGTGTAAGTAATCCAAATTAAGAAACATCTCATGCAAAATACAAATTCTCTGTGAGGTTTATTTAACTCAGAAATTGATTATAAATATCATGTGCCAGTTTTTTATGTACTTGAGTGTTTATGACGCTACATCTACTGGCCTTTGTGTTACACGGTGATATAATTTTGTATGCACATTCAGAGACATATGTGGGTATTGTCTGCAAAATGTGTCGCGAACAGAGTTAGTAGTAAAAAAGAGATAAATTAAAACCTCACGCACAATGCGGCAGTTTTCAGGTATCTCAGAGTTTATGACGTCATATCTACTGAACTACGAGGACTATTCGGCAAGTAAGGTGCGACCTGTTTGCGAAATGGAAACCACAGTGAAAATAACTGATTTTTCAACTGTTAGCTACACCTTCCATCTACTCCTCTACATAGTCACCGCTCCGACTAAAACATCTGTCGTAACGTAGTACCAACTTTCGAACACCCTCTCATAGATGGCGGCCTCCTGTGCTTTCTGACACTTCCCTGCGCCTGTCTGCAGCCCATTCTCTGTGGCACAATGATGTCTTCATAGCCAGCTGTTCACCTAAGCGGAAATGATCATCAGAGGGAGCCAAGTCCGCGCTGTATGGTGGGTGATCAAACACTTCCCATCGGAAACGCTGCAAGAGCGTGCTCATTGCCCCTGCAGTACGCGGCCGAGACCTGTCACGAGGAAGGAAATGTGTGACAATTACGTTATGTGGGGTTGCATGAAATCAGGCGAAATCTCTCTGCAGGCACTCATACTTGGCGGAAGATTTAATTTCTTATGCATCTTTATGGGCTCAGTGGTCGCTCAGAAGTGGAAAGAGGGACGTGATGCGATCTACAGGCATACTAGAGACACTGCCCAACACATCTGTGCAAAGCGTTATTGGCTTTTTACTGTGGTTTCCATTTCGCGCCCGATCGGACGTTACTTTCCGAATAGCCCTCGTACACTATGTGATCAAACGTATCCCGACACCCCAAAAAATATACGTTTTTCATATTAGGTGCATTGTGCTGCCACCTACTGCCAGGTACTCCATATCAGCGACTTCAGTAGTCATTAGACGTCATGAGAGAGCATAATGGAGCGTCCGCAGAACTCACCAACTTCGGATGTGGTCAGGTGATTGGGTGTCACTTGTGTCATACGTCTGTACCCGAGATTTCCACACTCCTAAAAATCCTTATGTTCACTGTTTCCGATGTGATAGTGAAGTGGAAACGTGAAGGAACGCGTACAGCGCAAAAGCGTACAGGCCGATCTCATCTGTTTACTGACAGAGATTGCCGAAAGTTGAAGAGAGTCGGAACGTGTAATAGGCACACAACTATCCGAACCGTCACACAGAAATTCCAAATTGCATCGGATCCACTGCAAGTACTATGACAATTAGGCGGGAGGTGAGACACTTTGGATTTCATGGTCGAGCGGCTGCTCATATGCCACACATCACGCCGGTAAATGCCAAACGACGCCTCACTTGGTGTAAGTGCCGTAAACATTGGACGACTGAACAGTGGAAAAACATTGTGTGGAGTGACGAATCGCCCTACACAATGTAGCGTTCCGCTGGCAGGGTGTGGGTATGGCGAATGCCTGGTGAACGTCATCTGCCAGCGTGTGTAGTGCCAACAGTAAAATTCAGAGGCGGTGTTATGGTGTGGTAGCATTTCTCATGGAGGGAGCTTACAACCCTTGTTGTTTTACGTGGCACTATTACAGCAAAGGCCTACATGGATGTTTCAAGCATATTCTTGCATCCCATAGCTGAAGAGCAATTCGGAGATGGCGATTGCATCTTTGAACACGATAGAGCAACTGTTCATAATGCGCGGCCTGTGGCAAAGTGGTTACACGACAATAACATCCCTGTAATGGACTGTCTTGCACAGGCAGAGTCCTGAACTGAATCCTTTTGCATGTTATGGAACGCCGACTTCGTGCCAGGGCTCACCGACCGACTTCGATACTTGTCCTCAGTGCAGCACTCCGTGAAGAATGGGCTGCCATTCCGCAAGAAATGTTCCAGCACCTGATTGAACGCATGCCTGCGAGAGTGGAAGCTGTCATCATGGTTAAGGGTGAGCCAACACCATATTGAATTCCAGCATTACCGATGGAAGGCGCCACGAACTTGTAAGTCATTTTCAGCCAGGTGTCCGGATACTTTTGATGACATAGTGTAGATCGCTTTAGTTTCCTGCCTCATGACTGACCCACCATCTCCTCTGCTGACAGTTGCTGCCCGCCTGTTTTCTTTGTACCACGTAAGCAGCCAGCCTCACATAATGTACTGTACCACCCACGGACTGCTTTGCCTGCTGGAGGTCTTGGCTGACGTCAGCTACGAAACTGTCGCAGAACTGTCGCAATTGTCTCACAAGTAGCGCATTCAAGGACACAACACGCATGCATTGCTTCATTATAAACATCTTCTGACACGACTGCCTCCTAGGGGTACCTTTTGTAGTGATGCCACGGTGCGTATTACGAGTCGAAACTTGGACAGCTTCTCTACCCACCGATGTACACTGGTTCGAGTAAGGCATGAGAACTCTGCGAGAGATGCCCGCTTGAAAATAAATGCAGGTGCTAGCCGAGCCTGTAGGCGACGAACGGCGCCTCTCAGATGTCCTCAGTACGTTGCAAGTGTCAGTTTTGGTCAGAACAGTACTAATCATGTAATTCAAAAAGGCTCGATGGGACAGGTAGAGCCATTGGATGTATACGACTTTGGATGTTGTAAGAAGATTTGTAGATGTAGTTCTGCTGAATAACTACGATGACGTTCTCCAGTTGAGAAGCAATGTAACCAAGCTGCAATCACTAGTGTGTAATCAATTTTCTTTGCGAAGGTTTTCTAATGCACTGCATTTTGTTTAATATTGCGTTCTTTATCAATGAATTATGTGAGAACCTTTCGTTCGCGTTACATGCACGGGGTAAAAAAAAAGTAACGTTTTAAGAATTTCTTTACAGATTATTACTATTGTACTGGTTTTACATCGTAATGATGAGTTACGTATTATGTTCAGTCAATAAAACACATGCATGTGAAACTGTAAATTTAAAAAAATTGAATGTAAAACGTAAAATATCGATTTAAAACATAAAACAAATAATTAGAATAATTATGAAATGTGAGGTATGTGAACAAGGTATGAAACTTCCTGAGAGATTAAAACTGTGTACCATACCGACACTCGAACTCGGGAGCTTTGAGTGTCTCGGTCCGGCACACAGTTTTAATCTGTCAGGAAGTTTCATATCAGCGCACACTCTGCTGCGGAGTGAAAATCTCATTGTGAAGAAGGTATGTTGAAAATACGCTGACAGCGCACTGTCCACAGCTTATTTTTCAAAAACCAGATTTATTACACGTGGGTGGATGTGGCATGAATTCTTTTTTTTTTAAGTTTTCTTGTAACAAAAGTTTTTACTTTTCAAAATTAATGAAAAGTGATGGGGTATTTTGCAAAATTTCAAATTATTATAAAAGTTTATTACTATAGAGCGTTACGGTGCTCGCTTATTTCCAAGTCCGTATCGATCTTAGTGCTGAGTTTTCACTCAGACGGCGCTTTGGCGTGAGGCGGTTGTTTCCCTGTGTGATCGCTGGCCGGAGCTTAGATGGAGCCGTGTGAGGAGAAAAGGGGTGGCTGCCTTGGCGTGGAGACAGTTCGGCTCGGCTGGGGTTGTTTGCGTCTGGACGCCGAGTGGGGCCCGATGGGGAGACAGGACCGTGATTTTACGGTTAATAGTGTGGACAGCGGCGTGGTGTGCCGTTTAACTTGATTCGCAAGGGGAGCAAAATCTCGCCTGTTGTAATTTGTCGAGCCAGAGCTTGAAATACCTTCTATGTGCGGCGGGATGTCATTTCGTCCTCCTGTCTCTCCGTCGCTGGGATTGCTATCCTCGTTCACCGTCCCACGGATGTATATCGATGTGGTGCGCTGCTCTCCGTACTCTACTAGACGCCGGTGATGGAAGTGCGTCGTTCAGCGGCACGTTAGTCTGGCTGCTTTATGTCTGATCTTCAAGTGCACAGTCCTCGAGTGGCACTCCTTAGAGTTTGACTTGCGCAATTAGATTGGAGTTTATTTTGTCTTGTGGTGCTTCAGCTTTCCGTTAACGAAGGTTAAGCTTGATTCGGCACTCCGTGCGACGCTTGGCACCTCAGCAGGCGGGTCGGAGCCACCTTCGCGACTAAACGGAAGCCTTTGGACTGAGAGGTCGCACAGATGACAAAATGGTAGATATCGAAATAGACGACAGAGGGATAGAGAAACAATTAAAATCGCTCAAAAGAGGAAAGGCCTCTGGACCTGATGGGATACCAGTTCAATTTTACACAGAGTACGCGAAGGAACTTGCCCCCCTTCTTGCAGCGGTGTACTGTAGGTCTCTAGAAGAGCGTAGCGTTCCAAAGGATTGGAAAAGGGCACAGGTCATCCCCGTTTTCAAGAAGGGACGTCGAGCAGATTGCAGAACTATAGACCTATATCTCTAACGTCGATCAGTTGTAGAATTTTGGAACACGTATTGTGTTCGAGTATAATGACTTTTCTGGAGACTAGAAATCTACTCTGTAGGAATCAGCATGGGTTTCGAAAAAGACGGTCATGTGAAACTCATCTCGCGCTTTGGTTTACTGCCTGGAGGTTCTGGTAGTACGCCGGGACGCTGTGGTTGTGTTGCATTTTGTATGGGGCTGTGTGCTTGGAGCCGTGGAGTGCCATTTGTGTGAACTGCTTCACTGGGGAGTACTGATCGGGCCATTCTTGGTCCTCTGCTATATGAAATGATTTTATTATTATTTTAAAGTAACATTATCACTTAAATGATTTAATTCTTGTTGCGTTAATTGCAACTTGGGTACTGAGAAATGTAGTAGTGTAATTACGGAAGATTTAATAGTGGCACATGCCGCTTTACCTGTTTCGTAATCTGTTAATTACTGAAAGACCTTAAGCTCATAGTCATATGGTGTGATTTTCTTAAATTATTGTTCTTTTATGTTTTTTTTTAATTTGCTGATCACTGGTGTGCTGTTCCAAGTATTAAAATGTTTCAGGTAGCTGTTACTCGGGTGGGACGCGCGGAACCGCAACGGAGAGGGTAGTTGCGTGCCTTACGTGTCCGTTGTTGGCGCGGCCTGGTGTCCGTTGTTTGTTTTGGAGCACCTGAGTTAAGTACTGTGTTGCCTCCTCCCTTGCGGCCCCGTCGTGTTCTTCTCATAAACATTTCCTTCAAGAAATTTTAGTTAATTTTATGCTAGTATTATTTTAATTTCTTACTTTGGTAAAATTGTGCGGCCTTCATTATGCACAGTGTTTGTCATAGCGGAGTTGATGTGCCATTGTAATTTCTTAAACTCCATTTTGTGTGCCCTTCGTGATACATATTGTTTGTTATAATAGATTTGAGTATGGCAATTATAGCACTGAAAGACCTGAGTCGAAACAAGGCCCCCGGAGTAGACAACATTCCATTAGAACTATTGACGGCCTTGGGAGAGCCAGTACGGACAAAACTCTACCATCTGGTGAGCAATGTGTATGAGACAGGCGAAATACCCTCAGACTTCAAGAAGAATATAATAATTCCAATCCCTAAGAATGCAGGTGTTGACAGATGTGAAAATTACCGAACAATCAGTTTAATAAGCCACAGCTGCAAAATACTAACGCGAATTCTTTACAGACGAATGGAAAAACTAGTAGAAGCCAACCTTGGGGAAGATCAGTTTGGATTCCTTAGAAATATTGGGACGTGTGAGGCAATAGTGACCTTACGACTTATATTAGAAGAAAGATTAAGGAAAGGCAAACCTACGTTTCTAGCTTTTGTAGACTTAGAGAAAGCTTTTGACAATGTTGACTGGAATCTCTCTTTCAAATTCTAAAGGTGGCAGGGGTAAAATATAGAGAGCGAAAGGCTATTTACAATTTGTACAGAAACCAGATGGCAGTTATAAGAGTCGAGGGACATGAAAGGGAAGCAGCGATTGGGAACGGAGTGAGACAGGGTTGTAGCCTGTCCCCGATGTTATTCAATTTGTATATTGAGCAAGCAGTAAAGGAAACAAAAGAAAAATTCGGAGTAGGTATTAAAATCCATGGAGAAGAAATAAAAACCTTGAGGTTCGGCGATGACATTGTAATTCTGTCAAAGACAGCAAACGACTTGGAAGAGCAGTTGAATGGAATGGACAGTGTCTTGAAAGGAGGATATAAGATGAACATCAACAAAAGCAAAACGAGGATAATTGAATGCAGTCAAATGAAGTCGGGTGATGCTGAGGGAATTAGTTTAGGAAATGAGACACTTAAAGTAGTAAAGGGATTTTGCTATTTGGGGAGCAAAATAACTGATGATGGTCGAAGTAGGGAGGATATAAAATGTAGACTGGCAATGTCAAGAAAAGCGTTTCTGAAGAAGAGAAATTTGTTAACATCGAGTATAGATTTAAGTGTCAGGAAGTCGTTTCTGAAAGTATTTTTATGGAGTGTAGCCATGTATGGAAGTGAAACATGGACGATAAATAGTTTGGACAAGAAGAGAATAGAAGCTTTCGAAATGTGGTGCTACAGAAGAATGCTGAAAATAAGATGGGTAGATCACGTAACTAATGAGGAGGTGTGATGTTTAAAGCTTTCCCGGCGTACTGATTGTTCCATAAAAACACAGGAGAACTGCCGGATATCAGGCAGTTCTCCCGTGTTTTTATGGAACAATGAGGACGTATTGAACAGAATTGGCGAGAAGAGGAGCTTGTGGCACAACTTGACTAGAAGAAGGGATCGGTTGGTAGGACATGTTCTCAGGCATCGAGGGATCACAAATTTAGTATTGGAGGGCAGCGTGGAGGGTAAAAATCGTAGACGGAGACCAAGACATGAGTAGACTAAGCAGATTCAGAAGGACGTAGGTTGCACTAAGTACTGGGAGATGAAGAAGCTTGCACAGGATAGAGTAGCATGGAGAGCTGCATCAAACCAGTCTCTGGACTGAAGACCGCAACAACAACACACGGCAATTATAATGTCTCATATATCATTATGTGCGTTTGTAATGGTACTGATGGTGATGATGGTCATTTCTGTTTTTGGCCCCCTTCATGCCTCCTTTCTTGTCCCTATTAGTACGCTTTCCTTGTACTTGTGTTGGTAAGCCACAACAAGAGTTTTTGTATAAAACACATTTTATATATCGTGATTTCCAAGATACTCCCACTAAACTTAATGTGCCAAATTATCTTTGTGGGTGTGTGTTATGCCTAAAAAGTGAAATTGGGAAAAACAAAAAAAAAAACAAAACCACATATTGCCTTATTTTGCCCCTCTACAGATCCGACAGGTTTATCTACAGGCGGGGATGCCCCCTCGTGGGGTAAGCGTGTCACGTGACTGCACCCACCTGCCGGCCGGCTGCTCGTACTGGTAGGGGAAGGCGCCGCTGCCCCTGGCGCCCCCCACCACCACCGCCTGCGTCCCCGACGCGTCCTCCTCGAAGCGGACCGGCTTGCCGCTCACCTTGGACTCGCCCCACACCGCCGGGAAGTCCCCCTCCTGCTGCTGCTGCTGCTCGAGCCCTGCAAAGTCTGAACCCACAGGCATTCTCTGCTTCCTGAAAACTCACACCACTGTCAGACTAAAGTAGGTCGTACACTGCACTCAATCAAATCTACATAAAAGTGCCGGTACTCTTTTAAAATTCTTTGCTCTAATAACGCAATACTAAAGGTACTAGTTTATAAAGTATAACTTAAGAAGGAAATCGAATAGCAGCTAGATGACGATCAGTTTGGCTTTCGGTGAGGTGGAGGCATCAGAGAGGGAATTCTGACTCTGCAGTTGATAACTGAAGCGAGAGTTAAGAAAAAAAATCGGTAAACGTACATTGCATTTGACGGTATAGACAATATAAAACCGTAATTTTACTCATGGCTGTAATTTTAAGCAACTGTAGCATTTATTTTTCAGAATAAAATTCAGTCGTCAGTTTCAAATATACCGGGTGAATAAAAAGTGAGTATAAATTTGAAAACTTAATAAACCACGGAATAATGTAGATAGAGAGGTAAAAATTGACACACATGCTTGGAATGACATGGGGTTTTATTAGAACCATCCCATATTGCTAGACGCGTGAAAGATCTCTTGCGCGCGTCGTTTGGTGATGACCGTGTGCTCAGCCGCCACTTTCGTCATGCTTGGCCTCCAAGGTCCCCAGACCTCAGTCCGTGCGATTATTGGCTTTGGGGTTACCTGAAGTCGCAAGTGTATCCTCATCGACCGATATCTCTAGGGATGCTGAAAGACGACATCCGACGCCAATGCCTCACCATAACTCCGGAAATGCTTTACAGTGCTGTTCACAACATTATTCCTCGACTGTTGAGGAATGATGGTGGACATATTGAGCATCTCCTGTAAAGAACATCGTATTTGCTTTGTCTTACTTTGTTGTGGCAGTTATTGCTATTATGATCAGATGAAGTGCCATCTGTCGGACATTTTTTGAACTTTTGTAATTTTTTGGTTCTAATAAAACCCCATGTCATTCCCAGCATGTGGGTCAATTTGTACCTCTCTAGCTACATTATTCCGTGATTTATTCAGTTTTCAAATTTATACTGACTTTTTGATCACCCACTATTTTTATTATGCTTTACCGTTTTCGACAAATTAATTTTGTTATCTTCAGAAGCTTAGCATTGTTTTAGATGTCGGAATCGTCTTGACAGTAGCATAATGCCGTTGTATGTTCACGAATATATATATATATATATATATATATATATATATATATATATGTATATATATATATATATATATATATATATATATATATATATATATATATATTGCATGTCATTATTTTAAATACAGATTATGCTTGTACGAGGGTTGGAACTTTAATAGTGGCAACTATTTATTTACAGCTCGTACAAAATAGATACGTGTTTCAAAGTTCTTATGACCTTCAAAGTAGTCACCAGCATTGTGTATAGGCCGTTGCCAGAGATGTGGAAGCTGTAGGATACTCTTAGCAGTGCCAGTTGTGTTGACAGTTCGAGCGGCGTGGTCTATTGCCCGACGAATTTGTAGCAGTTCTGAAGCGAATGCCTTGTAGTGTTTCCTTCAGTTTAGAAATCGAGTTGAACTCACGAGGGCTTATGTCAGGAGAGTGCAGTAGGTGGTATAGCACTTAGCAGCCCCATCAGTCAAACAAATCAGCTGTGGCTAAGCCATGTCTCCGCAATATCCTTTCTTTCAGGAGTGCTAGTTCTGCAGGTTCGCAGGAGAGCTTCTGTAAAGTTTGGAAGGTAGGAGACGAGGTACTGGCAGAACTAAAGCTGTGAGTACCGGGCGCGAGTCGTGCTTCGGTAGCTCAGTTGGTAGAGCACTTGCCCACGAAAGGCAAAGGTCCCGAGTTCGAGTCTCGGTCGGGCACACAGTTTTAATCTGCCAGGAAGTTTCATATCAGCGCACACTCAGCTGCAGAGTGAAAATCTCATTCTGGAAATCAGTAACAGCTAACACTGTACGTGCTTGAGCACTGTCCTGCAAAATAATGGTCAGGTCCTGCAGAAAGTGTCATCACTTCTGTCTCTAAGCTAGTCGTAGGTTGTATTCCAAAAATGAACAGCAGAGAGAGCGAATTTTATTCTAAAAGGCAATATAAAATCGCGTAAGATATTCGAAATTTTGAGGAAAAATAAGAAAAAGAGGATAATATTTAATATGTACGAGAACCAAGAAGGAACAACAACATTGGAAGAACAAAAGAGTGAAGTGTTCACATTGAAAGGTGTAAGGCAGTAACGCAGGCTTCTGCTCCTACGCCGCGCGGTCTAGGGCGCATTGTTACGCTCCGCTCTGGTCCCCCCGTCAGAGGTTCGAGTCCTTCCTTGGGCACGGGTGTGTGCGTTGTCCATAGCGTTAGTTAAAGTAGTGTGTAAGCTTACCGACCGATGACCTCAGCAGTTTGGTCTCATATCTTACCACAAAAAAAAAGAAAAAATCTGCTCCTACTGTTCGATCTACAAATGAAGAGGCAACGACGGAAGTAAAATTTTTAGAATGGGATGAAAATTTAGGGTGAAACTACTATCTCCAATGAATGTTGTTGTTGTAGTCTTCAGTCCTGAAACTGGTTTGATGCAGCTCTCCATGCTACTCCATCCTGTGCAAGCTTCTTCATCTCCCAGTACTTACTGCAACTTACATCCTTCTGAATCTGCTTAGTGTATTCATCTCTTGGTCTCCCTCTACGATTTTTACCCTCCACTCTGCCCTCCAATGCTAAATTTGTTATCCCCTGATGCCTCAGAACATGTACTACCAACCGGTCCCTTCTTCTTGTCAAGTTGTGCCACAAACTCCTCCTCTTCCCAATTCTATTCAATACCTCCTCATTAGTTATGTGATCTACTCATCTAATCTTCAGCATTCTTCTGTAGCACCACATTTCGAAAGCTTCTATTCTCTTCTTGTCTAAACTATGAAAGCGAAGGAGAATTAAAAGTGATCCGTGGCGCCATTGAGTCAGTAGATTGTTCCCTCTGGCGCCAATGGTCCAGGAGTAGTATCGACTGTCCCTCTTGCGGCCCCATTGCCAATATCTGTGAGGAAGAGTTCGTATCTGTGGGTTGTGTCCTCAGAACGTCTTTGCTTGCCGATGTATGTACGGGTTCGCTGACGCGAGAGGAGGAGGCACGATGTTTGGGGATTGGCGGTAGCGTCGCGATAAGAGGTGGTCAAGAAGGCTAGGAGAGTATTCTTACTAGAAAGAGCAGATAGCAGTTGTTAGCACCCCACTTAGTAAATTAATCGACATTTACTTCCGGTGTGATGGACGTGGAAGAATTATGGGCAAATCTTACACATTGTAAATCACACATTGGACAAGTATGTGCCGAAGAAGCGGGTTACGGACGGAAAAGACCCACCGTCGTTTAACAGCGCAATTCGGAGAATGCTCAGGAAGCAAAGACAGCTGCACTCGCGGTACAAGAAAGATCGGGAGAATGAGGACAGGTAAAAGTTAGTAGAGATTCGTGCTGCTGTAAAAAGAGCAATGCGCGAAGCATTCAACCACTACCACCGACATACCTTAGCAAAAGATCTTGCTGAAAACCCAAGGAAATTCTGGTCTTACATAAAATCGGTAAGCGGGTCGAAGGCTTCCATCCAGTCACTCACTGATGACTCTGGCCTGGCAACGGAAGACAGCAAAACGAAGGCCGAAATTTTAAATTTAGCATTTGAGAAATCTTTCACGCAGGAGGATCGTACAAACATACCGCCGTTTGGGTCTCGTACAGATTTCCGTTTGGAGGACATAGTGATAGACATCCCTGGGGTTGTGAAGCAGCTGAATGGGTTGAAAATAAATAAATAGCCAGGTCCTGATGGGATTCCAATTCGGTTTTACAGAGAGTACTCTACTGCATTGGCTCCTTACTTATCTTGGCATTTATCGCGAATCTCTTGCCCAACGTAAAGTCCCGAGCGACTGGAAAAAAGCGCAGGTGACGCATGTATATAAGAAGGGTAGAAGGACGGATCCTCAAAATTACAGACCAATATCCTTAACATCGGTTTGTTGCAGGATTCTCGAACATATTCTCAGTTCGAATATAATGAATTTCCTTGAGACAGAGAAGTTACTGTCCATGCATCAGCACGGCTTTAGAAGGCATCGCTCCAGCGAAACGCAACTCGCCCTTTTTTCACATGATATCTTGCGAACCATGGATGAAGGATATCAGACGGATGCCATATTGCTAGACTTCCGGAAAGCGTTTGACTCGGTGCCCCACTGCAGACTCCTAACTAAGGTACGAGCATATGGGATTGATTCCCAAGTACGTGAGTGGCTCGAAGACTTCTTAAGTAATAGAACCCAGTACGTTGTCCTCGATGGTGATTGTTCATCGGAGGTGAGGGTATCATCTGGAGTACCCCAGTGTGGCAGGTCCGCTGTTGTTTTCTATCTACATAAATGATCTTTTGGATAGGGTGGATAGTAATGTGCGGCTATTTGCTGATGATGCTGTGGTGTACGGGAAGGTGTTGTCGTTGAGTGACTGTAGGAGGATACAAGATGACTTGGACAGGATTTGAGATTGGTGTAAAGAATGGCAGCTAACTCTAAATATAGATAAATGTAAGTTAATGCAGATGAATAGGAAAAAGAATCCCGTAATGTTTGAATACTCCATTAGTAGTGTAGCGCTTGACACAGTCACGTCGATTAAATATTTGGGCGTAACATTGCAGAGCGATATGAAGTGGGACATGCATGTGATGGCAGTTGTGGGGAAGGCGGATAGTCGTCTTCGGTTCGTTGGTAGAATTTTGGGAAGATGTGGTTCAATTGTAAGGGAGACCGCTTATAAAACACTAATACGACCTATTCTTGAGTACTGCTCGAGCGTTTGGGATCCCTATCAGGTCGGATTGATGGAGGACATAGAAGCAATTCAGAGGCGGGCTGCTAGATTTGTTACTGGTTGGTTTGATCATTACGCGAGTGTTACGGAAATGCTTCAGGAACTGGGGTCGGAGTCTCTGAAGGAAACGAGGCGTTCTTTTCGTGAATCGCTACTGAGGAAATTTAGAGAACCAGCATTTGAGGCTGACTGCAGTACAATTTTACTGCCGCCAACTTACATTTCGCGGAAAGACCACAAAGATAAGAGAGATTAGGGCTCGTACAGAGGCTTATAGGCAGTCATTCTTCTCTCGTTCAGTTTGGCAGTGGAACAGGGAGAGAAGATGGTAGTTGTGGTACGAGGTACCCTCCGCCACGCACCGTATGGTGGATGGCGGAGTATGTATGTAGATGTAGATGTAGATGGTCACGAGGTCCGATCGGCCGAGGCCACGAGCTGCACGTGGGGGGCCTGGGCAGAGTGAAGATGCCGGAGTACTCCACCGGCGTCAGCGTCGACTACAAGCCGCAGATGGACATCCCGTGGGCTGGCTGGCGACATCCGTGTCGGACGACAGCTCGTGGCCCGGCTGCCCACTTCCACGTGGCTTTCATCCGCACCACTCAGTAACCCCCGCGACGCACCGTGCATCCATGGAGCTGCTTGCTGATAAAGGGGAGTCGCATTCTGTAATCCTCGCCGTGTTCGGTGTCGTTGTCTACCCGACCTCCTAATTGTTTTCTGCTTTGTACTCGACACCCAGAGTTTTACTCTGGCGGCTCTTTGGTCCTAAATATAGGCCGTAGTACTGTACTAGACCCTAGGTGTCGTTTGAAAATTTGTCCCTCTATTACATTGCCTTTCCTTTCTGGTTTGTACCCGATCATTAATGTTCTAATTAATCAGCTCTTCGTCGTAAATATTGTCGGAACAATTGTACCAAGGCACAGATTGCAGTTGAACAAACAGGGGTCTTGGGGTTAGATTTAGATGTTAACCGGTTCAATTCCTTGACTGTAACTGCATTAGTCATTTTTTTTTAAGGGGGTAGGACGTCACACGTGCCGACTTGGAGAAGGAGAGGCACCACAGGGCATTTTAATTTGCACTGTCGATACTTTTACAAATAAATTCATAAAACTTTGTCAGCATGACCAGGAAGGATTCAGGATTCACACTCATAGCAGTGGAAGCTCAAAAACACGAAAAAATAATATTTTTTAAATGTGAAATTTCATGATTTTTTCCACTTACTGTTGGCTGCCTTTGTTGCTATAGGTACAATTTTCTTCCTAAGTAAGAGAGATTCTTCGATGAATTTTGCACAGCTTACAAACCATACTTACAGGTGTATGAAATCTAGAATTTATTTAATCTATGGAGAAATTAATGGGCTGTTACATTTTAAACTTCGTGTTTAGAGAAAACTCGAATTTTATAGTTGATTATCTCAATTTTTACCACAGTTTTTAACAGATTCGGGAATTCTAGAGTTTCATACACCTGTAAGTATGGTTTGTATGCTGTGCAAAATTCATCGAAAAAACTCTCTTACTTATGAAGAAAAGTGTAGCTATAGCAACAAATGCAGCCAATACCAAGTGAAAAAATGATGAAATTTAACATGTAAAAAAAATTGTTTTGTTATGTCTTTGAACTTCCTCTGCTATAACTGTGAATCCTGAATCCTTCCTGGTCATGCTGACAAAATTTTATGAATTTATAAAAGTATAGACAGTGCAAATTAAAATGTCCTGTGGTGCCTCTTCTGCTCCAAGTCGGCCCGTTTCACGTCCTACCCCCCTTAATCTAAGCAACCTGTTTTACTAAGCTGTGCCTTGCTGTCTTTGAAGGACCAGGTCATTATTGGTGAATTTTTAACTGGATCTTGTGGTTCCGCCGAGTGAGTTATCGTATAATAAGTGTTCATACGTAATGTTTTTAAAGCGTTCCTTCAGAATGGCCCTCATAACTAACAATGGCTCTGAGCACTGTGGGACTTAACTTCTGAGGTCATCAGTCCCCTAGAACTTAGAACTACTTAAACCTAACTAACCTAAGGGCAACACACACATCCATGCCCGAGGCAGGATTCGAACCGGCCACCGTAGCGGCCGCGCGCTTCCAGACTGTAGCGCCTAGAACCGCTCGGTCACCCCGGCCGGCATAACTAACAAGCAGTTTAACTTTTTAAGTATTAACAGCCAACAGCCAACTGTCACCCGGGCTTTAGGCAGAATGTCAGAAGGGACAGGTTGCGGGTTTGGATCCACTCGCACCTTGGTTGCTGATTGAAATTAAGTGGTTACTTGCTTTGAAGCAAACCTTACCGTAGTAATAATTGTTTCCTAATGTGTTTAACCTGTAAGCACAGGTGCGCATCTTAACCCCTAGCTTTAGGACACACAGTTTACTAATTAAAAATTACGTCATGTGACTGAGTAATTGGAACATTCTTGTCATGAATATTGCTCACAGAGTTTTCACGTTTTGCAGAAGAGCATTTAACAAGAGAGACTGGGTCCAGCGCGGTAGTAAACATCGCGTTTCACCCGATAGCGGGCGGGCTGCAGGTCCGGCCGCCTTGTAATTATAGTCATGTTGGTCTTGTTTTGATTTCTCTTTCAAAAGCTTATTCATTTCACAAATTTGTTAATTTTGTAAAGAAAAACCAAATTTATGATTATGTATGGTTACATAAATAGATTGTGTGAAAAGAAATTTACATCAGTGGGTCCTCCCTTCCACGTTTCCCTTAATTCCAGTAAATACCACGCCTCATTGAACGGAATGAATTGAGAGTAAACTGAAGAAAGACAAAGATAATGACAAGTAACATCAAAACTTCTGACAACGCACTGGACCAAGTTAACGGACCTTGCCACCTTGGAAGCAAAGTAGCCTTTCATGGTCGGAACAAAAAGAGCAGACCATCATAGGCATTCCTGGGTAAAATAAGTCTATTAGTTTCAAATATAGACCCCAATTTGAGAAAGAAGTTTTCGCGATCGTACGTTTGGGGCACACATGATACTGAACCACTCAATGCCGCAACACTGGAAAAGAAGAGACTGAAGGTGCTAGAGATGAGGTGGTACAGAAAGATATGAAAATTAGACAGACTGATAAGGGATGAGAATGTTGTCCACAGAATCGGTGAAGAAAGGAAGAAATGGGAAATATTGAAAAGGAGATCCAAAGGGACATTGGGGGATAACTTCCACGGCATTAGAGGGAGCTGTAGAGGGTAAAAATTGCAAGATAAGACAGAGAGTGGCATAGAGCCAACAAATAATTCAGGGCATATGTCAAAGAGCTACAAAGACATGAAGAGGTTTGCACAACATCTACATCTACATCTACGTGATTACTCCGCAATTCACATTTAAGTGTTTGGCAGAGGGTTCATCGAACCACAATCATACTATCTCTCTACCATTCCACTCCCGAACAGCGCGCGGGAAAAACGAACACCTAAACCTTTCTGTTCGAGCTCTGATTCCTCTTATTTTATTTTGATGATCTTCCCTACCTATGTAGGTTGGGCTCAACAAAATATTTTCGCATTCGGAAGAGAAAGTTGGTGACTGAAATTTCGTAAATAGATCTCGCCGCGACGAAAAACGTCTTTGCTTTAATGACTTCCATCCCAACTCGCGTATCATATCTGCCACACTCTATCCCCTATTACGTGAGAATACAAAACGAGCTGCCCTTTTTTGCACCCTTTCGATGTCCTGCGTCAATCCCACCTGGTAAAGATCCCACACCGCGCAGCAATATTCTAACAGAGGACGAACGAGTGTAGTGTAAGCTGTCTCTTTAGTGGACTTGTTGCATGTTCTAAGTGTCCTGCCAATGAAACGCAACCTTTGGCTCGGCTTCCCCACAATATTATCTATGTGGTCTTTCCAACTGAAGTTGTTCGTAATTTTAACACCCAGGTACTTAGTTGAATTGACAGCCTTGAGAATTGTACTATTTATCGAGTAATCGAATTCCAACGGATTTCTTTTGGAAATCATGTGGATCACCTCACACTTTTCGTTATTTAGCGACAACTGCCACCTGCCACACCATACAGCAATCTTTTCTAAATCGCTTTGCAACTGATACTGGTCTTCGGATGACCTTACTAGACGGTAAATTACAGCATCATCTGCGAACAACCTAAGAGAAGTGCTCAGATTGTCACCCAGGTCATTTATATAGATCAGGAGTTTTTAGCGGGACACAGCAAATCAATAAGAAATGTTAAAACAAAAGTGAGTGAACAAGATACTTTTAATATTTTCAATTAAACCGATGTTATATGTGCGCCTCGAGGTCACGGCTTTGTCGTGTAACATTACACGTATTTAGGCAAGTTATTCGGCTGCCTAGAACTGGTATGAGCTGCGGTGAATTCAGTTGAGTGGCCGAATACCAGTCGGCAGGCCTAGGGTGCGGCATGACCGACGCAGCTAAGTGACCAGTTTGGTCCCGCCCAAGTACAAGGGCGGCGATAGTGGCTGGAAAAGGCCAGCCAAACCGTAGACCGGGTAATTTGGACGTGGACGGTGGTTGCTCGCTTAGCTGAAGAACAGACGATGCACCAGAAACGGTGGGCGGCGGGGGGGGGGGGGGGGGGGGTATGACAGCCTGAAATATGGCTTCTTACAGCTCTTGGAATTCTATAATAAATCACAGTTAAATGAGAGAGAAAATCTGAGTACATCTGCGATCTCAGTGAAAGGAGATGCATCCAATGACACAATAATTTCAGTACATTTAAACAGAAGTTAATATTTTACAGTGCATAATTACATTTAAAAACTTTTAAACGCTTATTGCAATTTCAGATGATATAACTATCATTCCAGAAAGCTATGTATCTCTATCTATTTTATTTATGGATTTATTGTGTTGTATCTGTTTCTTTATGCAAATGTTTGTCAGAACATCATATCTTACACAACAGCACGACAACTGAATGCAGTATGAACTTGGCACACCTCTATAGTCATTTAACGAATATGTTACTATTTTTGTCAGTAACTTTATTTAAATACTGATTACAATTAATACAGTGCATCCACAAAGTATCTCCACAATGATGAGCTCCCCAAATCTCGCCTTCTTGGGCATCTGAGATAGGCAGCACATTCATCCTACTGTACATGCTAAAGACTGTGATTCACTGCTGGTGGCTACAGTTATATTGGGGGATTTAATTTAACATTATTACAACTAAAACAATGAATTTAACTAATTATATTAATTACACTTAAATAAACTGTACTCCCCAGTATCATAGCAGGTACTGGAAATGTTTTCCTCTTTCTTGAAGCCATAGTTCAATACGTTTACATTTGGTTCGTGAAGATCTGTACCAATGTTTCACTTGTAATCATGTTCAGATAATCAATTATCGCTGCCTTCAGTTTATCTATTGTCTTTGGGTTATCGAACGCAAATGGTTTGGGTGTACCCCAAGGAAGTAGCCGGGCAGAGACAGATCCGCTGAGCGGGACGGCCAGAGACCTTTCCTAACTACTGTCTCCAAACAGAGTCCCAGGGACTGGCGTGCCATATCAGCATTGTCTTGTCTTGTTGGAAAAATAAATCATCGATCTCGTTCGATTTCATCAGGGCAATAAATGGATAAATTACTTGGGGACAGTTGACATGGGAAGTGACGGTAGCATCGAAAAAAATCGGATCTGTAATTCACGCTCGCGTTATTGCAACCCGCACTCTGGTTTTCTCTTCTTGCAATGGCGTTCCTCTTACGGCATGTGGATTTTCTGATGACTAGATTGGTGAATTTTGGCAGTAACTGCTGCCAGGTAGATGAAACCAAGCTTCGTTAGTGAAAAAGGTTCGATCTAAAGTACCAACTTCATATCGGCTGACAAATCGCTAAAACCATTCACAATATGCTGTTCGCTTCGCATGGTCCATACAATGTAATTTTTGGACAGCAGTAATTTTATACGGGTAGATCGCCAGTTCTTTGGGGATTTTTCAGCCTTATATGCTGTCATACGAGACACTGTAGTGTTTTCGTTCGACTCCACAACATGATGTCCGAAATGTCATCGATTTTCTGTTCTGTTAACATTGTGGGCCTACTGTTTCACGGTGCATCATGAACTCCGCCTGAAGTCTAGAATTCTCGAATTAAATCACGTGCAGTGTCGCAATTTGGATACCCCGAAGCAGGAAAAAATGTTTAAATGTGTGTGAAATCTTATCAGACTTAACTGCTAGGGTCATCAGTCCTAAGCTTACACACTAATTAAGGGGAGCCCGAGGTGGTCAAATCCAAAAAATTACGATTTTTTTTGCTACCGAAAATTAATTGGAACATTCCTCTTTAATGTAAACTTTGAATTATTGTTCTACTCACCCTAGAAGTGGAGTTATTACCATTTTCCCCCACGCCTGCAGAGGAAATGGGCGGCCGCTGAATGCATGTAACACCCTCTCGTGACTTCCTGGCGAACTGCTTGGGATTTTCTCGGCCTGTTACGCATACAGCGCCTTATGTTACGCATACAGCGAGTGTGCAAGGGTTGGCTACATTGTTTTCTGTGACAAATGAAGCGCTAAGAGCGCGGAACATCGTCTCTTTGCTGTTTCGAATTAGTTCAGTGTTGCGCCTGTTGTTGGTAGTATTATACTTCTTGTGTAAAGCATTGTTCTGGTTACAATGCCACGTTTTAGTAACCGTGTATATAAGAAGAGGAAGAACGTAGGGAAAAGAAAATTAACACTAATACCAAGTTGCGATACTACAATTACTGAAACAGTGCGTTCTTCTGCTAAGCAACATATGGCCGGCCATAGCCCTCTGACATCTTCTAGCAAGAAGCTGACTGGTGGAAGTGACAGATTTCGTGAATATGTTAGTGACAGTGATGATATTAACGAAGTACTGAATATTGGATTATTATCTTCTGTGCTGAAAGAAAGTGTTCTGTGCAAAATGTGTTCAAGTGTAGGAGTGGGACTAGAGATAACAAAGCACTTTGGTTTAGCTTGTGAGATGAAGATAATCTGTGCATGTTGCAAGTATCAAGTGACTTTCTACAATTCACATGCCAGTCTCTTTGGTGAAAATGGACGATCTAGAGTGTTTGATGTGAATGTTCGACTTGTGTATGGTCTTGGATCCATTGGAAAAGGGTCTGCTGCTGGTAAACTGTTTTGTGGTATTACGAACTTGCCATCACCTTCAAGCAAATTTGGGTACTACTGTGAACTGGTAGGATGCTCTGTTGAAGATGTGGCTTTGAGAACCATAAAGGTAGCAGTGGAGGAATCTGTAGAAATGAACGGTGGTTCTAGGGATTTGGTAGTGGCATTAGATGGTTCCTGGCAAAGAGGGGTCATAAATCCCTGAATGGGGTTGTAACTGCTACTTGTGGTAATAGTGCAAAAGTGATAGATGTTGCAATATTATCAAAACATTGTAGTTGCAAAAATAAAATCAAAGGAGAGCACAGTGGAACCTGTGAGGCAAATTTTAGTAGATCACGTGGAGCAATGGAAGTGGATGGAGTGAAACAAATTTTTGAACATTTACTTCCCAGATACAACGTTAGGCACAAATACTACATTGGGGACGGTGACTCCAAATGTTTCAAGACTATAGAGGAACTGAAACCATATGGAAATGAATTTGTAGCTGAAAATTGGAATGCATTGGGCATGTGCAAAAGCGTATGGGTGCACGGCTTCGAAGGCTCAAACAAACTTTGGGTTCAAGTAAGCTCAGTGATGGAAAGACAATAGGAGGGAGAGGCAGGCTTACTGATGAGGTGATTGAACGTCTACAGAGATACTATGGGTAAGCTATAAGGCAAAATACTAGTAATGTTAGTGACATACGAAAAGCAGTGTGGGCATTGTTCCTTTATACGGCCTCTTCCAATGAATACCCTCAACACAGCCTGTGCCCAAAAGATTCCTGGTGCAAATATAATGCAAAAAAGGACTATGATCACAAACATGGTTTGCCAGCAGCTGCGATAAATGCAATAAAACCAATTTTTCATGACTTAGCACAGCCAGAATTGTTACACAAATGTCTACACGGAAAGATGCAGAATCCTAATGAGAGCGTAAACAATTTCATTTGGAAAGTGATTCCTAAAAGGGTGTTTGTAAGCATAAAAAAATTGCACTTTGGCATTTATGATGCAATAGCAACCTACAACCAAGGGAACAGTGTGAAGTGTGAAGTTCTGAAGGCATTAGGATTTACAGCTGGGATGAACACTGTACGAGCACTAAGAAATATTGACAGAGAAAGGATAAGAGGGGCATAAAGAAGAGAAAGGCATATGAAGTATGATGGAACAACAGGCCAGAAAAGAAGACAGAAGAGGAAGCTTTTGGAGGATGAAGAAGAAGACCCTGATAATCCATCCTATAGTGCAGGAATGTATTGAGAAAATTTGATAACCATTTCCCGTAAATTAGAATTTTTCGAATATAAGGAACATTTTCTCAAAATCCACTCAAGCTAGAGAGATGAAATTTTTATACAGCACTCCTAGTGGTCAAACTTACATTGTAACACAGCCATTTGGCAATATGTTCAGTAGTTTCATTTCAGCTTAATTATAAAGAAATTATTTGTAAAAAAATTTGCGTCATTAATAAAAAAAATAATTGGAAGGAAACTAGAAAAGATACTCCAAAATCCCTCTGTCATAACTGCAATACTAAACCACTCTATATGTAAAAAATAAATCAAATTTTTCTATTTGGTAGTTTATTCATAAATGTTCCTCAAACTTAGTGATTTTAACATGGGCAGCATAGGCACCTCCGGCTCCCCTTAACCTAAATTATCCTAAGGACAAACGCTCACACCCATGCCTGAGGGAGGACTCGAACCTCCGCCGGGATGTCGAAGCAGGAAAACGCAGTCTAAATTGCTGCCTCACGTGATCAATAAAGTTTCCTCCTGCACAGAACGCCTCTTCAACAAAAAAGCTCTCTCTGCGATAATAAGCATTCTTACTACATTCAGCCCGCACAAGAACTAGACGATACCACAACTAGCAGCTGCAATGCACCCACAAGGCGAGAAACGGCTCACTGCTGCAGAGAGATTTTGATGACACACACTATTAAACACTGTGGTAATTTAAAAACTGGTCAATCGCTTGTGTTAGCCTACACCACTGTTGAAAAGAGTGCCAAACGACGCTTCTGTCAGGTAAACATAAATAATTTTTTAAACAGTGTTTAACTACATAGTGTTGTGTTTATCACGAGCATGGTGAGACGGCCTTGCCGCAGTGAATACACCGGTTCCCGTGAGATTGCCGAAGTTAAGCGCTGTCGGGTGTGGTCGGCACTTCGATGGGTGACCATCCAGGCCCTTTTTCGGGGTGCACTCAGCCTCGTGATGCCAATTGAGGAGCTACTCGACAGAATAGTAGCGGCTTCGGTCAAGAAGACCATCATAACGACCGGGAGAGCGGTGCGCCGACCCCACGCCCCTCCTATCCACATCCTCCACTGAGGATGATACGGCGTTCGGATGGTCCCGGTAGGCCACTCGTGGCCTGAAGACGGAGTACTCTTTTTATCACAAGCATACAGGCACAAGCATGACAGCTTATTTATGTATGAAGGAACCTTTATTTGTATTTATTCTGATTGGTCTGAGGGTGATCTAATATTTACAATATTTCTTCATTTAAATATTGTTCTAATATGTTAGATAGACCCGCCAGGTTAGCCGAGAGCGCTAATGCGCTGCTTCCTGGGCCCAGATCAAATCCGCCTGGCGGATTAACAGCGAGGACCGGTGTGCCATGCAGAATGGATGCGATTTTTAGGCAGTTTTCCGCATCCCACTAGGTAAATACCCGGCTGGTCCCCACGTCTCCCCTCAGTTACACGACTCGCAGACATCTGAAACGTGTTCGCACTATTTGATGATTTACACTAGACACCCCTTCAAATTAACCTTGCCAAAATCCGATTGTAAGCACTCCGACCCTGCAAAAACTGCAGGACAAAGGCGTAAGCAAAAGCAAATACCAAGTTTTAACATGTTAGATTAGTGTGGAATATGGTCAAGTTGAGTCAAAATCATGTCTGTAGGACATAAGAACGATGTATGTTGGTGGGGATGGCCGTCAGCCAATGGGAGTTGGACAGTGGCAGAACACTGCTGGAGTCAAATGGAGACACATTTTCGAGTGGGGCGCTCAGCGGAGCGGTTCTGGGAACTTTCACATGAAATCTGGATGAAAGCAGATTTTCCTGTTGTAATGTGAGTTGATGGATTGTGTAAGTGATAGACTCCGGGCGGTGTACGGCTGCCACAATACTTCAACGTTTGAACGGACTCTTACCTTTCACGAGTCCTGGATGTGTTGCAGTGCACAACTGTCATTTCCACTTGCATTACAAAATTGAGAACAGTCAGAGTATGAGTTCCTACTCGTTGTTTCTCGTGTGTTAATGGGTAAATCGACAGCTGAATTTTTTTGAGGTGGCGAATATGTTTCACGTATTGTGATCTCGTATGGGATTTCTGCTACCTTTCTTGTCACACTAACAACGTAACTTTACTCGACTTAATAACGTTATCATTCTGTCTGTAATACAACTTACTATTGTAGACCACTTCCTGTTTATTACGGATCTACTGTCTCGAATAAACATTATTGAACATAAATCTCTGGAGTCATGTACATTAATATCAGTCTATAGAACAGGACACTTTTTTATTTACTCATTTGCCTTTAATCTAACACATCTACATATTTTACTAATTCGAAATTCTGGCCAATGCATAGACTATTTGACTGGAGGATCACAGCTACAGGTTATAATTTGTAGTGAGTTAACTGATGTACATGAAAGCAGAAGGTATTACTTTTAATAAGAGCCGTGCATAGCCAGTTACTTAAGATGTAAGCAACATCAGGTAAAGTCACAGTTGGTTTGCCCGTATGGAATGCTGGTTACATACTAAGGAGTATGTCCATTAGATAACATCACGATCATTACGCGCTCGAGTTTTGCCTGCGCCAAGTGGGAAAATGATTTACACTTGTAGACAGTTGTAAATTTGCTACAAATGCACTGCCAGACTAAAAAGTGAAGAAGTGCCTAGAAGACAAGGTCAGAGGACAATATTCCTTTGTACACGTACACACAGTCATCGGGCATGTAAATGATAACTCATTAGAGTTGTGACTCTCTGTCACATGTTGAACAGATACTGTTACTTAAGGCCTCATAGGTATATAAGGGGCATCAACAGCCTCAGATGTTGAGTGATCACTGTAAAGGAAACAGAGATGTCACGTACTCGTATGAGACAGTGGAATCAGCATCTGGCAGAGTTTCAAAGAGGCTTCATTGTGGTTCTCCCTTTGGTCGACTGGCTGAATGGTGGAGTATCCAGATGTGTGGGGAATTCGGATACGGCAGTGGCCTGACGTTGCATTGCATGGAAACGTGAGGGCAGCTTTGCTCACTGTTAAGTTTTTGGTTGACCACGTCTGACTGCCACAAGGGAGGATCACTGTATAGTGTTCCAGGCACATCATAATCCATTTACATCTGTGCCTGACATCCAAAAAGAAGTAATAGATTCCCTGCATCGTTCTGTGTTACTGCCACTGACTAGCAGCAGTCAGACTAGGGCACTACCGTTCCAAGTGTTGGTTGCTGATAACACCATAAGAGAAATGGTGGCGTTTGGAGTGGTGCTGTGATCGGGAAGCATGGACAGCTTATAAAGATCAGTGATATACCCTGAATGATCATCGCTGGTGAGTATGATAGTGACCTGGGGAGGAGACCCTTTCTTTCAATGTTTTTGATGAGGCACAGAGTTTATGAAGTGGGGAGCCATCAGGCACGACATCAAGCCGTGGCTGTTATTGCCTGAGGGAACTCTGATGGCACAACAGCGCTCCACGGACATCCTGCGTCTTCTTGTGCGACACTATTGTTGCCCAATTTTTCACCAGGACAAATCTCGCCCACATCTTCCAGTGTCCCTATGCACTGTCCATGCGACTTTAAGTGCTTTCGTGGACAATAAAATTCCAAGATCTGATAGATCATGAATGGGACAACCTCAGACATGAACTCTGTCTGTAAGATATTAAGGAACACTCACAGAGGATACAATGGCCTTGAGACATCCCCAACTGAGTAAGTGCATGGATCCAGGTGGGAGGGAACGTCATACTATACTCATAAGAGACTCATACTGCCAAATTCTTTGCGAATTTGAGTAGATTTTGTAATCACTGAAATAACACAAATGGCCTCTCAACTAGTGATTTTCCTTTTCGTTTTCTTCTCCTCTTTTGTATGTTTCATGTTTTTGTCACACAATGTATATTTATAATTGTTTTATTTATCCTGACCACATCAGGGCCGCCAGGCTGCCTGTAATATGGAATCAGGAATTACATATATCAAAATTAATGAACAAACGTTGTTTAAGAAGTATCTCAATCTCTGTGCATACTTGTTATGTATACATCTGAAGTACTAAACTGACGGAAATGCACCAAAATTAATAACGTGATCGAAAGCTAGAAAACTAATTATCACGCCCTTAGGATCTTTTCATTAAAATTTCATCGCAGTCTGAGCTTATTTTCTCCAGACGAAGAATGGTGTGAGAACATGATGATAACTCCATTTTGCCGACTTACATCACAACACAGCAGTCCCACATAACGTGTACATGCTGCTCATTGCCATCTTTCAGACTTCGAGAAAGCTCAAAACATTGTCATGATACAGGAGTATCATACCAAAAGATGACACATACTTTTGGTTATTGTTCAATGGCTCCAGAACGCGTTATGATGAGATGGACTCAGAATACACTACTGGCCATTAAAATTGCTACACCACGAAGATGACGATCTACAGACGCGAAATTTAACCGACAGGAAGAAGATGCTGTGATATGCAAATGATTAGCTTTTCAGAGCATTCACACAAGGTTGGCGCCGGTGGCGACACCTACAACGTGCTGACATGAGGAATGTTTCCAACCGATTTCTCATACACAAACAGCAGTTGACCGGCGTTGCCTGGTGAAACGTTGTTGTGATGATTCGTGTAAGGAGGAGAAATGCGTACCATCACGTTTCCGACTTTGATAAAGGTCGGATTGTAGCCTATCGCGATTGCGGTTTATCGTATCGCGACAGTGCTGCTCGCGTTGGTGGAGATCCAATGACTGTTAGCAGAATATGGAATCGGTGGGTTCAGCAGGGTAATACGGAACGCCGTGCTGGATCCCAACGGCCTCCTATCACTAGCAGTCGAGATGACAGGCATCTTATCCGCATGGCTGTAACGGATCGTGCAGCCACGTCTCTATCCCTGAGTCAACAGATGGGGACGTTTGCAAGACAAAAACAATCTGCACGAACAGTTCGACGACGTTTGCACCAGCATGGACTATCAGCTCGGAGACCATGGCTGCAGTTACCCTTGACGCTGCATCACATACAGGAGCGCCTGCGATGGTGTATTCAACGACGAACCTAGATGCACGAATGGGAAAACGTCATTTTTTCGGATGAATGCAGGTTCTGTTTACAGCGTCATGATGGCCGCATCCGTGTTTGGCGACATGGCGGTGAACGCACATTGGAAGCGTGTATTCGTTATCGCCATACGGGCGTATCACCCGGCGTGATGGTATGGGGTGCCATTGGTTACACGTCTCGGTCACCTCTTGTTCGCATTGACGACACTTTGAACAGTGGACGTTATGGACGTTACATTTCAGATGTGTTACGACTCGTGGCTCCACCCTTCATTCGATCCCTGCGAAACCCTACATTTCAGCAGGATAATGCACGACCGCATGTTGCAGGTCCTGTACCGGCCTTTCTGGATACAGAAGATATTCGACTGCTGCCCTGGCCAGCACATTCTCCAGGTCTCTCACCAATTGAAAACGTCTGGTCAATGGTGGCCGAGCAACTGGCTCGTCACAATACGCCCATCACTACTGTTGATGAACTGTGGCATCGTATTGAAGCTGCATGGGCAGCTGTACCTGTACACGCCATCCAAGCTCTGTTTGACTCAATGCCCAGGCGTATCAAGGCCGTTATTACGGCCAGAGGTGGTTGTTCTGGTTACTGATTTCTCAGGATCTATGCACCCGAAACTGCATGAAAATGTAATCACATGTCAGGTCTAGTATAATATACTTGTCCAATGAATACCCGTTTATCATCTGCATTTCTTCTTGGTGTACTAACTTTAATGGCCAGTTGTGTAGTAGTGTGGCAAGAAGAATAGGCACGGAAACTTGCAGATCAATTACGCTATGAAAGGGTAGGACTGTTCTATTGGCTCCTACAAATACCTGGTGTCAATAGCTGAAACTTTTAGGAACAGATTACTGGGAGCTGGGTTGAGGTCTCGAGTTACTATGCATTTACCTGTAGTGCTAGACCATAGCCAGCAGAGATTTTCGTGGTATAGAGCCAGAGTCAACTCGGACGCTGAGTGATATTCAGTGGAATTCAGTGATGAGTCCCGCTTCTGTTTTTGGCAGTCTGATCGATGTCGAAGTGTCCATAGACGGCCTTGCAGAAGACCACAGGAAGCAGCTATTGTCGGAACCCATACCTCGCAGCTTCTGGAATGATGTTGAGGAGAGCTAACGGGTATGATAACTGACTTGGTAATTGTTAATCGGAGGCTGAATGTTCACCAGTACGTTGTGAGAATGGTAAACCCTCTCTCATAGCCCTATAGCCAGTGTACCAATGGCATATTCCAGCAAGATAATGCACTGTTGTTCACACACAAAAAGAAAAAACGCCTCGAGGAATGTACGAATCTTTCACTGGATTGCTTGTTACCCTGATATGTCACCCAAAGAGGATGTCTAATATGCGATGGACAGACACATAATTTCTTACTGGCCTCCCGTGAGTAATATTTGTGAACTGACAGAGTATGCCTTACACGAAAACCAAGGAATTCCTCAAGATGATATTTGGAGGCTGTTTTGGTGACATGTTCCTGTGCCTGTCGCTCATAATAGCAATGCTGATTATAGGAATCAGTTCCAGAATAGAATGGAATTTCACTTATTTAAACTATATGATGAGCATCTCATAGTTTGATAAGTACCGGACTGTTGCTTCGCTGTCTTACACTTCTCATTTCCATCAGTTTACTAAGCTGTCCATCACATTAATGTGACCACATGAACACCTGTCAGAAGCCTGAATATCTACATATATATACTCCGCTAGCCACCAAGCGGTGTGTGGCGGAGGCCACTATTCGTGCCATATTCTCCACCCCCCTTCTTCTGTTACACTCGCGGATCGCGCGAGAGAAAAACGACTGTCTGAACGCCTCAGTACGAGCTCTAATTTCCCTTATCTTTGAATGGTGATAATTTTGCGATATAAAAGTTTGTGTTAATAATATATGCTCTACATCCTCGGCGAAGATCGGTTCTGGAATGTAGTGTGCAGCCCCTTCCGTTTAGCGCGTCGTCTATCTACATCTACATCTACAATTATACTCCGCAACCCACCCAACGGTTTGTGGCGGAGGGCACTTTACGTGCCACTGTCATTACCTCCGTTTCCTGTTCCAATCGCGTATGGTTCGCGGGAAGAACGACTGCCAGAAACCTTCCGTGCGCGCTCGAATCTCTCTAATTTTGCATTCGTGATCTCATCGGGAGGTATAAGTAGGGTGAAGCAATATATTCGATACCTCATCCAGAAACGCACCCTCTCGAAATCTTGACAGCAAGCTACACCGCGATGCAGATCGCCTCTCTTGCAGAGTCTGCCACTTGAGTTTGCTAAACATCTCCGTAACGCTATCACGCTTACCAAATAACCCTGTGACGAAACGCGCCGCTCTTCTTTTGATCTTCTCTATCTCCTCTGTCAACCCGACCTGGTACTGATCCCACTCTGATGAGCAATACTCAAGTATAGGCCGAACGAGTGTTTTGTAAGCCACCTCCTTTGTTGATGGACTACATTTTCTAAGGACTCTCCCAATGAATCTCAACCTGGCACCCGCCTTACCAACAATAACATTTATATGATCATTACACTTCAGATAGCATTGGCGGCCGAAGACTTCCGGCATAAGAAGTCAGCCTCATTCTGCCAACGGCCTTGTCAAAGAGGGCGGAGGAGCGGATAGAGGTTCGGGGCACTCTCTTGTCCTAGGGGTGGGAAATTGCCCCTAAAGGCGGAAGAATCAGCAATGATCAACGACATGAGGATGCAGAAGGCAATGGAAACCACTGCATTAAAGACACGTAACGTGTATCCACAGGACATGTGGCCTGTAATTGAAGAACTGTCATGATGATCTCTCCATTGGCAAAAGATTCCGGAATAGTCCCCCATTCGGATCTCCGGGAGGGGACTGCCAAGGGGGAGGTTACCATGAGAAAAAGATTGAATATTCAACGAAAGGATAACTTTCTACCAGTCGGGGCGCGGAATGTCAGAAGCTTGAACGTGGTAGGGAAACTAGAAAATCTGAAAAGGGAAATGCAAAGGCACAATCTAGATGTAGTAGGGGTCAGTGAAGTGAAGTGGAAGGAAGACAAGGATTTCTGGTCAGATGAGTATCGGGTAATATCAACAGCAGCAGAAAATGGTATAACAGGTGTAGGATTCGTTATGAATAGGAAGGAAGGGCAGAGGGTGTGTTACTGTGAACAGTTCAGTGACCGGGTTGTTCTAATCAGAATCGACAGCAGACCAACACCGACAACGATAGTTCAGGTATACATGCCGATGTCGCATGCTGAAGATGAACAGATAGAGAAACTGTATGAGGATATTGAAAAGGTAATGCAGTATGTAAAGGGGGACGAAACACTAATAGTCATGGGCGGATGGAATGCAGTTGTAGGGGAAGGAGTAGAAGAAAAGGTTACAGGAGAATATGGGCTTAGGACAAGGAATGAAAGAGGAGAAAGACTAATTGAGTTCTGTAACAAGTTTCAGCTAGTAATAGCGAATACCCTGTTCAAGAATCACAAGAGAAAGAGGTATACTTGGAAAATGCCGGGAGATACGGGAAGATTTCAATTAGATTACATCATGGTCAGACAGAGATTCCGAATTCAGATACTGGATTGTAAGGCGTACCCAGGAGCAGATATAGTAGTGATGAAGAGTAGGCTGAAGTTCAAGACATTAGTCAGGAAGAATCAATACGCAAAGAAGTGGGATACGGAAGTACTAAGGAATGACGAGATACGTTTGAAGTTCTCTAACGCTATAGATACAGCAATAAGGAATAGCGCAGTACGCAGTACAGTTGAAGAGGAATGGACATCTCTAAAAAGGCCCTTCACAGAAGTTGGGAAGGAAAACATAGGTACAAAGAAGGTAGCTGCGAAGAAACCATGGGTAACAGAAGAAATACTTCAGTTGATTGATGAAAGGAGGAAGTACAAACATGTTCCGGGAAAATCAGGAATACAGAAATACAAGTCGCTGAGGAATGAAATAAATAGGAAGTGCAGGGAAGCTAAGACGAAATGGCTGCAGGAAAAATGTAAAGACATCGAAAAAGATATGACTGTCGGAAGAACGGACTCAGCATACAGGAAAGTCAAAACAACCTTTGGTGGCATTAAAAGCAACGGTGGTAACATTAAGAGTGCAACGGGAATTCCACTGTTAAATGCAGAGGAGAGAGCAGATAGGTGGAAAGAATACATTGAAAGCCTCTATGAGGGTGAAGATTTGTCTGATGTGATAGAAGAAGAAACAGGAGTCGATTTAGAAAAGATAGGGGATCCAGTATTAGAATCGGAATTTAAAAGAGCTTTGGAGGACTTACGGTCAAATAAGGCAGAAGGGATAGATAACATTCCATCAGAATTTCTAAAATCATAGGGGGAAGTGGCAACAAAACGACTATTCACGTTGGTGTGTAGAATATATGAGTCTGGCGACATACCATCTGACTTTCGGAAAAGCATCATCCACACAATTCCGAAGACGGCAAGAGCTGACAAGTGCGAGAATTATCGCACAATCAGCTTAACAGCTCATGCATCGAAGCTGCTTACAAGAATAATATACAGAAGAATGGAAAAGAAAATTGAGAATGCGCTAGGTGACGATCAGTTTGGCTTTAGAATAAGTAAAGGGACGAGAGAGGCAATTCTGACGTTACGGCTAATAATGGAAGCAAGGCTAAAGAAAAATCAAGACACTTTAATAGGATTTGAAGAGTGGACGATCAAGAACGAAGTGCTCGTATTAAGAAGGGTGTAAGACAAGGCTGTAGCCTTTCGCCCCTACTCTTCAATCTGTACATCGAGGAAGCAATGATGGAAATAAAAGAAAGGTTCAGGAGTGGAATTAAAATACAAGGTGAAAGGATATCAATGATACGATTCGCTGATGACATTGCTATCCTGAGTGAAAGTGAAGAAGAATTAAATGATCTGCTGAACGGAATGAACAGTCTAATGAGTACACAGTATGGTTTGAGAGTAAATCGGAGATTTTCTCTGCCTCGTGATGACTGGGTGTTGTGTGCTGTCCTTAGGTTAGTTAGGTTTAAGTAGTTCTAAGTTCTAGGGGACTGATGACCGTAGATGTTAAGTCCCATAGTGCTCAGAGCCATTTGAACCATTTGAGTAAATCGGAGAAAGACGAAGGTAATGAGAAGTAGTAGAAATGAGAACAGCGAGAAGCTTAACATCAGGATTGATGGTCACGAAGTCAATGAAGTTAAGGAATTCTGCTACCTAGGCAGTAAAATAACCAATGACGGACGGAGCAAGGAGGACATCAAAAGCAGACTCGCTTTGGCAAAAAACGCATTTCTGGCCAAGAGAAGTCTACTAATATCAATTACCGGCCTTAATTTGAGGAAGAAATTTCTGAGGATGTACTTCTGGAGTACAGCATTGTATGGTAGTGAAACATGGACTGTGGGAAAACCGGAACAGAAGAGAATCGAAGCATTTGAGATGTGGTGCTCTAGACGAATGTTGAAAATTAGGTGGACTGATAAGGTAAGGAATGAGGAGGTTCTACGCAGAATCGGAGAGGAAAGGAATATGTGGAAAACACTGATAAGGAGAAGGGACAGGATGATAGGACATCTGCTAAGACATGAGGGAATGACTTCCATGGTAGTAGAGGGAGCTGTAGAGGGCAAAAACTGTAGAGGAAGAGAGAGATTGGAATACGTGAAGCAAATAATTGAGGACGTAGGTTGCAAGTGCTACTCTGAGATGAAGAGGTTAGCACAGGAAAGGAGTTCGTGGCGGGCCGCATCAAACCAGTCAGTAGACTGATGAAAAAAAAAAAAAAAAAAAGCACTTCAAATCGTTCCGTACGCATACTCCCAGATATTTTACAGAAGTAACTGCTACCAGTGTTTGTTCCGATATCATATAATCATACAATAAAGGATCCTCCTTTCTATGTATTCGCAATACATTACATTTGTCTATGTTAAGCGTCAGTTGCCACTCCCTGCACCAAGTGCCTATCCGCTACAGATCTTCCTGCATTTCGATGTAATTTTCTAATGCTGCAACTTCTCTGTGTACTACAGCATCATCCGCGAAAAGCCGCATGGAACTTCCGACACTGTCTACTCTATCTGCAAGTGTGTCCCACTTCAAACTTTCTATGAGATTTGTAACGCTCTCGCGATGACCTAATGTACCAGTCACGAATCTTCACGCTCTTCTTCGGACCAGTATGCTGTCTATTTTTGGAACATAATCTGCGACCAGCTTAGAGACAGAAGTGATGACACTTTCTGCAGGACCTGACCATTATTTTGTAGGACAATGCTCAAGCACGTACAGTGCAAGCTGTTACTGGTTTGTTTGACTGATGGGGCTGCTAAGTGCTGCACCACCTACTGCACTCCTCTGACTTAAGCCCTCGTGAGTTAAACTCGATTTCTAAACTGAAGGAAACACTTCACGGTATTCGCTTCAGAACTGCTACAAATTCGTCGGGCAATAGACCACGCCGCTCGAACTGTCAACACAACTGGCAGTGCTAAGAGTATACTACGACTTCCACATCGCTGGCAACGGGTTGTAGATAATACTGCTGACTACTTTGCAGGTTAGTAAAACTTTGAAACACGTATCTATTTTGTACGAGCTGTAAATAAATAGTTGGCACTATTAAAGTTTCAACCCTCGTATTTCCGGAAATGCTTGGCTTCCGTGCTAGAGACCATTTATTCAGTCATACATTGTTACAGAGAGAGCGGTATAATACGGGCTGTAGCATGCAGCCACAGATAGTGTGCTCACAACGGTTTCCATGTCCCTCAACGATGCGTGCACGCGTCGTAGAATGTTCTGTATCACTCGTTCACATATGCCAGGCTACTTCCAACAGTGTCAAAGGCAGCACGAATACTCAGCTCCACTGTCTCCACATCTGAAAGGGGCTCCGTATACACGATACTTTTGAGACGACCCCATAACCAGAAATGACACGGGTTGAGATCTGGCGAACGGGCGGGCCACGCAACCGCACCGCTTCGTCCGAGCCATCTACCAGGGCAAACTCGACTGATATGTTTCCGGACGTTAACGGTGAAGCGGGCTGAAGCATCATCATGTAGAAGCCACATAGCCCTTCGAGTCATCGATGGCGCTTCTTCAGTAGGTGAGGCAAAGTCACCCGCAAGAAACACCGATAGTTGCGGCCTGTTAGCCGACGCCGAAGGAAAACCGGTCCCAAAATACGGTCGCCAATTTCTTCGGCCCCCACATTCCGGCTGAACCGATGCCGATGATTCGCTGTCAGCATACCGTGGGGGTTTTGCATACTATCGCACCGACGACTGTTACGGAAGTTGAAGATACAACTCCGCGTTCAGGTGGCCTCATCTGTGAATCCGGAATCGAGGTTGCTTGGTGAAGAAACCAGCGGCAAAACTGTGGAAAGTCTGTCGCTAGTAAGCACTGCACACTCTGTAAGTGATGAGGGGACTAACAGTTGTCGTGCAGAATGTTCCACACGGTCGTCTGTCTTGCGCCGTACTGGCGAGCCAACTGCCTGATACTGACACGGCAGTCGCCTTCTACAGTGTTAATCACATTTTTCTCCAAGTCCGGTGTCCGAATATTTCGGGTACATCCTTCCCCATTTCCTGCTTCGTGAAATGACCCTGTCTCAGACAAACGGCGAAATACTGTTGCAAACATTGAATGCTGTGGTTGTTGTCGGCGGGGATAGGTCTCCTGATACGACCTTGCTGCCCCCCGCCGTTTTTATGTAAGTAAACACCACGTCGGCAAGTTCTAGATTCGATTGTGGAACCATTGTGTACAACGCTGTATGACATCCACTACAAGGTGAGTCAGCAAGGGAAGTGAATGTGCCAATTACTGCGGCAGGAGAGGGCGCTACGGCATGACGTACGAAGAACAGCACCACCCTCTATGAGGAAACCAAGCATACCGCGACTCTGGCAGCATGGTACAGTGGTACAGCACGTACTAGACCGCAGTCTCTGTTGCAACGTATCATTGAATAAAAGGTCTCTAGCACGAAAACCTTGCATTTCCGGACATGAGTTCATTGGACCTTTTTCGTTCTGTATCCTCTCATCGATCGGTCCCTGGAGTTTGTACACGGCCGAAAAAATCTTCCTGTAAGCTCCATGGCCAGGGTTACCACCAGGCTTTCGGTTAAGTTCCACGTCGACGAAAGGCAGCACCCTACGCTTTTTTACCTCCATAATAAATTGGATATTGCTGCGCTGCGGATTTAGGTGTTGGGCAAAGATCTGTAGTTCTTTATCTCCACGTGTGCAGATGTACCATCAACATATCGGAACAAACAATCTCGGCGTAATGGGGCGACTGTAGAGGTGTTTCTTCAATGCGTCCATCAAGACGTCTGCTGCAGAAGGGAACCCATAGCTACATCGTCCGTTCTTAGAATTCCATTTTCCTCCTGTAATGGGTGGTCAATAAATAGTGGCACACTAGCTTGCTGATATAGGGGTCCACGCATTCCTCTGAGATGTTCACGGTGTCTGACACAAACTCTTCACACCGAAAGTGACCATCAGGTAAAAATATTTGCGACAAAATTCTCCATTAAATTATTATTTCCGTCAGTTTTTAAAGGTATAGCTTCATAACTTTTATGGTGTATTTATGCCTTTGATAACGAGTATATTACACTACTGGCCATTAAAATTGCTACATCACGAAGATGACATGCTACAAACGCGAAATTTAACCGACAGGAAGAAGATGCTGGGATATGCAAATGATTAGCTTTCCACAGCATTCGCACAACGTTGGCGACGGTGGCGACACCTACAACGTGGTGACATGAGGAAAGTTTCCAACCCATTTCTCACACACAAACAGCAGTTGACCGGCGTGCCTGGTGAAAGGTTGTTGTGATGCCTCGTGTAAGGAAGAGAAATGCGTACCATAACGTTTCCGACTTTGATAAAGGTCGGATTGTAGCCTTTCGCGATTGCGGTTTATCGTATCGCGACATTGCTGCTCGCGTTGTTCGAGATCCAATGACTGTTAGCAGAATATGGAATCGGTGGGTTCAGGAGAGTAACACGGAACGCCGTGCTGGATCCCGACGGCCTCCTATCACTAGCAGTCGAGATGTCAGGCATCTTATCCGCATGGCTGTAACGGATCGTGCAGCCACGTCTCGATCCCTGAGTCAACAGATGGGAACGTTTGCAAGACAACAACCACGAACAGTTCGACGACGTTTGCACCAGCATGGACTATCAGCTCGGAGACCATGGCTGCAGTTACCCTTGACGCTGCATCACAGACAGGAGCACGTGCGATGGTGTATTCAACGACGAACCTGGGTGCATGAATGGCAAAACGTCATTTTTTCGGATGAATCCAGGTTCTGTTTACAGCATCACGATAGTCACATCCGTGTTTGGCGACATCGCGGTGAACGCACACTGGAAGCGTGTATTTGTCATCGCCATATTGACGTATCACCCGGCGTGATGGTATGGGGTGCCATTGCTTACACGTCTCGGTCACCTCTTGTTCGCATTGACGGCAGTTTGAACAGTGGACGTTACATTTCAGATGTGTTATGACCGGTGGCTCTACCCTTCATTCGATCCCTGCGAAACCCTACATTTCAGCAGGATAATGCACGACCTCATGTTGCAGGTCCCGTACGGGACTTTCTGGATACAGAAAATGTTCGACTTCTTTCCTGGCCAACACATTCTCCAGATGTCTCACCAACTGGAAACGTCTGGTCAATGGTGGCCGAGCAACTGCCTCATCACAATACGCCAGTCACTACTCCTGATGAACTGTGGTATCGTGTTGAAGCTGCATGTACCTGTACACGCCCCCCAAGCTCTGTTTGACTCAATGCCGAGGTGTATCAAGGTCGTTATTACGGCCAGAGGTAGTTGTTCTGGGTACTGATTTCTCAGGATCTATGCACCTAAATTGCGTGGAAATGTAATCACATGTCTGCTCTAGTATAATATATTTGTTTAATGGCCAGCAGTGTAACTACTTTGGAATTGCGCTCAGGATGAGTTTCGTACTGGGGCAAGTGAGTGCCAAATTTTGAGCTGGTGCTTAATTGATGATGCCTGTAGCGACCGATTGAAGATTGAGCGCGGTAGGGTTAGAGCTCACCTGCTTGAGCCGTTTTGAGGTAGTCGTGCACAGATCTGTGGTCGCTACTGCTGACGGTCGCCTGACCACCCTGGCGGGCGCCGCTGGTGTCCTCGAGGTATGCGTGGGCGTGCTCGCGCCCGCCGTGGAACTTGCTGCTGGCCGTGACGGTGTGTGGTCTGTCATTCTGGTGCCGCAGCTGCGATTTCATGGCGTCCAGGTACAGCTGCACGGGGTCGGACTCGTCCTGGTGCACCGACACCCCACCAGGTGTCTCTGGCAGCACGGACCCGTGTAGGAGGTGATGCGCCATCGGCCTGAACTCCGACTCCTGCCAAAGACATCACTGCATTCAGAATATCTCAGTAGAAGTTTGTGGCCGAAAGAAGTACTGATGAAACAGGTTGAAGTTTAAGTAGAATCAATATGCAAAGAAATGGGATACAGGAGTACTAAGGAACGACGAGGTACGCTCGTTCTTCTCTAAGGATATAAATACAGCAATAAGGAATATTTCAGTAGGCAGTACAGTTGAAGATGGTTGGGTTGTTTGGGGTAGGACACCAGACAGCGAGGTCATCGGTCTCATCGGATTAGGGAAGGACGGGGAAGGAAGTCGGCTGTACCCTTTCAAAGGAACCATCCCGGAATTTGTCTGGAGCGATTTAGGGAAATCACGGAAAACCTAAATCAGGGTGGCCGGACGCGGGATTGAACCGTCGTCCTCCCGAATGCGTGTCTAACCACTGCGCCACCTCGTTCGGTACAGTTGAAGAGGAATGGACATCTCTGAAAAGGGCTATCACGGAAGTTGGAAAGAAAAACATAGGTACAAAGAAGGTGACTGCGAAGAAATCATCGTAACAGAAGAAATACTTCAGTTGATGCACGAAAGAAAGAAGTACAAAAATGTTCAGGAAAATTCAGGAATACAAGTGGAAGAGAAAGGAAATACACACATCAAAAAAGTTTTGCATCTCCTCGGTTCCGAGAGTTCCGCAACCAGTAAAGAAAATTGGAATGGACATCAACATCAACATTTCCGCCCTTTTTATTGCTCATGAAGACCACAAATTGCATGTTGTACCAGCACACAACGAGAACTTCGGAGGTGGTGGTCCAGACTGCTGTACATACCAGTACCTCTAATAACCAGTAACACGTCCTCATGCACTGATGCATGCCTGTATTCGTCTTGGCATACTATCCATAAGTTCATGAAAGCACTGTCGGACCAAATTGTCCCACTCCTCAATGGCGAATTGGCGTAGATCCCTCAGAGTGGTTAGTGGGTCACGTCGTCCATAAACAGCCCTTTTCTATCTATCCCAGGCATGTACGATAGGGTTCATGTCTAGAGAACATGCTGGCCAGTCTAGTCGAGCGATGTTGTTATCCTGAAGGAAGTCATTCACAAGATGTGTCCAATGGGGGCGCGAATTGTTGTCCATGAAGACGAATGCCTGGCCAATATGCCGCTGATATGGTTGCGCTATCGGTCGGAGGACGGCATTCACGTATCTTACAGCCGTTACGGCGCCTTCCATGACCATCAGCGGCGTACGTCGGACCCACATAACGCCCCCCAAGACAGCAGCGAACCTCCACCTTGCTGCACTCGCTGGACAGTGTGTTTAAGGCGTTCAGCCTGACAGAGTTGCCTCTAAACACGTCTCCGACAATTGTCTGGTTGAAAGCATATGCGGCACTCATCGGTGAAGAGATCGTGATGACAATGCTGAGCGGTCCATTCGGCATGTTGTTGAGCCCATCTGTACCGCGCTGTGTGGTGTCGTGGTTACAAAGATGGACGTCGGGAGTCAAATTCAGCATCGTGCAGCTTATTGAACACAGTTTGAGTCGTAACACGACGTCCTGTGGCTGCACGAAAAGGATTATTCAACATGGTGTCCTTGCTGTCAGGGTTCCTCCGAGCCATAATCCGTAGGTAGCGGTCATCCCCTGCAGTAGTAGCGCTTGGGCGGCCTGAGCGAGGCATGTCATCGACAGTTCCTGTCTCTCTGTATGTCCTCCATGTCCGAACAACATAGATTTGATTCACTCTGAGACGCCTGGACACTTCCTCGGTGAGAGCCCATCCTGGCGGACGCGATCGAATCGCGGTATTGACTGTCTAGGCGTGGTTGAACTACAGACAACACTAGCCATGTACCTCCTTCCTGGTGGAATGACTGGAACTGATCGGCTGTCGGACCCCCTTCGCCTAATAGGCGCTCCTCACGCAAGGTTGTTTACATCTTTGGGCGGGTTTTAGTGACGTCTCTGAACAGTGAAAGGGACTGTGTCTGTGATACAATATCAGCTCAAAATCTATCTTCGGGAGTTCTGGGAACCGGGGTGAAAAACTTTTTAACTTTTTTTGATGTGTGTAAATGGGAAGTGCAGAGAAGCTAAGACGAAATGGCTGCACGAAAAATGTGAAGAAATCGAAAAAGGAACGGTTGTCGAAGGACTGACTCGGCATATAGGGAAGTCAAAACAATGCAAGATGACGCTAGATGACGATCAGTCTGGCTTTAGGAAAGGTAAAAGCACGGTTGACAATGGAAGCAAGACTAAGGAAAAATCAAGACATGTTCATAGGATTTCTCGATCTGGAAAAAGCGTTTTACAATGTAAAATGGTGCAAGATGCTCGAAATTCTGAGAAAAAAGTGTTAAGTTAATGGGTAATAAACAATATGTACAAGAATCTATAGGAAATAATAAGAGCAGACGACCAAGAACGAAGAGCTCAGATTGAAAAGGGTGCAAGACAGGGACGTAGTCTTTCACCCCTACGGTTCAATCTGTACATTGAAGAAACAATGATGGAAATAAAAGAAAGGTCCAGGAGTGGGATTAAAATTCAAGGTAAAGGGATGTTAATGATACGATTCGCTGTTGACATTGCTATCTTGCGTGAAGGTGAAGAAGAATTACATGATCTGCTGAATGGAATGAATAGTCTAAAGAATTTAGAATGACTGAGCGTAAATCGAAGAAAGACGAAGGTAATGAGAAGCAGCAGAAATGAGAACAGCGAGAAACTTATCATCAGGTTTGATGCTCACTTGGTAGATGAAGCTAAGGAATTATACTACCTAGTTATCAAAACCAATGGCGGACGGAGCAAGGAGGATATCAAAATGAGACTAGCACTGGCAAAAAGGGCATTCCTGGCCAATAGAAGTCTACTAGTATCAAACATAGGCCTTAACTTGAGGAAGAAATTTCTGAGAACGTAAGTTTGGAGCACAGCATTGTATGGAAGTGAGACATGGACTGCGAGGAAACTGGAGCAAGAGAGAATCGAAACATTTGAGATGTGGTGCTACAGACGAATTTTGAAAATTAGGTGGAATGATAAGGTTAGGAATGAGGAGGTTATGCGCAGAATGTGAGAGGAAAGGAATACATGGAAAACAGTGGCAAGGAGAAGGGACAGGATGATAGGACATGTGTTAAAAGTCAGGGAATGTTTTTCATGGCAGCAGAGGGGGCTGCAGAGGGCAGAAGATGTAGAGGAAGGCAGAGACTGGAATTGATCCAGCAAGTAATGAGGACGTAGGCTGCAAGCTGCTCTGAGATGAAGAGGGTGGCACTGGAGAGGAATTCGTGACGTGCCGCATCAAACTAGTCAGAAGACTGATGCCCCAATAACAAGAAAAAAAGGCCGGGCTATTGGCCTGAAAGCGAGTGCAGTGTTGCCTTTGTTCGCTATGGCGCTAGGAGGAAATTGGAAATTTGTGGCAAGGAGTATGGGACCAAACTGCTGGGGTCATCGGTCCCTAGGCTTACTCACTACTTAATCTAACTTACGCTAAGGACAACGCACACACACCCATGCCCGAGGGAGGACTTGAACCTCCGAAGGGGGGAGCCGCACGAACCAGGACAAAACGCCTCAGACCGCACGGCTACCCCGCACGGCGGCCCAGCCTATTTTCACTCTCAGAAAAGATCCGCAGTACTCATTTGACAGCTGAATGACTGTGCCTGGCGCCTTGCTGGAGGGACTGGAAACGAATCCCCGCTCTTATCTGATTTAAAACCTGAGACCCACAGGGATGGAATCTGATGCTCTACCCGATAGACAAGAATAGTCACAGGCGAAAAACAGCTTGGTAACCAATAACCTTGTAATGTTAGTGTCTTTGTGTCTAGTGCTTCAAGATTCGTGTGACTGGTCTTCAGCATTAGTGAATGCAAGCTGTCTGCTACACTTGCAGACTCATGACAGCATTAATTCTATCAGCTGTCCGACACTTTGTTGCTTTATAACGCCACAAAAAAAAAAAAAAAAAAAAAAAAAAATGGCTCAAATGGCTCTGACCACTATGGGACAACTTCTGAGGTCATCAGTCCCAACTGCTTAAACCTAACTAACCTAAGGACATCACACACATCCATGCCAGAGGCAGGATTCGAACCTGCGACCGTAGCGGTCGCTCGGTTCCAGACTGTAGCGCTAGAACCGCTGGGCCACACCAGCTTTCTATAATGCCACAGAACGACACTGTCAATGATAACCACTGCCCAGTGCAGATGCAGGCGATGTCTGATTACCAATACATAAACCACCAAAAATTCATAAACAAAAAGAATGAAACAATTGTCTTTCTAGGTTAATGAAAAAATGTTCGAGATAATGGCATCTGTTTTACACTGGAATACCGACACGGTGAGTGCACAATTCAGGCATATAGAGCCATATGACGATATTTATCTAGAGAAAAGGGTCACATCATCAGATGGTTGTAGGACAGACAAAGCAATTCTACTTGATAGCTGACTCTTTAAATTATTGATTCAAAAATAAAATGATTCACCGATCAAGGGAAACTAACAGTTCACCATATCATAAAAAACTAAACTACTCCCGAACAGGCCATTGCTGCTCTTCCACCCAGGAAATTTCGGACAGTACAACAGCAGTATCTATATTTCTGATAGCTTAGCAGCAAGTGATTATACAGATACATCAGAACTTTCGAAGTGATCCGTATCTTTTGCTTGTTTATTTCTCTGATTTACTGTCATCTCGATACGCTGTATGACTGTGATAATTATTTTCTAGAGGTATAGGCTTTCCTTACAACGAAATTTTGTGATTTTTAGAGGCCATTGTTAATACACGAGTATGCTTGAATTGTTTTAGATCCTATTGCGACAGCTTAAGATTTTAATATAGCCCTTTCTGGGTGAAAGGTTATTCTATATACGATGAATTATAGAGGTAACTTGTGTGCATCCTTTAAGACAGCAATTGCGCTAGCGGCCCTTTGCCGGATCTGTTTTGGAAAGACGTTATACAATGAAGTGCCGCAACATGAACTTGACTAATGTCTAAAGTAGCGCTAAAGAGTATTGACACCATAAATGCTGCAGGGCTGACCATAAATCCGTAAGAGTATGAGGAGGTGGAGATCTCTTCTGAACAGCACGTTGCAAGGAACTCCAGATATGCTGAATAATGTTCATGTCTGCGGAGTTTGGTGGCCAGCGGAAGTGTTTAAACACAGCAGAGTGTTCCTGGAGCCACTCTGTAGCAATTCTGGACGTGTGGGAAGTCGCATTGTCCTGCTGGAATTCCTCAAGTTCGTCGGAATCCACAATGGATGAATGGATGCAGGTGATCAGACAGGATGCTTACGTACTTGTCACGTATCAGAGTCGTATCTACACGTATCAGGGGTCCCATATAATTCCAGACTGCACACGCCCCATACCGTTACACAATCCCACCAGCTTGAACACACACTGCTGACATACAGGGTCCATGGATTGATGAGGTTGTCTCCATACCCGTACACGTACATCCGTTCGATACAATTTGAAACGAGACTCGTCCGACCAGGCAGCATGTTTCCAGTCATCACAGTGCAATGTCGGTGTTGAAGAGCCCAGGCGAGGCATAAAGCTTTGTGTCGTGCAGTCCTCTCGGGTAGGCGAGTGGGTCTTCGGCTCCGAAAACCCATATGTATTGTTGATTGGTTCGCACGTTGACACTTATTGATGGCCCAGCGTTGGAATCTGCAGCAATCTGCGGAAGGGTTGCACTCCTGTCACGTTGAACGATTCTCTTCAGTCGTCTTTGGTCCCGTTCTTGCAGGATCTTTTCCCGGCCGCAGCGATGTGGGAGATTTGATGTTTAACCAGATTCCTCATATTCACGGCATACTCGTGAAATGGTCGTACGGGAAATTCTCCACTTCGTCGCTACCTCGGAGATGCTGTGTCCCATCTCTCGTGCACAGACTAATAACACCACGTTCCATGCCACTTAAATCTTGATAACATGCCATTGTAGCAGCAATAGCCGATCTAATGATTGCGCGAGACACACGTCTTATACAGGCGTTGCCGACCGCAACGCCATACTCTGCCTACTTACATAGCTCCGTGTTTGAATACGCATGCCCATATCAGTTTCTTTGGGGCTTCAGTGTATTTATCGTATGTTTTCTGGACTGTCATTTGTCTTTTGATTCCGTGTGGTTCGAGTTATCTTTGGTTTGTGAGATACATTGGGGAATGGTGTACATTTTTGCCGGCCGGTGTGGCCGAGCGGTTCTAGGCGCTTCAGTCCGGAACCGCGCTGCTGCTACGGTCGCAGGTTCGAATCCTGCCTCGGACATGAATGTGTGTGATGTCCTTAGGTTAGATAGGTTTAAGTAGTTCTAAGTTCTAGGGGACTGATGACCTCAGATGGTAAGTTCCATACTGCTCAGAGCCATTTGAACCATTTGTAAATTTTTGTTGCTTTAAAGTGGCATTTCAAGACGCGTAGCTGACTGAATAATTTTCCGGCTCCTTAGCATTAGCTTGTACAGGCGCCTTTTGGCGAGTAACGTTGTGCTGAGGCCGCGGTGTTCTTGCCGACAGATTTTGCTAACTGTGTCCTGAAACTCGGGCCCTCGCATAATTGTGGCATGCTTGCCGTGAGGCGGAGGCCGCTCGGTGTGGCAGTGCTGTGTTTGCGATGTCGGCTGGTAGGTGCGGCGGCGCATCACTTTCATATCGGCTGTCTAGAGACTGAGTTGAGTTTTATCAGCCTTTCCCACCTATAGGTCACTGTTTTAACGCCTGCTTCTATACGTGCACGTCGCGTTATCAGGTTGTTATCGACTGAAAGACCTTCACAGAAGTTGAACGATGTAACATTAAATAAAACAAAAGGCAAAATAAATCAGTAGAGCATTAGAACTGTGGTGTTACAAACCCAGTTCCACTTGTAGGTTTCTCCTACCTGCAAAACTTAAAACGCAGCGAAAACAGGAAAGCATATGGACCAGATGATATAAAACAGAACTTTAAAAATTTGCTGGAATTTTTTGTGATCTTAGATGGTTCAAATGGCTCTGAGCACTATGGGACTTAACTTCTGAGGTCATCAGTCCCCTAGAACTTAGAACTACTTAAACCTAACGAACCTAAGAACATCACACACATCCATGCCCGAGGCAGGATTCGAACCTGCGACCGTAGCAGCAGCGCGGTTCCGGACTGAAGCGCCTAGAACCTCTCGGCCACAGCGGCCGGCTTGTGAGCTTTAAATTCAGTGAGTTATACTTATTTTACTCTGATTGCTAGTGAGCCTTTCTGTACAAATTTCCTACAGCAGCGTCTTGCATACAAAATTTTGACTTAATTTCAAGGTTATTTTTAAAGTCCTGATTTTTAGTAATTAATGTTTTAACATAGCGTCACCTTGTGTCATGTAAATATTGTTTCATTTTTGAAGAAATGTTGTCTAGTGTTCCACTTGTCCGGATGTAGACCGTTCGTTAAGGCTATTTGAGTCACCTATTTCAATGCCAAGATTGTCTATAGATGGCTCCTGGTATCTGATTGCCTAAAAGGCTGATATGTTAAATATTTTCGGGGAGCGGCTGGGAGCCGGCGAAATGGAGCCAGTCGATCCGTAGCTCTGAGTGGGGGAGATGTTGTGGGTGGCGGTTCAAAAAATGGCTCTGAGCACTATGGGACTCAACTGCTGTGGTTATCAGTCCCCTAGAACTTAGAACTACTTAAACCTAACTAACCTAAGGACATCACACACATCCATGCCCGAGACAGGATTCGAACCTGCGACCGTAGCAGTCACACGGTTCCGGACTGCGCGCCTAGAACCGCCAGACCACCGCGGCCGGCTGTGGGTGGCGGTCTTGCCATCATCGCGTTATGAGAAGTCCGAAGTATGTGATCCTTCTTGTTTCCTTTAATTTTTTGTTAACAAAAAGTTTGTGACCATACACGTAAATTAAAGGAAACTTATTACAGGTACGGGTCACTGTTTTTTTACAACGATGTCGCAGCTTGTGATCCTTCTTGGTCACCCAAGGGACCGACAAGGGAATCGTCCAGTCTCACATGCCGAAACCTAGACTGAAGTTTTCCACACAAGAGGAAAGCAGAGAAAGAAATGCCGTGTCAGAATTTTAGCAGATAAAGTAGCACCTTAACTGGCCTCAGAAGGGGTGAGTGCATTTTTTTTTTTTTTTTTGCAAATGTTACAGTTACTCATATTTGGCGCACGAAGATCGACTAATAACAGCAAAATTGTTCAAATCAGATATATTTTAGTTAACTGTCATTAAATATTAACTGTAAAGCTACAGCCTTAAGGGCTGAGATAGTTTGGTATTTTTTTAAGAAGACCAAAAGTAATTTTTTAATTCCATCACAGTTTCTTGGATATTAAATATTGGCTAATCTTAAATGGTGCATGCCGGAGCTTACATACACTACTGGCCTTTAAAATTGCTACACCAAGAAGAAATGCATTGGACAAATATATTATACTAGAACTGACATGTGACGCAATTTGGGTGCATAGATCTTGAGAAATCAGTACCCAGAACAACCACGGCCTTGATACGCCTGGGCATTGAGTCAAACAGAGCTTGGATGGCGTGTACAGGTACAGCTGCCCATGCAGCTTCAACACGATACCACAGTTCATCAAGAGTAGTGACTGGCGTATTGTGACGAGGCAGTTGCTCGGCCACCATTGACCAGGCGTTTTCAATTGCTGAGAGATCTCGAGAATGTCCTGGCCAGGGCAGCAGACGAACATTTTCTCTATCCAGAAAGGCCCGTACAGGACCTGCAACATGCGGTCGTGCATTATCCTCCTGAAATGTAGGGTTTCGCAGGGATCGAATGAAGGGTAGAGCCACGGGTCGTAACACATCTGAAATGTAACGTCCACTATTCAAAGTGCCGTCAGTGCGAACAAGAGGTGACCGAGACGTATAACCAATGGCACCCCATACCATCACGCCGGATGATACGCCAGTATGGCGATGACGAATACACGCTTCCGATGTGCGTTCAGCGCGATGACGCCAAACACGGATGCGAACATCACGATACTGTGAACACAACATGGATTCATCCAAAGAAATGACGTTTTGCCATTCGTGCACCCAGGTTCGTCGTCGAGTACACCATCGCAGGCGCTCCTGTATGTGATGCAGCGTCAAGGGTAACCGCAGCCATGGTCTCCGAACCGATAGTCTATGCTGCTGCAAACGTCGTTGAACTGTTCGTGCTGAAGGTTGTTGTCTTGCAAACGTCCCCATCTGTTTACTCAGATCACCGGAGTTAAGCGCTGTCGGGCTGGGCTAGAACTTGGATGGGTGACCATCCGGTCTGCCGAGCGCTGTTGGCACGCGGGCTGCACTCAGCCCTTGTGAGGCCAGTTAAGGTCTACATGACTGAGAAGCGGCGGCTCCGGTCTCGGAAACTCACATACGGCCGGGAGAGCGGTTTGCTGACCACGTGACCACATCCGCATCCAGTGACGCCTGTGGGCTGAGGATGACACGGTGGCCAGTCGGTACCTTTGGGCCTTCATGGCCTGTTCGGGAGGAGTTTAGTTTCGTTTTACGAGGGTATTTCGGAAAGTAAAGATACACCGTACGCCAGAGGAACAGAACAGTTTTGGCGAGCAAGTGTGCAACACTGGTGTTAACCTTGAACCGTTAGCTTTCTCCTCGCAGTCGAACGTTGCTTCTGGTTGGACTGGGTCTTGTTTAAAATGGCTGCGCCGATTCAGAATCCCGCCAAATGCGAAGTGCGCTCCGTCGTACGTTTTCTTCCTGCAAAAGGTCAGCGACCAGCGGATATTCACAAAGAAATTGTTTCTGTTCATGGGAACATTATGAATGGACAAAATGTAACGGAATGGTGTCGTCATTTCTCTGAAGGTAGGATCGATGTTCATAACGAAGAAAGAACAGGTCGGCCATCTGTGATCGCTGATGCCCTGCTTCGGAGAACGGAGGAAGCAGTTCGTGCGAATAGACGTCTCACATTGAAAGAATTGCATCAGATCATACGGGACGTGTCAATGACAACTCTTTATGACGTTGCGACTGTCAAGTTAGGGTACAGGAAATTGTGTGCGCGCTGGGTTCCAAAACTGTTAACCGAAGAACACAAAAAGAAAAGGACGGGCTTTGCACTCAACTTCCTCACACGCTATGCTGAAGCAGGGGATGAGTTCCTTGATCACTTTCTGACAGGTGACGAGACGTGGTTTTATCACCATACACCTGAATCCAAGCAACAATCAATGCAATGCCGCCATTTGAATTCGCCAAAAGCCAAGAAATGCAAAACGCCGATTTCAGCGAAGAAAATCATGGCTTCTGTTTTTTGTGGACAGACAAGGCATTCTTCTGTTGGAAGTTATGCCTCCTGGAGCGACAATTATTGCTGCTGAATATTGCCAGACTTTCAAACGACTTCAAAGGGCAATTCAAAACAAACGCAGGGGAATGCTGACGAGTCCGCTTGCTTCATGACAACGCTCGGCCTCACACAGCGCTCGTAATCAAAGCACTACTCAAACAATTGAAATGGGACGTATTGGACCATCCGCCATACAGCCCGGACCTTGCGCCCACCGACCTCCATGTCTTCCGTGTCTGAAGTCACATCTTGGTGGAAAATGATACCACGAGCATGAAAAGATCAAAGATGAAGTTGAAATGTGGTTCCGACAACAGGCGGCAACCTTCTATGACTGTGGGATACAAAAGCTTGTGCACCGACTTAACAAATGTTTGGATAACGGGGGTGATTATGTCGAAAAATAACACATAATCCAGTTAATAAGATGTAACTGACGCTTTCTAAAAAAACGTTCTATTTAAGGACTGCGAGCCATTGTATCTTTACTTTTCGAAATGCCCTCGTAAATGACGAAATTGTGGGCCTATCCTGGCCAGGTCCTATTTTCCCATCCCATCTTGTGTTAAGGCCTATGATTGCATACATCGCAAGAGCCTGCTCAACTGATTAAGGGAGTTTGGCATAGCAGAGAAACTCATCGATCTGATAAAGATCTGTCTGAACGAGACACATGCAAAGGTGAAGATGGGAAATCGCGTAACTGAGGAATTTGAAATTGTGACAGGACTCAGGCAAGGAGATGGGTTGTCCGCTATCCTGTTCAACTTTGCCGTCGAGAAGATCATACGCGAGACCTTCCAAGAGAACGAAGGGATTGAAATCGAAAGAAAGAGACTGGCATACTTAGCCTATGCAGACGACATCTGTTTACTCTCTAGGTCGGAAGAGGAGTTGGAGCAAATGACCAAAGCACTAAAGGAGGCTGCCAGCAAATTTGGGCTAAACATAAACGAAGCTAGGACAGAGTACCTCGTTATGACGCCTGGTCATTGTCAGACTGCTGATCATCTACAATCACTGCAAGTTGGGGACCGGTCCTACAAGAGAGTGCAAGAATTCAAATACCTAGGGGCACTTTTCACTGAGAACTCGTCATGTGAAGCAGAGATCAATGCCAGAATACGAGTAGGAAACCGATCTTACCACAGCCTAGCACAACTGCTTCGGTCCAAATCTCTCTCCAGACAGTTCAAGATTCGACTGTACAAAACCCTGATCCAGCCTGTTGTTCTATATGGCTGTGAGACATGGAGTATCCGGAAACAGGACTTCCATAAGCTCCTTGTCTTTGAGAGAAAAGTGCTTCGGAAGATCTTCGGTTCGGTTCTGGATGCAGATACAGGGGAATGGAGGATCAGATACAACCAAGAGCTTGAGGAACTATACCAGCAGCCCAACATAGCAGGAGCTGTCAAAGCCAAACGAATGCAGTGGGCCGGCCATGTGGCCCGGATGGAGGATCACAGATGGCCTCGGAAGCTCCTGGATTTCACACCTACAGGAAAGAGAGCGGCAGGGAGACCCAAGAAGCGTTGGAGGGATGGACTCCATGAAGATTTAAAACAAATGTCAATAGATGTGGCCGAATGGCGGATAGCAGCAATGGACAGAACACAGTGGAGGAGGAAACTTGTAGATGCGTGGGGTCCACTGGGCCTGATCACGTAGTAGTAGTAGTAGTAGTAGTAGTATCTTGTGTTAAGGGATATCACGAACTATGAAGGAAACTGTTGTGGCTGTGGATTGAGTCAGATGTGTGGCACGACCGACGCACACAGATCCGACGGACTGTGTATCGCATACAGGCGCACAGACTTGACGAGTAGGCGCTGTCACACGAGGGCAGACGAGACCCAGGTCGTTCCTCCTGGCTGGATGTACAGACAGCAGAGTTGTCAGCAGGTCGGCACAGGCAAACTGAAAGCTCATTGCATGCGGAGTGGCGGCCTGAAGGCACTGTGCTGCGAACGACTCGCCCCTCCGCAGTTCACACTTTGCCTGTGTGCCAAAGGATTCACTGAGCCCTGATACACATTATGTTAGTCCTGATTCGTTCTGTGGGATCGCCTCAGACATTTTCCAGCAGCCGCAAGAAATAGGTTTTTTGTACGGCTTGAAGAAGCCGGGCTGCATTGTTCCTGATGGTTGTAAACGGTTACCATTGGAGCCAGTTATGTGATACAAGGAGAGAAATTTCCCCATGACGGTCGTTCTGAAAAGGTTCTGCTAGGCGGGACAGGGGACTGGCCAATGATAATGCCTATGTTTTCCTCCTAACATCTGATTGCCTAAAAGGCTGATATCTTAATTACTTTCAGGCAGCGGTGGAGTGCCGGTACACAGCTCTCGGTGGGCTACGTGTGTGCTACCTGGGGTGGAGGACGTGCCATCGTTGTGTAGTTTTCTCATTTAATTTCATTCATTCCATGTTTCTAAACCTGCTGCATATTTAAAAAAGCGGATCGTACAGTTTACTGTTTTACACGTTACAGTATGTTGTTGTAGTTGTTGTGGTCTTCAGTCCTAAGACTGGTTTGATGCAGCTCTCCATCCTGTGCAAGCTTCTTCGTCTTTTTAAGTTACAGTATATTGTCCTATATTTGAAACAAAATTTGATTTTAAGGTTGGCGCCGGTGGCGACACCTGCTACGTGCTGATGTGAGGCAAGTTTCCAACCGATTTCTGATACACAAACAGCAGTTGACCGGCGTTGCCTGGTGAAACGTTGTTGTGATACCTCGTGTAAGGAGGAGAAATGCGTACCATCACGTTTCAGACTTTGATAAACGGCGGATTGTAGCCTATCGCGATTGCGGTTTATCGTATCGCGACATTGCTGCTCGCGTTGGTCGAGATCCAATGACTGTTAGCAGAATATGGAATCGGTGGGTTCAGAACGGTAATACGGAACGCCGTGCTGCATCCCAACGGCTTCATACCACTAACAGTCGAGATGACAGGCACCTTATCCGCATGACTGTAACGGATAGTGCAGCTACGTCTCGATCCCTGAGTCAACAGATGGGGACGTTTGCAAGACAACAACCATCTGCACGAACAGTTCGACGACGTTTGCAGCAGCATGGACTATCAGCTGCGAGACTATGGCTGCGGTTACCCTTGACAGACAGAAGCGCCTCCGATGGTGTAAACGACGAACCTGGGTGCACGAGTGACAAAACCTTATTTTTTCGGATGAATCCAGGTTCTGTTTACAGCATCATGATGGTCACATCCGTGTTTTGCGACATGGCAGTGAACGCCCATTAGAAGCATGTATTCGTCATCGCCATACTGGCGTATCACCCGGCGTGATAGTACGGGGTGCCATTGGTTACACGTCTCGGTCACCTCTTGTTCGCATTGACGGCACTTTGAACAGTGGACGTTACATTTCAGATGCGTCACGACCCGTCGCTCTACCCTTCATTCGATCCCTGCGAAATCCTACATTTCAGCAGGATAATGCACGACCGCAGGTTGTAGGTCCTGTACGGGCCTTTCTCGATACAGAAAATGTTCGACTGCTACCTTGGTCAGCACATTCTCCAGATCTCTCACCAATTGAAAACGTCTGGTCAATGGTGGCCGAGGAACTGGTTCGTCACAATACTCTTGATGAACTGTGGTACTGTGTTGAAGCTGCATGGGTAGCTGTAGCTGTACACGCCATACAAGCTCTGTGCCCAGGCGTATCAAGGCCATTATTACGGCCAGAGGTGGTTGTTCTCGGTACTGATTTCTCAGGATCTATGGTCCGAAATTGCGTGAAAATGTAATCACATGTCCGTTCTAGTATAATATATTTGTCCAACGAATACCCGTTTATCATCTGAATTTCTTCTTGGTGTAGCAATTTTAATGGCCAGTAGTGTAGTAATAAAACAAAAGTAACAATACTGAGTTAATACTGGTATAAAATCAACAGAATTTAAGGAAAAGAAAACGGAAACAATATGTTTATTTAAGAAGAAGCTAATAGGTCATAGAAGAGGCTTTTCATAGAAGGAGTCCCACTACCTGACTGTTCCAGCTGGTAAGCCATTGGAACAACTTCGAGCCAGTCCCAGATGGAACAACAATTTGCTTCGATCTAAGTACAAGTTGTACTGAATTTTGTTATTCACAATTTTTCATTATATATAAAAAATTAACATACATTTTTCAGATTGATTTTACTGTTATAGTGCAATTTCTAGTAATGTAACATGGAAAATGATCTATTGTTGGAAATTTACAACTTGGATGACATTCCGTAGAAATGTTGGAACACGTGAGGCTATACTGACCCTGCGATTTATCTTAAAAGAAAGCTTAAGGAAAGGCAAACCTGCGTTTCTAGCATTTGTAGACTTAGAGAAAGCTTTTGACAATGTTGACTGGAATCTCTCTTTCAAATTCTGAAGGTGGCAGGGGTAAAATACGGGAAGCGAAAGGCTGTTTACGATTTGTAGAGAAAGCAGATGGCAGTTATAAGAGTTGAGGGACATGAAAGGGAAGCAGTGGTTGGGAAGGGAATAAGACAGGGTTGTAGCCTCTCCCCGATGTTATTCAATCTGTATATTGAGCAATTAGTAAAGGAAACGAAAGAAAAGTTCGGAGTAGGTATTAAAAACCATGGAGAAGAAATAAAAACTTTGAGATTCGCCGATGACATTGTAATTCTGTCAGAGACAGCAAAGGACTTGGAAGAGGAGTTGAACGGAATGGACAGTGTCTTGAAAGGAGGGTATAAGATGAACATCAACAAAAGTAAAACGAGGATAATGGAATGTAGTCGAATTAAGACTTAATTGCTGAGGAAATTAGATTAGGAAATGGGACACTTAAAGTGCTTTGCTGTTTGGGGAGCAAAATAACTGATGATGGTCGAAGTAGAGAGGATATAAAATGTAGACTGGCAATGACAAGGAAAGCGTTTCTGAAGAAGAGATAACATCGAGTATAGATTTAAGTGTCAGGAAGTTGTTTCTGAAAGTATTTGTATGGTGTGTTGCCATGTATGGAAGTGAAACATGGACGATAAGTAGTTAAGACAAGGAGCGAATAGAAGCATTCGAAATGTCGTGCTACAGAAGAATGCTGAAGATTAGATGGGTAGATCACATAACTAATGAGGAGGTATTGAATAGAATTGGGGAGAAGAGGAGTTTGTGACACGGTTCGTAGGACATGTTCTGAGGCATCAAGGGATCACTAATTTAGAATTGGAGGGCAGCGTGGAGGGTAAAAATCGTAGAGGGAGACTAAGAGATGAATAAACTAAGCAGATTGAGTAGGATGTAGGTTGCAGTAATTACTGGGAGATGAAGAGGCTTGCACAGGATAGAGTAGCATTGAGAGCTGCATAAAACCAGTCTCAGGACTGAAGACGACAACAACACAACAACAACATGACATTTGACAGTGGTATGACGTTCTTGAATAATAACTGGCAGTTACGTGGGCCTACCTGTGGGAGGGAAGCTTCGGAAGTTCGTCGGGCCTCGCCTCCCCAAGGAGGTTTAACTGAGTGTATTTCTGTAACGTAAGCCCTTCATGAAGTAAAACTTAGCAATTATTGACGTGTTAGTTACATATGATCACAATCCTTATACATTTTCTATCGTTGGCTAATGTTATATATAGTCATCCGTGTCTGTATGCTGAGTAGAGTGCTTGTCAGATTTTGTCTGTGATGGTGTTCTGTTCTAACCAATCTTCCGGCTGTCTTACCCTTTGTCGTATGTCATTGTCATCGTCTTGCGGTCGTATGTGTCTAAACATGTGGCCCTATAATGTGATGTGTACCGCTGTGACGATTTCTCCACATGTGCATATATCTGTGTCACTTAGTCCAACATGTTGGAGATGTTGTGGATACTGTCCATGCCAATACCAACATTCTGAAGCCGGAAAGAAACTGGTATAGGCATGCGTATTCAAATTCAGAGATACGTAAACAGGCAGAATACGCCGCTGCTGTCGGCAACGCCTATATAAGACAACAAGCGTCTGGCACAGTTGTTAGATCGGTTGCAGCTGCTACAAGCGCAGGTTATCAATATTCAAGTGACTTTGAACGTGGTGTTATCGTCGGCGCACAAGCGATGGGACACGGCACCTCCGAGGTGGCGATGAAGTGGGGATATTAATGACATGTTTCGCTGATGACATTGCTATCCTGAGTGAAACTGAAGAAGAATTACATGATCTACTGAACAGAATGAACAGTCTAGTGAGTACAGAGTATAAATTGAAAGTAAATCGAAGAAAGACGAAGGTAATGAGAATTAGTAGAAATGACAACAGCGAGAAACTTGACATGAGGATTGATGGTCACGAAGTAGATGGAGTTAAGGAATTCTGCTACCTAGGCAGCAAAATAACCCATGACGGACGGAGCAAGGAGGACATCAAACGCAGGCTAGCTATGGCAAAAAAGGCATTATTGGCCAAGAAAAATCTACTAATATCAAATATCAGCCTTGATTTGAGGAAGGAATTTCTCAAAACGTACGTCTGGAGTATAGCATTGTAGTGAAACATGGACTGTGGGAAAACCGAAACAGAAGGGAATCGAAGCGTTTGAGATGTGGTACTATAGACGAATGTTGAAAATTAGATGGACTGATAAGGCAAAGAATGAGGAGGTTCTGCGCAGGATCTGAGAGGAAAGGAATATGTGGAAAACACTGATAAGGAGAAGGGACAGGATGATAGGACATCTGTTAAGACATGAAGGAATGCCTTCCATGGTACTAGAGGGAGATGTAGAGGGCAAAAAATCTAGAGGAAGACAGAGATTGGAATACGTCAAGCAAATAATTGAGGACGTAGGTTGCAAGTGCTAATCTGAGATGAAGAGGTTAGTACAGGAAAGGAATTCGTGGCGGGCCGCATCAAACCAGTCAGAAGACTGATATGTTAATCCAAGCACTGACGGAATATTCCATAAATATTTCTGATAGTCTCTATTCCATTACTGTAAGCACTGCTTCAAACAACAGTAAAAGATCTAAACAGGAAAATGGAATTGCTAATACGTAGGTACACATGGTTACCTACACAATGTGATCAGAAGTATGCGGACACCCCCCCAAAACATACGTTTTTCATATTAGGTGCATTGTGCTGCCACCTACTGCCAGGTACTCCATATCAGGGACCTCAGTAGTCATTAGACATCGTGAGAAAGCAGAATGGGGCGCTTTGCGGCACTCACGGTCTTTGAACGTGGTCATGTGATTGTCACTTGTGTCATACGTCTCTACGCGAGATTTGCACACTCCTAAACATCCCTAGGTTCACTGTTTCCGATGTGACAGTGAAGTGGAAACGTGAAGTGACATGTACAGCACAAAAGCGTACAGGCCGACCTCGACTGTTGACTGACAGAGACCGCCGACAGTTGAAGAAGGTCGTAATGAGTAATAGGCAGACATCTATCCAGACCATCACACAGGAATTCCAAACTGCATCGGTATCCACTGCAAGTACTATGACAGTTAGGCGGGAGGTGAGAAAACTTGGATTTCACGGTCGAGCGGCTGCTCATAAGTCACACATCACGCCTCTAAATGCCAAACGACGCCTCGCATCGTCTAAGGAGCGTAAACATTGGACGATTGAACAGTGGAAAAACGTTGTGTGGAGTGACGAATCACGGTACACAATGTGGCGATCCGATGACAGGGTGTGGGCATGGTGAATGCACGGTGAACGTCATCTGCCAGCGTGTGTAGTGCCAATGGTAATATCGGAGGCGTTAGTGTTATGGTGTGGTCGTGTTTTTTATGGAGGGGTCTTGCACCCCTTGTTGTTTTGGGTGACACTATCATAGCACAGGCCTACATTGATGTTTTAAGCACTTTCTGGCTTCCCACTGTTGAAGAGTTATGGGGGAATATCGATTGCATCTTTGAACACAATCGAGCACTTGTTCATAATGCACTATCTATGGCAGAGTGGTTACACGACAATAACATCCCTGTAATAGACTGGCCTGCACGGGGTGCTGACCTGAATCCTATAGAACACCTTTAGGATGTTTTGGAACGCCGAGTTCGTGCCAGGCCTCACCGATCGACATCGATACCTCTCCTCAGTGCAGCACTCCGTGAAGAATGGGCTGCCATTCCCCAAGAAACCTACCAGCACCCGATTGAACGTATGCCTGCGAGTGTGGAAGCTGTCATCAAGGCTAAGGGTAGGCCAACACCATACTGAATTCAAGCATTACCGATAGAGGGCGCCACGAACTTGCAAGTCATTGTCAGCCACGTGTCCGGATAGTTTTGATCAGATAGTGTATATGTAATTTCTTGATCCCCAACTACATTATTTCCGATAACCTATAACTAAATCTGTGGCCTCCAAATGAACATTGCAAATATAGCGCAAGGAGCGCTGGTGGCGAGTGGTGCATTTCTCATGACGATATACTCCCGAATATTCTCTGGACAGGACACATTCTTCATGGAGTTTTGATGCGGCCCGCTACGAATTTCATTCCTTACCTTATCAGTCCACCCAATTTTCATCATTCGTCTGTAGCACCACATCTCAAATGCTTCGATTCTCTTCTATTTTTACTCTGTACAGGTTATTCCTTGGCGCCTTAATGCGTCCCTTCGTGATCACCAATTTTATGTCGAGTTTCTCGCTATTCTCATATTTGCTACTTCTCATTACCTTTTGTCTACTCTCAAACCATATTCAGCCCTCATTACATTGGCCATTCCACTCAGTAAATACTGTAATTCTTCACTTTTACTGGAGATTGCAATGACATCTGCGAATCTTATCGTTGATATCATTTCACAATAAATTTTTATCCCTCTCTGAAAACTTTCTTTTATTTTACTGATTGCTTCTTCGATGTACAGGGGCAAAAGACAACATCTCTGTTTTAATCTGAACTCTTCGTTCTTGGTCTTCCAATCCTATTGTTCCCTTTTTGTTTTTGTAAATATTTATGTATATCACCTCTGTTTCCCTGTAGCTTACTCCTACATCTTGCACTATCTGGTATTGTCGAATGCTTTTTCTAGGTCGAGAAATCGTATGGGCGTATTTTGATTTTCCTTCAGTCTTGTATCCAGTATCAAGCGTAACGTGAGAACTTTCTCCGTTGCGCCTTTACCTTTCCTAAAATCAAATTGATGGTCATCTAACAGACCCTCTGTTTTATTTTCCATTCTTCTACGTAATACTCTTGTCAACAGCTTAGATGCATGAGGTGTTAAGCTCATTGTGCGATAGTTTCTGTAGCTATCCGTCCTTGCTATCTTCGGGATTGTGTGGATCGTATTTTCCTGGATGTGTGATGGTAAGGCGTCAGTTTCGTAGATTGTACAAACCAACTTGTCAGGTTGTTGTCCTACCACTCGTCTGCGGCCTGGAATCTCATTGACTGGAGTAGAATGAGTCTCGCTTCCAACTGAGCGCCGGCGATTAGCGTGTCTGGAGGCGCCCCACACAGCAGTAGGACAACAGTCTGTCAGCCGCCATACAGTCCGACAACCAGGATTGAGGTTCTGGAGGGCCATTTATTTCCACAACATGACCCCTATGGTTCTCATATGCGGTACCGTTATGGCACAGCGGTACGTCGCCCTTATCCTACGTCCCGTTTTGTTGCCCTTCATGGCAAGCCATGGGCAACGGCCTTGCCGCAGTGGATACACCGATTCACGTGAGACCACCGAAGATAAGCGCTGTCGGGTGTGGCAGGCACTTGGATGGGTGACCATCCGGGCCGCCATGAGCTGTTGCCGTTTTCCGTGGTGCACTCAGCCTCTTGATGTCAATTGAGGAGCTACTCGACTGAACAGTAGCGGCTCCGGTCACGGAAAACCATCGTAACGACCGGGAGAGCGGTGTGCTGACCACATGCCCCTCCTATCCGCATCCTCGTTGAGGATGACACGGCGGTCGGATGGACCCGATGGGCCACTTGTGACCTGACGACGCAGTGTTGATGGCAAGCCACCCTGGTCTTGCATTTTAACAACGTGATGCCTACCTGCACACTGCGAGAGTTTCTGCTGCTTGTCTCCGTGCCGGACGAACCCTACCTTGACTAGCAACGTCTCCGTAATTGAGAACGTTTGGATCATTATCCTCAGGGCCCTCAAACTTCCTGGGGACAATTTAACGCGCAAATTGGAGAGAATTTGCCTCGATGTCCGTGGAGAGAACATCCAACGAATCTATCAATCAATGCCAAGCCGAACAACTGCCTGCATAACGTACAGAGGGGGATCAACGCACTAACGTCTTACTCAAACCCTACCTTGGCCAGTAAGTTAGCTGTGTCTCTCCTCAGTCGAGAACGTTTGAAGCATTATCGGCGAGCTCTCCAACCATCTTGGGTTTTTGACGACCTAACGCGGCAATCAATTCGACAGAGTGTACCACAAGAAGAGCATCCAACAACTCTATTAAACAACCCCAAGCTGAATAACTGCTTGAATAAGGCCAGAGATGGACCAACGCCATATTGACTTGCTCAGATTACGCAGCCCTTTTTCTTGAAGAAATCATCCATTTTTTCTCATACTGTAATCATTTGTTTGTCTGTACACGTACACCACATCTACCGATTCCCGTCGTATTCGGATAATTCCGTGACGGTGCGTCTTTTTCATGTTAGGGTGTGCAAGTACTTACACCTTCTCTTATTATCTTTTCCTCTTTGACACTTTTTGTGTACATTATCGTAAACGCTTTACATCAATCTTCTGATAAACCTGTTTTCAGCTTACTTTTGTCAAGGGATTTATTTTTTCCTTCTGTAGTTAATTTGCCTGTCTATTTTTAGTATGTAACCTGTAAGCCAACCTCACCCTTTCTCCAGTTTTTAAAATTAAAAACTCGCTTGCATGAAACAGCTTCAGATGCCTGAATTCTTGGCAAATATGTTAACTACGACGGTCGTCCACAAAGTAAGTTCAGTTTCCATTTCTATCCGCGGCAGCGCTGCGATCGGAGTTCCGAGCATGCGCGGCAGTTACTCTGACTCAAGGAGAAGACGTGTACGCCATTGTCAGATCGCTGCTGCCGACGTGTGCTTTGTATTGCTTCTTTATAACGTCAGCCGTAATTGAAAATGCCGTCACATGTGAAATCAAACGTGTGATTTGTTTACTAATGCAAAGAAAGTTAAGGTAAAGGAAATTCATCGACAAATCTGCAAGGTTTACAGCCAAAATGCTATGAGTGATGCAATGCTTAGAAGATGGGTCAGACTGTTCAATGAAGGACGTGATCGAGTGCACGGTGAAGAACGAAGTGGATGCCCGTCTGTGGTTTCTGATGAACTGTTGCACACAATTGAAGAGACGATTAAGCACAACCGTAAGTTTACACTCAGTGGCCTTGCTATAGATGATCCCAATTCATGAAATTATTTCTGAAAAACTGAAATTCCGAAAACGTTACTCACGTTGGGTACCCAAAATTGTCTCTGAACAACACAAGAAACAACGGATAGGCAGTGCACTTCAGTTTTTGACACGCTACAGTGCAGAAGGCGATGGTTTTCTTTCTCGGATAGCCACGGGGGATGAAACTTGGGTATCGTAGGACACCCCTGAGACAAAACTGCAGTCAGTGGAATGGAGGCACACTCCATCCCCAACGACTGTTAAGCCAAAGGAAATCTTGACACCTCTAAAAGTCATACGCACCGTTTCTTGGGACAGAAAAGGCATTTTGCTGATTGATTTCTTACAACGAGGCCAAACAATCAATGCAGATGATTACTGCGAGGCCATTAAGAAATTGCGCCGCGGAATACAGAACAAGCGCCGAGGATTACTGTTAAAAAATGTTGTTTTTTTGCACTATAATGCCCGACTTCACACAGCGAATGTGGCCAAACAACTCTCACGGGAACTCACTCTGGAACTCTTACGGGAATTTCACTGGGACGCGTTCGACCATCCTGCGTACAGCCCGGACCTCGCTCCTGGCGACTTCCGTCTCTTCTTACACCAAAAACCTGTCCCTGGTCGTCAACACTTCAACGATGATGACGAGCTGAAAGAACATTTTACCACATGGTTGAATAGACAGGCGGCAACCTTCTATGAAGAAGGCATACAAAAACTTCTGCCACGCTACAGTGCCTACAAAATTTCGGGAACTATGTAGAAAAGTAGTTCAACAGTTGTAGATTTTTGTACAATAAATATTTTTTGTGTATCTGTACACGATTGTTTTATATAACTAAACGGAACTTACTTTGTGGACATACCTCGTAATTGGCGCTTAGCGTGTAAAACCTTTGTCGTTGAAGACATAATTTTTCACCGATATGAATGTTTATGACGTCGTATCATGTGACGTAGGTGTAGCACAATGGGTAATACTGTAGGTACGTTTAGCGGTATTTGAATACTGTCTACAGACTGTGTTGCGAATAGATTTAGTAGGGAAGACGTAATAAACCAAAATGTCGTGCTTGATGCTTAAGTTTTACTGCACGGACAGCAAAAAATTTACTTATCGACAATTTTTTTCTTTTCATTGTTTTGTGGGGGATGTCAGTGCGATAACATATTCGAATAGGCTTGAAATTTTGTATAAAGTTTGTTGGAAGTCGCCAAGTACTTTCGTTATCAAATATTGCTCGAATATAGTCAGGGTAATTTGCGCACCATGAGTTATGCTGCCTGAAGAGGTGTACGCAGCTTCCAGCTTTAGTGCTCGTCTTCAGGTGTTAAACCTGTAACGTATGATTATACCCCCTAACGCGTAGATCAAGCCAGCGTTTTAGATTCTGAAATCTTCTTCTTCTTGTTCTGTACTTCAAGGCTTGGGCACCTAGGTAGGACCTGTTCTGTCTTCACCTAGTTCTGGGTCTTCCTACGTCCCTCCTTCCTCATGGCTGGTACGAGATGGCCACACATGGGATACCGTTTGCACTCATTCTTTGTCGGTGATGTTTCCATGATCTTCAGTCTTCTTTTTAATATTATAAATATCTAGTTCATTCCTACTATCTTCATTTCATATATGGGCTTCCCTGGTAACACCTTTCACTTTCCTACGAAATCTCATTTCTGCTCCATGTAGTTTGGTTTTATTGCGTGTTTTTGGGATCCATGGCTCACTTCCACGTAGTAATGCAGGTGTAGCCACGGTTCTACGAAAATTTAATTCGTTTTCTTCCTAATCGTGTTTTGCAATGTTTTGTTTATCGCTCCACATATTGACTGATATTTGTTGATATTTTCTATATCATTGTTCATGTCATAGCTTATGTTGCATCCTAAGGTTCTAAAATTTGAGACCTGCTCTAGTGGTCTTTTATCTATTATTATTTTTGAGTCTATAGGGTATTTCCGATGATGAGCCATGATTTTTGTGTTCTTCGTTGATATTCGAAGGTTATTTTCTCCTTTCGCTGACTGATGTAATTTATAGACTACTTTATCTAGCCCACCTTCACTGTTTTTCAAAGTGGTAACATTGTCTGCATAAATAACGATACGAACATGTTTATATTTATTATCTGTATACTCTGATTTACTTTTTGTTTCCCTGTTTTAATCAAATCATTTATATATACGTTAAATGAGGTTGGTGACGGGTTACAACCTTGTTTGAGTCCCTTATTCGTAGTTATTTCTTCAGTTTTATTATTGCCCTTGTTGTGAAATGGCAGGAGCCAATTCACGGGGTTTGGAGGAAGCCGAAAGGCACGCGTTTAAGCTCACGCAGGCTGGCGTGAGATCTGGAACAGGTAAAGTAATTATACTATCAAGAAAAGTACGTAGCTGCTGGAATACTTTAATCCATAATTGGTGAACATCGGTCTGACTGTACATGCATCCCAAGATAAATAACAAATGATAATGGCGCCTTGCTATGTCGTAGCAAATGACTTAGCTGAAGGCTATGCTAACTATCGTCTCGGCAAATGAGAGCGTAATTTGTCAGTGAACCATCGCTAGCAAAGTCGGCTGTACAACTGGGGCGAGTGCTAGGAAGTCTCTCTGGACCTGCCGTGTGGCGGCGCTCGGTCTGCAATCACTGACAGTGGTGACACGCGGGTCCGACGTATACTAACGGACCGCGGCCGATTTAAAGGCTACCACCTAGCAAGTGTGGTGTCTGGCGGTGACACCACAGCCCTCTTCTGTTATTGTTTTTGTGTCTATCTATGATATTTTTATAGATGACTGGGATATCCATCTTTAATCACTTTGTCCCATAGTTTGTTTTCCTTCAAAATGTAAAAAGTGTTTAGGAAGCGTGCCTCTTCATTGAATTCTCGTCTTTCACTAAAATTCTTTTTATTGTTTATTTTTTTAATTTTTACTTTTATTTATTTTTGTGTATTTATTTTTTATACCTTTAAAATTCTTTATATAGGAAGTATATATCACTACACGAACGAACTTCCCAGAATCCACGTTGTCCTTCTGATAGGAGAATCTCTGTTATTATTAAAAATGAAACTCCTCCAGCTGTTCTTAGGATTTTATATTTATTTGGCTACTAGTTTCGACGTTTGCGTCAAAGTCATCTTCAGGCCTGTACACTTTGATGAAATCAACTGTGTGTGGCTGAGTACCAGAAGTCCGCGGTCAGACCAATACGTGCTCCACATGTATGTTCCACACAGCGGAGTTCTAGTGCCTGAAGATGGCGTTGACGCAAACGTCGAAACTAGTAGCCAAATAAATATAACATCTTAAGAACAGCTGGAGGAGTTTCATTTTTAATAAAAATTTTAATAAAAATTATACCAGCTGTGTCCCACCATCATCCGATTTAAATATGGATGTGCGAAGAATCTCTGTTATGGCTCTTAAACGGTTGTTGGTTATTTTTGCAAATATTTTATGAGCTGAGATTAGGAAGTTAATTTCTCTATAATTTTCAGAATTGTGTTTTCAGCATTTTTTAAAATTGATCTCACATCTGATGTTTTCAAAGAGTTTACACCAGCGCCAGAAGTCATTAAATAAATGCAACAATCTAAGATCAGCCGGCCGGAATGGTCGAGCGGTTCTAGGCGCTATAGTCTGGAACCACGCAACCGCTACGGTCGCAGGTTCAAATCCTGCCTCGGGCATGGATGTGTGTGATGTGCTTAGGTCGGTTAGATTTAAGTAGTTCTAAGTTCTAGAGGACTGATGACCTCAGTATTTAAGTCCCATAGTGCTCACAAGGGAACCTCCCCATCGCACCCCCCTCAGATTTAGTTATAAGTTGGCACAGTGGATAGGCCTTGATAAACTGAACACAGATCAATCGAGGAAACAGGAAGAAGTTGTGTAGAACTATGAAAAAAATTAGCAAAATATACAAACTGAGTAGTCCATGTGTAAGATAGGCAACATCAAGGAGAGCGTGCGCTCAGGCACGCCGTGGCCCCGTGGTTAGCGTGAGCGAGAGGTCCTTGGTTCAAGTTTTCCCTCGAGTGAAAAGTTCAATTTTTTATTTTCAGACAATTATTATCTGTTCGTCCAAAGTAGCAAACAGTCAACTGCCAGCCAGGGAGCCTCGTTAGCAGGAATACTCTCTCTTCCGTGCGATGTGGTCGACTGACGTCATGTGTTTCGATGTTTGTTTAGGTGTAGCGTCCCCATACTACGGCGCAGTTACCTCGCATTGGACAGACGGACGGACAGATAATAATTGTCTGAAAATAAAAAATTAAAGTTTCCACTCGAGGGAAGACTTGAACCAAGAACCTCTCTTTCCGGAGCTGCTCACGCTAACGACGGGACCCCGGCGCTCCTGAGCTCACACTATCCTTGATGTTGTTTATCTTGCGCATGGACTACCCAGTTTGTATATTTTGCTTATTTTTTTCATAGTTCCACACAACTTCTTTCTGTTTTCTCGATTGATCTGTGTTCAGTTTTTCAAGGCCTATCCACTGTGCCAACTTATAACTAAATCTGAGAGGGGTGCGATGGTGAGGTTCCCTTGTCAGAGCCATTTGACCCATCTAAGATCACAGAAGATTCCACCACATTTTGGAAGTTCCGTTTTATATCATCTGGTCCATATGCTTTCCTGTTTTCGGTACGTTTTAAGTTTTGCAGGTAGGAAAAACCTACAAGTGGAACTGGGTTTTAGTTTTAGCTGTTTAATTATAGGGCTACAGATTGTGGGTAGCTTCCAACTGGAAATCCTCGAGCGCATCCGTTTGTTCTACCATCCTCATTAATCTGCTTGCATTACAAGCCATAATAATGGCTCGTCACTTGCAGAGCCACCGAGCAAGTCCTACCTGGTGCTTCGGAGACGGTGCCTCGAAGAAGCCAGTGGGCCGGTGGCTGACAGACGCGGCGTGTGACGCTGAGCCCGTGTGCTGTGGAAGCCCAGCGGCTGCAGACTTGCCGGCCTCTGGAGGAGGCTGCCGCGGCGGCGAGGACACCAGCCACCCGCCGCCGGCGCCGTCGACGTCTGCGCCGGTGGAGCCCGGCTCCAGCTGCGGGCTGGGCACGAAGTCGGGCGGCCGCGTGGTGCGGTCCGCGGGGGGCGTCGACGACGCGTCGTGGGCGCCGGCAGTGGCCGTCTCCGAGGTGGGCACCGGGGTGGGGGCGGCCACGGCGGCGGCCGGGGGCGGCGTCGGCGTCGCGGCGCCTGCCCGGGCACGGGCGGCAGACGTCGCCAGCAGAGCGGCCAGCAGCAGCGCCTGTTGGCAGGAGGCGAGCGAGACTGTCACAGGAGCCGAGGAACGTCACACTGGAAGACGACGAAACGATGACAGGCGGCGCTAGCTTGTCAGCTCGAAAAGTTGGACAAGCGTGGTTATCTCAACTAAATGGAGCTCAGGTTTGTTTCCATTAGGAACAGCGTGCTCCATAACCGTATTATTAAGATACAGAATAGGAGGGAGGACACCATCGGTCGTAAATTTTGAATCTATGTCTACACTAAAGCGCCAAAGAAACTGGTGTAGGAGACATATGTAAACAGGCAAAATACGGCGCTGCGATCGGCAACGTCTTTATAAGATGACAAGTGTGAACCGTGATTTATTTTCAAAGAATATTCTTAAGAATTTGTTTTATTTACTAACGATTCATCAAGAACATTAACACATTTAATCACACTATCTAAGCATGGAAGTAGTTGCCAGGGAGTAACTGATGAAATCGTAACCAAATTCCTATTAACAAATGAGAATTTTATTCACTTTAATAGTGCCTAAAAGCATTTTTTAAAAGAAACAGATTTAAAATTATAATCAGAAAGCACCCTCTAAATATCAAAGCTACAATTTATTCAGAAGCAGAAAGAAATAAGTTTTGACTGTATGAGCTTTCAGGCAGAGAACCTTGCCGCTCCCTTTTGACACGGCCGTAGTTACGACCGCTCACAATAGCTTCTGAAAGACTACACAGGTGCAAAATCTGCAACACACCAGATAACTTAAGATAGTTTCAACAATTTACACAAGCACGCAAACTATGCACCCCCCTGTAGGAGGGATGGAAATGGTACAAAACACTAACAATTAAAATATTAATCTTGCCACCGAAAGTATGAAACCTCCCCTTATGAATGATTGTGCTGATAAAACCCTTACGTTATTTGATTTTCAAACAGCTGAGCAAAACCGAACGTACTCAGACATTTCGCTCTTTACTTATTCTGATCAACACTAAACTGACACACAATATTTTTAGCGCAACGCAATCTGACTTTCAATAATCCCTACAAAAGAATGGCCCTGACTAACTATAACCTATACCTTTCATGAATCACTTACCTCACAAAAATCTTCGTTACTCGAACTACTGCAATACAGCGAGCGCTAGTACTGCCAGCAAAATAAAAGATAACTACTGAAGGCACTAACTACTGATAAGCATAGTTACCAAATGAAAGATTTTGATAGAGAACAAACAATGTATTTACCTTAATAATATTCAAAGGTCATCACATAAATATATCAGTTCATGATATCCAGTATTACAAATTTACTCATTCTGATCGACACACGTCCAGACCGTCCGCTCTCAAAATTCTGCCATCTCTCTCCCCACATCCACCACTGCTGGCGGCTCACCTCCAACTGCGCAACGCTACGTGCTGTTCACATCCAACTGTCCAACATAACAATAGCAAATATTCCAACAATGCAAATCAGCCACAGACTGCACACAGCACAGTCAGTCATTTTCATACAGAGCGCTACGTGGCGTTACAAACATAAACACCTAAACAGCCTACTTACACAGGTTATCAAGATTTAAGTGAGGCTGAACGTGGTGTTACAGTCGGCACACGAGCGATGGGACACAGCATCTCAGAGGTAGCAATGAAGTGAGGATTTTCCAGTACGACCATTCCACAAGTGTACAGTGAACATCAGGAATCCGGTTGTTGTTGTTGTTGTGGTCTTCAGTCCTGAGACTGGTTTGATGCAGCTCTCCATGCTACTCTATCCTGTGCAAGCTTCTTCATCTCCCAGTACCTACTGCAGCCTACATCCTTCTGAATCTGCTTAGTGTATTCATCTCTTGGTCTCCCTCTACGATTTGTACACTCCACGCTGCCCTCCAGTACTAAACTGGTGATCCCTTGATGCCTCAGAACATGTCCTACCAACCGATCCCTCCTTCTCGTCAAGCTGTGCCACAAACTTCTCTTCTCCCCAATCCTATTCAATACTTCTTCATTATTTATGTGATCTACCCATCTAATCTTCAGCATTCTTCTGTAGCACCACATTTCGAAAGCTTCTATTCTCTTCTTGTCCAAACTATTTATCGTCCACGTTTCACTTCCATACATGGCTACGCTCCATACAAATACTTTCAGAAATGACTTCCTGACACTTAAATCTAGACTCGATGTTAACAAATTTCTCTTCTTCAGAAACGCTTTCCTTGCCATTGCCAGTCTACATTTTATATCCTCTCTACTTCGACCATCATCAGTTATTTTGCTCCCCAAATAGCAAAACTCCTTTACTACTTTAAGTGTCTCATTTCCTAATCTAATTCCCTCAGCATCACCAGACTTAATTCGACTACATTCCATTATCCTCGTTTCGCTTTTGTTGATTTTCATCTTATATCCTCCTTTCAAGACACTGTCCATTCCGTTCAACTGCTCTTCCAAGTCCTCTGCTGTCTCTGACAGAATAACAATGTCATCGGCGAAACTCAAAGTTTTTATTTCTTCTCCATGGATTTCAATAGCTACTCCGAATTTTTCTTTTGTTTCCTTTACTGCTTGCTCAATATACAGATTGAATAACATCGGGGAGAGGCTACAACCCTGTCTTCTTTCCTTAACCTTTCTTCTAAGATAAGTCGTAAGGTCAGTATTGCCTCACGTGTTCCAGTATTTCTACGGAATCCAAACTGATCTTCCCCGAGGTCGGCTTCTACTAGTTTTTCCATTCGTCTGTAAAGAATTCGTGTTAGTATTTTGCAGCTGTGGCTTATTAAACTGATTTTTCGGTAATTTTCACATCTGTCAACGCCTGCTTTCTTTGGGATTGGAATTATTATATTCTTCTCGAAGTCTGAGGGTATTTCGCCTGTCTCATACATCTTCCTCACCAGATGGTAGAGTTTTGTCAGGACTGGCTCTCCCAAGGCCGTGAGTAGTTCCAATGGAATGTTGTCTACTCCTGGGGCCTTGTTTCGACTCAGGTCTTTCAGTGCTCTGTCAAACTCTTCACGCAGTATCGTATCTCCCATTTCATCTTCATCTACATCCTCTTCCATTTCCATAATATTGTCCTCAAATCAGTCTCTGGACTGAAGACCACAACAACAACAACAACAAATGGCTCTGAGCACTATGGGACTCAACTGCTGAGGTCATTAGTCCCCTAGAACTTAGAGCTAGTTAAACCTAACTAACCTAAGGACATCACAAACATCCATGCCCGAGGCAGGATTCGAACCTGCGACCGTAGCGGTCTTGCGGTTCCAGACTGCAGCGCCTTTAACCGCACGGCCACTTCGGCCGGCTCAGCAACAACAAGAACGGGACCAACGCTGCAGATTTCAATGCTGGGCCTGAGTAGTGTATGGCTCGTCTTCCCGCATCACGTATTTTACACCCTGTTTTTAACGTACTTCCACTTCACTACGTTAATTTAAATTACTACTGTCACTGAGTTGCTGCTTTGCCTGACCGTGAGCGGCGTTAAGAGCGCGTATCGATATATACCCCCTCTCGCAGTATCTTTGCTCGACTGCTATTACTTCCCGGTCATTGTCTGCCGTAAGGAGAGTTCGGGTCACGCCTTCGGTCTGCCAGTCAGTTGGAACGCGTCTGGAGCGCAGTCCGGACCTGCCAGTCGGGGAGTTGCAATGCGGCACTGGTGCAGTCGGGTTGGAGCAGCAGCGAGGTCTGCGTCGACATGGCTCGCCCCACCATTGCCGCCACGCATCACTTGAGCCGGGCCACGGTCTTGCTGGATCGTCGGTCGCGTTTTGGCTCGCCGATCGTTCATGAGTCGGCTGTGTGTGTGTGCATCGCCTCCCGATTTGTCTTCGTGCGTCCTTAGTTACTGTTGGCTATCGTTCAGGTCTTTGCGCAAGTGTTTGTCATGTTGTGTGTGTAGTTGGCGTTATTTCCACTGACGACTATTTTAGATGTCAGCATTCTGAGAGGAGTCGGTCGGTTGCTGCGGTGCAGTCGGCTGGGTCTGCTGGCGGTCCCTGCGCAGTGTCGGAGCGTGTGTGGAGCTGTCCGATCGCTACGAGCTTCGTGGTTCACCGACCCAGGACGTAAAAGTTGAGTATGGTTTCAACTATCCAAGCCACGTCCATTCATGCTGTGGTGGTTCGTTTCGGTGGTTCGCTGTTGGGGAGGTTTTCCTATGAGCAACACCGAGTGTTTCTATTCCTAAAATTTAGATACTATGCGGTGCAACTAACTATATTGGTTAACTACAATTCGAGCGCATCAGCGGAATTTACTGCCGTTAGTGTTCCGGTTACCTGCCCTGGCCACTTACATAAATTCAGGCAGTGTTCTTTTGAGGGAGTCAACTATTATGTGTTTCAAATTCAAGTGTACCAGCGGAATTTTCTGCCTTGTGGTCGTTAGTGTTCCGGTTACCTGCCCTGGCCACTAACGTAATTTCAGGCAGTGTCCATTCCTCACCTGTTGTCGCTGTGCAACATGGTGTGTAATTTTGACAGCTAATACATACTCCATTGTGGATTATCACGTTCGTAATCTTTGGCGCTTGAGTTCTCATGTACTGATTGGTGGCAAGCAACTCGTTGTGCCGGTCGGTCCGTGGCTGTCCCCTGGTTGGGTTCCGACGGATCGAGTGTAGTTGGGCTCACCCCCTGTCTCACCTAAGTGAACGAGGGCAGACCGACCTCCCTGGAGGCTACTGAGTGCCGTTGCCTTTATTGTCCTTCTGACCGGTGTTGAATTGTCTGTTAATAATCTATCATAGCCAATGCTTTAAAAGAAAAAATTTTATTGTGTAAATGAATTTTGGAAATTTACTGTAGGCCTTCATCCGTTTGTATTGCATCTTTTATTTGCTATTTTATATGCATTTTTATTTTGTTGCTTTTAAGACTTCTTGTTTGGAGGCCTTCGCCCGTCAAAGAATTGCTTTTTTAAATTCTTAGTTGTAAAGGTTCGGCTTTGTGCCGTTTTGGTTTAAAGGTTTTATTAAATTACAATAAATTACAATTTTGAGGTGAAACTGATCCCAATCTTATTTGGCCCTTTCCACAATGCTAATCACCTGTTCTGCCCTGCGGGTTTAGCTGGCGTTTCAGGGTCATCAACAAGTGCCAGCGTGCTAACCATTCAATGGAACGTCATCGACACAGGTTTTCGGAGCTGGAGTCCTTGATGACTGCACCACACAAAGCTTTACACCTCGCCTGGGCGCATCAGCACCGACTTTGGTGTGTTGATGACTGGAAACATGTTGCCTGGATGAGCGACTCTTGTTTAGAATTGTATCGAGAGGACGGACGTGTACGGGTATGGAGACAACCTCGTGAATCCATGGACCCTGCATGTCAGCAGGGGACTGTTCAAGCTGGTGGAGGCTCTGTAATGCTATGCGACGAGTGCAGTCGGAGAGTTATGGGACCCGTGATATGTCTAGAGACAACTCTGGTGGTCGACACGTACGTAAGCGTCCGGTGTGATCACCTGCATCCATTCATGGCCATTGTGGATTCCGACAGACTTGGGTAATTCCAGCAGGACAATGCGACATCCCATACGTCTAGAACTGCTACAGAGTGGCTCCACGAACACTCTTCTGAGTTTAAACTCTTCCGCTGGCCACAAAACTCCCCAGACATGAGCATTATTGAGCATATGTGGGATGCTTTGCAAAGTGCTGTTGAGAAGAGATCTCTTACGGATTCACGGACAGCCCTGCAGGATTCATGGGTCAATTCCCTCCAGTGCTACTTGGGATATTAGTCGAGTCCACGCCACGTCGTGTTGCGGCACTTGTGGGTGGTCGTGGGGGCCCTACACGATATTAGCCATGTGTACCAGTTTCTTGGCCCTTCAGTGTAAATGTACATCTACATAGATAACGCGCCAGCCACCACACATGGTGTGCTTTATGGTGGAGGGTACTCTGTACCACTACTTATTTCCTCTCCTGTTTCACTCCGCATGTGCCCTAATTTCTTGTATCTTGTCTTTGAGGTCCTTACAGGCAATGTATATTGGCAGCAATAGAATCGTTCGGCAGTCAGGTTCAAATGCCGGTCTTTCTCATGCTCTTTCTGATGTACATCACATATACCGATTTCCACCACATTCGGATAATTCCTTCGTAGTGCGTCGTCTTAGGATACAACAACAACAACAAAATACTTAAGCGAGAAATAATGAAAACCTTCAAGTGCAGAATGTCGTAATAATTTTCGAGTGAATGATGCTTAGCAAAGCGTATAAATGTAATAAAAAAAGACGGATACAATTGGAACTTTGATTTTTCGACACGACAAAGAAAATTTGATTGGTGAGGTATGTTGATCCACCGAAGAAACTGAAGACACTTCGTTTTGGATTCAAGACTGCAGCTAAATCTGATAAGAACGTCACATAATATTACGCTTACAAGCATTTCGATTTATACGAGTTAATCAGTTTACTTGCGTTTAACACATAAGCAATTGAAGGTGAAAAGTAATGTCAAGTTAACAGCCCCGACTCATGATGATGATGAATTCATAAAACCGTATATTCGAATGAAGCTTTAATAAATATTAGCAAACATAGTATGTGTGATGTACATTATTTTTAACGTGGTATTTTTAAAACGTATTTTCAGAATTTATTTCTCTCGCTAATACTGCGTATTGCGTTATGCAGAATCCCCGGTGGCATATATATCTCCCTTTATTCCAACGACAGAAGCTCATACACCTGCGCCGCTTCGCACGATTTCTAGGTACGTTGAAGTATTCGGCAAATATACACTATCTGATGAAAACTCTTCGGGCAATATTAGTGGACATTAATAGGAGGTTTGTCCACCATTCGTCTTCATGAGTGCTAGAATTCAACTGGCGACGCTTTCAACGAGGTCTATGGGGCAATAATAGCCCATTGATTTGATCTGATTTGATTTGATTTTAACAGGAGAGCTAAAACAGATTAGGTCTAACCTGCCACTGCCCGCACCGGAACTAGGTTTATTGTGCGGTATCCCTCCCTGCATATCTAGTAAAGCCAACCAGTGCCCTTAAATAGTGCAAGGACTCCCTCTACCAGTTTTTTGTTAGACACAATTTCTGCAGGTGTAGTTGTCCCGAAGATTCTGCATATTTTACTCTCCAATGTCATGCATTCAAAGATTAGGTGTGATGCAGTTTCTTCACCCTCATCACAGATCCTACATTTAGGGTTCTCTTCCATTATACCCATTGTGTGTAGGTGTTTTTTGAAGTTCCCATGGCCGGCCATCAGTCCAGTCACGAGTTTGATCTCTTTCCTGTTCAATCCCAGGATTAAAGAGCTTCTTTTAAAACATGGCTTGGGCATCATTACCTTACCATGTTTTTGTTTATGGACCTTGGTCCAATATCCTACGTGCTGTTTCATAAGCCAGTTCCGTAGTTCTAATTTTATCATAGCCTTGGTGACTGTCAAGACAGGTTCCGGTCCAATAAATGGAGTTGTTACCCCCATCCTAGCCAATCTGTCGGCTTGTTCATTGCCACAGATCCCTGAGTGGCCAGGAACCCACACTAGGTACACCCTACTGCTTCCCCCTAGCTCCAGTAGAGCCCTGTGGCAATCTGCAACAATCTTGTGGCGTCACTGTTTACACCATTTCAAGCATCGCTTAGCGCTCACTATGAAAATACGTGGCTTACAGTGAGCTGCTTGATCATTATGTGCCATTCTTGTTGTCTACATAGAGTCATTCTTGAAGGTTCCCAGCTAGGGGCGCTTTCACAGTAACTCAATTGATCACACTCAAAAATCAATTTATTGACACATTCAGTTTATGTTCACAAGTATAAGTTCTGTGATGTGTTAGCAGTTCAAAACAAATAAGAAAAGTCCTCCTTGAAAATAAAGGAATGACTAAGTTGTCAAAGTTCTCGGAGAACAACCAAAGTAAATCTCTGTGTAAGACTATCTTCTGAAACGTTCTCTATCTTCTTAGACATCGACAGTAGGTAGAAAAATTGAAGTCACATCTCACATGCGGTACAATGAGTTCCACCACCAGAGTCCACAGCCAGAGCAGCGAGTGGTAAGGGTGATAGGGTGATGGCCAGTCCGGGATGTGGCAGGGTGCTCCATATCTTCTGATTCTTCTGGCAAAGACCGAACTGCCTGCTGCTCTTTGCTTTTTTTTCTTTATTGTGATTTCATTGCCCTGCCCCATATGGGCAGGGGAGGGCTGGCAGCGGCACAGTCCACCGCTGTTCAGCCAAAAGGCTTTACAAAAATACAGAACAGTGATTACATGAAGAGGGGGGATAAAAAGGAGGACATAAAAAACACTGTAAATGAAGATGATGGGAGTTAAAATATACATTAAGATGGGGACATGCACCGGGAGAACAGTTAAAAAGTCGACATACAGGTAAAAGAACACAGCTGGCAATGCATTGCGCACTTATACACTGGAGTCATACACAAATTGAAAGTCGCCCACAGTATTAAAATCACACAGAGCGAGACACTAAACAAAAAAAAAAAAAATACACTGGAAGCGACAAAGCACTCATGAAGAATAAGACAGTCGCTGGTAGGGACCTGCTCAACGACTGAAGGTCAGAGAGGAGTAAAAAAGAGGGGAATGGGGATGTGTGGCGGGAGTAAGAGGAAAAGGGGGGGGGGCACAGGGTGTACACCAAGAGGCAGGAGATGAAGAGGGAAGACAAGGCAGGAGGGAGTGCAGAGACACTGAAGCAGAGCACGGGAGAGGGGGAGGGCGTAGGAGGGGGAAAGCCGCTCAGGGGTAGGGAGGGGGAGGAGAGAGAGCCCTGAGGAGGAGGCAGGAGGAAGGTGGGGCTAGAGTTGGCAGGAGGGGTAGACGTCAGGGCGAAGCTCATCATCCAGGAGGGGTAGGTGCTGGTAGCTGGAAAAGGAGGTGGAGCCTGTGGAGATGGAGAGAGGGCGGGACATGATGGCAAAGGCGCGGCAACGGGCTGGGGATGGAGAGTAAGGGGGGACGCCAGGGGTTGGGGGGGGGGGGGTGGAGATCGAGACGGCGGACAATATACAGGGTACGGAAGTGTTCAAGGAAAAGGAGAAGGTGGGGGAAGGGGATGAGGTCATAGAAGATGCGTGTCGGGGACGGAAGGCGGATACAGAAGGCGCCTGCTGCTCGTCGGGCGAGGGCAGTTATGGCTCCGTGGCGGATGTCTACCACACAGCTGTTGATCTAGCGATCCGGGCTCGGACTGGCTGAGGAAAATGGAGCGGCGGATGCAGCAAAAGGTCCGTAGAACTGGCGCCCTCTACTGGTCTTGCGCGCGCCATCTGAACTAGCCTGTTTCCTGCAAGTCAAAGCGAAGCACGGCCGAGTCCGGCCGGTGCGCCTGCGGAGCTGCGGCGATGACCTACAAAGCGGTGCCTTGTTGCGGGTTGTCGGCTTTGCAGGAGACCCTGGGAACATGCCAATCTTGCAAGCTGGACTGCTGTCAGCAGTTTGGAATTCACGACTCATTCCTTTCGCTCATATCATCCGGTTCTTTATAGCCATGCTTCTCAATACTCGACAGTCCGTGAGCCTCAGTACAAAAGGTGTACCTCGTCTTGGTTTAACTCTGGTTGTTCCTTTACATTTCCACTACACAACCACATCACCAACAGTTGACTTGGGCAACTTAAGAAGGACCAAAATGTGTCTGATGTATCCGATACTCAGGTGGCACCGAGTGACTGTGTTCGAAGTCACTGAGCTCTCTGGGCCGCCCCATTCTGTTGTTACTGCTAACAATATAACACTGCCTGCTTTCTTCCTTTTGTATTAGTGGGTCCGTCTGTTGTGACATTAGTGGTCAATTCCACATTAGATATGTTTGTCCGGGTCCTTTTGATCAGATAGTATATCTCCCTTAATTCCAGAGTGTAACAAAATAATTTTGGCAGAATTACAGTTTTCATAAAGAAAGACATCGTAGTGCAGTCATAGAAACAAAAAGCATTTAATAACGAATAAAGCAGGAAGAAAACAGAGACAGTATTTTTCTCCTGCTGAACTGCTGAACTTGTCTTGTAGAGAAAAACAATAAGGTCACATTCTGAGGATGGGGTGAAAATAATGATGTTTTTAAAGATTATTTGATGTGGATGGCATTTCTTCTGCAACACTTGTCACGGTGTGGTCAAATTAACACACGATTTGAAATTTACTTGCAGCGAATAGTATTTCATGATAAACACATTGAGAACTGCCCTACTTCTTTTGTATTTAAAAAAACAGATAGTAGATTCTTTTTTCTTGATATGTCTTGAATTAAATGACTATCGAGTATCGCCTAAGATACTCGACAAAATTGGTCATTTCCTGTCCAGACAGGTCACGGTTTGTAGTATTTGACAGGAAGTTAAGTGGTGAAACCGAAGTGATATCTGGAGTTTCCCAAGAAAGTGTTACAGGCTCTGTGCTGTTCTTAATCTGTGTGAACGACTTTAGAGACAATCTGAGTAGCCTAGAGACGGGAAAATCCAATCTGTTAAAACCGTTTCTAAATAAACAGTATTTTTCGGTATTAATTTAGTCTCGGTTAAAACAAGCATTTTTTACATTTTTACTAATAACCGTCTAAACAACCGGCATATTAATTTGCCGTTGCAACAGTGGTAAGTTTTTGATTTTTAAATCAACATTTTTTTGTTATAAACGAGTAATGTGTACGTGTAGAATTTCCATTGCTTTGAAATAATATTGGGTTATTGTAGAAAATGAGAAAAGCGATCAGTGCTGTTTTAATAACAACGTCTACAGTTGGAAACTAACAACAGGCACATGACATAAGAATTTGCTGTGTCCTCGGTTGTCGCCTCCGCCACAGCCACCCCATCGTCATCTCGAGGGAAGAGGTATGCCGTGTACGGCTGGCGCCTGAAGAGCCGGCACACCCGCCACACACAACGGTCATGCGGGTTGTCGCCCATCCAGGCGCTTTCAGCTGGCGCTGCCCGGCTTCACTGCACCATCCACTGCACTAAAGAGGGCTCCACCGCCGAACACAGCCGACACCACTTCGTACTCGCCAGTCACTAACTGCTCCTTTTTTCTTTTTCTTGTGGGTCATGGTGACTCCAGCGTTATCGACTTTGCCGATTTTACTGCTTGTGTGGGATGTAGGGCAAAACAGCACATTTCTTTATTTATTACTCATATAAGGCGGAACTTGGGCTCGTATTTCGGTCCTTAGACCTGCTTCCTTTATATGTGGTGTTTGTTCTTTCGGACATAATGAAGGCGAAGACGGCCGATGATCTCTTCAGTCGGATGTACACCAGGCTCAAACCTCTTGCAGGAATCCATTAAATGTATTCGCAATTGCGACTATGGATAACCGTCAGCTGTAGAATGAAATAACTACAACGAAAATTTGTACCAGACCGGGGCTCGAACCCCGATTTCTCGCTTACCGCTGATCGTCGCCTTCCCGTTGGGCATTCCGTATACGACTCACGGCCAGACCTAAACCTCCATATGTTGTCAACTATGCCTCTACGTGTAAATCCATTACCTATATTCCCCTACAGGTGAGACAATTTACTTGAAAGTCACTTTCGCGGTGTCGACCGATAAATACAATATTGCAGTGCCTGTGTTATTTTGAATTACGATGAAATAACACAGGCACTGCAATGTCGTACTTACTGGAATCGGCGAAATAGGAGTAATGAGCATAAAGGACAAGGGGCTCTACGTTCGTAGTGTGTAGATAAGCTGAGACTTTGCGTCCTGCGTGAGGCACTGCGATGACCACTGTGTCCAGACGGCTTAATCGTGAGAGCAAGTGCCTAGTAAGCAAGAGACCTCGGTTCGAATACCGATACTACCAAATTTTCAAGTTTTCCCATTGATTTACACCAATGCCCACTTGCCGTATCGTCAGCGCACATGCTGGTATCCATACGCCGGGCGGCCTCGAATAAGAGCGCCGCCTGCAGCTTTCCGGCAGTCTGATGCTGAGTCTGAATGCGAGTAAACGACGGGGTCCACAAGGCACCGCTAACGTATCGAGACAACGCCACGGTACAGCCGACTGTGAGCGTGACCAGTTCTGGCCTTGCAGAGTAATCTATGCTGACAGACTGTGTTTCTCGCGCACCTTCGTAGAACTGCATTCAGTGAATGACCATTATCCTTATCAGGACGATCTTTTGTGTTTTTTCATAGAGGATCTCTATACTGTTTTTCACGCTTTCTGTTGCTTGGGGAAATTCGGGGATTCACATTACAAACTCACAGAACTTCATCAAGGATCGCGTGTACGTGCCTTCGCTACCAGCCGACCTCCCTGAATAAAGAAACCGGATTGAAGCAGCTGTTGCTATAATTACTGAAGCCACACTTATCAACGTTTGGGAAGAACTCGGCTATAGACTTGACGTGTGCCGTGTGACAAATGGTGCCCACATTGAATATTTATAAGGTTCTTGGTACAACTATTTGAGCTGCTCTTTCATTTGACATATTATTTATAACTGTAAGTATAATATAAAAAATATTATAAAGCGTTAAAACCCCGATATTCATTTATAAACACCCTGTATTTTGAATTCGCACACACGTAGAGCAAGGGTACCGTTTCCATGCTATAACCATTTAAAATCATGTTGGTAACGCGACCACATTTACAAGTAATCGATTAGGCGTGACCTATTACATCACTCTTTTAAATAATTCCACTCATTAATAACCAAAGAAACGGCTCGTTCACTCGTTGACGAGTTCTCTTTAGCGTGATGCAGTCCGGTCTCTTCCGCTACGGGTGTGCGGCGTCTCCTTGGAGCATCACAGTAACGCCTGCTGACAGAGAAGGTATCCCTTTCTCGAAGCGAAAAGGGTATGCAGTGGAATCGGACGTTATGGAGAACGATCTTGATAAAGGCGACGAGTTACCGTCCATTACGGTGAGCTTCGCCCTTCAGAAGGATCTTGTCGATGTATTCTGGAAACGAGTTCAGCTATGTTGCTCTAACACTCACAGACACGTGAATGAGGCGTCGAACCATGCCAGAGAGGTAGGATAGGCGTCCTGTGGCATCAGCCCGGTCAGACGTTATAACCCCCCTCCCCCTCCCCCCCCCCCCCCCCCCCCATGACGACTACCCTGTTGCGTACCAACCTAGCAAACAGGTTTTCAAAAGGTTGTAGCATGGAAATGACACGTGTCTGAACGTGGGATGGTATTCAAAATACAAGGCGAGTCAAATGTCCTTGGACACCTTCATAAGTTGGAAGATTATAGGTAAAATTGAAATGCGATTGTAATGTCTCTTGCAGCGGTCTCTCGGCGATATTTTCAGAAATTTTATAAATTATATAACTCAGTACATATCTCGAAATATCTCTTCTTATCTTACCGATTATCAATGCAAAGTAGTTTCAAGCCCAATTATTCCTTGGAGCTTCCATTTACTCCATGGAATAGCTTCTCTGCTATCTATGTTTTCTCTTATGAAAAAAAAAAAAACTTCTTGCCGATTAGTCGTAAAAGAAGGATCTATATGTACGTATTGTTGAGCGAGTCGCCATCTTGATGAGATTCTGTATGAGAAGGAATTTAATACATGAACTAAACTAAAGTAAGTGTGTTCGCGTATTATTCAACGGATTATTATTATTGACAGTGTCTGCTTACTACGCTGTGTTGCACGGGATCAGTGAGGAACGTCTGATTTACACTGGACGAACCTGCCGTTTTGTATGCTCAAGATATCCAGTTACTTCAAATAAATAGGCTAACACGGTCTTACCAGCAGATCTCCGGTCTTCCCCATGTGATCACCGAAAGTTAATAATTATTATAAATGTTTCCAGGAGATCGACTGACAATTTTCGTCGCACCGAGACTTCGAAATTGCTTCACTGCCTTATGGAATTTAAGTTAAGCTTAATTTAATCAGGACAGAACAGTATTGAACTGTGTGAATGTGATAAGTCTGCTTTCTCAATGAAAATTCCCTTAATATACGCATGTTTTTACTATCCTGATCAGTGAAGCTAAATCAGGCCGGTGTGAGAGAGGTTCTTTAAATTTAAGAAATATTAAATTTGGCTTCACTGTGACAGGACTTATTTTTGAGCATTACTTAAACATTGTGTGAATTTTATGTTGCATGTGCACGAGAGCAAAGAAGACGAGGCCTGTTCCAGAAGTCACAATTTCGCCACAACCTACGAGAACGTCGTTCAGGCCAGACAATATACAATTAAATTTTTGTAGATAGAAATTTATAATAACTATTTAAATGTCTATCGGGTTGAACTTTAGATAGGAAGTGTTTATTATAAGTGAGTATTATGCAAAGTTTAGGTCAGTGACATTATTAACTCAGATGCGAGTGACTTTATATGTTTGTTGTTCTGTGTATTAATGGTTCTTACTAGGGCGGCTTATAAAATGGCAATGCAATAGCAGAGCGAATCACAACAGCCCTCAGCTGTTTCTGAGGTTAGTGAAACATTAGACGCTGGCTTAACTGAAGTAGTGCCTAGCGGCAGCATTAGTCAGGCCCCACAACAAAGCTTAAGTGTTTCGATGTCATCTGAGCAGGACGAAATAAACCCATTGACTGTATTCATGCAGCAGTTAACACTGTTAGCCAAAAATGTAACAGACTTAACTAAAGCGCAAATAGAGACTAAAAGGGAATTAACTAAAGCGCAAATAGAGACTAAAAGGGAATTAACTAAAGCGCAAATAGAGACTAAAAGGGAAATAAATGAACAATTAGCAGCCAATCAAGTGAAAGTCCAAGAGCAATTAGAAGCTAATCAAGCGGAATTAAATAATAAATTAGTAGAGAGTTTTCAGAAACTTGATGATAAATTAAATAAAACTGCGGAAGAATTGAAAATTCAGAATGAAAAGACAGAATTAAAATTAGCTGCTAAAATTGAGCAAGTCACTCAGCAGTGTAATGAAAATGCGAACAAGTTACGCCTAGAGCTAACTGAGAATGTTGCTACTAAGCTTGATACTATTAAAGAGCAGGTCGAGTCAATCCCACAGATTGTTCAAGCACAAGAACAGATGCAATGTTCTATCGCGGTAATTCCGGGTATTAGTTGAAGTTCAAGATGAGTTAGAGCAACAAGTAAACGAGATGTCAGCAGATATGCGGGATTTGAGACAATCACAAGACAAGATCCCGAAGGACATCCAAAATTTGGATAAATCCATAAATAAAATAAAGGAGAGACAAGACGAGGTTGATCATAAGGTAAACATTCTCGCGGGAAAACGTTCGTTTTTGCAATCAATTATCAATCACAACACTATGAGGGTAGCCATAATGCCCATAATGCCTGTAATTGTAAAAGCAATACTGAGGAGAAAATGCTGAAACAACGTCAATTCCAGATCTACAACCCAGACAAGAAAAATGTTCATCCCGTAGTGTTTATAAGAAGTTTTAGGGGAGTATTGCCAAAAATTTGGAGTGAGTGGCAAAAGGTTAGTTTCGTGACCGGTTATATTCAGGGGTCAGGAGCTATATGGGCATCTGATATGATATCAACTTGGGACACATATGAAGATTTTGAACGAGCATTTTTATCCAAATACTGGTCCGAAGGAGTACAAGAACGTTTAAGGCAGGAGGCATTATACCCGGAACCTTTTTCTTTTTCACGTGGGTCTTTAAAGAAATACTTTGAGAAATATATAAACAAATCGCGGTATTGGGATAAGCCTATACCTCTACAAGACGTGATTGGTATATTAAAATCTCGACTTCCGGCCAGCATCAGAAATAGAATGCTGTATATTAATCAGCATGACCTTGACTCTACGCTTGACACTATAGATATGATCGAGGAAGATGAACATCGGCCAAGACAACCGGTTATGCAGAGGAGAGCGATTGAGGCGCCAAATGCAAACCGGAATGGAAACGGATTTAATAATTATTATACTAGGAATAGTCAGAGATTCAACGGAAACAATTGCAACGGAAATGGAAATTTCAATAACAGTGCTGCGAGGGGCAGATTCAGAGACAATCGAACAGGTCGCAGATACAACCCAATGTTTGGAAATGCAAGAGATTATCAGAACCAGCAGTTTTCAAATAATAATAATGCGTACAGAAATTCTGACACTCGATTTGAAGCAAATAACACAACCAGTCATCAACAACAACCAGTCATAACAGAAGTAGTAGATGATTCAAGAGGAAATAATAATCGACATTTAAACTGAAGAGGGCCGCTTTATGCTCCGTAAAGTCGGCCGGGGAATACGAAAGGGGCAAAGCTGTTTTAAACGAAATTAATTCCGTGGCAATGTTGAGATATAATGAAGGCGAATTAATGACAGATGAATTAACAAGAGACTTAGAGGCCTGTGTAGTCGAAGATAAAAGGGTTCCTGTGTCTGAGATCATCACAGAAGTGGGAGGAATTTTAACCAATGTTGTATTGGACACAGCTTCATCTACAGACGTAGTATCCGGAACTTTGTTTCGCAGAATTAGTAAAATTAAGAAAATCCCTGTCCTACCAGTACAAAATTGCCGAGTTGTAGGTGCAGTGGGAGCAAAATCCAGGAACGTCAAGATACAAACGCTTATAGAGATAAAATTGGGAAATGTAGCTAAACAATGCACATTCCTTGTAGTGGAAAAGTTGTTCGTAGATTGTATTCTTTGCATTGGAACTTTGCAAGCCTGCAATTGCAAGTTGGACTTGGTAGAAGGAAAGGTGCATTTTAAAATCGAAGATCAATTTGTTACACTGATCTTACTGAGAAAGGAGGCAGTGTATGAGCGATATTTCCGTGGTGCTGCTGTGCAGTTGATCTGTGCTGAAAATAATAATATGTGCCGACTACCGATCAAGTCAATTCAAGAAGAGGATTTCAGACAAACAGTCGAACAGAAGATTGCTGAGTCAGATTGCCTAACGGATAGTCAGAGGGAACAATTATTCAATATATTAACAGAATATGAGTCAGTTTTCGATGAAAGGCCCGGAATTATTAGGGGATATGTTTGTACATTACAGATTAAGCCCCATAACACATTTTGCCGCACACACTATCCCATTACCTGGCGATTAAAACAACCAGTTCAGGAAGAGATACAGAAAATGTTAAACTGGAATCTTATTGAACCGTCGAACAGCCCATATTGTTCTCCGTTGCTTGTTGTACCAAAGCCAGGAGGAAAAGTTCGATTGGTATTAGATGCAAGAAAAATTAACAAAATTATAGTACCTGTGCGCACACATCCGGAGAACATCGATGAGTTAATATAGAAATTTCAAGACGTATCCTATTTAACCAGTATTGATTTGAGAAGTTCGTTCTGGCAAGTCCAGTTAGACAAGGACTCAAGAAAATATACTGCTTTTATATATGGAGGGAGAAGCTATCAGTTCAAGGTCGTTCCGTTTGGTCTAAATATCAGCTCTGGAGTTTTTATTTCTGCGTTGGACTATGCCCTAGGACCAGAACTACGTAGTCGAATAACGATTTTTGTGGACGATCTATTAATTGCCTCTAAATCTTGGGAGGAACATGTACAACTCATTAGGAGGATTTTTGCTGTGTTCAAACAAACTGGTATAACTGCAAATCTAAAAAAATCCCAATTTTCTCTACAGAGAATTAAATTCTTAGGACATATGATTAATGCAAAAGGCATTCTTCCAACAGAAGCGAAGATTAGTGCGATAAAAAATTTTCCAACTCCAAGAAACAGAAGACAACTGAAAGGCTTTATAGGCTTGGCTTCATTTTTTCGTCGCTTTATTAAAACTCAAGCAATGAACTCTGAAGCACTAAACCGGCTCCTGAGGAAAGATGTACCATGGCAATGGTCTAATGATTGTGAAAAGGCTTTTTGTGAAATTAAGGATCAACTGATAAATGCTCCGTTATTATACCACCCTGATATGAATGTCGGATTCTGTTTAGCCACTGATTCATCAGATGTCGGATTAGGATCTTGTTTATTTCAAATTAGGTACATCGATGGTGTAAAAACCTTTTGTCCAATTGCATTTGCTAGCAGAGTATTATCCACCTGTGAAAGAGCATATAGCACTACGGAATTAGGAGCTTTAGCAGTTATTTGGTCTTTGAAAAGGTTTAATTATTATGTATATGGCTCAAGGATAGCCGTTTATTGTGACCACCAGTCACTAACCTTTTTACAAACTTGTAAGTTGCTGCATCCTCGCTTGTCAAGGTGGACGCTGGCGCTGCAAGAATATCAGTTTCAAATTATTCATGTAGCCGGAAAAGAAAATATTATAGCTGACGCGTTGTCAAGATCTCCAGAAGGAATAACACCTGAACTGGATGTAAATAATAAGGCACAATTTCCAGTGCTTCTTCTTCAAGAAAATAATTACAAGTTATATTATATTCATTTATGTAAGACAATGGCTCAGCTTCAGAAGAAGGATCGACGATGGAATGCTATAATACGGCAATTCAATCAACAAAATCCTATGGTCAATTTGGAATACTACCGGCTGGTGAATAATATTTTATTTTTTAAATCTGGGAAGGCTGAGAATCCAAAGTGGTGTGTCTGCATACCCGAAGAATATGAAGAACGATTAATTTGGTTCACACATTTGACCTGGGGTCATGTTGGTGTTGTAAAGTGTGCTAATAAGATTAGATATTATTGTTACTTCCCAAATATAAGGCGAAAAGTGCACAAAGTCATCCAGAAATGTATTCTCTGTCAAAAGGCTAAGCCGGACAACAAGGGAAATAAAATTGCGCTTCACTCAATAATACCTGAAGCACCAAGATCACGTATATCATGTGATATTTGTGGACCACTTCCTAGAGCCAGAGGTGGTGTTAAGTACATTATTGGATTCTGTGATGTGTTTACAAAATATGTTAAACTATATCCTGTAAAATCAGCAACTGCAAGAGCTCCCACGGTAAAGTTTGTAAATGACTACATTCCTCATGCAGGGATTCCAAAATCTATAATCTCCGACAATGCGAAGATATTTACTGGATATTTATGGAGAAAATTAGTATCACAACTAGGAATAAAACAGATATTTACATCTTGCTATCATCCACAAGGGAATTTAATTGAACGGGTTTTTCGAGAACTAAACAGATTCATGAGAACGTACTGTCATGATAAACAAACTACCTGGATAAACTATTTGACCGAGTTTGAGCAGATTTGTAATAATTTACCTCATAGTTCTACAAACTTTACCCCGAATGAACTGATGTAAAGGGATAACGAAAGAAACTTTTGGGTAGATAACTTGCCTAAACTCGAGGACACCAAAATGTCATGGGAAGAAAAAATTCGCAATGCTCTCATTAATATTACGGAGAAAGCAAGACAGCGAAAGGAAATCCATGACAGAAACATCAAACGGATTCAGACTTTCAATATCAGACAAAAAATTCTTTTAAGAAGACACATCAAGTCATCAAGGTTGAAGAAGACCATCAGAAAATGGAATCTAATTTATACAGGTCCATATATAATAGTTGATATACCGAATCCTGGTGCGTATTTATTAGCACACCCGGATTCTGGAAGAATAAAAGGATTATTTCCCCATGTAGACCTAAAGAGGTACTTTTAAGAAAAGTGTTTCAAATTAAATGAAAAGTCTGTATAAAGTATTTGGGTGTTAAAAGTGAAGTGCCTCAGCTACTGTGATAGGTTAAATGACAGCATGCCAAGCATCTGTGATAGTTTAATGAACAGTAAGCGGTTGCTTCTGTGATAGTATAGGAATATTTAGAAAAGTAAGTGGAACTGTAGCTATTGCTGCTGTGAAGACTTACGGTTTATCTGTCTACATGATGATCACCAAAGAAGCTTGTGCGTGTGAAATAATATACATTCAGGGAGTGTTAATCTCCAGTGAGAATAAGTTTACGGAAACTATATGATCGAATACGGCGCTTGCGTGTGAAGTTAGTATTTGTAAACTGACAGTTCACAGGAGAACAAATGAACCGCGTTAGGAAATTAGAATCGATTGCTACTGTCCACAGATATAAAGACTCGCTGGATTTTTTTTTTTTTTTTTTTTTTTTTTTTTTTTTTTTTTTTTGCGCGAGCTAAATTCTATTCAAGAGAATTTAATTAACCAGCTTAGTGTGTGTTTATAAAATTAGAGTTAATAAGAAAGTTCTTCATTGAATTTATAATAATGTGTCATTTTCCAGTTGGATTTGTTTATTGTTAGATCGCATAACTAATGAGGAAGTATTGAATAGGATTGGGGAGAAGAGAAGTTTGTGGCACAACTTGACCAGAAGAAGGGATCGGTTGGTAGGACATGTTCTGAGGCATCAAGGGATCACCAATTTAGTATTGGAGGGCAGCGTGGAGGGTAAAAATCGTAGAGGGAGACCAAGAGATGAATACACTAAGCAGATTCAGAAGGATGTAGGTTGCAGTAGGTACTGGGAGATGAAGAAGCTTGCACAGGATAGAGTAGCATGGAGAGCTGCATCAAACCAGTCTCAGGACTGAAGACCACAACAACAACATATTGCATTCATATATGTTCATGAGAAAATGCGGCATTTGGAGTATAAAAGAGAAAAATTAATTTCAGCTGGAGAGGTCATGCAGCAAGACTTAATCAAACGTTCTCTTTCAGCAAAATTTCATTTTAATCATGTATGAGTAAGATATAATTTTTTCGGAAATTGTCTCCAATAATAAAGTTTTTGACATTGTGACATGCTATCCACATTCGTACTTGAAACCAAATTAGGAAAGATTCAGATCTACTTCCACCTGGAAAAGCCAACGAAAATTAAATAAATAAATAAATAATAAAAACCAGGATTAGAACCTTTCGGCTTACTCAAGAAGATGGATGAAATTATCCATGTTTTCAAAATTGTTTTCCGATCTGGAGTTGTGATATTGTGCAACTACAGTATCAATTAAGACACCTAGGTGTGGAAAGTATAAGAAGAATGGATTTTCCCATTCCTCAGATGGAAGATTGGATGGATCAGGTCCATATTTGAGTTCAAAAATGAATCTGGAGAAATTCGACTTACCCTTCTCTTCCAGGAATATTTAATAGTTCACCAATCCTTAGACGAATTTCGATTGTTTCATGCCACAATCCTGAGTACCTGTTCCTGAGGTTTCTTCTGGTCTCTCAAATCCGTTACGTCTCCTGTCCGGTACGCCAATGCGACGCCTGTCCTCCGTGCCGTGTCCCATGTTCCTGTTCGATCAGTTTCACCGCAGTTCAGCAGGACATCGATGAAGAAAAATTTTCAGAAGATTGTAAAATAATTTGCATGTGTAAAGATTTTTTTTTTGGCTATGAGGCAGATTTTATCTTTCCTATGAATTCTAGAATATCTCTCAAATTTCTAAATTATTCTGTCTTTCCTATCATCTGTGATACCTAGTTGGGGTCTAAGCCTCCAGGTTTTCCGGGGTTTCCCTGTGAAGGCCAGTTCCTGAATAGGTAGACCTGATTAACAACTATATAAGTCCATCTTCCCTGGTTGTGTACGTGGGATGCGGGTATGCCCCAGTACACGTGAAAGCAGTAACTAGGTATCTTGGTAACGAAGATACCAAATCTCTTTCAATTCTTGTAATCAAGAAGAAAAATTCTTACTAACTTCTGAAAATTTATAGGAACGTATGTTCCAGAAATTCTAACGAGTTAGCTAAGCCAATAGTTAGCTCGAAAAGTGGATACATATCAACTTTGCTCGCTGCGAGGGGCGATGTAATGTCTCTTGCAGCGGTCTCTCGGCGATATTTTCAGAAATTTTATAAATTATATAACTCAGTACATATCTCGAAATATCTCTTCTTATCTTACCGATTATCAATGCAAAGTAGTTTCAAGCCCAATTATTCCTTGGAGCGTCCATTTACTCCATGGAATAGCTTCTCTGCTATCTATGTTTTCTCTTATGAAAAAAAAAAAAAACTTCTTGCCGATTAGTCGTAAAAGAAGGATCTATATGTACGTATTGTTGAGCGAGTCGCCATCTTGATGAGATTCTGTATGAGAAGGAATTTAATACATGAACTAAACTAAAGTAAGTGTGTTCGTGTATTATTTAACGGATTATTATTATTGACAGCATCTGCTTACTACGCTGTTTTGCACGGGATCAGTGGGGAACGTCTGATATACACTGGACGAACCTGCCGTTTTGTATGCTCAAGATATCCAGTTACTTCAAATAAATAGGCTAACACGGTCTTACCAGCAGATCTCCGGTCTTCCCCATGTGATCACCGAAAGTTAATAATTATTATAAATGTTTCCAGGAGATCGACTGACAATTTTCGTCGCACCGAGACTTCGAAATTGCTTCACTGCCTTATGGAATTTAAGTTAAGCTTAATTTAATCAGGACAGAACAGTATTGAACTGTGTGAATGTGATAAGTCTGCTTTCTCAATGAAAATTCCCTTAATATACGCATGTTTTTACTATCCTGATCAGTGAAGCTAAATCAAGCCGGTGTGAGAGAGGTTCTTTAAATTTTAGAAATATTAAACGATGATGGGAACATAGGTTTGACGTGGGGCCGCAACTTTTGGAGTGAATATCATTCATGGCCGTCATCTTGAAATCCGCGATTTTGGATTCAAGTCTTTTTCTTTAAGTGGGAAGGGGGGTGTATGACACATCAAATAACACTCGCTTGAGTTCTAGAATTGAGTGGTTAATTTGTTTTTGTTTGTCTTGTATAGTTGAAAAGTTATTAATGTTCAAAGTTACTTTGTTCCAGGTGATCTAAAATGGGTCTGACACGTGAACAGAAGATCGAAATCATCCTTATATCAGGGGAACGCAGCTACCGAACAATAGCAACAGACAGCAGGCACCCAGGCAGAGAACCGGTATCGCACGGCACGGTGGCTCACGTGATCACCAAATTCCGGGAGACGGGCTCTGTTCACGACAGGGCACGTAGTGGGCGACCAAGGACTGCCACCAATGAGGAAACTGCAACTGCGTTTGTTGCGTCGTTTGTGAAAAGTCCTAAACGAAGTACCCGTCGTGTGGTCCTAGCATGTGGAATAAGCCAAACCTCCGTTGTCTGGATTTTGCACACCAATAAGTGGCATCCTTACAAGCTGCAGATGCAACATCGACTTAATGAGGATGACCCTGATCGCCTGTCGGCTACTGAACAACACGAACTGGATCCTTCGTTTGCCACGGGCATACTGTTCAGCGACGAGGCGTGTTTCTCTCTGAACGGGGAGGTTAATCGACACACTTGTCGACACTGGAGTGGCCGCCCAGATCCCCTGACTTAACGCCCCTTGATTTTTGACTATGGGGACATCTTAAGCAGATAGTGTATACTGAGAGCATCCGTGATTTGAGACACCTGCAGGAACACATACTACACGCCTGTGACCAAATTGCAGGAGATAGTCTGCTCCGCGTGCAGAGTGATTGCGGCGACTACAGTTGTGCATTGCACGGGATGGACAACAAGTAGAACATGTGTTGTAGCACTCGCTATGAAGGTAATTTCCCAACTTTGAATGTTAATAACCTCTAAACTGTATAAGATAAGCAAAAACAAATTACACCACTAAATTCCAGAGCTCAAGCGAATGTTATTTGATTTGTCATACACCACCCTTCACATTAACAAAAAAAAAGGCTTGAATGCAAAATGGCGAATTTCAAGATGGCGGCCATGAATGACGTTCACTACAAAAGTTGCGGCCCCACGTCAAACCTATGTTCCCATCATCACATTTCAATTTTACCTATAATCTTCCAACTTATGAAGGTGTCCAAGGACTTTAGACACGCCCCGTATTATGTACTCAGTCCCTTCGTCCTAGAAGTTTGTAACGGGAATTTCCGAACACACTGAAGATATAACTCTATTGTTCAATGCTACCTGGGCACCTTCTTCTTTCCTACGTGCACCGTCCACTACGGGATACTTAAGAATCAGTACAGGATTATTGTAATGTTGCTTTTGTGGCGTTGCCGTTTAGACGGTCGGCGTCAGCGTGCAGCGTGCAAGCTCTGGTCCCAGTCGGTCTGCACGAGTAGGTTTTTGCTGAAGAGCCAGTACTGACATTTTAGGGCTACACCCCGGTCCGTGTAGGTAGGAGGGGGAGAGGTAAAAGTGGCCACCAAAGAAATACTGAATTTTCACCAAACCATGGTTACTAATAGAAGCTTACAACTTTTGAAGCAAGTAACCCCTACTGGAGTAAAACGTTGGAAACTTTTACCGATCAGACTCCATGCGAGCCTTACTCATGCAGTGAAGAAACTATCGAAGTGCAAGAAATAAAAAGGAACTACATTTGTAAGCCAAAAGACGCTGTTCAAATTAATTTTGAAAAAAAGGTCCGATCGCGAAAACTGACCGCGTCCGGGAGATCGGTTTGTTGACCACATGCTCCTCCGTGTCCGCATCCGGTGACGCCTAAGAGCTCAGGATGACACGGCGGCCGGTCGATACCGTTGGGCTTGTTCGGACGGTCATTTTTTTTATATAAGTAGGGTAACAACAATAGTATAAATGATTTAACTTACATCAGAACACTCAAAATCTAAAAACTTTTTTACCGAAAAATAATGGGGCAAGCTTCCTCTGTCAATGTCACGGGTAACAATGGCGATGTATGTTACACAGAACTGGTCTGACCACTTCCCGGCAGGCGGCTGCGCTGTTCAAGGCAAATAATATGCAGCGGCCACCTTCGCCTACCGATCTTACTATTCAAATGAAATGAAATGTCGTGTGGCTAGGGCCTGCGGTCGGCTAGATCGGTCGCCTGGTGCAAGTATTTTTGGTGGACGCCACTTCGGCGACTTGCTTATCGATGGAGATTAGATGATGAGGACAATACAACACTCAGTCCCTGAGCGAAGAAAATCTCGAACGCAGCCGGGAATCGGACCCGGGTCCCTTTGCATGGTATTCCGTCACGCTGACCACTCAGGTATCGGGACGGGCGATCTTACTATTAACTGGTAATACGTCCGTTATGCTAATTACTAACAACAGTTGCAATATAAGACACGATCAAAAATGTTTACTAAAAAGGTTTGAATGTCATTTTTCTTCTGCTCATTGTGTTGTATTACAAATGGTTCAAATGGCTCTATGCACTATGGGACTTAACATCTGTGGTCATCAGTCCCCTAGACTTACAATTACTGAAACCTAACTAACCTAAGGAAATCACACACACCCATGCCCGAGGCAGGATTCGAACCTGCGACCGAAGTGGCAGGCGGGTCCCGTCTAAAGCGCTTGGAACCGCTCGGCCACAACAGCCTTGATATGCTTCCTAGCACTCGCAACGAACCTGTACCAATTTGAAGATGACCGCCTCTGTAACATGCTTTCACAAATCCATGTTACTTGCGTGTGGCCGGCCGGAGTGGCCGTGCGGTTCTAAGCGCTACAGTCTGGAACCGGGCGACCGCTACGGTCGCAGGTTCGAATCCTGCCTCGGGCATGGATGAGTGTGGTGTCCTTAGGTTAGTTACCTTTAATTAGTTCTAAGTTCTAGGCGACTGATGACCTCAGAAGTTAAGTCGCATAGTGCTCAGAGCCATTTGAACCATTTTTTTGCATGTGACATTTATACCGTTGCAGCAGATAGGAGTTAGTTGCGGCCGCTCGTGAGCTGTCAGCATCGGAATACAAACAATTAGATACTTCCCCCAGTAACTTGTGTTAGGCCCTCAGTGGCCCTCCTACGTACCCCGCTGCCCCCGAGGTAAGCTGTCAACTTTATCTAGCACACAGCCGAACTCACTAACGTCAATTTAAATAAAACATAAAAATATGGCTGCCTCTCTACGTATTTTTGTTCGTTACTAGACAAAAAAAATACTCAAATGTTTTTTATTCCAGTCTTTAATCACAATATAAATTCTTTAGGCGATGACCGGTTTCGGTCTATAATGACCATCCTCAGGTATTTTTTACACCATGTCCTAAAGTGATAAGGCCTTAATGGCATAGTCAAAACATATAAATATGATCAGCATAGCATCGTCATAAAAATTGCCAGTTAAATTGTTACACCAAGAAGAAATGAAGATCATAAACGGGTTTTCATTGGACTAATATATTGTACTACAAGTGACATGTGATTAAATCTTCACGCAATTTGGGTGCATAGATCCCGAGAAATCAGTACCCAGAACAACCACCTCTGGCTGTAATAACGGCCTTGATACGCCTGGGCATTGAGTAGAACAGAGCTTGGATGGCGTGTACAGGTACAGCTGCCCATGCAGCTTCAACGCGATAACACAGTTCATCAAGAGTAGTGACTGGCGTATTGTGACGAGGCAGTTGCTCGGCCAACATTGACCAGACGTTTTCAATTGGTGAGAGATCTGGAGAATGTGCTGGCCAAGGCAGCAGTTAAACATATTCTGTATCTAGAAAGGCCCGTACAGGACCTGCAACATGCAGTCGTGCATTATCCTGCTGAAATGTAGGGTTTTGCGAGGGATCGAGCGAAGGGTAGAGCCACGGGTCGTAACACATCTGAAATGTAACGTCCACTGTTCAAAGAGCCGTCAATGCGAACAAGAGGTGACCGAGACGTGTAACGAATGGCACCCCATACCATGACGCCGGATGGTACGCCAGTATGGCGATGACGAATACACGCTTCCAATGTGCGTTCACGGCGATTCGCCAAACACGGATGCGACTACCGTGATGCTGTAAACAGAACCTGGATTCATGCGAAAAAATGACGTTTTTCATTCGTGCACCCAGGTTTGTCGTCGAGTACAGCATCGCAAGCGCTCCTGTCTGTGATGCAGCGTCAAGGGTAACCGCAGCCACGGTCTCCGAGCTGATAGTCCATGCTGCTGCAAACGTCGTCGAACTGTTCGTGCAGATGGTTGTTGTCTTGCAAACGTCCCCATCTGTTGACTCAGGGATCGAGACGTGGCTGCACGATCCGTTACAGCCATTCGGATAAGATGCGTGTCATCTCGACTACTAGTGATACGAGGCCGTTGGGATCCAGCACGGTATTCCGTATTACCCTCCTGAACCCACCGATTCCATATTCTGCTAACAGTCATTGGATCTCGACCAACGCGAGCAGCAATGTCGTGATACGATAAACCGCAGTCGCGATAGGCTACAATCAGAGCTTTGTCAAAGTCGGAAACGTGATGGTATGCATTTCTCCTCCTTACACGAGGCATCACAACAACGTTTCACCAGGCAACGCCGGTCAACTGCTGTTTGTGTATGAGAAATCGGTTCGAAACTTTCCTCATGTTAACGCGTTGTAGGGGTCGCCACCGGGACCAACCTTGTGTGAATGGTCTGAAAAGCTAATCATTTGCATATCACAGCATCTTTTCCCTGTCGGTTAAGTTTTGCGTCTGTAGCACGTCATCTTCGTGGTGCAGTAATTTTAATGGCCAGTAGTGTAGATCTGTATGATGATGTTATGGTTCAAATGGCTCTGAGCACTATGGGACTTAACATCTTAGGTCATAAGTCCCCTAGAACTTAGAACTACTTAAACCTATCTAACCTAAGGACATCACACACATCCATGCCCGAGGCAGGATTCGAACCTGCGAGCGTAGCAGTCCCGCGGTTGCGGACTGCAGCGCCTAGAACCGTACGGCCACCGCGGCCGGCCAGTGATGATGCTATGATGATTATATTTATATGTTTTGACGATGCCATTACGGCCTTATCAGTTCAGGACATGGTGTTAAAAAGATCTGAGGATGGTCATTACGGACCGAAACTGGTCATCGTCCAAAGAATCATATTGTGATCAAAGACTGGAATAAAAAACATTTGACAGTATTGGATCACTGTTTGTATACGCGACCATGTCGCAGTTGATGAAAAAAATACTCTTTCAAGAAGCCCTAAACGTTGTGTGAGCTGTTCTCAGCTGTTAGAAGCACGTTCTCACAAAACTGGCTGAAGACCGCAAGCCGCACGCGGCCAGCCAGCCGAACGCCCTTTCTCCGACCTCTGACGCATGTGTACGGCAGTTTCTCACGGTCGCCCTCGGACATCGGTTGTACTGCAGAATCGCTTCATCCCTCGGTTGGAACTACACTCCTGGAAATTGAAATAAGAACACCGTGAATTCATTGTCCCAGGAAGGGGAAACTTTATTGACACATTCCTGGGGTCAGATACATCACATGATCACACTGACAGAACCACAGGTACATAGACACAGGCAACAGAGCATGCACAATGTCGGCACTAGTACAGTGTATATCCACCTTTCGCAGCAATGCAGGCTGCTATTCTCCCATGGAGACGATCGTAGAGATGCTGGATGTAGTCCTGTGGAACGGCTTGCCATGCCATTTCCACCTGGCGCCTCAGTTGGACCAGCGTTCGTGCTGGACGTGCAGACCGCGTGAGACGACGCTTCATCCAGTCCCAAACATGCTCAATGGGGGACTGATCCGGAGATCTTACTGGCCAGGGTAGTTGACTTACACCCTCTAGAGCACGTTGGGTGGCACGGGATACATGCGGACGTGCATTGTCCTGTTGGAACAGCAAGTTCCCTTGCCGGTCTAGGAATGGTAGAACGATGGGTTCGATGACGGTTTGGATGTACCGTGCACTATTCAGTGTCCCCTCGACGATCACCAGTGGTGTACGGCCAGTGTAGGAGATCGCTCCCCACACCATGATGCCGGGTGTTGGCCCTGTGTGCCTCGGTCGTATGCAGTCCTGATTGTGGCGCTCACCTGCACGGCGCCAAACACGCATACGACCATCATTGGCACCAAGGCAGAAGCGACTCTCATCGCTGAAGACGACACGTCTCCATTCGTCCCTCCATTCACGCCTGTCGCGACACCACTGGAGGCGGGCTGCACGATGTTGGGGCGTGAGCGGAAGACGGCCTAACGGTGTGCGGGACCGTAGCCCAGCTTCATGGAGACGGTTGCGAAGGGTCCTCGCCGATACCCCAGGAGCAACAGTGTCCCTAATTTGCTGGGAAGTGGCGGTGCGGTCCCCTACGGCACTGCGTAGGATCCTACGGTCTTGGCGTGCATCCGTGCGTCGCTGCGGTCCGGTCCCAGGTCGACGGGCACGTGCACCTTCCGCTGACCACTGGCGACAACATCGATGTACTGCGGAGACCTCACGCCCCACGTGTTGAGCAATTCGGCGGTACGTCCACCCGGCCTCCCGCATGCCCACTATACGCCCTCGCTCAAAGTCCGTCAACTGCACATACAGTTCACGTCCACGCTGTCGCGGCATGCTACCAGTGTTAAAGACTGCGATGGAGCTCCGTATGCCACGGCAAACTGGCTGACACTGACGGCGGCGGAGCACAAATGCTGCGCAGCTAGCGCCATTCGACGGCCAACACCGCGGTTCCTGGTGTGTCCGCTGTGCCGTGCGTGTGATCATTGCTTGTACAGCCCTCTCGCAGTGTCCGGAGCAAGTATGGTGGGTCTGACACACCGGTGTCAATGTGTTCTTTTTTCCATTTCCAGGAGTGTATTTTATGATGTACTGTGGCAAAAAAAGTGCGATTCTCTATTCGCTCTAAAAATTACGAACAGGACGCGGCACAAAAAACTTGCGTCACATTATAAGTAGAACACGTCTACAATGCCCCTAGCAAGTTGCGAGGGTTCTCTCCTTCGTGACACGACCTTCTTACTCGTTTCGGAGGGATCCCGCCTTCCAGCCGACGTCCCCTGTGAAATGACTACTATTATGCAGTATCAGGCGCTGGTAAATTCACAAATAATGGTTTATTACTCCAATTACAAATTAGTTTAACTTCTGATCGGCAATAACGTCTTAAAGTCCTTAACAAGATGTGACGGTACGTCGCATACATGGACATTTGGAGAAAGGGAAAGGAAGTTTTTGTTACGAGACGTGTGAATTATAAATTATTTCAAGACTGTGTACGTGTGCGCGATGTATAACAAATAGTAAAGAACGTAAATTATTGTTATGAAAACACAAATATCGATGTAATTAACAAAACACAGTTTTTTTGGTATAATCTCTGTGTAACATAGGCCATGAAGATCAGAGACAATGCTTTGATTGAACGAGCTCTCCTGTTCTGTTTCGTCCAGCCGTAGGCCGCCATTGTAGTGCTGTATGATAATTAACGTAAGTTTTATCTGCATTTTGTATAATTAACAAAATTTTTACAGAACTTCGTAGTGCAGGGAGTTCATCTCCCTAGCAGAATTTAGTCGGCCATTACGCTGACTGTATTATTTAATTAAAATATCATGTCATAATATTAAATGTAAATGCGAGAGACTTCTCAATTTTGATCTTTCATTAATTTCAAAGTTAAAAAGAGTCAAAATAGATTTGGTTTATGTTTCATTTTGGCCGCCTAACGGCAGACGAGATTCTCTCCAGTTTTGCCTTGCAAATATTGAACAAGAAATATTGAACAGCATTACATTCCGCAATATCTCAGTCAAACTTTATGTAATTAGGTACATAAATAACCAGTAGCCCCTGAGACTCATATTAATAATTACAGTTTGCGTAAGAATACGCATATTTTCTTTTCTAAATAGCAGCGCTCACGCAAACTATTTATTAGAAGGCGGTGAGTCGCGCGCTGTGTTTAAAAAGTATTACATCGTGCGTACTTCGGGGCATCCGATGTCCGTACGAGTGTTATCGCGGTATAAGTTAATTAAAAATCTCATGCTAGCTCACAATATTTAAAGCCATCCCAACCAAAATCATAAAATATATAATTATAAAAATAAAAAATATACACTTACACCGTGATAAAGAGCAGACTCTTATGATACGTTTGAGTCAAATTCAGTTCTATGTTTTCTACAGGTCTCCTTAGTTACCAGATCCCATGTTCATAGAACTTCGCCGTGGATGGAGTTCCATGGCGCGCAAGTTTCCCTCTTCTGACGTCACGGGCAGCCGTCTGTCGCCCCCCAGAATACCTCCACCATAAATTAAACACCAATCCAAACAGAACCTAACATACTTTTAGGTATTACTATTATTGGTTAAACCTAGTCTTTTGCAATTGAATTATCAGGCTATATATCCACTGAAGCGCCAAAGAAACTGGTAAAGACATGCGTATTCAAATACAGAGATACGTAAACAGGCAGAAGCAACAAGTGTCTGGCGCAGCTCTTAGATCGGTTACTGCTGCTACAGTGGCAGATTATCAAGATGTAAGTGAGTTTGAACGTGGTGTTGTAGTCGGCGCACGAGCGATCGGACACAGCATCTCCGAGGTACCGATGAAGTGGGGATTTTCCCGCACGACCAGTGTACTGTGAATATCGGGAATCAGGTAAAACATCAAATCTCTGACATCGCTGCGGCCGCAAAAAAATCCTACAACAATGGGACCAACGACGACTAAAGAGAATCCTTCGACGTGACAGAAGTGCAACCCTTCCGCAAACTGCCGCAGATTTCAATGCTGAGTCAACAACAAGTGTCAGCGTGCGAACCACTCATCGATGTGGACTTTCGTGGGGTAAGGCTCACTCGTGTACCCTTGGTGACTGCACGACACAAAGCTTTACGCCTCGCCTGGGCCCGTCAACACCGACATTGGTCTGTTCGAAAGCATCCTATCTGATGATCCGCATCCATTAGTGTCCATTGTGTATTCCGACGAACTTGGACAATTCCAGCAGGACAGTGCGACACCACACACGTCCAGAATTGCTACAGAGTGTCTCCAGGAACACTCTTCTGAGTTTAAACACTTCCGCTGTCCACCAAACTCCCCAGACATGAACATTATTGAGCATATGTGGGGTGCCTTGCAACGTGCGGTTTAGAAGAGATCTCCGCCCCCTCGTACTCTTATGGATTTACGGGCAGCCCTGCAGGATTAATGGTGTCAATTGCCTCGAGCACTACTTCAGACATTAGTCGAGTCCATGCCACGTCGTGTTGCGGCACTTGTGCGTGCTCGCGCGTGCCCTACACGGTATTAGGCAGGTGTGCTAGTTCTTTAGCTCTTCAGTGTATTTTTGCAATCAAAAGCACACACAATCTCGCAATTTCAAATCAGTTGTAAGGGTGTATATCATCAACTCCTATTGACCACCATGCGTATTTGCACCCTTACAAAGTGAAGGCAAAATTGATCGCTGTACTTATACTTTTGTTGACGTGCTATGAACTTGAACTCCTAAATTTGTGGTTGGTTCAAAGTGAAAAATTGATTTCATCCAAAAATGAATAGCAGTGAAGTAATCAGCTTGTTACCTTAAACTATCGCCATCATCACGCCCGTCTCACTCATCTTTGCCATTTTTACTGGGGAGACAATGTCCGATTTCTGCCACAACCTCAACCACATATCAGTCGAGATGTTCTACTCCTTCATGTTCATTAGAATTCTTTAATCCTTGTAAGAGGTCTATGTTTACTGCTGAAAATAATACCAACCAAAACGAAAATCGGTTATTTCAGAAACCCGTTATTTTAGACGGTTTTAAGAGTCAGGTTGAACTGGAGTCGAAACGAATCGGTATAACCAGAAAACCGCCATCCCCAGTCACCAGACCCCTCAGACTGTTTGCAGACGATGCTGTCGTTTACTGTCTAGTAAAGCCATCAGAAGATTAAAATGAATTGCGAAATGGTTTCGACAAGATATTTGTATACATGAAATGTATCTGTAGTTGTGAATGTGGGGAACCATCAGCTGTATAATGGAGTGACGACAATGAAAATTTTTGCCGGACCAGGACTCGAACCCTAATTGCCCACTTATCGCGGGCGGTCGCCTAACCATTTGGCTATCCGAACACGACTCACGGACAGACCTAAACTTCCATATATGGTCAACCATGTGTCTACAACCTGTATTCGTACATCCGTTGTGTATATTCCCATCCAGCGGAGACATTTTACTTGAAAGTCGTTTGCGCGTTGTCGGCTGATAAATACGATATTGCGGCGCCTGTGTTGCTCCGAATTACGACGCAGGGTTCCTTCCGAGTTCGAGTCCTGGTCGAGCACAAATTTTCATTGTCGTCATTCCATCATACCTGTTGTAACCTGTTGTGTGGCCGAGAAAGCGCGGCGGGACCAATGGAGAGCGGCCCGCGAACAAACAAACGAATGGAAAGGACGGACACGAAACAACGACGGACGATGGAGAGAGACCTTATGACGACAACACACAAGACGAAAAGGAGTGACAGAGACAACCAAAAGATTCCAATACGTCCAGGAGTAATGAAAACAAAGAACGGTAAACGCACTGTCTGTTGTCGAGGCGATGTGTCGAGACTCACACAATAATTAGATTCGCTGGCTGAGCTTTTTTTTTCTTTATTGTGATTTCATTCCCCTGCCCCATATGGGCAGGGGAGGGCTGTCAACGGCACAATCCGCCGCTCTTCAGCTGAGTGACATGACAACTTAAAATAAGAATAAAATGTTAGATACATAAGGCGAAAAAAAAGGGGAACATAAAACAGAGTAAAGGGAGAAAATGGAGGTGAAAATAGACTGACATGGAGACATTCATGGGGGACAGTTAAAAAAGTCACCAGAAAGTTAAAAAACACAGTTGGCGATTCTTAAAACACATAGAAGACACTGAATGGACATGCACAGGCTAAAAGTCGGCCTCAGTATTAAAAACACTCCAGAACAACACACTTAAAACCCACTTGTAGCACTCACGACGAAGAATGAAACTGCCAGGTGGGACCTGCCGAGGGAGAGGTCGGAGAGGATGGAAAAGGCGGGTAGAGCAAGGAGCAGCAGGGGAGGGGGCGGGATGAAAGAGTGGGGGTATTAGTGGGTACACCAAGAGGCAGGAGACTGGTGGGGCAGGAGATGAAGAGGGAAGACAAGGCAGGAGGGAGTGCAGAGACACTGAAAAGGGGCACAAGAGAGGGAGGGGGAGTAGGAGGGGGAAGCCGCTCAGGAGAAGGGAGGGGGAAGAGAGGGAGCCGTGAGGAGGCGGCAGGAGGAAGATGGGGTTAGGGTCGGTAGGAAGTGTAGATGTCAGCGCGAAGCTCATCATCCAGGAGGGGTAGACGGTGGAAGTCGCGTTGGGAAAGGAGATGGAGGGTGTGGAGATGGAGAGAGGGTGGGACACAACGGTAAAGGCGCGGCAACTGGTTGGGGGTGAAGAGGAAGGGAGACACCGGGGGGTGAGGGGGATCAAGGCGGCGGACAATATACAGTGTGCGGGTGTGTTCAAGGAAAAGGAGGAGGTGGGGGAAGGGGATGCGCATGGGGGACGGAAGGCGGATGCGGAAGGCGAGGTGGAGCGCATGGCATTCGAGGATTTGGAGGGTTTATACTACCGGAGAGGGGCGTAAATCCAAGCTACGCTGGCATAACAGAGGATGGGACGGATCAAGGATTTGTAGGTGTGAAGGATGCTGGCTGAGCGAGAGGCCAGCGCTTAAATGCTCTATCGTGGGCGCCGCTATCGGCCGATGGGACCACGGGTTCCACTGTGGCGCCCTCACACTAAGGCGCGCGCTGCCACAGCTTACGGCTCGATGGTGCAGAGACCTCTAGGGGTCTTCGACGTCCATGACGTCTGGCGGGCATTCAAATTCCGAGGCGCGCAGTACCAGAATACAACCGATGGGTGTCAATATTCGCAACTACAGATACAATTCACGCATTTCATAACGTCTGCAGTCGCCGCAGTGCCTATTCTTTCTGACACGCGTGCACGCCAGAACGAACACTGCGTCGTAATTCGGAATAACACGAGCACTACAATATCGTATAGATATTTGTACGGTGCAAAAAGCAGCAATTGAGCGTAAACAGTAGGAAGTGTGCTGTCATTGACACGAGTACTAAAAGGATTCCGTGAAATTTTTAGTTACATAAATTGCACAAATTTGAAGGTTGTCGGTGTAGCTAAGTCCCTAAGAATTACAATTACGAACAACTTAAACTGGAACGATCATAGAGAAAATACTGTGAAGAAGGAGAACAAGTACAGTGTTTCGTTGGAAGAACAAATCTACTAAAGAGATTTTCTACACTGCGCTTGTCCATCCTATTCTAGAGTTTTGCTGCACGATGTGGCATATGCATCAGATGGGACAGACGGAGGACATTGAAAAGTTCTAAGATTGGCAGCTAGTTTTGCATTATCACGAAATAGGTGAAAGTTTCATGGGTATGATGAGCGAGTTGGAGCAGCAACCACTAAAACAGGCGGTTTTCGGTGCAATGAAATCTTTTCACGAAATTGCAATCACCAGCGTTCTCGTCCGAGAGCCAAAATATTTTGCTGACTACCATCTACATAGAGAGAACTGACCACGTGCTAAAATAAGACAAACCAGAGGTTGCACGGAAAGATTTGTGTGTTCATTTTTTACACGTGCTATTAGATAGTGGGGTGTAACACACAAATAGCTCTATGAGACTTATGCTTTAGTGTGAGTCGCATAGTAATCATGTAGAGGCGTTGGATTGTTTCGAGCAGAAGGGCAAATGCCGGTAGATCGCCAACGGAAAATGGAGAATGTGTATGGGGCAATATGTCTCTCGAAAGCTACGTCCGGGAAACTGCGACAGTGCCTGCTGCTCTTTAGTGATAATAAGTCCCCATCTTGCATATGTCGTAAAGAAAAAGTTAACGCCATCTCAAATGCGAGCCACTTGAGCACCTGCCCTAGAGTCCTGATCACGCCCAACGCTATTGTCAAGTCTTCGGTCTCTTGAAAAACGCCTTCAGTTGTTGACAGTTCCTGTCGGACGAGGATGTGCAGCAGGCACTTACGGACTTCTTCACGCCGCAGGACTCGGTGGTTTACCAAACGGCTATTTTCACCCTGGTCAGTCGATAGGATGCCTCAGTGCTCACAGCGACTTTGCTTCATTCGCACACCGATTCTAAACCATATGGCATTCGAGAGGAAATTTTTTGATAGCCCCTTATAGACGGATCTAAATGTAGATACACTATGTGATCAAAAGTATCCGGACACCCGCAAAAACATACGTTTTTTCTTATTAGGTGCATTGTGCTGCCACCTACTGCCAGGTACTCCGTTTCAGCGACCTCAGTAGTCATTAGACATCGTGAGAGCAGAATGGGGCGCTCCGCGGAAGTCACGGACTTCGATTGTGGTCAGGCGACTGGGTGTCACTTGTGTCATATGTCTCTACGAGAGATTTCCACACTCCTAAACGTCCAATAGGTCCACTGTTTCCGATGTGATAGTGAAGTCGAAACGTGAAGGGACACGTACAGCACAAAAGCGTACAGGCCGACCTCGTCTGTTGACTGACAGAGACCGCCGACAGTTGAAAAGGGTCATAATGTGTAATAGGCAGACATCTATCCAGACAATCACACTGCATCAAACTGCATCAGGATCCGCTGCAAGTACTATGACAGTTAGGCGGGAGGTGAGGAAAATCGGATTATTTGGTCGAGCAGCTGCTCATAAGCCACGCATCACGCAGGTAAATGCCAAACGATGCCTCGCTTTGTGTAAGGAGTGTATACACTGGACGATTGACCAGTGGATAAACGTTGTGTGGAGTGACGAATTACGGTACACTATGTGGCGATCCGATGGTAGGGTGTGGGTATGGCGAATGCCCGGTGAACGTCATCTGCCAGCGTGTGTAGTGGCAACAGTAAACTTCGGAGGCTGTGGTGTTATGGTGTGGTCATGTTTTTCACGGAGGGAGCTTGCACCCCTTGTTTTGCGTGGCACTATCAAAGAAAAGTCCTACATTGATGTTTTAAGCACCTTCTGCTTCCCACAGTTGAAGAGCAATTCCGGGATGGCGATTGCATCTTTCAACACGATCATTATGCACGGCCTGTGGCGGAGTGGTTGCACGTCAGTAACATTCCTTTAATGGACTGGCGTGCACAGAGTCGTCTGCAGCTCATGGTCTAGTGGCTACCGTTGCTACCTCTGGATTATGGGGTCCCAGGTTCGATTTCCGGCTGGGTTGGGGATTTTCTCTGCCCGGGAGCTGTGTGTTGTCCTCATCATTCCATCATCATTCATGAAAGTAACTAGATGGGACTGTGTACAGATTGAAAATGCGTACGAGCGCTGACGACCGCTCAGTTGAGTAATCCACAAACGAAGCATCGTCATTATGATCATCATGCACAGAGTCCTGACCTGGACCCTGTAGAACCTCTTTGGGATGTTTTGGAACGCCGGCTTCGCGCCAGGCCTCACCGAGCGACATCGATACCTCTCCTCAGTGCAGCACCCAGTTAAGAATGTGCTGCCATTCTCCATGAAAACTTCCAGCACCTGACTGAATGGATGCCTGCGAGACTGGAAGCTGTCATCAAGGCTAAGGGTGTGCCCAACACCATATTGAATTCCGGCATTACCGATGGAGGGTAATGCTACAATTCAATTTTCAATTTTCAGCCAGGTATCAGGATATTTTTGATCACATAGTGTAGTCCCCAAGGAAAGATTGATACTTGTGTTGATCCACTGCAAATTGCCGAATTATGAAAACATTCCCCAGACGACTAACCTCTCTCTTACGGCCTGGGTCCTTCCGACAATTATTGCAGGGTGTTCGCTTTCAGACGTTTCACTCCGATGGAACATGGAACGTGATTCATCTGAACAGCCGACCTGACGCCTCTCAGTTTGGTGTCTACTGCAGCCTTCATCGCCGACGAACAGCAGTCATCTTGGGTGCGTGAACCAGATGCCTGCTGCAGAGGCCCATATGCATCAATATCAGCCGAATGCTTTTGGTAGTCTCATGACCCAGTTGGTTGTTTGCTTGCTCAACAGTTGTACTTCGTCGTGTAACTGAGGCGGAACGTGGGGACCAGCCATGCACTCACCTAGGAGGATGTGGAAAACCTCCCAAAATCCACATTCTCGCAGCCATTGTTGACCCCTTCGATCACAGTTGCTTCATCGCCAGTTTTGAATAGAGCCATTTTGCTATGCACAGTATAGATAACCACAAGGCATGCAAACAGTTTAAAACTTAGCAGTTTCGGAAATACTTCCAACCCAAGCCCAAAAACCAATGATTTTGCCGTTTTGGACGTAAGGTATTTCGCTCCCCTTGTGTTTCGGTGTTCCCCCAACATGTTTTATATACCCTGCTTGGTAGTGCTCCCAACCTACTGTCGGTGAGTGATTATTGCACGTCCATGTCGAACACAGGCGATGGTCACATTAATGTGACTGCGTTGTGTAGCGCCAAGTGTGAAATTTATTGGAGGAATACCTCAGCCCTTCGAAACAAACCCAGGTGTAGCGCAAGGCCTATGCCAGTTCTGTTTAACTGCGTTCTAGAAAAAGTAGTAGGGAACTTGAAATGAAAAGCTAAGTGAATATGGGATTTCACCAATAAGGTTGCAAGGTGGAATAAACCCGCCAGGATAGCCGAGAGCGCTAACGCGCTGCTTCCTGAACTCTGGTAGGCGCGCCGGCCCCGGCGGATTGACGACGACGGCTGGTGTGCCGGCCAGCCTGGATGTGGTTTTTAGGCGGTTTTCCACATCCTCCTAGGTGAATATATGGTTGGTCCCCACGTTCCGCCTCAGTTGCACAACTCGCAGACATTTAAAACACATTCACACTATTTCACGATTTACACTAGACGCAGACAGCTGGGGTACTCTAATTCAGTCCTGCGGGGTATGGGGTGGTGGCAGGAAGGGCATCCGGCCACCCCTTCAAATTAACCACGCCAAATCCGTACTTACCCTGCCGAACTTGCGCACAGTGCCGGATAAAGGCAGTAGCGACAGAAAGAACGAAAGTTGCAAGGTGGAATAAGACATATAGGATTAAAAGGTGTCGCACTAGCAGCTGACATCACAATATTTCCTGTAAAAATACATCTGTTGTGACAGAAAGTAATCATTTTGAGGAAACAGGCACCAGGATTGACTTTTTCTGCAAAAAAACCAAATTTTTAACGAACACTAAAAATGCAGCTTAATATCTGAGTACGGATATTGGCGAAATAGAAAAGGTTAAAAAATTTAAATATCTTGGAAAGATAACCCCACAAAATATCTTCGGAAAAAGTTGCTTCAGACGAAAGGGTGAATAAAATGGGAAGGTTATGCGGTATAACTAATGAACTTTTCAAGAAAAATGCCAGTTTAAAAGTGATCAAATAAAGCACTGGAGTATAGTAGTGAAGACAAAAGTCCTATATACAAGGAAATGGCGAATATTAAACTATAATTTAGATAAATTAGAAATATTAAAAAGGTTTAATCGTTAGCAAAATATTAAGCCCACGAAATGCTATGAGCGATTGGATGTTACGAAGTGATTATGAAATTTATCGAAACATAGAAAATATACGAGAAGTAATGAGAGAAAAAAGACTGATATTTTTTTGGGCATTTATATCCAGTGCAGGATGTTAGATTAACCAAACAGGTCTTCAGTATTTGAAGGATGAAAAAGTCAACAATAAGTTAGATTCACAAAGTAAAAAAGGATTAAGAAAAAAATATAGAAGATGAAGAAACGCGTGAGAGAGGTGTTGCCGAAGCAAACAACGAATATGGAACGATTCCAAGGTAGAAGAACGAAAAAAATTGATCTGAACATAGTGAACAGATGAAAGAGTACAAGAAGAAAAGAACAACAATAAGGAACTGAAACTGACTCATGGTCCTTAGTTGGTGCATCCAAGAAGCAGACAATAATAATAATAATAATAATAATTATTATTATTGAAACTTCCTGGCAGATTAAAACTGTGTGGCCGCGAAAGGCAAGGGTCCCGAGTTCGAGTCTCGGTCCGGCACACAGTTTTAATCTGCCAGGAAGGTTCATATCAGCGCACACACCGCTGCAGAGTGAAAATCTCATTCTGGATTATTATTATTGTTTAAAAATATTATTATTTTTATTATTATTACTGTTAGTAGAAGTGACAGTGGTGTAAGTATTATTGGATTTGCTGCTACCTAGTTTCCCGGCCTTATTGTATAGCGTAACATACAGTGCACTAGGTTGAGAGACAGAGCAATGCGCATGAGCCGGACCGAAATTGTGCAGCGGATTAATGCCTGTTGGGCAGCAGTATCACTGCTGTTTCTGGCGTGTTTCCACGCTCGTTTAGGCATATGCTGGCTGTTTGCCAATCTTCGTCTCAGATAATTCGACACACAAACAGCTAAAATACGACAACACAAAGAAGAAAGTTTACTTGATTCACAAAAAAATGGAACAGACGATTTCTCTCCGTCGGATTAACGCTAGCGACGAGAAGGGTGTTCGACGACACAACTGAAACCCTTTTGTCAAACGTTGGAACCATCAGACTCTGTATCATGAGATAAGCACTAAGAAAGACAGGGTTACTAATGAGTTTTCTATCACGACCGTTAATGGAAATGGCCTTACACACAAGCATTTTTTTTACATACATTCCTAACGTTAACACGCGTACTTATAATAATAGAATTATTTAATGGGGTTTCTTCAACTGTTCACCCTAAAGCACACCATTATTTAATCACACTGAGGAAACCTGAGAGGTCACACAATTATTATTTGAGTAAACAGTGGTGTAAAATAACTTGTATGCATTAAAGCTGGCCCAGTTCAAGAGTATGCTTTCAGATTATAATAAAAAATCCGTCAAGTGAGAGTAGGGTTCGTGCTGTCAGGGTCCTGTTCAAACTTTACTATGTACTGCACTTATACCGGGTGGTCCATTGGACAGTGACTGGGCCAAATATCTCACGAAATAAGCATCAAACGAAAAATCTACAAAGAACGAAACTCGTCTAGTTTGAAGGGGGAAACCAGATGGCGCCATGGTTGGCCCGCTAGATGGCGTTGCCATAGGCAAACGGATACCAACTGCGATTTTTTAAAATAGGAACCCCCTTTTCTTATCACATTTCGCTTTCTGATAGATGGCGCTGTAACAGTCACAAACGTATAAGTACGTGGTATCACGTAACATTCCGCCAGTGCGGACGGTATTTGCTTCGTGAAACATTACCCGTGTTAAAATGGACCGTTTACCAATCGCAGAAAAGGTAGATATCGTGTTGATGTATGGCTGTTGTGATCAAAATGCCCAACGGGCGTGTGGTATGTATGCTGCTCGGTATCCTGGACCACATCATCCAAGTGTCCGGACCGTTCGCCGGATAGTTACGTTATTTAAGGAACACGAAGTGTTCAGTGACATGTGTAACGTCAACCACGACCTGCAACAAATGATGATGCCCAAGTAGGTGTTTTAGCTGCTGTCGCGGCTAATCCGCACATCAGTAGCAGACAAATTGCGCGAGAATCGGGAATCTCAAAAACGTCGGTGTTGAGAAAGCTACATCAACATCGATTTCACCCGTACCATATTTCTATGCATCAGGAATTATATGGCGACGACTTTGAACGTCGTGTACATTTCTGCCACTGGGCACAAGAGAAATTACGGGACGATGACAGATTTTTTGCACGCGCTCTATTTAGCGATGAAGCGTCATTCACCAACAACGGTAACGTAAACCGGCATAATATGCACTATTGGGCAACGGAAAATCCACGATGACTTCAAGTGGAACATCAGCGACCTTGGCAGGTTAAAGTATGGTGCGGCATTATGGGAGGAAGGATAATTGGCCCCCATTTTATCAATGGCAATCTAAATGGTGCATTGTATGCTGATTTCCTACGTAATGTTCTACCGATGTTACTACAAGATGTTTCACTGCATGACAGAATGGCGATGTACTTCCAACATGATGGATGTCCGGCACATACCTCGCGAGCTGTTGAAGCGGTATTGAATGGCATATTTCATGACAGGTGGATTGGTCGTCGAAGCACCATTCCGTGGCCCGCATGTTCACCGGAACTGACGTCCCCGGTTTTCTTTCTGTGGGGAAAGTTGAACGATATTTGCTATTGTGATTCACCGGCAACGCCTGACATGCGTCGGAGCATTGTCAATGCATTTGCGAACATTACGGAAGGCGAACTACTCGCTGTTGAGAGGAATGTCGTTACACGTATTGCCAAAGCATTGAAGTTGACAGACATCATTTTGAGCATTTATTGCATTAATGTGGTATTTACAGGTAATTACGCTGTAACAACATACGTTATCATAAATGATAAGTTCACAAAGGTACATGTATCACATTGGAACAACGGAAATAAAATGTTTAAACGTGCCTACGTTCTGTATTTTAATTTAGAAAACCTACCTGTTACCAACTGTTCGTGTAAAATTGTGAGCCATATGTTTGTGACTATTACAGCGCCATCTATCACAAATCGAAAAAAGTGGTCCAACTAAAACATTCATATTTCTTTACATACTACACGAATATGTAATAAAAATGGGGTGCCTATTTAAAAAAACGCAGTTGATATCCGTTTGACCTATGGCAACGCCATCTAGGGGGCCAACCATAGCGCCATATATATATATATATATATATATATATATATATATATATATATATATATATATATATATATATATATATACCAACTTGGATATATATTTGGATATTGGATATATATCCAAATTTTTTCCTTTATTTGTACTGTGAAGCATTCCTTTTTGCCAAATTTCCTGACACTTGTCAAAGGAATGTACTCTAGAGGTTTTATGAGAGAGCTCAGGAGTATCAAAATGTGTGACTTAAATGGGTATATCATTTGATTGCATTTACTCAGAAGTATAAATTTTTTTATGTGGCCAAAGCATAAATATCAATTTGATACGTCTACCCGTGTAGACAAAAAGACAAACATGCAGACATACAGTCAAAAATGTGATCCTACAAGGGTTTCGTTTCTACCGACTGAGGTACAGAACTGCAAAGAAGTAAAAGTTTAGAGGGACACTGTATGTAAAAGTCAGCACTGAAGAAAATAGTGCGCAGCTCGTCTGTGGAGTTCCCGCACTCACCTGCATGTCTTGTTCGTGACGGGACGGTTGGTAATCCTGTGTGGAGCCCGCGACGGGAGCGCGGCCGCCTTTATAGAGGCGCACAGCCAGGTTGGCGGGGGAACCCCCGGCCACGCGTGCTGAACTGCAGGAGAGGCGACGGTGTTCGCGCGCCGGCGCGCACTACCTTTTGTGCCAGCCACTTGTCGCCGGCGTCACGGCCGCCTTCTCGCCTGCTTTCGCTCTCCACACGCTCTGCGTCCCGTTAGTCTCACGGGAAGTAATAGACAGGCATCTAAAGCTAGCGAAATGAGGGATGCTCAACTACCTGACCTACCGATAGATGGCTCTAGCGTCAAGCTACCATGATCCTTTGCGAGTCCAGGTGTCTCGGGTCACGCTCAACTACAGCATCAAACGATAGATGGCTCTACGTTCACGTTACCATGATGCTTTGCGACGCCTGTAATACGGAGCGACAAAGTCATTTCAACTCCTACTTATTCTATAGTCTGATCTATGAATGATTGCTGTTCGCGCAGATCGAGACATGGATGGGGATTGCACTGTTTGACGGTTTCAAGCGACGATTGCCGTAAGCGCATAGACGTGCTCTGAGCTAGAAAAAAGCGTGGTTGCTGCAAATCATGATTCTTACTTGCCTGCGCGGAATTTTTTGCTTATCTCTACCATCGACCATGACAGCTCGCAAGAAATGGAATAAAATTTTACCGAATAACTCGCTACGGTCGCGTTTAATGCTCACGATGGCAACCACTTTCACAGCAGAGATCTGAGAACAGTACTGAACGCATATTGGCTGTCGGAGAATGCGTGACGTAGATACGCAGAACAGGCTTGACCCAACTATAGTGAAAAAATCTTGCAAGGAAAGGTTCCCTTCCTAGTTCCGCCACACAGTTGCGACCTAAATTCTGTAGAACTGGTCTGGAATCTTGGAAAGAATAAGATGTGTAGTTGTAATGTATAGAGCATCTCGCTCACTAACCCGAAAAAATACAGGCTGATGCTTCTGCTGTTAACAAATGTGTCACCTATCCTGAAGCAATCCTTTCGACGTAAACCGTTACGTTAGCGATATGCGCGTCAGTTTTGCTCCTTTTATATTCAAGTAGCTTTCCTGTTGGTTTCCCAAGACAGAAGGAACCTCCTTCCAAATCTTTCCACCAGATTAAAAACTTTAGTAAGTAGGTATTGAACCCAGGACCTTGACATAACTAGCCAAAAACGGTAATCGTTACGCTAAGACGTCATTAGTGATGTTTGGGCATTGGAATTATAAGTAAACTATTACAGTATGGATCAAGACCGTCACATACACAAAAATGGTGTGTGATAACTATATTTGATGGGCAAGGGAACTAAAAATATAACAAAATCACTCTGAATAGATTCAAGCCAAGGATCGGCATTATCATTCGCGACGAATCAACATTCACAGCTATGAAAATAACTACATCACCAGAGAAGATAAGGTAACTGTGGTTTTGACGGATACTGCCAGTGAAGAGTCGTTAGCAGCTAAATTAAGGTATACTGATACGTACTGTTTCTGTTGTCTTAAATGGGCACCTATTTCTGTGGTGCATACACACAGGCGTCTACAGCTAGCGGTAGCTTGACGCTAGAGCCATCTATCGGTAGGTAAGGTAGTTGAGCATCCCTCATTTCGCTAGCTTTAGACGCCAGTAAGTAATAGCAGCAGAGACGTAGGGGCACAGCACGCAAGTGGGGCCTCGCTGGCTACTAGGGGTGGCAAGACGTGGCGTGCCTGTCACACAGGGCAGTGACTCAGAGATCCGGTGACCTTGGTGGCCAAGGTAACAATTTCAGGCCTTATTTTTCAAATGGTTCAAATGGCTCTGAGCACTATGGGACATAACTGCTGTGGTCATCAGTCCCCTATAACTTAGAACTACTTAAACCTAACTAACCTAAGGACATCACACACATCCATGCCCGAGGCAGGATTCGAACCTGCGACCGTAGCGGTGCCTAGAACCGCACGGCCATTCCGGCCGGCTTATTTTTATGAAATAGATGATGGGAAAGAAAAGGGAAAAGACGGGTGGATAACTCGTGACTTCTAGGCATATGGGGCATTGTGGTAATGCAAGGCTAAAGTTGAAAATTTATGCTAGACGAGGACTCTAATCGAGATTAACCACTTCTCACGAGCAGTTCAACTGAAGAACCTGAACCAGTTTATCTTCTTTCGTCACCACGACGCTCACATCGCCTTCTAAGCATAGCCTACTATCTTCTGGACGTTTATATGTAATCCTAGTAGTTACTGCGTGAATGTTGAGAGGAGAGGTGCAATTGCTGGCGTGAATGCCGTCAAGGACATGGGGCAGCCATCCCGTACGGATTTGGTCGTGTCCATCTCTTTAGTTAGCTGTTGTTTAACCATTATTCGTCCTGCCCTGTTTTTTAATATTTGTTGAGAAATTTTTAATGATTTTTGGGAAGATAATTACGTGTGCTATATCAAACGCCTTCTGGAAGTGTAATCTACATCCATACCTCTATTGGTTTTCCCTTCTATTCCAGTCTCGTATTGTTCGTGGAAAGAAACATTGACGGTATGCATCTGTGTGGACTCTAATCTCTCTGATCTTAACGTCATGGTCTAAAAAATGGCTCTGAGCACTATGGGACTTAACATCTGCGGTCATCAGTCCCCTAGAACTTAGAAATACTTAAACCTAACTAACCTAAGGACATCACACACATCCATGCCCGAGGCAGGATTCGAACCTGCGACCGTAGCGGTCGCGCGGTTGCAGACTGAAGCGCCTAGAACCGCTCGGCCACTCCGGCCGGCACACAGTTACTCTACAAGTTATACTCACAAGGGTTCCCGGGAATATAGTTAAGCAAATGAAAAGCTACCGGCCGGCTTTTAGGTCTCTGTGGTATTGCATCTTTCATTTCGTCCTCAGTTGTGAGACTCTTTGCTTCCTCCGCGCTCATTCTGCCTGGTACATCCCTAAATAGATTTTGCCACGCATTCTCGTCGGTTGGTGTGATGAACACTGTATCTGAAATACGGTTGCGAGCTGCAGTCAAGTGACATTAATGTGACCACCTGTCGAAATCCATAATAAGCACCTTTTGCAGCGCCGACCGCTGCGAAACGTGCGGGAAGAGAGTCAGTCAGGTCCTGGGAGGTAGCCACAGGGGTGCGCAGCCCAGCCGACTCCGGTGTCGCCGTCAGCTATGCTAGGTTTCTCTGTTGAGGATCCGTGGGCCAATAGCTCGATCGAGGTGGTCCCACTGCGTTTAAAACCGGGAAAATGATGTCCAGGGGAGGACCGTAAAGTCATCCTGGAGCTCTTCGAACCACGCACGTACACTGCGAGCTGTCTGGAACGTTGCATTGTCCTGCTAGTAGATGCCTTCATGACGAGGAAAAAACAAACTGCTTGTAGGGGTGGACATGGTTCCTAAGGATAGATGCATAATTTTGTTGATCAATTGTGCCTTCTAGAATGACGCATTTATCCAGGGACTGCCAGGAAGACGTTTCCCTGACCATAACGCTACCTCGTAAGGTCTGGGCCCTTCCCAAGGTTGTTACAGGGTGTTTTCAGACGTTTCTCGCCAACGACCACGTGTCCTATGCAACATGAAACGTGGTTAACCTGAGAAGACCACCTGTCCCCACTCAGTGGACGTCCAGGTGTGGTATGCAAGTGCAAATTCTACCGTTCACCGCCAATGAATAGTAACAGGAACTGTGGTTCCTTCTCTAGATTGTCGCACAGATGACAAAATGGTAGATATCGAAATAAACGACAGAGGGATCATCATCATCATCATCATCATTTAAGACTGATTATGCCTTTCAGCGTTGAGTGTGGAGCATAGTCCCCTTTATAAAATTCCTTCATGATCCCCTATTCAGTGCTAACATTGGTGCCTCTTCTGATGTTAAGCCTATTACTTCAAAATCATTCTTAACCGAATCCAGGTACCTTCTCCTTGGTCTGCCCCGACTCCTCCTACCCTCTACTGCTGAACCCATGAGTCTCTTGGGTAACCTTGCTTCCCCCATGCGTGTAACATGACCCCACCATCCAAACCTGTTCGCCCTGACTGCTACATCTATAGAGTTCATTCCCAGTTTTTCTTTGATTTCCTCATTGTGGACACCCTTCTGCCATTGTTCCCATCTACTAGTACCTGCAATCATCCTAGCTACTTTCATATCCGTAACCTCAACCTTGTTGATAAGGTAACCTGATTCCACCCAGCTTTCACTCCCATACAACAAAGTTGGTCGAAAGATTGAACAGTGCACAGATAACTTAGTCTTGGTACTGACTTCCTTCTTGCAGAAGAAACTAGATCGTAGCTGAGCGCCCACTGCATTACGTTTGCTACACCTCGCTTCCAGTTCTTTCACTATGTTGCCATCCTGTGAGAATATGCATAAGTACTTGAAACCGTCCACCTGTTCTAACTTTGTTCCTCCTATTTGGCACTCAATCCGTTTATATCTCTTTCCCACTGACATTACTTTCGTTTCGGAGATGCTAATCTTCATACCATAGTACTTACATTTCTGATCTAGCTCTGAAATATTACTTTGCAAACTTTCAATCGAATCTGCCATCACAACTAAGTCATCCGCATATGCAAGACTGCTTATTTTGTGTTCACATATCTTAATCTCACCCAGCCAGTCTATTGTTTTCAACATATGATCCATAAATAATACGAACAACAGTGGAGACAGGTTGCAGCCTTGTCTCACCCCTGAAACTACTTTAAACCATGAACTCAATTTACCGTCAACTCTAACTGCTGCCTGACTATCCATGTAAAGACCTTTAATTGCTTGCAAAAGTTTGCCTCCTATTCCATAATCTCGTAGAACAGATAATAACTTCCTCCTAGGAAACCGGTCATATGCCTTTTGCCGGCCGGAGTGGCCGTGCGGTTCTAGGCGCTACAGTCTGGAACCGAGCGACCGCTACGGTCGCAGGTTCGAATCCTGCCTCGGGCATGGATGTGTGTGATGTCCTTAGGTTAGTTAGGTTTAATTAGTTCTAAGTTTTAGGTGACTGATGACCTCAGAAGTTAACTCGCATAGTGCTCAGAGCCATTTGATATGCCTTTTCTAGATCTATAAAGCATAGATACAATTCCCTATTCCACTCATAACACTTCTCCATTATTTGTCGTAAGCTAAAGATCTGATCCTGACAACCTCTAAGAGGCCTAAACCCACACTGATTTTCATCCAATTGGTCCTCAACTAATACTCGCACTTTCCTTTCAACAATACCTGAGAAGATTTTATCCACAACGCTGATTAAAGAGATACCTCTGTAGTTGTTACAATCTTTTCTGTTTCCATGTTTAAATATTGGTGTGATTACTGCTTTTGTCCAGTCTGATGGAACCTGTCCCGACTCTCAGGCCATTTCAATTATCCTGTGTAGCCATTTAAGACCTGACACTCCACTGTATTTTATGAGTTCCGACTTAATTTCATCCACCCCAGCTGCTTTGTTGCACTGCAATCTATTGACGATTTTCTCCACTTCCTCAAATGTGATCCAATTTCCATCATCATTCCTATCCTATTGTACATCGACATCTGAAGCATTACTGATCATATTTTCACCTACATTGAGCAACTCTTCAAAATATTCCCTCCATCTGCCAAAGGCATCAACAGGATTCACCAGCAGTTTTCCTGACCTGTCCAAAATTCTTGTCATTTCCTTCTTACCTCCGTTACGACGATTGCTAATTACACGCCAGAATGGTTTTCCAGCAGCTTGACCCAAAGTCTCCAACCTGTTTCCAAAGTCTTTCCAAGATTTCTTCTTGGATGCTGGAATTATCTGTTTGGCTTTGTTTCTTTCTTCAACATAACTTTCTCTGTCTACCTGAGTTCTAGTATGTAGCCATTTTTGATACGTCTTCTTTTTCCTTTTACAGGCTGCCTTCACTGTATGATTCCACCAAGCTGTTTGCTTCATCCTTCCTTTACACACTACTGTTCCAAGACATTCTTTAGCCACTTCTAGTACTGTGTCCCTGTATCTTGTCCATTCCTTTTCCAATGACTATAATTGACTAAATTCAACTAACTGGTACCTTTCTGAGATCGCTGTTATGTACTTGTGCCTGATTTCCTTATCCTGAAGTTTCTCCACTCTTACCCTCCTACATATGGACCTGACCTCCTGCACTTTCGGCCTCACAATACCAATTTCACTGCAGATTAAATAGTGTTCAGTGTCATCAAAGAATCCCCTGAATACACGTGTGTCCCTCACAGCCTTCCTGAATTCCTGATCTGTTATTATATAGTCAATGACAGATCTGGTTCCCCTGCCTTCCCAAGTATACCAGTGAATGTTCTTATGTTTAAAGAAGGAGTTTGTGATTACTAAGCCCATACTGGCACAGAAATCGAAGAGTTGTTCCCCGTTCCTTTTGGCCTCCATATCCTCTCCAAATTTACCCATAACCTTTTCATACCCTTCTGTTCGATTTCCAATCCTGGCATTAAAATCACCCATGAGCAGAACACTGTTCTTCTCCTTTCCTCTAACAACTACATCACTGAGTGCATCATAAAAACTATCCATCTTATCTTGATCTGCCCTTCACAATGCGAATATACTGACACAATCCTAATTTTCTTGCTAGACACTGTCAACTCTATCCACATCAGTCGTTCGTTTACATACCTTATTGCAACTACGCTGGGTTCGATTTCTTTCCTGAAGTAAAGCCCTACACCCCATTGTGCTATTCCTGCTTTGACTCCTGACAGGTAGACCTTGTATTCTCCCACTTCCTCTTCTTTCTCACCACTTACCCGAACGTCACTAACAGCTAAAACGTCCAGCCCCATCTTACTTGCTGCCTTTGCCAGCTCTACCTTCTTCCCAGAGTAGCCCCCATTGATATTAATAGCTCCCCATCTCATTACCATTTGTTTGCCGAGTCGTTTAGGAGTCCCTGGTTTGTCAGTTAGAGGTGGGACTCCGCCACCTCCAAAGGACCGAGGCATTTTGCTCTGATTGTTGCGAGCATCATATTTAAGCTAGCCTTACTTGCCCCGAGTCCCATTGAGTTTTACCCCTAACGGTTGAAGGACTAACCGGTGGATTTGGTAGTCTTTGCCGTATGAGCACAAAGGTGACCACAACTCAGAATATGTCCGAGATGCCCAGACTTGTTCCAAAGTAACTGGTATCCCGACTGTCGGGACCACTTACTTGGCCACTCGTTCGTTGCCCGTGGTTCATGAACTAGGACATGACAACAGGAACCCACACCATGAACCACCAGAGGGATAGAGAAACAATTAAAATCGCTCAAAATAGGAAAGGCCGCTGGACCTGATGGGATACCAGTTCGATTTTACACAGAGTACGCGATGGAACGTGCCCCCCTTCTTGCAGCGGTGTACCGTAGGTCTCTAGAAGAGCGTAGCGTTCCAAAGGATTGGAAAAGGGCACAGGTCATCCCCGTTTTCAAGAAGGGACGTCGAACAGATGTTCAGAACTATAGACCTATCTCTAACATCAATCAGTTGTAGAATTTTGGAACACGTATTATGTTCGAGTATAATGACTTTTCTGGAGACTATAAATCTACTCTGTAGAAATCAGCATGGGTTTCGAAAAAGACGATCGTGTGAAACCCAGCTCGCGCTATTCGTCCACGAGACTCAGAGGGCCATAGACACGGGTTCACAGGTAGATGCCGTGTTTCTTGACTTCCGCAAGGCGTTCGATACGGTTCCCCACAGTCGTTTAATGAACAAAGTAAGAGCATATGGACTATCACACCAATTGTGTGATTGGATTGAAGAGTTCCTAGATAACAGACCGCAGCATGTCATTCTCAATGGAGAGAAGTCTTCCGAAGCAACAGTGATTTCAGGTGTGCCGCAGGGGAGTGTCGTAGGACCGTTGCTATTCACAATATACATAAATGACCTTGTGGATGACATCAGAAGTTCACTGAGGCTTTTTGCGGATGATGCTGTGGTATATCGAGAGGTTGTAACAATGGAAAATTGTACTGAAATGCAGGAGGATCTGCAGCGAATTGACGCATGGTGCAGGGAATGTCAATTGAATCTCAATCTAGACAAGTGTAATGTGCTGCGAATACATAGAAAGAAAGATCCCTTATCATTTAGCTACAAAATAGCAGGTCAGCAACTGGAAGCAGTTAATGCAATAAGTTATCTGGGACTACGCATTAGGAGTGATTTAAAATGGAATGATCATATGAAGTTGATCGTCGGTAAAGCAAATGCCAGACTGAGATTCATTGGAAGAATCCTAAGGAAATGCAATCCGAAAACAAAGGAAGTAGGTTACAGTACGCTTGTTCGCCCACTGCTTGAATACTGCTCAGCAGTGTGGGATCCGTACCAGATAGGGTTGATAGAAGAGATAGAGAAGATCCAACGGAGAACAGCGCGCTTCGGTACAGGATCGTTTAGTAATCGTGAAAGCGTTACGGAGATGATACACTCCTGGAAATGGAAAAAAGAAAACATTGACACCGGTGTGTCAGACCCACCATACTTGCTCCGGACACTGCGAGAGGGCTGTACAAGCAATGATCACACGCACGGCACAGCGGACACACCAGGAACCGCGGTGTTGGCCGTCGAATGGCGCTAGCTGCGCAGCATTTGTGCACCGCCGCCGTCAGTGTCAGCCAGTTTGCCGTGGCATACGGAGCTCCATCGCAGTCTTTAACACTGGTAGCATGCCGCGACAGCGTGGACGTGAACCGTATGTGCAGTTGACGGACTTTGAGCGAGGGCGTATAGTGGGCATGCGGGAGGCCGGGTGGACGTACCGCCGAATTGCTCAACACGTGGGGCGTGAGGTCTCCACAGTACATCGATGTTGTCGTCAGTGGTCGGCGGAAGGTGCACGTTCCCGTCGACCTGGGACCGGACCGCAGCGACGCACGGATGCACGCCAAGACCGTAGGATCCTACGCAGTGCCGTAGGCGACCGCACCGCCACTTCCCAGCAAATTAGGGACACTGTTGCTCCTGGGGTATCGGCGAGGACCATTCGCAACCGTCTCCATGAAGCTGGGCTACGGTCCCGCACACCGTTAGGCCGTCTTCCGCTCACGCCCCAACATCGTGCAGCCCGCCTCCAGTGGTGTCGCGACAGGCGTGAATGGAGGGACGAATGGAGACGTGTCGTCTTCAGCGATGAGACTCGCTTCTGCCTTGGTGCCAATGATGGTGGTATGCGTGTTTGGCGCCGTGCAGGTGAGCGCCACAATCAGGACTGCATACGACCGAGGCACACAGGGCCAACACCCGGCATCATGGTGTGGGGAGCGATCTCCTACACTGGCCGTACACCACTGGTGATCGTCGAGGGGACACTGAATAGTGCACGGTACATCCAAACCGTCATCGAACCCATCGTTCTACCATTCCTAGACCGGCAAGGGAACTTGCTGTTCCAACAGGACAATGCACGTCGCATGTATCCCGTGCCACCCAACGTGCTCTAGAAGGTGTAAGTCAACTACCCTGGCCAGCAAGATCTCCGGATCTGTCCCCCATTGAGCATGTTTGGGACTGGATGAAGCGTCGTCTCACGCGGTCTGCACGTCCAGCACGAACGCTGGTCCAACTGAGGCGCCAGGTGGAAATGGCATGGCAAGCCGTTCCACAGGACTACATCCAGCATCTCTACGATCGTCTCCATGGGAGAATAGCAGCCTGCATTGCTGCGAAAGGTGGATATACACTGTACTAGTGCCGACATTGTGCTTGCTCTGTTGCCTGTGTCTATGTGCCTGTGGTTCTGTCAGTGTGATCATGTGATGTATCTGACCCCAGGAATGTGTCAATATAGTTTCCCCTTCCTGGGACAATGAAATCACGGTGTTCTTATTTCAATTTCCAGGAGTGTAGATAAACTCCAGTGGAAGATTCTGCAGGAGAGACGCTCAGTAGCCCGGTACGGGATTTGTTGAAGTTTCGAGAACATACCTTCACCGAAGAGTCAAGCCGTATATTGCTCCCTCCTACGTATATCTTGCGAAGAGACCATGAGGATAAAATCAGAGAGATTAGAGCCCACACAGAGGCATACCGACAATCTTTCTTTCCACGAACAATTCGAGACTGGAATAGAAGGGAGAACCGATAGAGGTACTCAAGGTACTTGCGAAGGTGGCTTGCGAAGTATGGATGTAGATGTAGATGTAGATGCGTGGTCCAGGCGTCTACAGCGGCGGCAACGTTCATTGAACGCTCGTCGGTGAGACACTGTTGATTGTCCCTTGGATCATCGGGCAGTCAGCTTCTCAACCGTTGCACGTCTATTTGTGTGTACTCATGCCCACAGCTGTCGTTCACCCCTTGCATCTATATACTTATATGGATATGGGGGGGACATGTCCGATAGAACAGACACCATTAATGACCTACAGCTGTCTAGAATGAAATTAGAATTACATATTAATACCTTCAGCTGCTGACGGGCGTTGATATATATCAACAGGGGCAGGTGAAAATGTGTGCCCCGACCGGGACTCGAACCCGGGATCCCCTGCTTACATGGCAGACGCTCTATGAGGCACCGAGGGCACAGAGGATAGTGCGACCACAGACACCAGATCCTTATAAGTATATAGTTTTGGCAATACCGTCCATGGACTTTCTCTTCTGTGTGGATGCACACGTATTACCCGAAGTCTTACGGGACTTGGTAAGAATGTCTTTCACGAGCAATGAGTGTGTTGGATAGGGACAATTGGAATGTAGTGTGTGGACATATAAGGTGAGAATGTGGGTCTTGCGGGAGGTGTGCGCGAGATAGTCCCTGCAGTCGCAGTATCCTCTGTGTCTTCAGTGGCTCAGATGGATAGAGCGTCTGCCATGTAAGCAGGTGATCCTGGGTTTGAGTCCCGGCCGGGGCACACATTTTCACCTGTCCCCGTTGATAAATATCAACGCCTATCAGCAGCTGAAGGTAGTAATATGCGAGGGCATTTCGAAAAGTAAAGATACAATGGCTCGCAGTCCTTAAATAGAACATTTATTTAGAAAACGTCAGCTACATCTTATTAACTGGATTATTTGTTATTTTTCGACATAATGACCCCCGTCATCCAAACATTTGTTAAGTCAGTGCACATGCTTTTGTATCCCACAGTCATAGAAGGTTGCCGCCTGTTGTCGGGACCACATTTCAACTTCATCTTTGATCCCTTCATCGTCGTGGAATGATTTTCCACCAAGTTGTGACTTCAGGTAACGGAAGACGTGGAAGTCGGTGGGCGCAAGGTCCGGGCTGTATGACGGATGGTCCAATACGTCCCATTTGGATTGTTTGAGTAGTGCTCTGGTTACGAGCGCTGTGTGAGCCCGAGTGTTGTCATGAAGCAAGCGGACTCCACTTGTCAGCATTCCCTTGCGTTTGTTTTGAATTGCCCTTCGAAGACGTTTCAAAGTCTGGCAACATGCATCAGCATTAATTATCGTTCCAGGAGGCATAAATTCCAACAGAAGAATGCCTTGTCTGTCCCAAAAAACAGAAGCAGTGATTTTCTTCGCTGAAATCGACGTTTTGCATTTCTTGGCTTTTAGTGAATTCGAATGGTGCCATTGCATTGATTGCTGCTTGGATTCAGGTGTATGGTGATAAACCCACGTCTCATCACCTGTCACAATGTGATCAAGGAACTCATCACCTGCTTCAGCATAGGGTGTGAGGAAGTCGAGTGCAAAGCCCATCCTTTTCTCATTGTGTTCTTCTGTTAACAGTTTTGGAACCCAGCACGCACACAGTTTCCTGTACCCTAACCGGCCAGTCACAACGTCATAAAGAGTTGTCATTGACACGTCCGGTATGATCTGATGCAATTCTTTCAATGTGAGACGTCTGTTCACACGAATTGCTTCCTCTGTTTTCCGAAGAACGGCATCAGAGATCACAGGTGGCCGACCTGTTCTTTGTTCGTCATGAACATCGGTCCTACCTTCAGAGAAATGACGACACCATTTCGTTACATTTCCCATAAACAGAAACAATATCTTTGTGAATATCCGCTGGTCGCTGACTTTTTGCATGAAGAAAACATATGACGGAGCGCACTTCGCATTTGGTGGGATTCTGAATCGGCGCAGCCATTTTAAAGACAACCTACTCCAACCAGAAGCAACGTTCAACTGCCGAACGACCGCGAAGAGAAAGGTAACGGTTCAAGGTTAACACCAGTGTTGCCAACTTGCTCCCCAAAACTCTTCTGTTCCTCTGGCGTACGGTGTATCTTTACTTTCCGAAATACCCTCATATAATTCTAATTTCTTCCATCTATGGCCTGTCGTGCACCACAGATGCCCCCAATGCAGGTTTGGATAGCGCCATGCACAATACACTGTAACCACGGAGGCACGTGAACAGTTTACAGACTCAGCCGTTTCGGGAATGCTTCCACCCTTGGCCCGCAAACCAGCGATCATGCTCTTTTGGACGTCAGATAAATCGCTGCGTTTCCCCATTACGACAACAACTGGACCGTTTCCCGAGTCGCCTCGACACGCTTTATACACCGTCCACTTCTAGTGATTACAGCTGTCGTCTGTGAGTGATTACTGTTCATTGACATCAAACAGAGGCGGTGGTCACATTTGACTGGACAGTGTACACTAGATTATCAAAGAAACAATGAGATCTCGTGAAAAAAGGGAAGCATTTCGAGATGTATATGAGGAAAACAACGCTTCCGAAGAGGATGTGGTATTGATAAACAAAATATCGCGGGCAGATATTATGGTCGCGAACAACGGCTTCACATTGCTAAAGAAACCTCTCTTTCTCGACTGCAACTGTTCGTTTAAGAGGGGCTCATCTTTCCTTATCGCATGTATAAAAATCTTTAGTTCCCTCGATACACTCCACCCCCTCCCTTTTCTTTTCGTTATGCAGAATCTAGATTTTTACTATTTTGCATTATGACCTGATGTTAACGAGTGTCCTGTGAACGTAGAATCGAAGCTACTTGGTTCAAATGGCTCTAACCACTATAGGACTTAGCATCTGACGTCATCAGCCCCCTAGACTTAGAACTACTTAAACCTTACTAACCTAAGGTCATCACACACATCCATGCCCGAGGCAGGACTCGAACTTGCGACCGTAGCAGTCGCGCGGTTCCGGAATGAAGCGCATAGAACAGCTCGGCCACAGCAGCCGGCAATCAAGGTTGCTGGTATCTTTTTGTACCTTTATATCATTGCAATCTCTCCCGGTTCGTCCGATATAAAATAGTGGACATGCACTGCATGTAATTTTGTAGACACCTGAACTTCATAAGGAGTCACTTCCGTTTTTGATATTATGAATTACGCTTTTCTGTGGCTGTTGTACGTAGATAATGCTAAACACAACAAAAAACGTTTTGATTCACCTCGGTTCCGAGAGTTCCAGAACCTGTACAGAAAATTGGAGTAGAGGTCAACATTAACACCATTTTCTCCCTTTTTATTGCTCATGGAAACAACACACTGCATGTTGATCCTACATACAGCGAGACCTTCATAGGTGCTGGACCAGATTGCTGCACACCAGTACCTCTAATACCAACTAGCATGTCATCATGCCTGTATTCGTCGTGGCACACTATCCACAAGTTCATCAAAGCACTGTTGGTCCAGATTGTCCCTCTACTCAACGGCGATTCGGCGTACATGCATCAGAGGGGTTGGTGGGTCACGTCGTCCATAAACAGACCCTGAAGCAAGTCATTCACAAGGTGTGCACGATAAGGGTGCGAATTGTCGTCCATGAAGACGAACTCCTCGCCAATCTTGTTGTTGTTGTTGTGGTCTTCAGTCCTGAGACTGGTTTGATGCAGCTCTCCATGCTACTCTATCCTGTGCAAGCCTCTTTATCTCCCAGTATTTACTGCAACCTACGTCCTTCTGAATGTGCTTAGTGTATTGGTCTCGCTCTACGATTTTTACCCTCCACACTGCCCTCCAATGCTAAATTTGTGATCCCTTGATGCCTCAGAACATGTCCTACCAACCGGTCCCTTCTTCTTGTCAAGTTGTGCCACAAACTCCTCTTCTCCTCAATCCTATTCAATACCTCCTCATTAGTTATGTGATCTATCCATCTAATCTTCAGCATCCTTCTGTAGCACCACATTTGAAAAGCTTCTATTCTCTTCGTCTCCAAACTATTTATCGTCCATGTTTCACTTCCATACATGGCTACACTCCATACAAATACTTTCAGAAAAGACTTCCTGATACTTAAATCTATACTCGATGTTAACAAATTTCTCCTCTTCAGAAACGCTTTTCTTGCCATTGCCAGTCTACCTTTTATATCCTCTCTACTTCGACCATCATCAGTTATTTTGCTCCCCAAAACGCAAAACTCCTTTACTACTTTAATTATCTCATTTCCTAATCTAATGCCCCCAGCATCACCCTACTTGATTCGACCACATTCCTCGTTTTGCTTTTGTTGAACCGGCCGGTGTGGCCGTGCGGTTCTAGGCGCTTCAGTCTGGAACCGCGTGACCGCTACGGTCGCAGGTTCGAATCCTGCCTCAAGCATGGATGTGTGTGATGTCCTTAGGTTAGTTAGGTTCAAGTAGTTCTAAGTTCTAGGGGACTGATGACCACAGCTGTTAAGTCCCATAGTGCTCAGAGCCATTTGAACCATTTGCTTTTGTTGATGTTCATCTTATATCCTCCTTTCAAGACACTCCATTCCATTCAACTGCTCATCCAAGTGCTTTGCTGTCTCTTACAGAATTACAATGTCATCGGCGAACCTCAAAGTTTTTATTTCTTCTCCATGGGTTTTCATACCTACTCCGAATTTTTCTTTTGTTTCCTTTACTGCTTGCTCAATATACAGATTGAATAACATCGGGGAGAGGCTACAACCCTGTCTCACTCCCTTCCCAACCGCTGCTTCCCTTTCATGTCCCTCTCATAACTGCCATCTGGTTTCTGTACAAATTGCAAATAGCCTTTCGCTCCCTGTATTTTACCCCTGCCACCTTTAGAATTTGAAAGAGAGTATTCCAATCAACATTGTCAAAAGCTTTATCTAAGTCTACAAATGCTAGAAACGTAGGTTTGCCTTTCTTTAATCTTTCTTCTAAGATAAGTCATAAGGTCAGTATTGCCTCACGTGTTCCAATATTTCTACGGAATCCAAACTGATCTTCCCCAAGGTTGGCTTCTACTAGTTTTTCCATTCGTCTGTAAAGAATTCGTGTTAGTATTTTGCAGCTGTGGCTTATTAAACTGATTGTTCGGTAATTTTCACATCTGTCAACACCTACTTTCTTTGGGATTAGATTTATTATATTCTTTTTGAAGTCTGAGGGTATTTCGCCTGTCTCATACGTCTTGCTCACCAGATAGTAGAGTTTTGTCAGTACTGGCTCTCCCAAGGCCGTCAGTAGTTCTAATGGAATGTTGTCTACTCCCGGAGCCTTGTTTCAACTCAGGTCTTTCAGTGCTCTGTCAAACTGTTTACGCAGTATTGTATCTTCCATTTCGTCTTCATCTACATTCTCTTCCATTTCCAGAATAATGTCGTCAAGTACGTCGCCCTTGTATAGACCCCTTCCACCTTTCTGCTTTCCCTTCTTTGCTTAGAACTGGGTTTCCATCTGAGCTCTTGATATTCATACAAGTGGTTCTCTTTTCTCCAAAGGTTTCTTTAATTTTCCTGTAGGCAGTATCTATCTTACCCCTAGTGAGATAAGCCTCTACATCCTTACATTTGTCTTCTACCCATCCCTGCTTAGCCATTTTGCACTTCCTGTCGATCTCATTTTTGAGACGTTTGTATTCCTTTTTGCCTGCTTCCTTTACTGCATTTTTATATTTTCTCCTTTCATCAATTAAATTCAATATTTCTTGTTACCCAAGGGTTTCTACTAGCCTTCGTCTTTTCACCTATTTGATCCTCTGCTGCTTTCACTATTTCATCCGTCAAAGTTACCCATTCTTCTTCCACTGTATTTCTTTCCCCTAGTCCTGTCAATTGTTCCCTTATGGTCTTCCTGAAACTCTGTACAACCTCTGGTTCTTTCAGCTTATCCAGCTCCCATCTCCTTAAATTCCACCTTTTTGCAGTTTCTTCAGTTTTAATCTACAGCTCATAACCAATAGATTGTGGTCAGAGTCCACATCTGCCCCTGGAAATATCTTACAATTTAATACCTGGTTCCTAAATCTCTGTCTTACCATTATATAATCTATCTGATACCTTCTAGTGTTTCCAGGATTCTCCCATGTGTAAAACCTTCTTTTATGATTCTTGAACCAAGTGTTATCTATGATTAAGTTATGCTCTGTGCAAAATTCTACCAGATGGCTTCCTCTTTCATTTCTTTCCCGCAATCCATATTCACCTACTATGTTTCCTTCTCTCCCTTTTCCTACTCTCGAATTCCAGTCACCCATGACTATTAAATTTACGTCTCCCTTCACTACCTGAATAATTTCTTTTATCTCATCATACTGTGGTGTCACCGTCAGACACCACACTTGATAGGTGGTAGCTTAAATCGGCCGCAGTCCATTTAGTACATGTCGGACCCGCGTGTCGCCACTGTGTGATCGCAGACCGAGCGCCACCACAAGGCAGGTCTCGAGATACGGACGAGCACTCGCCCCAGTTGTACGACGACATTGCTAGCGACTACACAGACGAAGCATCGCTCATTAGCCGAGCAGATAGTTAGAATAGCCTTCAGCTAAGTCCATGGCTACGACCTAGCAAGGCGCCATTAGCCTTACATAGTTTGATAGTTATCGTATGAAATGTCTCAACAAGAAGAACGATGTATACAACAAGGATAGATAAAAGTTAAGTAATAGCAGCTACGTACTTTTCTTGCTACCATTCATTACGTATCCTGTTTCAGACCTCTCTTTAGCCAACGTGAGATTACGCGTGCCTTTCGGCTACTTCAGTGTGGCGTAGCTGTCTTGTTACGCCACAACACATACATTTCATCAGTTTCTTCATCATCTGCAGAGCTAGTTGGCATATAAACTTGTACTATTGTAGTGGGTGTGGGCTTCGTGTCTATCTTGGCCACAATAATGCGTTCACTATGCTGTTTGTAGTAGCTTACCCGCACTCCTATTTTTTATTCTTTATTAAACCTACTCCTGCATTACCCCTATTTGATTTTGTATTTATAACCCTGCATTCACCTGACCAAAAGTCTTGTTCCTCCTGCCACCGAACTTCGCTAATTCCCACTATATCTAACTTTAACCTATCCATTTCCCTTTTTAAGTTTTCTAACCTACTGCCCGACGATTGTCTGGTTGGAGGCATATGCGACACTCATTGGTGAAGAGAACGTGATGACAATACTGAGCGGTCCATTCGTCATGTTGTTGGGCCCATCTGTACCGCACTGCATGTTGTCGTGGTTGCAAAGATGGACCTCGCCATGGACGTCGGGAGTGAAGTTGCGCATCATGCAGCCTATTGCGCACAGTTTAAGTCGTAACACGACCTCCTGTGGCTGCACAAAAAGCATTATTCAACATGGTGGCGTTGCCATAATCCGTAGGTAGCGGTCATCCACAGCAGGAGTAGCCCTTGGGCGGCCTAAGCGAGGCACGTCATCGACAGTTCCTGTATCTCTGTATCTCCATGTCCGTACAACATCGCTTTGTTTCACTCCCAGACGCCTGGACACTTCCCTTGTTGAGAGCCCTTCTGGCACAAAGTGACAATGCGGACGCGATCGAACATTGGTATTGACCGTCTAGGCATGGTTGATCTACACAGAACACGAGCCGTGTTCCTCGTTCCTGATGGAATGGCTGGAACTGATCGGCTGTCGGACCCCCTCCATCTAATAGGTGCTGTTTATGCATGGTTGTTTACATCTTTGGGCGGGTTTAGTGGCATCTCTGAACAGTCAAAGCAACTGTGTCTGTGATACAATATCCACAGTGAACGTCCATCTTCAGGAGTTCTGGGAACTGGGGTGATGCAGAACTTTTTTTGATGTGTGTATTTTGCAGCCATATTTATTAACAGGCAGGTGCCTAATTCTGTATGAGATATTGCCTATGAAAGGTATTGAAACACTTGCTGTTGAGAGATATGTTCAAGATTGTGGGGCATGTTAAAGAGAAGATTTTTTCATTTAGCCACTCCCTTGGAATATGTCACCAAATTTTATTGTTCAATTTATTTGTCCTTCCAAAGAATTGTAATTTGTTGTACAGTTCATTGTTGAATGTGTCACTAATGTTATCCAAGTTAAATAGTTTTACATCGCATTGTCACTAAAATAAACCCCCCCCCCCCCTTTTAGTCTAAATCAAAAATAAACAATTTTAATCTTTGGGAACCTACTGAAAAATTCTGTAGGTGCACCAGTTCAAGATCTTTGATCGAACAAAAATTTCAGAGGACACATATTTATCTTTCTTCCTGACGAAGGCATAACAGCCAAAAACTAGTTTGTAAAATAAAATAATAAATATTGTAAAATGTTATTCCAGTGTAGTGTGTGTTTTCATTCTTTCATCCCAATTTTGTAAATGCGGAAGTAACTCTGTCTGTGACGCTTCACAGCTAAACCGCAGAACCGATTTCGATGAAATTTTGAATGGAGATAGCTTGAACGCTGAGGGAGGAAGTAGAATATTTTATAAAGTGTGAACTACAAGATATTTATTGATAACAGGTTCGATTCCATAGTGGAGCATTAGAAGAATTAGGGGAAAATATTTACTCTTTGAAATAGCGATTTACTCTTTGACTTTTGAACTGTATCATACACGTAAGAATGTGATATTGATATGTGCAACTTGATATGATTCAATGTAATGCACACCATGCTTACACAGCCCTCAACGTATTTGATCCATACTTCCATAGTATTTATTTATTTTATGGTATTTTTAAGCACAATATAAAATAAAATACAAACAGTAGCTCATTAATTTACAAATAAGCATTTAATTTTAATATGATCGGTTGCTTCGCTCATTGCCATCAGGATATCGTCGAAAGTTCCATGATATGCCGAGTTGGGAGGTTCTGGGGTTTGCCTGGTTGCTCCACATTCGCGTTTTGGTGATGGAGCCTTACCCTGTCGATAAAGAGCGTCAGTGTTCCTGCCATGACGTGTGTGTATTAGTTGATTGGTTGATTCGGGCGAGTGCATCAAACAGCGAGGTCAGCGGCCCCATCGGACTAAGAAATGATGGGGAAGGAAGTCAGCCGAACCCATTCAAAGGAACAATCCCGGCAGTTGCCTGAAGCAATTTAGGAAAATCACGGAAAAGCTAAATCAGGATGGTCAGACACAGGTTTGAACAGCCATCCTTCCGAATGTGAGTTCAGTTTGCTAACCACTGAGCCACTTTGCTCGGTGATGCATATTCTGTTAACTGTTGTACATATTCTGCACAACTAGTCGAAGCCAGGGGTTTCTTCCTTATGCAGGGTAAGATCAGACAATGCGAAGGGCAAGCGTGTGTCCAATTTCGTTTCCAACTTCCATACAAATAGTGCTAAATGAGAGAATAACTCTGTTATATTTTCATGACTAAACTACAGAGCTGGTTTCAATGAACTTTGATGTGAAGACAGCTTCAACCCTGAGAAGTAGGGAATGGAACATCGTTTTTAACCCCAATGAACGTAAACCATAGTATTGGGGCAAGGCCTGTTCTGTCACACTTTCCAATGTCAGATGTATCGAAGATGGCGGCGATGACATCATCCAAGATGGTGGCGTGTAGACTTGGCAGCAGAGCGTGACATCATCCAAGATGTCAGCCATGACGTCAGCTGATGACGCAAGCACCATTACCCAAGATGGCTTCTTTTGGTGGGAAAGCCCCCCTCCCCAGAAAATGGTGGGAAGTTCAAATTCCAACGGGATAATGCATCACACCATGGTTATCTCTACTAACCTATGAAAATCGCGGGAAGATAGGTCACTTCTTCCTATGAACCAGAGCCAAGTTTGAATTTTGGCTGTAAATAAAGGTCAGTTTGCCTATCTCTACTAAGCTAAGAAAATAGCGCTAAAGAAAGGACACTTAGACTACCTCCACTAACCTAAGTCATTCGACTGCCACCTCTTTCTAGGAACTGGCGTCAAGTTTGATTTTGATGGTAAAGAAAGGTCAATTCGCATATATCTACTAAGCTAAGAAAATATCACGAAAGTAAGGACACTTGGACTACCCCAATAACCTAGGAACTGTTTTCTAACTCGGTTTTGTACAATGCCAAACATTTCGTTTCTCTGCCATGACTTTGTGACCTGTGCCAGGTTGTAAACTGACATTAAGAAGCTCTGATCCATGACATTTTGCAGGAAACTAGACGTTGCACGGTGTAAATGATATTCTTACGGCAGATAGCATAACATGCCACACATCAGCTGATTTTAAATAAAAGTTACAACATGAGCAAACTGGAAGAGTCTTACAGCGTTGGCATAAGTTCTCAAACTACAGTCTAAAGGTGATTCACGAGCTCTACATTTAGACTCGTCTCTGACACTGACGGAATAGCTGATGGCTCTACGTTCCCTTTCGACTGATTCCTCACATTGCACTCATGTATGCGATCAGTATTTTGGTGCTATCCACCCCAGAAGTGCTGTCCATCCACTAAAACTTTTTCTCCAACTCAAACAAGCGATATCAGTCAATCATTATGTGGTAACCAACAGCATGACAGTGCATGGATGGGATGGAAAAGACACCATCGATGTACTCGAATAATAAGCATCACAGTTGATAGTGCAAATAATTTTAACAATTTTACAGTAAAAAATGGCTCTGAGCACTATGGGACTAACTAACCTAAGGGCATCACACACATCCATGCCTGAGGCAGGATTCGAACCTGCGACCGCAACAGCGCGGTTCCAGACTGTAGCGCCTAGAACCGCTCGGCCACCCCTGCCGACCAATTTTACAGTAACTTTTACACTTGTCAATGATGTAGCAGCATGTTTCACCCAATTTCAGTATCATAGCTAAACCACCCCCTCTCCATTTTGCAAGTATCATTGCGAAAATCGATAGATGACAGTGCAGTTCGTTCATTCGATGTTAATTCTCAAACACACAAATCATCAAAGTATACCAAACAGTGCTCCACCTATTTCTATCACCTCGAGCATAGTGTTTAATTTACGATCTATCTCTGTGTGTATGGGAGTCACAGAGCATTCTAGCTGTCTTACTGTAAAATTAGAGAGTGAAAGACCTTCCTCACACTATCATTGACCATCCCACCCTGCAGCACCGTTAGCGAATTAATCTGAAACCGAACAGAAGAAGAATGTTACACTCTACGTCTCATGAATGAATGGAGCTTCCTAGCCCTCACCCATCTTGAGATGCAAGTCGAGGAGCTTAGCACTCCTTATCGATGTATAGTAACAGATTTGAAAGTGGCGTAATGTAATAGCAGACAGTTAAGAAGAACAAGAAACGAATGTTTTTTACATGCTATGGAACTCCAGACGGATGGAGTTCGACACATTTTTACGTAAATCAACCAAGCTATCAACTCTAAAGTATTGCTTTAGATTCTAGGATCGGTACCTGGAAGGTATTGCTAAGAGAGAACATAAACACACAGACTCCTAAGGTTACAACGTTCTGCACTTAAAAAGGGCTATAATGGTAGATCGCATGCGTTTCCGACCTATCAGTCGTATGGAATGTAGCGTTGTTAATATTCCATTGTGAGAAATATATTTCAAGTGCATGACATACGTCCTTGTTCACGGTTTCTCTACGATAAACTGTTATCGAACCGTAAAGCGAAAAAACTGCTTCCATAAAACACTTGCTTTGTGTGATATGAGCACAATATAGCTTTCTGGAGATGTATAGTGTCCACTGTTGACATCCGATCACGGTTCATAAATTATACGATGCCTGTGACAGACATGTATAAAATGATCGTTAGTAACGGGGGATACCTCCTACAAGAAAACAGATAAACACATAGCAGCAGCGTCTGACATGTGAAAATTTCTAGTCATTCCATCACTAACTCTGTAAACAGCACATCTGTCAGGCAAATGTGTTCACAGGGATTGTACCTATCACTAACTTAGTTATGACGCTGAAGTCTCGATTCTACACCCAAGTTCCGATAGGAGGGATTGCATAAATCATAGTTCGTTGAGAGGACTATGTCAAGTTTCATCACACATGATATGGAAGTACTCTGATGACCGACAGGTTACCATTAACAATTTCAAGTAGACAGTGCTTTAAACCATATTCAGAGCAAATGGCTGTATACGAGTAGAATGCATGGTATGTCGTGTGACTGATGCACCTGGACAGAACACTGGAAAAAAAATTGACGTGCAGCAAATCCTCCTTCTCTAGAATGCAACAGTCAACCATTAAATCGTACCTCGTTACAGCTCTATCTCAATCGATCACGCCATCCTCTCTCTGTTATCCTTAAATGGTGCTTCGATACTGACGGCAACAGTAATTCGGTGGGTAAATTCGATAAGAGCTAATCATAATTCTCGATTCATTCACATCCTTTGTGCTGGGAAATAGGAGCCTCTACATAGCGGAGGGAAAGTTTGTGTGTGTTGAAATCAGGAAGGGTAACACGTGATGGACTGGGTACCATATCAGGTCCAGGAGGAAGGCTGCATTCGGCGTTATTCCGCGCTATTTTCGTAAACAGGTTCTGTTAGGGCAAGAATTTCTGTGCATACAAGCTGAGACATCAAGAAAGCGAGTGTTAACTATTTCTGGGACACTATACAATTCCCGAGAGGTCGATTTGGCTGTTATTATTTTATTTACAAAGACATGTGATGTAAGAATAACGTCGAGAACCTTTTAGATGGCGAGTCGCCACGCGGTCGTTTCACGGGAAGGTGTCAGTCATGGGTATGCACTGTTAGATGCGTCTCTAATGTCATGCTAGGAACAATGCACCCTGTGCTACTTTGTCATCAACGATAAAGACAAGTGCTGCCTGGAGGTGTCTCACATATGGGGGCTGCGTGAGCATGCTTTGGAGTTCTGTGATGTCAGTATAAAGCTGCTGTATACCTGAAAATAGAAGCAACTTTCACCTGCGTCTGGCAGCCACTCACAGCTGTGACGGTGCGCGCGATCCTGGAGGGCCTGCACTCCCGCCCAGTCGCGCCAGCACTGGTGCCAAGGTGAACGCGTATTTCGATAAGAATTTCTCAGGTGCCAAGTATGAAAGGGATGCCGCCACCTCATGTGTGTGGTTTGACAGCTGATGGCCCTGTCACTTCGCAGGGCTGCAGGTAGCCTCCTGCGCGCTCTAGTGGACAGGGGGTGGCGCAGTCTAGATCTCATGGAGGAGACACTGCCTCCAGTGGAGACACTGGCACTGCCCAGCACAGGCAGAGTCGTTTTCCCACCATTTCCCCCCACTATCTTGGATTATGTCACGAAATGGTTGTGGTACTGTGCATTAGGTCTACACCTCATGGTGAACACACTGTTTGCTGCTATTTTGGATAACTGCACTTGTGTCATCAGCTGACGTCATGGCTGCCATCTTGGACGACAGCGCCCTCTGCTGGTGGTTGTGTGTACTAGGTCAGTTAGAATGCGGATCTCATGGCAGACACACTGAATGGTGGTGCTGTCTCTAATTGTTTAAATAAAGACTGGTGCATAATTTCGACAGTTAACGATTAGCAAGCATGTTTGCAGAGTCTTTTAGATGTATTATTATTTTGACAATTTACGAGTTATTTGGCTCTCTGGACATAAATGTATTGCATTATTTACGAGTGCTTTGCATCTCAGTTGGCTGTGCAATGCGTCATTTTGACAGTTTACAATTAGCAGGCACATGTGTAGAGGATTATACATGAGTTATTAGGAGTAGTTTGCCAGTCTGTATGCTGTGTGGCATGTCAGCGCATGTGATCCTGTATTACTGTGATAAATATACTCCATCCCCAAACAAACTGTCCCAAAATAAATGCAGTACATTCCTTCTTCTCTCCACCGGCCCAGTGCAGGCTGAGTCTTCCTACCAATCTCTAGGAAGAGGTAGCGGTCATATGACTTAGATTAGTGGAGGTGAGCTTTTGTCCCGCAATTTTCTTGGGTTGGTAGCAAAACCCCAAGTGACCTTTCTTTACTGCCAAAATTCAAACTTGGCGCCAGTCCCTTGGAAGAGGTGGCATTCGGGTGATTTAGGTTAGTGGAGGTAGTCCAAGTGTCATTCTTTCACATCATTTTCTTAGCTTAGTAGAGATACGCGAATTGACCTTTATTTACAGCCAAAATCCAAACTTGGCGCCGGTTCATAGGAAGTAGGGGCTGTTGGATGACTTAGGTTAGTGGAGGTAGCCCAAGTCACCTATCTTCCCACGATTTTCTTAGGTTAGTGGAGATAACCGTGGTGTGATGCATTATCCTGTTGGAATTTGAACTTCCTGCCATTTTTCTGGAGGAGGAGGGCGTGGCACTTTCCTGCCAATAGCCATCTTCTTGGATAATGGTACTTGTCTCATCAGCTGGCGTCATAGTCGCCATCCTGGATGACGTCGTTGCTGACATTTTGGATACATCTGGCAACAATGGAAAGTGGGTCCGAACAGGCCTTGCCCCAATACTAACCATGTTAAGAAACTAGGCAATTGCAAGCAGGTCTTGCAGTTTGATCATTCTGTTCAAATTTAACTATGCAGATAAATAGTTCATCTGTTGGTTCTTATGAATGTGTGTGCATTAAAATATGTGACATAAATGGACCTATCGTTCGATTACTCTGTATTAGAGGCTTTAATCTTTTAGACTGGTAAGGGACAGTAGACCTCAATGTTTGATGTGAATTTCAACTTGATACCTCTACCCATTCCTGAGATAAACGCGCCTCAAGAGATGGAGAGACAGACATATGGACAACAAAATGATTCTATAAGGTTTCCGTTTTTACCGACTGAGGTACAGAACACTCAAAATTATTAAATTAATTGCGTAATGTTTGTTGTTGTGGTCTTTAGTCGCGAGAGTGGTTTGATGCAGCTCTCCATGCTATTCTATCCTGTGCAAGCTTCTTCATCCCCAAGTACCTACTGCAACCTACATCCTTCTGAATCTGCTTAGTGTATTCATGTCTTTGTCTGTGTCTACGATTTTTACCCTCTACGCTGTCCTCCAATACTAAATTGGTGATTCCTTGTTGGCTCACAACATGTCCTACCAACCAATCCCTTCTTCTAGTCAAGTTGTGTCACAACTTTCTGTTCTCCACAATTCTATTCAATAGTATTTTGCAGCTGTGACTTATTACACTGTTTGTATAAAGCACAGCTTCTTCAATAGCAGATAGCATAGATGTATACTTTCCCAATGCCCCACAGCATCAACCGCTCGGAAGGACGCTGTGCATGCCACCACGTCGTGTGTTATGGACGTTAGCGGTGGGAGGGGGTACGAACTATGCTTACCTAATCAGGCAGACACGTGAGACCAGCTGATGTTATTCAACATACAACAGCTCACTTACTCACTATCACACATCATAACAAAACTAGTGATATGCTAACACAGCTATGGGCAACAGCTAATAAATAATATGCGAGGGGCATTCAATAAATAAGGCAACTCTTTTTTTTCTGAAAGCAAGTTGGTTTTATGCAGGATTCTAATACAATGCATTATTCGCCGCACTTTTGGCTACAAAACCCTTTCATGAACATAATCTCCATTCATTTAGATGGCCTTACACAACCACATTGAAAAGGCTTGTACGCCCACATGGTACATACCACTCTACTGGTCGACGTGAAAGCCAACATCTGCATCAATAAACTCCCCATCATCCATCTACTGCTTCCCATGGAGTGCATCATTCATTGGACCAAACTAACAGTCCTTCATTGCTCTTTATGTTCTCCTGTTATGTGGTGACGAACCGAATGGGCATCCACCTTTGAGTTCCCCATCTGGTGGACGAGTGTGTCAACATGTCCAGTTGAGCAGTGACGTGTCTGATTATAATCCGGCGATCACCTCGAGTGAGAGTGTCCACACGTTTCAAAACTGCAGGAGTGACACCCGTGTACGGCCAACCAGCACACAGGAGGTCGGACAGGTTTGTGCAACGTTGTTGTGACCCCTCGCCCAATGATTCACTGCGCTTTTGTTTACTACCAGGTCTCTGTAGACATTCTGCGAGCGCCCATGAATATCTGCGATGCTTTGATTTTCCGCCAAGACATTCTCAATGATAACTCTCTGCTCGGAACACATCCCGGTTATGGAAGTCATTTAGAAGGCTACATATAGTGCTGCCACCTATCGGAACTCCATGAAACTATAGGACTGAAGTTGGAACATTCCACGATGTCGCCCAACAAATTCCGCATATTTTCAACCAAAATTAGCAGAGAAAAGAATGTATTACTTTACTTATTCAACGCCCCTAGTATAAAATATTCTACCAAGAAGCGACGGAACAGTCAGAGGAAACTTTTGTTTGTCTGTAGGTACATCCACGTAGTTGTAGTATACAATGAAGAGTCTGCCACACTAACCAAAATTGGGGCAATGCACTGAGAACGTTTCCTCTACCTCCTGTACACGGCAGATATGCCCCAACCCCCCCCCCCCCCCCTCCAGTACACCTCTTGCAATATATCGATGACACCGTATTCCTCGCCCTCGCTCCTACCCTCCAATGGTCCCAATAATGCCTTCTCCAGAATCACCTTGACCTTTTTACTCCATGGTGTAACCAGTGGCTCCTGAAAACCAATCCTTCCAAGACCCAGGCAATCATCATAGGTCGTACCACTTGCTCCTTCCAGCTCCTGGATTTCTCCCTTACCATCTGCGCCCATCCTGTCTGCCTCTCCCCTACCCTCACGTACCTTGGCCTCACCATTGACAACCACCTCACCTGGATCACTCCATCCAATCCAAAGCCCACAACTGCCTCCGACTCCTCAAACTCCTCTCTGGCTGGACATGGGGGTTGCACCCCTCTACCATCCTCCACACCTACAAATCCTTAATCCGTCCCATCCTCTGTTATGCCAGTCCCTCCTGGATATCTGCCCCCCCCCCCCCCCAAATTCTGTCCCTCCAGATCCTTGAGCGTCATGCACTCCACCTCGCCTTCCGTATACGCCTCCTGTCCCCCAAGCGGATCCTCTATGACCTCATTCCTTTCCCCCATCTGCTCCTATTCCTCGAACATATCCGCATACTCTACACCTCCCGCTGCCTTGATCCCCCTCTCCTCTCCCATACCCGCCCGCTGCCACATCTTCACTGCTGTGTCCCCCTTACCCTCCATCTCTACACCCTTCATCTCCTTTCTGGAGGTGGCTTCCATCAACTCCCGCTCCTGGATGATGCCCTCTCTCCCTCCATTTATCCCTCCTATCAACTCTGATCCTCTCCCCCCATCCTTTCCTCGATCCTTTTCTTGGGCTCCCTCTCCCCCCCCCTTCCATCCTTTTTCCCCACCTACCCTCTCTCTGCCCCTCTTCCCTCCCCCGAGTGCTTTTGCATTTCCCTCCTCTGCCTTTTCCCATTCCCTCTCGCGTCTGCCCTGCCCCTCCCCTCTTAAGAGTCCTCTCCCTCCTTTGGTTCCCCCCCTTTCGTTTTTCCTCTCCTCCTTCCTTGGTTTCCCCCTCATCTGTCCAGGTCCCCCCCCCCCATCTGCCCTAGGCTATGGTGTGTCCTTTTGAGCCAAAATTTTAGTGCAGTGTTTACAGTGAGTGTTCAGTGCTGTGTGTCTTTTCTGAAGTGTTACGAAGGACCATCATACTGACGCTGGGTGTGATTTTATATCTCTTGCGAACAGAAACCAGATTGTCGCCATGTTTTTCAATTGTCTGTCTACTATGTTACCTGTCCGTATCATGTGTATTTTATTCGCTTTGCCAACCCTTTGCTTTATGTTTTAACTTTTCACAATTTTCCGCCGTTTTACAATTTAAGTCCCCGCTTTATCGCCTGATTTTATTGTTTCTTAACTTCTCCTTACGTTTTAATTCGTCTGTAGGCTGCAGAGCAGCGTAATAAGCTGCTGCCAGCCCGCCCCCTTCGGGGGGAATCGAAATACAATAAAGGAAAAAAAATGAGAACGTTTCTAAGAAGATACTGACATTTGTTATGGTATACTGAAAAAACTTTATTCATATTTGAGTTGCACAACTTGAGCGGCCGCCAGGCGACGTCACCAGGGCACTATCTCGCAGATGAAGGGTAGCTCGCGGTCACAGCGCACGTCCCGGTAGTAGCCGCGCCGCGCCAGAGCCAGGCAGTTCTCCGGCCTCCCGTTGTCGTCGTTGTTCGGCTCGTTCACGTCCCACACTTGAAACTCCATGTCGTTCAGGTGCCTGCCTGCGAAAATACCCAACCGGTCATTGGCAGAAGAAGTACGTTTCGTCTCTACACAAACAGCTGCGAAAGAGACAGTACTCATCTGATAAATGGTGCACACAGGACTAAAATGGAATATTCGTATTCAAAGCTCTGTATTTTCCAAAGTATTGCAGGTACAAACACTCGGTCCAGTCACATTAATGTGGCCGCCTGTCAAAAGCCTGAATAAGCATCTTTTCCAGCGTGGACGTGCAGGGACAGTGTCAGTGAAGTTCTGAAAGGCGCCGACATGAATGTGGAACCATACTGACTCCCGTACCCTGGCCAGCAGCGCAAGGTTTCTCGGTTGAGGATCCATGGCGTGAATAGTCCGATCGAGGTGGGCCCAAAGATTCTCGACTGGGTTTAAATCCGAGGAGTTTGGTGGCTGGGGGAGTACAGTAAACCCATTCTAGTGCTCTTCGAACCACACACGTTGCATTGTCCTGCTGGTGCATGCCATCGTGATGAAGAAAAACAAACTGCATGCAATGGTCGGTCCACATATCTCTCCAGACAGTTCAAGATTCGACTGTATAAAACCATGATCCAGCCTGTTGTTCTATACGGCTTTGAGACATAGAGTATCCGGAAAAAGAACTTCCATAAGCTCCTCGTTTTGGAGAGAAAAGTGCTTTGCAAGATCTTCGGTCCGGTTCCGGATGCAGACACAGGGGAATGGAGGATCAGACACAACCAAGAGCTTGAGGAATTATACTAGCAGGAACTGTCAAAGCCAAACGAACGCAGTGGGCCAGCCAGCCATGTGGCCCAGAGGGACGATCACAGATGGCCTCGGAAGCTCCTCGATTTCACGCCTACAGTAAAGAGAGCGTTGGAGGGATGGCCTCCATGAAGATTTAAGCCAAGCATCAATAGACGTGGACGGATGGCGGATAGCAGCAGTGGACAGAATACAATGGAGGAGGAAACGTGTAGCAGCATGTGGTCCACTGAGCCTGGCGACGTAGAAGAAGAAGAAGAAGAAGAAGTTGATCCATTTTACCTTCCAAAATGGCGAGATCACCCAGGGAATGACACGAAAACATATCCCACACCACAATGCTCCCTCCTCCGGTCTGGACAATTTGTACGATTTTTGCCGGGCTGTATCCGCCAACGGCCATCTGTCCAATGGAGCATAAAACGTGATTCATCTGGAAAGACTTCTTGCAGTAACCCAGTGGACGTCCAGTTGCAGTAATGGCGTGGAAATTCCAGCCTTCGTCACCGATGAACGGCAGTGAGCATGGATGCACGAACGAGACGCCAGCCTCAGAGGCCCATACACAGCAATAGTACTGGTCAACTGAGTGTGTCGGATGCAATCACGGAGAGGGCGACGGAAAAGTTTCGTAGACAGGAAAGTACACACCAAAGTTGTGAACAAATCAGTGAGGATTTGCACAAAATAAATGCGTGGTGTAACGACTGACAGTTACCTCTCAATATTAGTAAGTGTATCCTACTGCGTATAACAAGGCGAAAATCCCCATTAATGTACAAAATAAATGCCCAGTCTTTGGAAGCAGTAACATCCGTCAAGTATCTGGGTGTGACTATTAGAAATGATCTCAAATAGAACGATCAGATTACACAAGTAACAGGTAAGGCAAACTCTAGAATCCTGAAACGATCCAATCCTTCAACAAAGGAAACAGCTTACAATACGTTAGTTCGTCCAGTCTTAGAGTATTTTTCGTCTGTGTGGGACCATTACCAGTTGGGTCTGATTCAAGAGATTGAGAAGGTCCAAAGAAGAGCGACAAGATATTACTACCGCCCACATATATCTCGCGTAATGATCACAACGAAAAGATCCGAGAAATTAGAGCAAATACGGAGACTTACAAGCAGTCGTTCTTTCCACGCACAATTCGTGAATGGAACAGGGAAGGGGGGATCAGATAGTGGTACAATAAGTACCCTCCGCCACACACCGTAAGGTGGCTCGCGGAGTATAGATGTAGATGTAGATGTAGAAGATTCGTGACTGCTACATTTAGCCACCGCAAGAGCGTTACAGATCTCATAGAAAGTCTGAAGTGGGATACACTTGCAGATAGACGGCGCGCTAAACGGAAGGGGTTGCTCACTAAATTCCGAAATCCGATCATCACCGAGGATGTAGAGCATATGTTGTTACCACCAACTTTCAAATCGCGCAATGATCACCTTTCAAAGATAAGGGAAATTAGAGCTCATACTGAGGCGTTCAGATAGTCGTTTTTCCCTCGCGCTATCTGCGAATGGAACAGACGGGGGGAAATATGACTGGCGCGAATTGTGCCCTCCGTCACACACCGTTTGGTGGTTAGTGGAGTATATATGTAGATGTAGATGTTATCTGAACTGTCGTTGAGGAGGCACTGGTGGTCGCCCCCCAATCAGCTGCTCGCCTACACACATCTCGGCAACCGTCCTTCATCATTTACGGCCCCTGGTGCATCACAGTTACCTCGCTGCCTGTTTTTGATAAGGCAGTTTTGCCGTTCACAGTACACTGTAATCACGACGGCACGCGAACAGTTTACAAAGTTAGCCGTTCCGGAAGTGCTTCCACTCTCGGTCTGAAAGCTAATGATCACATTCTTTTTGGACATCAGATGAATCGCTCTGTTTCCGAATCACGACGACAGCTACACTGTTTTTCCATGCCCCCGACACGCTTTACATACCCTGCACTGCTTGTGCTGCCACCTGCGACCTGTGACTGGTTACCGCACATTGATGTCGAATATAGACGGTGGTCACGGTAATGTGACTGGACTGTGTTAGACTGACACATGAGCAGAATCGTATGCTCACTGACTTTGCATTGTGCAACACTGGTTGGTGTTACAACTGCAGGGCGTTGACTAAATGTCGGCAAAGCAAGAAAAGAGTCTTTGTGTATTGGTACATGCGAGATGTTTATCAATGCAGTGTACGTTCGGAAGGAATTATTCATTGTTGTCGACAGTGTAGGGTCACTGGTTGTCCCTGTAACCAGAGCAGTAGTCGTCGACCAAGTGTGTCGGGTGCAATCATGGAGAGGGCGACGGAAAAGTTTCGTACACACTGGCAAACAATGAACGGTCCGGGCAAGCAGCGAATTGCGATTGCCGAAGGAAAGTGTGGGGAAGATTTTTAGTAAGGCAGCTACATTTAAAATCTTAGCGCCTAAAGTTCGTGGAAAAATTAAAACCAGAAGATAATGTCCGGTGGCGTCAATTTCGTATCACGGTAGAGGAAGCACTTGAGGATGAACATTTCGCCTCCAAGCTGATATTCGGCGACGAAGCAAGCTTCTGTTTTTGTGTAAATACAGAGTGTTCGATTTATCTGATGACCGCCTGCCTGGGGTGCTACAGGCCGGCCATGGAAGTCGCGCCTGCCGGTCGAATGGGTCCCGCGGGACCGCACTGAACCCCCCCCCCCTTTTTGGAAGGGGGGTAGGGGGATTTTAGCCTGGAGGCCGTATTGACATACGCGAACCTTGCATACGCGCCTTGTCGGCCAGTGTCATTCGAGCAGTGAAACAGGCGTCACGAGTGTAACAGTGAAGTCTGCGAACGCAACAACGGAAAGAGCGAAATATTCAGCTCCACAACGAGTGTTTACATACAATTCGTATGTGCGTACAGAGTCCGCTCGTGCCGTTCGGAGATTGTTTCAACAGGTGTTCGAGATCCGAGGCGTGATGCAGTTCACAAATAAGTGAATAACCTTGGTGAAACAGGAAGTGCACAAGACGAGAAGCGTTAACGACGACGTACAGTGCTCACAGAAGCTCGTCTCCATGACATTGCATACCGCCTGGAAAATTCCCCTGAATAGCTTCTTACACGTCTTTCGTCGCAGAAAACACGAATACCGTGCACCTCCGAACAAAGGCCCTATAAAGTGTCAGTAGCACAAGAACTTCGACCTGGTGATCCTGCGCGCAGGGTTACATTTTGTGAATGGGTTTTTAAAACAAGTGCATGACGGTGAAATCGATCATTACCTAATTTTGTTTTCAGACGTGGCTCGGTTCCATTTACACAGGCGTGTTAATTCCCTAAACTGGACATTGGAGCACAGATAGACTTGTTGTGCTTCATGAGGAACCCTTCACAATCAGAAAATTATGCACAAAGGATTCGCTCCATAATGTCAGATGGGGAATTCAGATGGCTACTTGGATGCTCTAAATCGTATATGCTTCAGTTCAAGTTGTAATGGTTTTTTATTTACGTCACCATTACGGCACTCCAACACCAGTTCACGATACCACTAATATCGTACTACTTTTCTGCGAATTAACAGACATATTTTTGTGACAATATTCACATTTGGTTTTATTAATGTATAGGTACTCCGATGTATCGATATATTACAGTGAAATGTTCTTGTGTGTATTCATTTCTGTGAGACTGTCATAATCTTTGACTTACTTGTAACCGTTTTGGCGCGAATGCGCACAGAGCAGTCTTTGTTTCACTTTGCAGAAGTTGTTATTTCGCTTTGTAAAAGAACAGTAAAGTCTTGTGTTTGGTTAAAGTGGAAATTAAAAATATGCAGATTGATACAAAACTGTTTTCTTGATGATGTGACAGTTAAGAAGAAGTACATGTAAATTTACAAGAAGTTTAATAAAAATGTGTATCGTGAACACCAAGTCAAAAATTATTTCTACCATACCACTGTTCTGATCTGGGATTGTTTGATCATTAAGAATTTCCTCAAAAACGTATTTGTTAGGTCTTCGAATATTGCTAAAATACAAATCTGGACCTTCTAGCAGTCAAAGTGGAATCACCCTAGAATCAACAAGATGAGTCATAACAACTTCTACGAAATCTACGTGGGAATCCATTCAAGACAAGTGCCAAAATTAATGATTTTTTTACAGTGACTTCATTATTTCCATTCTGACGAAACCATCCACAGTCAATAACTTTGTTGTTGGCCGATAAAGCGAACATATGCTGCGTGAGCAACATGAAGCTCGTTGCATGACAGCGCACCGCCACACAAATGCAAGATCGTACGAAATTTGTGGGGCTCAAAAATGAACTGTGGTGCTTCAGCACCCTCCTTTTTCGCTTCATTTGTCTCCATGCGATTTCTGGTTACTTCCAAATCTGAAAATGGCAACATGGATGCATGTCCGCTGGAACATTGCATCGAACTTTGTGGACACTGTAAGATACAGACACTGCACTGCGTATTTCATGACAAAGCAAGGCGAAGTGACGAGCAGAAGCATTGTCTGTCCGTGAGCGATGATCCTACGACTTGTATGCGAGCACTGTGGGACGTGGACGTCAGGACATATGAAAGTCTGTGGCTGGCCGTCGAGTCGTGCACGGATAGCCAAGGTGTGGCAGCGATAGTTCCGATGCCACAGCCAAGGTGTACGCTCTTAGGTTGGCACTGCGAGAACGGACGAACCACGCCGGCCGCAGCGCCCTCCAGCCAGCTCAACGGCGCCGCTCCACTTTCTGGCCATTTCATCAAGAGCAGGCGGCCTGGAAACATCGCTTCAGCTTCAGAGTGTGCTGGCTCGCTATTGAGACTTTGCATACTTACGACGGGAATACGGCTTCGCACCTACGTGCTCATCATCGCGAAGTTATGTAACCACTTATTTAATTGGTTTTGCCTATAGTAAACTTCTTTAAATTTACATGCAGTACCGAAGTGCTTTACCTCACCTGCTGCTACTCGCTTCCTTCACTCGGGTTCGCAGCTCGTGGTCGTGCGGTAGCGTTCTCGCTTCCCACGCCCGGGTTCCCGGGTTCGATTCCCGGCGGGGTCACGGATTTTCTCTGCCTCGTGATGACTTGGTGTTGTGTGATGTCCTTAGGTTAGTTAGGTTTAAGTAGTTCTAAGTTCTAGGGGACTGATGACCATAGCTGTTAAGTCCCATAGTGCTCAGAGCCATTTGAACCATTTGAACCTTCACTCGGCCTATTTTGCAGATCACACAAGCAGACCCACGCGCCACCTTCCGGGCAGGAAACAAAACAAAGTAGTTAGGCCGAACGCACTCGTTAATGAGGAACTTCGGGTTCGAGCCCCAGCCCAGCACAAATTTTCATATATTAGCAGTAAACTGTATAGCCAGTGAACAATCGTATTCACAGTTTGTGAATACATTTCGTAATTACATTTATGTTGTTTTGCTAAGACAGCAGAACGATTTGTGCAAGCAATAATGACTCAAATATTGTTGCTACCACCTTAACACACATTACGATTACTGTAATACATGCAGAACAAACTCTTATATAAAAACTAAAATAATAAACTAAATAATATAAATCAAAATAGTGCTAGCCATCAGACTGCATACTTACAATATGTAGTACATATTTATATTTGACTTTTTTCATTTTGTGACGTCATAGCACATTCACTGGTGGAGAGAGGCGTTTCTATAAACAGATTTTTGAGAGGCGTCAGCAGGACGTCAGCATGAGTTATCACTGGCGTTGGTCGTCTGACCAACATTACGTGTATTTCTGTAATTGCCTAACAATGTTACGTTGACATCATTGTAAAACGTGGGTGATTACATGTGACCTGTGTTGACATAACAAATGTTATTTGCGAAAACTTGTTTCGACCTATCACTTGCACTTGGAACACAGTACCTCCGCCAGTGAACTCTGGAAAGACAGGTAGGTGTTTGGACGCTCCTCCAGTAAACAATAAATAAAGAGAGATTTTTCGCATTTTTGAGAGATTAAAAAGCAGATCAAAATCATAAACTGAAAATAAACTAGGCCCATCTCTTCAAAATGTTTTCAAATATTCTAACCCCACAAGGACATACAGGCAGTTTCAAAAATATTACGAACCTTGCGGACAGTTTCATATACCAAAAAAAGAAAGAAAGTTCGAGTAACTATTGAAGGTTGGCATTCAATGGCTTCCTAGGTACAACTCAGCATTTTCACTTACGCATGCACTCGTTTCTCTCATTGTATCCTAGATGGCGTTATGTTGCCAGGGAAACTTGTTTACATTCGTCATTCGTCTACTTCAAGGTTTAAGATTAATGCGTGGGCTGGAATTGTAAGTGGATTGTCTGGATACGTTCTTCCAGCACGTCCTACAGCAGTCTATAGGAACGTTATTCATAACACCCTCGAAGACCTACTAGATGACCTTAGCCTGCAGATAAGAAGAAACATGTGGTTTACACGTGATGCAGCTCCAGCACATTTCGTTTTCAGTGTTGGAGATGCACTGGCTGGTATCTACCATCACAGATGGACACGTAGAGGAGAACCATGTTCCCATGGTCTGCATGTTCTCAGTCCTTTAGATCATGGCTCTGGGCGCACGTTAAACATTTGGTTTGTGCAAAAGACCATCTTGATGCCTAACTCTTCATCGACGTGACAGGGAAGCCTATAAAACAATCAGGGACTCTTTGAAAGGGTGAGGCAGTCCATGATTCGACGAGAGTACGCGTGTTTAGGATCAAAAGGGAACATTTCGAGCATTTATTATGAGTGTTGATGAGCTTCAATCACCTAAGTGGTCAACTTCCATTAATAACCCCAAAACGAAAGATTTCCGGACGTATGTTTTCACGAACATTTTTTTCTTATCCTGGTGTAACGGATCTGTCCCCAAAGTCTGTATCGGCGTTTTGAAAGACCGTCTATTTCTAGACGAAATTCTAATGGATTTCAGAGGCTGCCTTTCACACGTACAGTGCAGTGTGAATCTGCTACGACCGCTTCAGGACCAACTATGCATTGTAATTGCCAAGAGCGCTCAGCTACCTGAGTAAGTACTACGTTTAGGAGTCATCACAGGGACTAGCGCCCCTAAGGGACTTCAGACAAAAACACGGGCTTGTTTACGATGCACACGCTGTGCTCCGAACAGGGAAGAAAGAAACCGGTCAAGTACGAGTAGGACTGGCACTCTGAGGGTTCTGCACAAACTTAATTATCTATGCAGGGTCAATCACCTAAACTTACACCGCAAATAATGTGGAAATGGGAAGTGCTTTAGACGTGCGGTTTTAACAGTATGGATTGGTAGTCACTGGCTCGTACTGTTGGACAATCAACAGATTGTAATAATACTTAGAAAGTGTATTTTTTGTGCAAGCATATAGTTTTATAAATGGAACAATGCCTATCGATATTAAATAACTGCCGGCCGGGGTGGCCGAGCGGTTCTAGGCGCTACAGTCTGGAACCGCGCGACCTCTACGGTCGCAGGTTCCAATCCTGCCTCCGGCATGGATGTGTGTGATATCCTTAGGTTAGTTAGGTTTAAGTAGTTCTAAGTTCTAGGAGACTGAAGACCACAGCAGTTAAGTCCCATAGTGCTCAGAGCCTTTTGAACCATTTTATTTGCTTTCGAGGACATAAGCACTCCAGATACAAAACAGCATGTTGGGAAAGAGGTAAGTCACTTTTATTTCAGGGAAGATCGCACCCTGCATTCTTGTGCAAACAGTATATATACGAGTATATTAAGTAACTAAAAGTGAAGTGGACTGACAAGGCAGCCAGTCCACAGTGACGGGTAGCCGATAGAAAGGCACGAGTACACACTCACGCCGACGGGCGTCAATTCTGGAACAGGATAACTATTGAATGGTAGCAAGAAAAGTACGTAGCTGCTTTATACTTAACTTTATTAGTTGATGACTACAGCATTCTTCTTGAGACATTTATACTATCTCTCAAAGTAGGTAAGGCTAATGGCGCCTTGCTAGGTCGTAGCCATGGACTTAGCAGAAGGCTATTCCAACTGGCTCTCGGCAAATGAGAGGAAGGCTTCGTCCGTATGGTCGCTAGCAATCTCCTCGTACAACTGGGCGAGTGCTATATCGTCTCTCGAGACCTGCCTTGTGGTGGCGCTAGGTCTGCGATCACACAGTGGCGACACGCGGGTCCGACATGTACTAAATGGACCGCGGCCGATTTAAGCTACCACCTAGCAAGTGTGGTGTCTGGCGGTGACACCACAAAAAGTATGGAAAATAGAATGTCAGTGGTGTTTGTTGCAGAATTCTAGTGCGGATCGTTTACGGAACGTATCCGAGCCGTGCGCGGCTCGCGGTCATGCCGTTTATTGCTCGTCATCTTGTTTTCGCGGTTCTATCGCCTCGTGTTTTCTTTTAATTCTTTTTACTCACGGCATTTGGTTGCTGGTTTGCTTGCCCGTGAGAGGCAGCAGCAGCGCTTATCGACAAGTGCACTGTCGAAGCATCTCTGGAGCGACCGCTAGTATTTCCGGGTCGTCGTCTGTGAGAGTTCAGTCGGGACGCAGCAGCAGTGAAGTCGGCGACACAGCGACGGCGAGGCAGGCGCTGACAGCCGGTGCCCGCCGGCCGCTGGAGACACACGCAAGACTGGAGCGGGACGAGCGTTGGTCGGTCGTTCGGTTGGTCGTCTCATCGGGCGACGTGTATTTGGTCTTTTGAGCGTTTCTGGGCCTCGCCACTGGGTCATCTTGCCGGATGTGGGTCGCTTCCTTCCATGCGCAGAGATGTCGTGGCCAGTGGGCAAGAGTTACCTCTGCATGATGGATGGGTACGAGCCCGGGTCGCCGTGTCTCCGAGTTCCGAACGGACATGGATTTGAGTCGGGTTGGAGCTGCAGTCAGCTTCGGACAGCCGAGACTCGTCCGACCGTTCGCGACACACGCAACAACAGTGGGACCGACCTGGGTTGGTCGTTCGGTCGGTCTTCACATCGGACGACGTGTATTTGGTCGCCGACCGTTTGTGGAAACTGTGTCGAATTCTTCGTCCTTGTTGTTCCACAGTGATTGCTTTTACGGTTGTTCGAGTTCTTGTGCAAGTGTGTTTACGTGGAACCGTGTGTAGCTTCTGTGATTTCCACTGAGCACATGAATGCTGTCTGCATACTGGAGTAGGCAGTTGGTCGGTTGCGACAGAGGCAATTAGTTAGGTTGTTGATTGGTTCTTCAGCTGTCCCTAGATCCTGTTCCAACACGATTGTTTAGTGTTACGCTTGGCTGCCTGTCTCACCTAAACTGTGGTTAGAGTTTCCTCCCCAGGCCGGCCCTTGGAACACTTCCGAGCACCACTGTTCTGTTGTTTGTCATTGTCATTTTATTTGGTCGCAGGTACTGTGACAGGCCTTCAGCCGCGTATTAATACTGTCTGTTTTATGTTTAGTATATGGCCTTCAGCCGAACTTCATGACAACTACTTTAGTATCAGACCTTCGGCTGTGTTTTATTTAAAATTCTTGTTCCTCTTTTTTTGCCCTTCAGCCGCGATGTTTCAGAATCTGTGACTTCAATATGTAAATCCTTGTCTGTAACGTTTCTCTTTAATTATCTTGAATTCTTGAAACGGCCTTAAGCCGTGTTCTGTAAATGTTTATTTTAAGGTGGTCTTAAATTATTCGTGACTAATTTTTGGGCTTTCAGCCGGCAACATAGTTAAAGTTTTATTAAGATGTTTTTCTGTTGTACTGTGTAAAAGCTTATCTTTAGATCCTCTCTTTTATTATGGAAGTTTTTTTTTATTAGGCTTTCAGCCGAGGAATCAATTTGAATTTTCCTTAATATGGCTTTAGCCGAAATTTGTAAATGCTTGACTTTTAAAGAATTTCCTTAGCTGATTTGAAATATTATTTCGGTCTTTAGCCGAGAAGATATTGCAATTTTACTTAAGTAAGGTCTTCAGCCGTTACTCTAAATCCTGCTGTTTTAAAAGGAATCATTTAAACTTATACTGCAGAAGTTACTTGGGTCCTCAGCCGTGAATTGATCTTTGTTGTTTTAAAGAGAAAACTGTGCACTGGTTTGAGGAATAAAGCAGTTGATGCGCACGTTAGCTCCCGCGCAATCGCACGAGGAAGTGGTATGGGTCAGGCCCCTTCCACAACCTGATCCGCTTTGTCCTGTGAAACCAGGCTTCAGTAGTATTGTGAGAAGTTTTCACACCAACGTTTGTACAATACCTGTGATAGCACACACTACAGACAACACAAGTACATACTTTAGTTATGTGGATTCTCATCAGTAACGGCACAACTGACCATCATGACTACTGGTAACGGCAATACAGGCTTCCAGTCTACTATGGAATGATTTCTGCGCACATTCTAACATTTCACCAGAGATGTCCAAGCAGGCTGCAGTAATACGTCTCTGCATATCATCGGGAGTAGTTGGCATCTCTTTGTAGATAGTATCTTTCAGCTTTCCCCACACAAAAAAGTTTACAGGCGTCAAATCCGGGGAATGGGCCGGCCAATGTACAGGTCCTCTGCATGCAATCCAACGATGGAAACAATTGGTGAAGACATTCTGTAGCACTTGGTGCACTATGGGTTGGACAGCCATAACAAAGATTCTTCCTACAGGAAAGTCTTATAGCATCTGTGGAAGATGGGTTGTTACGATGCTGCGATACTTGCATGTTCAGCGTTCAATCTACGAAAAACGGGTCTATAAGCTGATGGTTCACTTCCAACACGAAGTGTTTACATCCAATTGAGCTGAAGCCAGCAGGGTATTGCCAACAGACCAATAGTGCAGTTTTCGGCGGTTTACCTGGCCATGGTTGATAAATGCAGTTTCAGCACTAAAGAAGATACATGATTCATCTGGATGATGATGGTGACGATATTTGGTTTGTGAGGCACTAAACTGCATAGTTATCAGCACCCGTACAGAGTCCCAATGTTTTCACTGTCCACTTTCGCCAATTTCGTCAATGATGATGAAATGATGAGGGCAACACAAACAGCCAGTCCCCGGGTGGAGAAAATCCACGACCCAGTCGGAAATTGAACCCTGGGCCCCGTGATCTAGTGGCAGTAACGCAAGCCACTAGATCACTAGCTGCAGGCGATGTATCTGGAGTATCCTGTCGTAATGCCCACGAGCAGAAGTTAAAACGTTTCTCATGGTCGTTTCCATACAGCTTTTGATGAAGAGAGATGTGACTGGGGTCGAATCTATGTCGATGGCGATTGCGTATTGCACTTGCCTGACTCATACCTCTTCCTCGTGCGATTGCGCGGGAGCTAACGTGCGGATCAACTGCGACAGCAGCAGGAACATTAATTTTCCCCTCTTCTGTCGTTACTTGTTTCCTTCTGTTACGTTGTGTTAAGTGTTACACGACTCGTTGAAGATTCAAATGGCTCTGAGCACTATGGGACTTAACATCTGAGTCATCAGTCCCCTAGACTTAGAACTACTTAAACCTAACTAACATAAGGTCATCACACACATCCATTCCCGAGGGAGGATTCGAACCTGCGACCGTAGCGGTCGCTCGGTTCCATACTGAAGCGCCTAGATCTGCTCGGCCACTGTGGCCAGCCTGGCTGAAGAGGTTCATAAATAACTGCCGAGATGGTTGACGTCTATTGGGATATCTTGCTGCTTACACCATACAAGAATGAACTAAATTCTACCTACACTCTCCATACGCCATAAACACGTCGACTTTTTCTGCGTTGGTGCATCCCATCGTCCACTCACAACCTACTGGGTAGACCACCACACACCAACTGACAAGCAAGTTGGAACACACACAAACACACTGCAAGCAAACATAACAACATTGTACCTAGCAACCATGCAGATTAAATGGTCGTTGTGTAAACTTTCCGAAATATCGAAATATGATATCTCATGAACGACTGACACAAGAATTCTACAGCAAATACCACTGACATTCTAATTTACCCTGTCTTTAGTCTCCTATTCTCAATGGGCATTGTTCCATTTGATAAAGTGTATGTGTGCACGAAAAATACGCTTTCTAACCATTATTGGAATCTGTGTATTGGCTAATAATACGGGCCCCTAGCTACCAATCACTTCTCTGAAAACCATACATCAATGGCACTTTCTACTTCTGCAATACTTGGGGTGGAAGTTTTAGGTGATTCATCCTGTATGGATAATGATTTCGTGTGGCCCAATGGACCACAGCGAGTTTTCCTATTGGACGCCACATCAGCGACTGGCGTGTCCCTAACTTACCTCGATTATCCAATCAGGCAAAAGGGCCCTACAGTTTATTGTGGGATCTGAACTACTTATTGCTTCCGGGGACTCCTCACATTGCAGACATCTGAAGGCCAGGTTCAAACGAAGACTGAAAAATCCGTGGCTCGATCGAGGTTCGATCCCAATACTTCTTCATTTACACTTATGCACTGGGTCACTGAACCACAGCCTGACACATGTGTAGATGGTTCATTCACAGATTTTGATGACTGAGTATGCAAGTATCAAAATATGCGGCATATACGGCTGTAACTTGAGATTGCTTTCACTTAGAAGCTTAAATTATTTACTCTGGGGAAGTGTCCGTAGACTGGAGGATTTGAGAGAGATTTCAATTTGATACCTGTATGCTTTCCAGAAGGAAAGGAGTCCTTACAGACAGCTGCATCTTTTGAGTGTATGACGTAGAAGCATAAATTTCTTATACCGCCACAGAACCTTAGACATTAGTAGTGACATAAATTTCAACCTTTTTTTTATCCATTCCTTCTTAACAGACTGACATACAAATGGCCAAAAAACGGCAAAAAAGATCAAATTAACTATTTTTTTGTACTGTGCAAACTTTCTCCTTGTCGAATTTCATGGTTCCGTGCCATCGGGAAATACCATATAGATTTTGATTAGTGAGTTTGCTAGTACCGAAATACGTGTTTTAAATCGCCGAATATTTTTATTGCATTGACTTAGAAGCTTAAATTTTCCACACCGCTGGGGGAACTTCGACCATAGTAAGTGACACAAATTTCAACTTTATACCTACAGCCGTTCCTGAGAAGAAGGGGTCTTTAACAGTCGGACAGACAGACAGACAGACAGACAAATGGACAGCGAAGTGATCCTGTAAACGTTCCGTTTTTACCGAATGACGTATGGACTCCTAAAAGAAGGCGAGCAATTGTACTATGTGCTAGTTAAGAGAGAAGAAAAGTGGAAGTGCATGGTAGTGTAAAACTGTGCAGTAGACTATTTTAAATTCTATGGTAACCAACAATCCCTCTAGTTGATACGTGTAAAATCAGACTGTACAGAAACCAGTAGGATATTTAATTACTATTACATTGGGTTAACGTATCAAGGACTGTCGACGAAATCCATAATATGGATTCATGGCGTAATTTTTGAGGGGCTCAGAGTTTCACTGTGTAAGAGACGCCAAAAGCCAGTGGAAACGCACACAGAAGTATTCAGACTGTAACGGGTAGAAGTGCAGTGCTTTTATATGTGATACCTTAATACACTACTGGCCATTAAAATTGCTAAACGAAGAAGAAATGCAGATGATAAACGGGTATTCATTGGACAAATATATTATACTACAACTTACATGTGATTACATTTTCACGCAATTTGGGTGCATAGATCCTGAGAACTCAGTACCCAGAGCAACCACCTCTGGCCGTAATAACGGCCTTGATACGCCTGGGCATTGAGTCAAACAGAGCTTGCATGGCGTGTAAAGGTACAGCTACGCATGCATGCAATTATGATTAAAAATATCTTCATAAATAAGAACACTTTTAGAACCCAACTCTAAATAAAATATACACACTGAATGGACCATTTATGTATTGAGGGGGTAACTACAGTGTACTGGACAGGGACCTTGACAACTGCTTCGGCGGACCAAACGGGCTGGCGCAGTGGTTAGCATACCGGACTCACATTCGGGAGGACTACGGTTCAAACCCGCGTCCGGCCATCCTGATTTACACTACTGGCCATCAAAATTGCTACATCAAGAAGAAATGCAGATGGTAAACGGATATTCATTGGACAAATATATTATCCTAGAACTGACATGCGATTACATTTTCACGCAATTTGGGTGCATAGATCCTGAGAAATCAGTACACAATACGTGTACAGGTACAGCTACCCATGCAGCTTCAACACGATACCACAGTTCATCAGGAGTAGTGACTGGCGTATTGTGACGAGCCAGTTGCTCGGCCACCATTGACCAGACGTTTCCAGTTGGTGAGAGATCTGGAGAATGTACTGGCCAGGGCAGCAATCGAACATTTTCTGTATCCAGAAAGGCCCGTACAGGACCTGCAACATGCGGTCGTGCATTATCCTGCTGAAATGTAGGGTTTCACAGGGATCGAATGAAGGGTACAGACACGGATCGTAACACATCTGAAATGTAACGTCCACTGTTCAAACTGCCATCAATGCGAACAAGAGATGACCGAGACGTGTAAGCAATGGCACCCCATACCATCACGCCGGGTGATACGTCAATATGGCGATGACGAATACACGCTTCCAGTGTGCGTTCACCGCGATGTCGCCAAACACGGATGCGACCATGATGATGCTGTAAACAGAACCTGGGTTCATGTGAAAAAATGACATTTTGCCATTCGTGCACCCAATTTCGTCGTTGAGTACACCATCGCAGGTGCTCTTGTCTGTGATGCAGCGTCAAGGGAACCGCAGCCGTGGTCTCCGAGCTGATAGTCCATGGTGGTGCAAACGTCGTCGAACTGTTCATGCATATGGCTGTTGTCTCGCAAACGTCCCCATCTGTTGACTCTGAGATCGAGACGTGGCTGCACGATCCGTTACAGCCATGCTGATAAAATGCCTGTCATCTCGACTGCTACTGATACGAGGCCGTTGGGATCTTGCACGGCGTTCCGTATTACCCTCCTGAACCCACCGGTTCCATATTCTGCTAACAGTGATTGGGTCTCGACCAACACGAGCAGCAATGTCGCGATACGATAAACCGCAATCGTGATAGGCTACAATCTGACCTTTATCAAAGTCGGAAACGTAATGATACGCATTTCTCCTCCTTAGGCGAGGCATCACAACAATGTTTCACCAGGCAACGCTGGTCAACTGCTGTTTGTGTATGAGAAATCGGTTGGAAACTTTCTTCATGTCAGCACGTTGTAGGTGTCGCCACCGGCGCCAATCTTGTGTGAATGCTCTGAAAAGCTAATCATTTGCAAAGCACAGCATCTTCTTCCTGTCGGTTAAATTTCGCGTCTGTAGCACGTCATCTTCGTGGTGTAGCAATTTTAATGGCCAGTAGTGTATGTACACATGGAGGGGATAGGCAAAATAATGTGAACGGCGTTAGTTATGGGGTGGCTGTGTTTGACGGTCAACAACGCAGATAAGGCACGTGTCGCGCTGGACTGTGCTTGGTCAGTACGGACCAGGCACGAGTGCAGGTTGGTTACGAGTTGTGCACACTTCGTATTTGCATTCATAGGCCGAGGTCGGCGTGCAGTGAAAGACCTAACAGAGTTCCAAAGAGGGCAGATTGTGGGGGGCCCGATTAGCTGCAGCATCAGTTACCAAGACAGCCGACCTACTGAATGTTTCAAGGGCACCTGTTTCAACAGTCATGACAGCCTACATGTAACATGGAAAGACATCATCGTGTAAACGTAATACTGGACGCAAATCAAAACTAAATGAGAGAGATCGTCGTACGCTAACACGAATTGTCAGAACAGCATAAAACTACAGCAGCTAAATTGACTGCAGAGCTCAACAGCCATCTTCGAGACCCGTATCTATTGAGACTGTCCGCCGAGAAATCCATAAAGCGAATATTCGTGGACGAACTGCTATACCTAAACCACTGGTGACGGCAACCAACGCAGTGAACCGTAAAACATGCTGTCAGGAGCATAAATCCTGGACGGCTGATCAGTGGAAACACGTCATATGGTCCGACGAGTCAGCAGTTTCTTTACTTCCAATATCGGTCCTGTTTCACCTCTGGAGAACGCCAAAAGAAGCCTGCAATCCTGATTTCTTGATTCCAACAGTTAAGCACGGACGTCGAAGTGTGATGGTGTGGGCAGCCAAGTCATGGTGTTCTGCTGGTCCCATCATTACTTTCAAAGGCCCTGTTAGAGCCAACGATTACGTGAACATTTTGGGTGATCAGGTGCACCCCATGAATCAAATGTTGTTCCTTAATAATGACGTCGTATTTCGGGATGATAATGCACCTATTCACACAGCCAGGACAGTCAATCTGAGGAGCACTCAACTGAACTGCAGCTTCTTCCCTGGCCACCACAGTCCCTGAACTCGAACATTATCGAACTCTTGTGTACGGTATTGGAGCACAGACTCCGGAGCCACTTCAGGAGTTAGAAGAGGATCTGATCGAAGAGTGGAATAGCATTCCACTGGAGGGTATACAGTCATTATATGTCAGTATTCCTAGAAGGATTGCAGCTGTATTACAGGCAAATGGGGTTCAACTCCTTATTAATAAACCATTGCCAAGTACGTACAGTGGTTCACATTGTTTTGCCTATCCTCTGTATCAGTCTGTTGGTTGTTTTTCTCTGCATCGAATAATCTTCCCACCAACACGTCACAAACTTTACAACCTAATGTTTTCTGCTCTGTCGTAACGACATCACTGAGTGGAATACGCCTGTAAGAATAGGCTAATCGTCTTGTGGGCACGCATCCTCTCTTCAGCATCTGACCTACTTCCCAGGGGTAAACAGGCGTAAATTAGTTAGTTACGTGTTCCATTGATCAATAGCACGGAAAAACCGTTATGATGTGGAACGTGTCAAATTCACACGAAATCCGCACAGGAAGCAAGTTTTTTTTTTTTTTTACATTATAGTGTTATACCCAAATATTTCTATTATCTATCCCATTCCCTTAAATGGCACAAAATGCATATATTATATATCCAGATTTATTGACTCATATTCAAGAATTCATCTATGGTATAGAAGGAGTTGTCAAGGAGGTAGGATTTCAGTTTGTTTTTGAAACTATCACTGCTGTTTGTCAGACATTTTATTTCATCTGGTAATTTATCAAAAAGTTTTATAGCAGCATAATTCACCCCTTTCTGTGCCAAAGATAGGTTAAGTGAAGGATAATGTAGGTCTTTCTTTTTTCTGGTATTGTAATCATGAATGTAGCTGTTGATTTTAAACTAGTGCATGTTGTTGAGAAAAAATGTCATTACTGTCAAATGTACTGAGAAGCAGTTGTAAGAATTCTTAACCTTTTATACAGATGCCTACAAGATGTGCTACTATCAACCCCCCCACATTATTCTAAATACTTTCTTTGGAGCAGTGAATACCTTTTGCCTAAGTGTTGTGTTGCCCCAGAATATTATGATATCAGAGAGTGTAAGTATGGGAAGTATGTCAGCTTACCAATTTCTACATCCTCAAAATTGGAAATTATTCTGATTGCAAAAGTTGCTGAACTTAGTCGCTTTAGGAGTCCAAAATATGACTTTTCCAATTAAGATTCTCATCTATATGTACACCCAAAAACTTAGTGTGCTCTACCCTGGCTACTGACTTCCTTTGATGTTCTATGTTTATTGAAGGAATTATACTTTTTGCAGCAGAAAATTTGATGTTAATGTGTTTTTTTCAGAGTTCAGAGCAAGCCCATTCGCAGAAAACCAATAATAACTTTTCTAAAGACCTTATTTGTATCATTTTAAATCGGATTTTATTTTATTGGTTTAATAATTATGCTTATATCATCAGCAAACAGTGTCAGTTCAGCATCTTGTTTCACATAAGACGGGAGGTCATTCACATATATCAAGAGCAAGAGGGGGACCACGATTGAACCTTGTGGAACACCTAATGTAATTTCACCCCAGTCAGATGAAGTGGCAAACTCCTTTGAATCACTTGAAGCATATAAAGAGACTTTTTGCTTCCTGTTCTATAGATAGGAAGCTCTTGCCACACGTACTGAGATGTAGTACTGAACCTAAGAACATGCGACTGTATTTATTAGTGTGCAAATGACGTAAATACTGATGTAACGTCGTGAAGTTCAGAATCCTCAGCCACCAACAGAAACATCTGAACTTATTCCCGTTATACACCGTGTAATGTACGAACCTGTTTCAGTAACGAAGTCCCCCTCGTTAGCCTCGTCCGTGAAGCCTATGAGGTACAGCTGGAAGGTATCGTGGTCGAGGTTGAACAGGCTGAGCAGGGCCTCTCCACGGCGCCACGTGTCCGGGACGGCGAGCCTCGCGTTCTCGGAGCGGCACCTGCTGGCCGCCCCCGCGTGCCCCAGCCGCTCCGCGTGCACCTTGTAGAAGCGGCCTGCCTCCTGCAGCCACTCGTAGTCGTCCGGTACGGGCACCGGCAGCCGGCGCTCGCAGAAGAAGGGCGCCCTGTTCTCGCAGATCACGTCGTTCGACTCTCCGGCGCTGTTGATGTCGACGCAGTTCTCGTTGCCTCCGTTGTTGTCGGGCTGGTAAGCCTTCCACGGTATGTACGACACGGGGCGACCTGGGGCAGTACACGGTTAGCTCTGTCATAAGGAACACCGTCAGATTAGCCACGAACTTACCGGGGGATCAAAAAGTCAGTATAGATTTGAAAACTGAATAAATCACGGAATAATGTAGATAGAGAGGTACAAATTGACACACATGCTTGGAATGACATGGGGTTTTATTAGAGCCGAAAAAATACAAAAGTTCAAAAGATGTCCGACAGATGGCGCTTCATCTGATCAGAATAGCAATAATTAGCATAACAAAGTAAGACAAAGAAAACATCATATTCTTTACAGCAAATGCTCAATACGTCCACCATCATTCCTCAACAATAGTTGTAGTCGAGGAATAATGTTGTGAACAGCACTGTAAAGCATGTCCGGAGTTATGGTGAGGCATTGCCGTCGGATGTTGTCTTTCAGCATCCCTAGAGATGTCGGTCGATCACGATACACTTGCGACTTCAGGTAACCCCAAAGCCAATAATCGCACGGACTGAGGTCTGGGGACCTGGGAGGCCAAGCATGACGAAAGTGGCGGCTGAGCACACGATCATCACCAGACGACGCGCGCAAGACATCTTTCACGCGTCTAGCAATACTTTTTTTTTGTTATAATAAAACCCCATGTCATTCCAAGCATGTGTGTCAATTTTTACCTCTCTGTCTACATTACTCCGTGGTTTATCAATTTTTACCTATCTACATTACTCCGTGGTTTATTAAGTTTTCAAATTTATACCGACTTTTTGATCACCCGGTACATCACAATGTGTTAATGTGGCAGGCATTACAATAGAAACAAAGAAGTGAATCTGGGTACAGTGTAGCAGTACAATACGTGGCGCATTCGAGGTATTTATTTATATTTTATTTATTTTTTTAACCGGACATGTTTTGTGCCATCAGGCCCTCACTTACACCACTCCACGATTTCACACAAACAGTACTTTTTTATATCATAGTTTCCTAAGAAGTAACAATTATGATATGACAGTATTAAAATGATGTGAGGCTCCAAAGTGGCAATGTGAGTAAATAATACTGACTATGGAATAATGAAACTGATGCTCGAACAGTCCACGGGTTTACTGCCGGTTAATAGTGTCCAACGGGCACACTATTTCGGCGATCAGACATGTCGCCATCGTCAGGTGCGCTGACGAACTGAGCTCCCTAGGGCGGGCGGCCGATTTAAATCCCCTCCCCCCGCGGGCCGCTCTCTTCGCCGTCCGCGCGAAGACGTGGGCGTCGGAATCTGTCGTAGCGTCGTTGAGCTTGCTACGTCCGCCCTGGTCGCCAGTTCGTACTTCTTGCTAAGAGTCTTCTTAATTACATTCAATGCCGGGTACCAAGCCTTGCTGAGATTGTAGCCGCAGTCTCGGTTGATGAGATCTTCCCTGGTGCGAATTTCGATAGGCCGCTTATAACGCTGTCCCAATATTTAGAGGTCTGAGCCAGGATCTTCCTACGCTCATAATCCATCTCGTGTTTCTCGGACAAACAGTGGATATTTCAGTCGAGTGTGCCTTTGATGTTCTCGGCAACGATCTTCGATGGTGCGTACTGTTTGTCCGATGTAAGTCTTCCCACACTTATATGCCGGCCTTCCTCAAACCGAGGTCCTCTTTCACACTTCCCAGTTGTGCCATTTCTCTGGCGCCTTGCGTGTCCCGCACTATCGATAGCGACTTGTATTTCTGTTTCCGTCTGGTTCGGCCTGCGCAGGCACTGAGGCGGCTGCTGCCCTCTGGAGCGTTTCCCGCGGGGGGGGGGGGGGGGGGGGGGGGACGCCGCGCGCGCTCGGCTCGGCAGTTGGATTCGCACCGAGCTGGCGGTATTTTGCCTTCCGCCCCGGCACGGAGGTGTGGTCTCGTTGTTGGCGGGCTTCGTTGATTTGGCCGTTGGGCGGTGTGGCGTGTTGGTGACGTGCTGCAGTGGACAACTGGTGGATCCCCATACGCGATCGCTCGAGGTTCTCCGCCTTTGGAAAGGGTGCCACGATATCACTTGGGTTTCCGCTCCCAGGAGTTGTAAGGACTGCAGGGCAAGCTTTCTGTGTGTTTGCTCTGTCTGGTCTGCGTGGCGGGGTTCGTTTCACCTTACTTCAGCTGTTGTTTATATTTACTGCGTGATTCCGTTTTGGCCGGAGTCTAGAGGTCGAGTTTTCTGCTGGTGCGTGCCCGGTCGTCGTCGCCCCCGTTTTCCCGACCGGGGGGCAGCCGTATCTGTTGGTGGGAATTATTTGGCAGTGTGTGTTTTGCGTGGACCCGGTGTGCTCACGCGCCCTGATTCTGAGTTGAAATTACTGTGGTCAGGCTGGCTCGGTTGCTGGAGTGTGTGTTGTTGGTTTTCTGGCTTGCTGAGGACTGCGCGCGCGCCTGTTCCGTTTTGTGATGTGGCAGCAGTCTGATATTTTTATTCGTGCTTGTTAAGTTGCTAGCAATTGCTTTTAGCCTTGTGCTTACTTATTTTTATTTAAATTGCTGGGCAATGTCATTTGTCTGTTCTTTTACCCTTATTTATTTGTAGTGTCAATTAAGCCTAAGACGACGTCCAAGGTGCTAGCAATTGATTTTAGCCTCGTGTGTACTTAATCCTATTTAAATTCTTGGGCATTGCCATTTGCTTGTCCTTTAGTCTTATTTATTTGTTGTGCCAATGAGCCCTACGATGATGGCAGACCTTGGTATCTGTCAACCTTATTTTGGCTACTAGCGCTCAGGTGCAATATTGCCGGGCCTATCCCGGATTTATCATTAATTGAGAGCCTTTTATATTGTAATTTTAGTAGTAGGTTTGGCAACTGCACTTGCGTATGGTATTTATTATGTTCCCCCACCCCCATTCTTCCCACCGAGCGAGGTGGCGCAGTGGTTAGACACTGGACTCGCATTCGGGAGGACGACCGTTCATTCCCGCGTCCGGCCATCCAGATTTAGGTTTTCCGTGATTTCCCTAAATCACTCCAGGCAAATGCCGGGATGGTTCCTCTGAAAGGGCACGGCCGACTTCCTTCCCTAATCCGATGAGACCGATGACCACGCTGTCTGGTCTCCTTCCCCAAACCAACCAACCAACCAACCCATTCTTCCTCCTTCGTGTAAACTGATTTTGGTAAGATTGCTAGGTGGTCTGTGTTCTTTTATTACCTATGTAAGTTGGCCCGCTGCCGCAGTCGTAATATGTTTCGACCGGCAAGCGGCCCATGTTGGCTACAGTTTGAATATGGTCTGCGCTGTTGATGTTGGGGTTTGCCATTCATATATTTATTATTTGAGCTAGTCAGATACGTGTTGTTGTGTTAAGGGTTTTAGGGCATTTTTTAAATTGAGACACCTTTTGGAAATTTTATCACTCTTTTAAAGAAGGTATAGGAAGGAGTAACTTCGGCTGAAAATTTAATTGTAAATTATACATTTGTGCTTCACACTATAAAATTGAACTGTATTAGGTGATAGTATGTAGTCGAATGCACAATGAGTATTTGTTAATGTATCAAATTGAAAACAGTTTTGAAGTTTCTCTGTTCACCTGTGGCGTATAACATTTTTATTACCTTATATTGTAAGCAGCTTGATTTGTTTATGTCACTGTAATTTGTATGCCAAAGTGTAATTTATTACAGTTAATTGATTGTTTTGGGGAAATAAAGCTTGAATTGTATGTCCCCTTTTCATTAAACGAATCCCATCCAAATCCGTGTTTTATTGGGCGAGCAAAAGACGGTTTTAACTCGGCGACCAGGGCGGACGTAGAAAGCACATCGACGCTACGACAGATTCCGACGCCCACGTCTTCGCGACCGCAGGCGATTATAAGAACAGCTCGTAATCATTCGTTTCCTCCATTTGCGTGGTGTGACAGCGACTGACATTCATCGTCGGTTAAGCGCGGTATGTGTTGATCGTTTCAAGGATGTGTGTAATGTGAGTTCGTGGTTTGCGGCATGTCAGAGAAGGCAGAACGTCGTGTGTCAACAAAGACTTTCTCGGCCGCGCGGCAGCTGATCCGATTATATGATCGAGCGAGAGAAGAAAGCTGTTTTAGTGGAACACCAATTCGATGTGGAACACATCGCCTCCAAAGTTGGCGTCTTGTGGGATTCGCGCACAAAATCCTGCTCGAAGACCTGAAAATGAGAGAAGAGTCTACCAGTTGGATGCCACGAATGCTGACGAAGTACATCTGCATCTACATCTACATGAATACTCTGCAAATCACATTCAAGTCCCTGGCAGAGGGTACGTTCAACCACATTCGCAATAATTCTCTATTATTCCAATCTCGTACAGTGCGCGGAAGAAATCAATACCTATATCTTTCCGTGCGAGCTCTGATTTCTCTGATTTGCCTTATTTTATTAGGACGATCGTTTCTCTATTGATAGGTCGGAGTCAACAAAATATTTTCGTATTCAAAGGAGAAAATTGGTGGCTGAAATTTCGTATAAGATTCTACCGCGACGAAAACCGCCTTTGTTCTAAAGATGTCCAGACGAAATCCTGTCTCATTTCAGTGACACTCTCTCTCCTATTTCGCGATAATACAAAACGTGTTGCTCTTCTTCGAACTTTCCTGATTTACTCCGTCCAACCAATCTGGTAACGATTCCAGACCGTGCAGTAGTACTCCAAAGAATGGCGGAAAAGTGTAATGTTGCCAGTCTCTTTAGTAGATGTGTTGCATCTTCTAAGTCTCATGCCAAGAAAACGCACTCTTTGGTTTCCTTTCCCCACAACATTTTCTATGTGTTCCTTCCAATCTAGGTAGTCCGTAATTGTAATTCCTAGGTATTTAGTTGAATTTACGGCCGTTAGATTTGACTTGTTTATGTTGTAACGGAAGTTTAACTGATTCCTTTTAGCACTCATGTGGATGACCTCACGCTTTTCGTTATATAGGGTCAATTTCCAATTTTTGCACCATACAGAATCTTTTCTAAATCGTTTTTCAATTTTTTGATGTTCTGATGATTTTCCCTAGACGATAAACGACAGCATCATCTACAAACAACCTAAGACGGCTGCTTAGATTGTCTCCTAAATCGTTTATGTAGATAAGAAACAGCAAAGGAGTTATAACACTAACTTGGGGAACGCCAGATATCACTTCTATTTTACTCGATGACTTTGTCATTTACTACGAACTGTGACCTATCTGAGAGGAATTCGCGAATGCAGTCGCATAACTGAGACGATATTCCCTAAGCACGTAATTTTAGTACAAACCGCTTGTGAGGTACAGTGTCAAAAGTCTTCTGGAAATCTAGAAATACGGAATCAATTTGAAATCCATTCCATAGCATTCAACAGTTCGTGTGAATAAAGAGGTAACTGTGTTTGACAAGAACGGTGTTTTCTAAATCCGTGTTGACTGTGTATCAATAGACCATTCCCTTCGAGGTAATTCGTAATGTCCGAATACAATATATGTTCCAGAATCCTGCTGCATATCGACGTTAACGATATGGGCCTGTAATTGAGTGGATTACTGCTACTACCTTTCTTGAATATCGGTGTGTGCAACTTTCCAGTCTTTGGGTACGGATCTTTCGTCGAGCGAATGGTGGTATATGATTGTTCAGTATGGAACTATTGTATCAGCATACTCTGAATCTAACTGGTACACAGTCTGGAGCAGAATATTTGGTTTTTTCAAGCGATTTAAGCTGCTTCACTGTAAGGTGCCAGGTTTTGGGCTCTTACACGTTGAAACGCGTATGTATTCAGCACCAGCGATGGCGAGGCATGACAGAATCTCTGACCAGAGAGTTATTTATCGTTGCTAGTCTGCGCTTGACCGCGCGAGAGTTCTGTTCGAGAGCAGTAGCGCGTGCGAGATCACACAGTTGCTAGTTGCACTCAGTCAGTGCTAGTATGAAGTTGCGAGTTGTACTCAGTCGGAGTTGTGTGTGAGGAGTCGGCGGGCGTCGACATGGGTCTCTGGTCAAGGTTCGGGACGAGGTATATTGTTAAATAAGGTAATGAAGCAGCATTGCGCACATCTGATAATGTAATGTATGTTAATTGTAATTAATTTGTTCAAGAAATGCCCCAATAATAATTTTGTTTTCAAGCAATCTTTTTTAAGAAAAGAATCATTCCAATGAAACAATATTTCCTATGCTTTTCCTCCCAGAATCAATATATCAGATTAATTATTGCACAGGGCCTAAGGTCAGCGCAGCTGCCCTTATAAAATTTATCAGGTTGATCTTAGCGTTAATTTTGTGGGGACTTAACATTTTTGCACATTTTTATTATCATTGACTTTTATTACTGTGGGAAGCTAACATTTGGGTATATTTCCATTTTCATTCAATTCATATCTTTTAAAAATAATAAGGGGGAAGTTACACTTAGCACGATGACCATTAACATTTAATTAATTATTTTCTTTCATTTTTGTGGGAAGGTAACAATTGGCACTATTTGCATTTATATTCAATAATTGTCATTTAAAAGAATTCTCGCGGGGAGGTTACAACGTTAGCTTACCAACATTAGTATTAATAATAAAGGGACTGGCAAGGGCATCAGATCATTACTTTATTCAATTGTGGTGAATATGAGACACTCTCGAGTAGTATTCCCTGCATATCTGCATGATCAAGCCACTATCTTAAAGAGTTGGTGAAAAGCGTCGGAAGTTGAGAATTGTGGAATGTAAAGTCCGCAGATGGCCGTAGCTCGCCGAGCCGCCGTAGGCGGCAGGTAGCGGTCACCGGAAACGCGGGACAATACGGAGCTTCTGGGGATAGCCCGGCATCCGGAGCCACCTGTGCTGGGCAACACGTGGCGAAGACGGGAATTTCGTTTGCCTAGGGGCGATATGACCTACTCGATCATTGGGTAGAATCTCAGAAATGGCGTCGGAGGGATATCGGCGATGTTAGAGCGTTCGACATTGGTCGAAACTGAGAATTCTTCCGCCGCGCTTTCGTACGTATGGAAGACGGGAGAGGACTTCGCCTTCAGCTATCGAGCGGTACGGACTTGCAGACGGCGTCTTGGCCATCGTCTCGAAGGGAGATATACGGTCTGTATCGCAGCACTACACCAACGCGTGTTCCGTACAGAGTTCTGCGGTTAGAGCTCTTTCTGCACTCATAAGCGAGATTTTCACCAACGCTTAACCACTTCCAACGAATTATCTAGTATTCTTGATCTTGTAGTTATGCTTGCGAGGTGCCGAGTATTCATCAACGTAGCTGACGGTAATTGCGGCGCGTAAATGCAAATTGTTAAAGTTTGGAGTAGGAATTAAAATCCATGGAGAAGAAATAAAAACTTTGAGATTCGCCGATGACATTGTAATTCTCTCAGAGACAGCAAAGGATCTGAAGGAGCAGCTGAACAGAACGGACAGTGTCTTGGAAGGAGGATATAAGATGAACATCAACAAAAGCAAAAGGAGGATAATGGATGTCCTCAAATTAAATTGGGTGATGCTGCGGGAATTTGATTAGGAAATGAGACACATAAAGTAGTAAATGAGTTTTACTATTTAAGAAGCAAAATAACTGATGATGGTCCAAGTACAGAGAATATAAAATGTAGACTGGCAATGGCAAGGAAAGCGTTGCTGAAGAAGAGCAATTTGTTAACCTCGAGTATAGATTTAAGTGTCAAGGAGTCGTTTCTGAAAGTATTTGTACGGAGTGTAGCCATGTATGGAAGTGAAACGTGGACGATAAATAGTTTGGACAAGAACAGAATAGAAGCTTTCGAAATGTGGTGCTACAGAAGAATGCTGAAGATTAGATGGGTAGATCAGATAACTAATGAGGACGTGTTGAATAGAATGGAGAGAAGAGAAATTTGTGGCATAACTTGACTAGAAGAAGGCATCGGTTAGTAGGGCATATTCTGAGCCATGAAGGGATCACCAGTTTTGTACTGGAGGGCAGCGTGCAGGGTAAAAATCGTAGAGGGAGACCAAGAGATGAATACACTAAGCAGATTCAGAAGGATGTACGTTGCAGTAAGTACTGGGAGATGATGAAGCTTGCACAGGATAGAGTAGCATGGAGAGCTGCACCAAACCAGTCTCAGGACTGAAGACCACAACAACAACAACAACAACAACGTGCCATTCTCAAGAGTCTGTGGGTAGACAAAGAAATTCACATTTTTCTGTAAATTTTGTCAGTTGTGGGAAATACCAAATTAAATGCCAGTATTGGAATGGAATTATGGACTTTATTGTAGCTAGCATTCACGCTGTCTCAGTAAGCTTTAGATGTACACTAGTCAGTGCACAATAAAAGAAAGGTTCAGGAGTGGAATTAAAACACAAGGCGAAAGGATATCAATGATACGATTCGCTGATGACATTGCTATCCTGAGTGAAAGTGAAGAAGAATTAAATGATCTGCTGAACGGAATGAACAGTCTAATGAGTACACAGTATGGTTTGAGAGTAAATCGGAGAAAGACGAAGGTAATGAGAAGTAGTAGAAATGAGAACAGCGAGAAACTTAACATCAGGATTGATGGTCACGAAGTCAATGAAGTTAAGGAATTCTGCTACCTAGGCAGTAAAATAACCAATGACGGACGGAGCAAGGAGGACATCAAAAGCAGACTCGCTATGGCAAAAAAGGCATTTCTGGCCAAGAGAAGTCTACTAATATCAAATACCGGCCTTAATTTGAGGAAGAAATTTCTGAGGATGTACGTCTGGAGTACAGCATTGTATGGTAGTGAACCATGGACTGTGGGAAAACCGGAACAGACGAGAATCGAAGCATTTGACGAATGTTGAAAATTAGGTGGACTGATAAGGTAAGGAATGAGGAGGTTCTACGCAGAATCGGAGAGGAAAGGAATATGTGGAAAACACTGATAAGGAGAAGGGACAGGATGATAGGACATCTGCTAAGACATGAAGGAATGACTTCCATGGTACTAGAGGGAGCTGTAGAGGGCAAAAACTGTAGAGGCAGACAGAGACTGGAATACGTCAAGCAAATAATTGAGGACGTAGGTTGCAAGTGCTACTCTGAGATGAAGAGGTTAGCACAGGAAAGGAATTCGTGGCGGGCCGCACCAAACCAGTCAGTAGACTGATGACCAAAGAAAAAAAAGTCAGCGCACAGCTTGCCCGGACAGGAAGGAGAGTAGGTTACCGGTCTTCTATGGCAGCGACGGACAAATAAGTTTACATCACTAATCTAGCAGCTGCTCTTGATCCGGATTCTCGAGTATACTTCATCTTCCTTGGTGAAGGAATTTAGGAATGCTGTCTTTAGTAACTCTGCTTTGGCAGCACTGTCGTCTATAGCATTTCCATCGCTGTTGCGCAGAGAAGGCACCACTGACTGTGCGTTGCCGCAAGGCTGCGCGCGTGGCGCCCTACCGGGCAGTACTGGCGGCTGATGGTGACACGGATTTTACTTCCTTCTCATCGACTGTGTCAGTGGGTGACGGATGGATTCGGTTTTTCAACCCTGAAAGCAAGCGCCAGCCAGCTCAGTGGGAGCGCACATACTCACCAGCACAAAAAAAAGCTTCGGGTAAGCGCCAGTGCTGAGGTAATGATGGTGGCTCTGTGGTGTTCTGGGACAGCGATACCGTTCCAAGGGGGACCACGGTGGCATGTGCATCCTACCACGATGTTTTGAAGAACAAGCTCCCGCCAGCATTGCTTGAAAAACGACCGAAAAAAGCTGCAAAGCTGCGCATGTGCTGTTTCGGCAAGACGACGCAGCTGCCGTCTCCTCGCGACGATAACTTTGGAGTGGTTTCTCGTGGTCCCTGCTCACGTGAACTGGCTCCAGGCGGCCTTTGGCTGCTTCCTGCATTCTCTGTGGTCGCACTTTCGCTACCTCCGCCGCTGTCGCATCAGACATTTTCCAGTAGTCGAATCAGACTCCTACGGAAGAGTTCGCAATAGCCATGGAATCATGGGGTCGACGTTGTGAAAAATGTTTGACTGCAGGGGGATTACGTCGAGAAGTGACAAGCTTCACAGTTTTCGTGTCATTAGTTTGCGAAAAAAAAAAACATCGATATTGCTATAACTTGAACGCCACTAGTAACATTAGGAAAGCGGAAATACACTAAAGCACTTCATCAACATCTACATCTACATCTACATGATTATTCTGCAATTCACATTTAAGTGCTTGGCAGAGGGTTCGTCGAACCACAATCATAGTATCTCTCTACCATTCCACTCCCGAACAGCGCGCGGGAAAAACTAACCCCTAAACCTTTCTGTTCGAGCTCTGATTTCTCTTATTTTATTTTTATGATCATTCCTACCTATGTACGTTGGGCTCAACAAAATATTTTCGCATTCGGAAGAGAAAGTTGGTGACTGAACTTTCGTAAATAGATCTCGCCGCGACGTAAAACGTCTTTGCTTTAATGACTTCCATCCGAACTCGCGTATCATAGCTGCCACACTCTCTCCCCTATTACGTGATAATACAAAACGAGCTGCCCTTTTTTGCACCCTTTCGATGTCCTCCGTCAATCCCACCTGGTAAGGATCCCACACCGCGCAGCAATATTCTAACAGAGGACGAACGAGTGTAGTGTAAGCTGTCTCTTTAGTGGACTTGTTGCATCTACTAAGTGTCCTGCCAATGAAACGCAACCTTTGGCTCGCCTTCCCTACAATACTATCTGTGTGGTCTTTCCAACTGAAGTTGTTCGTTATTTTAACACCCAGGTACTTAGTTGAATTGACAGCCTTGAGAATTGTACTATTTATCGAGTAATCGAATTCCAACGGATTTCTTTTGGAACTCTTGTGGATCACCTCACACTTTTCGTTATTTAGCGTCAACTGCCACCTGCCACACCATACGGCAATCTTTTCTAAAGTGATACTGGTCTTCGGATGACCTTACTAGACGGTAAATTACAGCATCATCTGCGAACAACCTGAGAGAACTGCTCAGATTGTCACCCAGGTCATTTATATGGATCAGGAACAGCAGAGATCCCAGGACGCTTCCCTGGGGAACACCTGATATCACTTCAGTTTTACTCGATGATTTGCCGTCTATTACTACGAACTGCGACCTTCCTGACAGGAAATCACGAATCTAGTCGCACAACTGAGACGATACCCCATAGACCCGCAGCTTGATTTGAAGTCGCTTGTGAGGAACGGTGTCAAAAGCTTTCCGGAAATCTAGAAATACGGAATCAACTTGAGATCCCCTGTCGATAGCGGCCATTACTTCGTGCGAATAAAGAGCTAGCTGCGTTGCACAAGAACTATGTTTTCTGAAACCATGCTGATTACGTATCAATAGATCGTTCCCTTCGAGGTCATTCATAATGTTTGAATACAGTATGTGGTGTCACCGCCAGACACCACACTTGCTAGGTGGTAGCCTTTAAATCGGCCGCGGTCCGCTAGTATACGTCGGACCCGCGTGTCGCCACTGTCAGTGATTGCAGACCGAGCGCCGCCACACGGCAGGTCTAGAGACTTCCTAGCACTCGCCCCAGTTGTACAGCCGACTTTGCTAGCGATGGTTTACTGACAAATTACGCTCTCATTTGCCGAGACGATAGTTAGCATAGCCTTCAGCTACGTCATTTGCTACGACCTAGCAAGGCGCCATTATCATTTGCTATTTATCTTGTGATGCATGTACCGTCAGACCGATGTTCACCAATTATGGATTAAAGTTAAGTATTCCAGCAGCTACGTACTTTTCCTGCTAGTATAATTTTACCTGTTCCAGACCTCACGCCATCTTGCGTGAGCTTAACGCGTGCCTTTTCGGCTACCCGTCATTGTGGATTGGCTGTCTTGCCAGTCCACAACACAGTATATGCTCCAAAACCCTACTACAAACCGACGTTAATGATATAGGTCTGTAGTTCGATGGATTACTCCTACTACCCTTCTTAAACACTGGTGCGACCTGCGCAATTTTCCAATCTGTAGGTACAGATCTATCGGTGAGCGAGCGGTTGTATATCATTGCTAAGTAGGGAGCTATTGTATCAGTGTAATCCGAAAGGAACCTAATCGGTATACAATCTGGACCTGAAGACTTGCCCGTATCAAGAGATATGAGTTGCTTTGCAACCCCTAAGGCATCTACTTCTAAGAAACTCATGCTAGCAGCTATTCGTGTTTCAAATTCTGGTATATTCCATTCGTCTTCCCTGGTGAAATTCAGTAAATATTTTACGTGAGTCTGCTGAGAACATTTATTGAAGAAATGAAAACGCAGTGACAAGAACACTGAGGTGTTTCTCATCCATCTCCTAGAATTTGAAAAAGCAGTTTTAAAAAATTAGCATAAACCGCATAACGACACATATAAAAAGGGGGAACATTGCGTTGTTATATATATATATATCGATCTGCTCAATTATGGAGTTCTATTTTACTTATTTCGCTGGTGTGCTTGGTTTCTTCTATACCCAAAATCTCTTCATTTTCTCATTGTGGTTTCTCCTACATTCTTCTGTCCATGTTCTGTTAGATGTAACACTTCGTTTATCTTTAAACTGATGCTTCTCAATTGGAGTTCCGAAAGCAGCTCCTTGTCTTGTAGGATTTTTTCTGTAATGCCTGTTTCCTGAAAATCTTTTTTCAATTTCAGATATCCAAATGTTTTCAACTTTCACTGAGAGGACAAGACAGCACAAAATTCCGTACAAACACAGACTCACACTTATAATCGCCAAAATTTTGAAAAGATAAGGAATAAACATAGACTACACAACAGACAACTCTATCCACAAATACACCACAAAACTGACAAAAAACGGAGATATATACCAGAAAGCAGGTATAAGTCGATTAGAGTGAATAACACTTGTAATGGCGGATACATAGGACAAACGGGCAGAACATTGGATGTCAGATACAAAGAACATATGAGCGCCTGGAAGTATGGGACAAACCACACGACATTTGCCTAACACCTAAAAGAACGCAATCACAAACCAACCACTGCAGAAGAAGACATGAAAATAATTAGAATCAGCAATAAAAAACACCTCCTAACACTGCAAGAAAATTACCACATACAGAAAACTAAAGCAAAAAAGAAAACACCGTTGAATGATCAAGTACATATGCCAAACAACTCATTGTTAACGCTAACAGATAAAATAACAGAGTAACACTAAATAGTGGACTATAATAATAATAATAGATAATAATAATAATAACACCACACAAGTTCCTTTCACTCACTCTCCCATGAATCTCTCCACGAAACATTTAAACCAATACTGAAAAAAGAAAAAAGTGCATTCATGTATTCCCTCTCCCTCCCTCCCTCTCTCTCTCTCTCTCTCTCACTCTCTCTCTCTCTCTCTCTCTCTCTCTCTCTCTCTCTCTCTCACACACACACACACACACAAAATATAAACATAACAGAAGTTAGTTTTCAGCATATACTTGTTTAGGTTAGCAACAGTATATGTAGGTACGCAAACCAAACAGGGTGAGATACACAGTGAACTCAAAGTAGTTACGGCTATATTAATGTTATGTCTATACTAGTGACACAAGACTGATACTGCATCACAACAACAACAGCAACCAAAATCATAAGTGGGAAGAAAAATGTTTAAAACACAGGAACACGCCTGTGTTTCGTAAACAGAGCGGTAGTGACCAGGTGGGAGGAAACGCCGATGCCAAATAAAAACGCGAAGAACTATAAGTAATCACTTATTTACGTAAAAAGAAGTGAGCAGTTTCATAATCTAAAAATAACACATAGCAAATCAAAAGTATATCATAACTGTATCACTAGAGATCTGACTGATGATGCCTTAAAGCGAAAAAAGGCGTTTTTTATTTACAAAAGAAATATTTACCATATTTTTCACATGTTTGCACACATATTCCATCTGTATCTATAGCGAATTTCTCCGTGTAGTTTCATATTCACGGATCTCAATGTTTATGGTATGGCATCACTTGAACTATGTGTTGTACAACTATATACACTATGTGATCAAAAGTATCCGGACACGTGGCTGAAAATGACTTACAAGATCGTGGCGCCCACCATCGGTAATGCTGGAATTCAACATGGTATTGGCCAACCCTTAGTCTTGATGACAGCTTCCTCTCTGGCAGGAATAGGTTCAATCGGGTGCTGGTAGGTTTCTTGGGGAGTGGCAGCCCATTCTTCACGGAGTGCTGCACTGAGGAGAGGTATCGATGCCGGTCGGTGAGGCCTGGCACGAAGTTCATGTTCCAAAACATCCCAAACGTGATCTGTAAACATCAGGTCAGGACTCTGTGTAGGCCAGTCTATTACAGGGATATTATTCTCGTCTAACCACTCCGCTACAGGCCGTGCATTATTAACAGGTTCTCGATCGTGTTGAAAGATGCAATCGCCATCCCCGAACTGCACTTCATACAGTGGGAAGCAAGAAGGTGCTTAAAACATCAGTGTAGGCCTGTGCTATAATAGTGCCACGCAAAACAACAAGGGGTGCAAAACCCCTCTATGAAAAACACGACCACACCGTAACATCACCGCCTCCGAATTTTACTGTTGGCACTACACAGGCTGGCAGATGACGTTCACCGGAATTCACCATACCCACACCCTGCCATCGGATCCCCATATTATGTACCGTGATTCGTCACTCCACACAACGTTTTTCCACTGTTCAATCCAATGTTTACGCTCCTTACACCAAGAGAGGCGTCGTTTGGCATTTACCGGCGTGATGTGTAGGTTATGAGCAGCTGCTCGACCATGAAATCCCAAGTTTTCTCACCTCCCGCCTAACTGTCATAGTACTTGCAGCGGATCCCGATGCAGTTTGGAATTCCTGTGTGATGGTCAGCATAGATGTCTGCTTGTTACACACTGTTACGCATTAAGACCCTCTTCACCTGTCGGCGGTCTCTGTCAATCAGCAGACGAGGTCGGCCAGTACGCTTTTGTGCTGTACGTGTCCCTTTACGTTTCCACTTCACTACCACATCGGAAACAGTGGACCTGGGGACGTTTAGGAGTGTAGAAATCTCGGGTACAGACGTATGACACAAGTGACACCCAATCACCTGATCACGTTCGAAGTCTGTGAGTTTCGCAGGCGCCTCATTCTGCTCTCTCACGACGTCTAATGACTACTGAGGTAGTTGATATGGAGTACCTGGCAGTAAAATGGAGGTAATATGAAAACATAAGTTTTTGAGGGTGTCCGGATACTTTTGATCACACAATGTATTCTTGTAGGTACATTGAGAGGCATCTGTGAATACTCTCTGTGAAATGTGTTTTAATAGAGTTAGTAGCATAGAAATAATACACTACTGGCCATTAAAATTGCTACACCACGAAGATGACGCGAAATTTATCCGACAGGTAGAAGATGCTGTGATACGCAAATGATTAGCTTTTCAGAGTATTCACAGAAGGTTGGCGCCGGTGGCGACACCTACAACGTGCTGACATGAGGAAAGTTTCCAACCGATTTGTCATACACAAACAGCAGTTGACCGGCGTTGCCTGGTGAAACGTTGTTATGATGCCTCGTGTGAGGAGGAGAAATGCATACCATCGCGTTTCCGACTTTGATAAAGGCCGGATTGTAGCCCATCGCGATTGCGGTTTATCGTATCGCGACATTACTGCTCGCGTTGGTCGAGATACAATGAATTTTAGCAGAATATGGAATTGGTGGGTTCAGGAGGGTAATACGGAACGCCGTGCTGGATCCCAACGGTCTCGTAACACTAGCAGTCGAGATGACAGGCATCTTATCCGCACAGCTGTAATGGATCGTGCAGCCTAGTCTCGATCCCTGAGTCAACAGATGGGGACGTTTCAAGACAACAATCATCTGCACGAACAGTTCGACGACGTTTGCACTAGCATGGACTATCAGCTCGGAGACCATGGCTGCGGTTACTCTTGACGCTGCATCAAAGACAGGACTGCCTGCGATGGTGTACTCAACGACGAACCTGAGTGCACGAATGGCAAAACTTCATTTTTTCGGATGAATCCAGGTTCTGTTTACAGCATCATGATGGTCGCATCCGTGTTTGGCGACATCGTGGTGAACGCACATTGCAAGCGTGTATTTGTCATCGCCTTACTGGCTTATCACCCGGCGTGATGGTACGGGGTGCCATTGGTTACACGTCTCGGTCATCTCTTGTTCGCATTGACGGCACTTTGAACAGTGGACGTTACATTTCAGATGTGTTACAAAATGGCTCTGAGCACTATGGGACTTCTATGGTCATCAGTCCCCTAGAACTTAAAACTACTTAAACCTAACTAACCTAAGGACATCACACAACACCCAGTCATCACAAGGCACAGAAAATCCCTGACCCCGCCAGGAATCGAAACCGGGAACTTGGGCGTGGGAAGCGAGAACGCTACCGCACGACCACGAGCTGCGGACAGATGTGTTACAACCCGTGGCTCTAACCTTCATTCGATCCCTGCGAAACCCTACATTTCAGCAGGATAATGCACGACCACGTGTTGCAGGTCCTGTACGGGCCTTTCTGGATACAGAAAATGTTCCACTGCTGCCCTGGCCAACACATTCTCCAGATCTCTCAGCAATTGAAAACCCCTGGTCAATGGTGGCCGAGCAACTGGCTCGTCACAATACGCCAGTCACTACTGTTGATGAACTATGGTATCGTGTTGAAGCTGCAAGGGCAGCTGTACCTGTACACGCCATCCAAGCTCTGGTTGACTCAATGCCAAGGCGTATCAAGGCTGTTATTATGGGCAGAGGTGGTTGTTCTCGGTACTGATTTCTCAGGATCTATGCACCCAAATTGCGTGAAAATGTAATCACATGTCAGTTCTAGTATAATGTATTTGTCCAATGAATACCCGTTTATCGTCTGCATTTCTTCTTGGTGTAGCAATTTTAATGGCCAGTAGTGTAAATTACAACGTTACCCAAGATGTTACTTACAGGACATCAAGACATGTAACTTAACATAATACCTTGTTAGTTATAATTTTTGTTTTGTTAAGAATAATGTTATGATGCTGCAATTAACATTACTCACAATACGGTTAGAGAAGCATTCAGCAGTCTGACGTGATCTTTCAACATTGCAGAGACATTTCTGCTCGCATTCCATGGAACATTGTTAAAGCTGGGCTCTACCGGAAATACGGTTCGATAATTTTGGTACAGCATATAAATGTCGTAGTTAATGGTAGGATTACCGATGGCACTGGTAGCGTTGGTACGGAAGAAACATAAAGGTATGAGAGAGAGGGAAACTGGGACCCGGCGACTTCTTTCCGTTTTGTTTGTTTGCTTGTTCTGCACATAATTAGAGGTGCGTGTCGTTCAGTGTCAGTCCACTGTGCACGTAATCCCCTCATAAAATATAAATTGCATTTTATAAGTAATAAAAATTAATTGCTCGGGTAGTTTCTGCCCTTTCTTGTAACCAAAGCAATTACTTTTTATGGATGTACATGCAGCACAAACATAAAAAATCTATATCATTATTGTTGTTAATTTGTTCTCAATAGAATGTTCTTCATCATGATTGAAGGCGAGAGTTTCTTGTTATTATTGATAAGTGCAAAAGTTGTTTATAACTAATATAAACACATTTTATATAAGTTCAACGAACTACTGAAGCGATGTTTCGTATCTTTTTGTTCGAGCGTTTTTTAATTTTATCTATTTTTGAGGAAATATTCTAGATATTTATGATAAATGTGTATAGTTTTTATTAATTCTATTACAACATCTTTCTGTTTCACGTTACAAATCAACAGTTATCGAATAAAAATTGAATCAAATAGTGACCGTTTCAATTTTGCTATAAATGCCATTTATTTTTAAAGAAGACAAGAGGACAAATATGTAAAACAAATATGTTCCATAGATTATGCGGCCGTTCATTTATCCTCACTCTGTTTCTAGACGGTCCACTGCTCCCTGTTTCTAAGAGTCTACTAAGACACTGACTGAATATGCAAACAAACCGACTGAAATAACGTCTGATGGGTATTCACCACACCTAACATATGGGTAACACTGTTACGATCTTAACTGTCAATGCTACTCGAAAAATATCTTAGTCTACATTTATTTATAATAGTCTAGCGCAGCTTTCGGTAGTTTCATGACTCTAAACTTGGTTTGCGTGATATACAATTTTATTTTGACAAAAATTGAGATACTGACATAACAAATGAATGCTGCACTGATTCACAGTGAGAAAACCTAAAATCGCTCAAGGAAAGATAATGTACACCAATAGTGAGTGTGACCCATACGATTTGAAGCTGCATGCCTATTTATTGTTTTTGATCGCTAAAAAAGCTGTATACACCTATGAGCCAAATCATTGTGAACACCTGTGTTGTTCCACTTTTCAAATATAGTACAATACGGACTCTACTTGACACGGAGTCTACAAGCTGGCCAAGGCATCAATGTGAGTTCACTATAGTTTCCCTCAAACCACTGCAGCCCGATCCTGACCTTGAAACATGAACAGTTATCCTGCTGGAAGATGCCATCGCCGCAGGGCGAGACCTCAAGCATGAAGTTACGCGGTTGGTCCACAAATTGTCGCACGTAGTTAACTGCTGTCATGACCATCCCTCAACCACTTCACTGTCCCTCAACCACTTCACCATTATTCAACCACTTCACCATCTCTCAACCACTTCACCATCTCTCAACCACTTCACTGTCCCTCAACCACTTCACTGTCCCTCAACCACTTCACTGTCCCTCAACCACTTGACCGTCCCTCAACCACTTCACCATCCCTCAACCACTTCACTGTCCCTCAACCACTTCACCATCCCTTAACCACTTCAGTGTCCCTCAACCACTTCACTGTCCCTCAACCACTCAACCACTTCACCATCCCTCAACCACTTCACCATCCTTCAACCACTTCACCATCCCTCAACCACTTCCCCGTCCCTCAACCACTTCACTGTCCGTCAACCACTTCACCATCCCTTAACCACTTCACTGTCCCTCAACCACCTCACTGTCCCTCAACCATTCAACCACTTCACCATCCCTCAACCACTTCACCATCCCTCAACCACTTCACTGTCCCTCAACCACTTCAACATCCCTCAACCACTTCACTGTCCCTCAACCACTTCACCATCCCTGAACCACTTCACCATCCCTCAACCACTTCACCATTCCTCAACCACTTCACCGTCTCTCAACCACTTCACCATCTCTCAACCACTTCACCATCCCTCAACCACTTCCCACAGGTGCTCACGACAGTAGTATGCCAATGGGCGAGCTGGAACAATGTGCACTTTGTCAGTGGATTTCCTAATTTGTGCCCCGTATGTTCGTTACAGTGACTGCCCAGTCCGCTCTCATCTGCTTACATTCTATCGTTACTGTGTCATGTGCCAGCAACAGCACCTGGAAGCTCGCGGTGGGCAGTGGTCATAATGTTTTGGCTCATTAGTGTGAAATAATTAAATTGCAAAAGAAATTACCATCCATTCCCACGAATACGCCTTCGTCGGACTGGTCGGTGATTCCAAGGTTGCCCCAGTGCACACCTGGCACTTTGACAAACATCTGCTTCAGCCCGTCGAAGGCGAGGCGGTTGGTCGGGGAGGCTAGCTGCGCGCCCTCCTGCTCGCAGGTCTTCTTCGCCGCCGACCACGGCTTCAGCGTGCGGTGCAGCTTGACGAGAGCGTAGCCCCGCAGGTAGTGGTAACCCGGCGGGATCTCCGGCACCTCGGCTGCAACAGCACAGCTCAGCTAACCGGCGCTGCATACCACCCCACCCCATGCACAACTCTAGTGTAACATAACTCGTACATTTTATTTGCAGCCCCGGATCTACGATATTTCCCAACTGAGACAAAAACTTTGTAGTGGTGCACCCCCTCCGTCCCCCCTTGGAGTGTTTGAGATAGCAGGCCAAAAATTAAGAATAAAAGATTTTTCAAAAAAGTTCATTTTGTAGTTCACATCTTTCTGAAGACGTTGATATATAAAACATATATATGTTTGTGAAAATGAAAAACATGTTATTGTTCTTAAGTGTGCCAAAGTGCAGTCCCACTCCTGTTCTTCTAACGCACGTCACTACACTTCCCTCTCTTTCTTGCCTTTTATTCCTGTTAGTCATTTGTTTCCATTCTGGTAAAAAATATAAATGTCGTGTCACTATCAGGGATTTTCTCTGACTCGTGATGACTGGGTGTTGTGTGATGTCCTTAGGTTAGTTAGGTTTAAGTAGTTCTAAGTTCTAGGGGACTGATGACCATAGATGTTAAGTCCCATAGTGCTCAGAGCCATTTGAACCATTTTTCGTGTGACTAGGGCCTCCCGTCGGGTAGACCGTTCGCCGGGTGCAAGTCTTTCGATTTGACGCCACTTCGGCGTCTCGCGCGCCGATGGGGATGAGAAATGATGATCATTACTACAACACAACACCCAGTCCGTCAGCGGAGAAAATCTCCGACACAGCGGGAATCGAACCCGGGCCCTGAGGATTGACATCCCGTCGCGCTGACCGCTCAGCTACCTGGAGCTGACTCTACGGATTTCGCTAATAATTACATTCAAGCGCCAAAGAATCTGGTATAGGCATGCGTATTAAAATAGACAGATACGTAAACAGGCAGGATACGGTGTTGCAGTCGGCAACGCCTAATGTGAGACAAGTGTCTGGGGCGGTTGTTAGATCGTTTACTGCTGCTACAATGGCAGGATGTCAAGATTTAAGTGAGGTTGAAAGTGATGTAGTGATGTTTTGGCCGGCGCACGACCGATGGAACACAGCACCTCTGAGGTAGCATGTAGTAGGGATTTTCCCGTACGACCATTTCACGGGTGTATCGCGAATATCAGGAGAGAAACTCATCAACCCTCCGACATCGCTGCGGCCGGATAAAGATCCTCCAAGAATGGGACCAACAACGACTGAACAGAATCGTTCAACGTGACAGAAAGGCAACCTTTTCGCAAATTGCTACTGATGTCAATCCTGGGTCATCAAGAAGTGTCAGCGTGCGAACCATTCAATAAAATATCATCGAATGGGCTTTCGGAGCCGAAGGCCCACTCGTGTACCCTTCATGACTGCACGACACAAAGCTTTACGCTTCGCCTGGCCCCAGCAGCTACGACACTGGACTGTTGACGACTCGAAACGTGTTGCCTGGTCGGACGAGTCCTGCTTCAGATTGTATCGAGCATATGGACCTGAATAGTCATTTCGTTGCCACTTCCCCCAACCATTTTAGAAATTCTGTTATCTATCCCATCTGCCTTATTTGATCTTAAGTCCCCCAAAGCTCTCTTAAATTCTGATTCGAATACTGTATCACCAATCTCTTCTTCTGCCACACTTGACAAATCTTCTCCCTCATACAGGCCTTCAATGTACTTTTTCCACCTATCCCCTCTCTCCTCTTGCTTTTAATTTCACCGAAGCTTGCTTTCCCTTTCTAATGTGCACAGTCAGTCCTTCCGACAATCTTTTCTTTTTCGATTTCTTCATACTTTTCAGGCATCCAATTCGTCTTAGTTTTCCTGCACTTCCTACTTATTTAATTCCTCAGTGACTTGTATTTCTGCCTTTCTGAATTTCTTCTATTACCCATGTGTTCTTTGCAGTTACCTTCTTTGAACCTATGTTTTGCTTTCCAACTTCCGTGATGGCCCTTTTTAGAGATGTCCATTGCTATTCATCTGTACTCCTTACTGAGCAATTCCTTATTGCTGTATCTATAGCCCTAGAGAACTTCAAGCACATCTCGTAATCCCTTAGTACTTCCGTATCGCACTTCTTTGCGTATCGATTCTTCTTGACTAATCTCTTGAACTTCAACTTACTCTTCATCACTACTATATTGTGGTATGGGACTATATCTGCCCCTGGGTACGCCTTACAATCCAGTATCCGATTTCTGAATCTCTGTCTGACCATGATGCAATCTAACTGAAATTTTCCTGTATCACCCAACCTTTTCCAAGTATGCCTCCTCCTCTTGTGATCTTGAAGAGAGTATTTGCTATTACTAGCTGAAATTTACTACAGGAACTCAGTTAATCTGTCTCGTCTCACATTCCTTGTCCCAAGCCCATGTTCTCCTATAACCTATTCTTCTAATTCTTCCCCTTTAACTGCATTCCAGTTCCCCATTATTAAATTTTCATCTCCCTTTACATACTGTGTTACCCTTTCAATATCCTCATACACTTCTTCAGCTTGCGACGTCGGCAGGTATACCTGAACTGTCGAAGGCATTGGTTTTCTGTCGATTCTGATAAGAAGAACCCTGTCACTGAAGTGTTCGCAGTAACACACTCTCTCCTACCTGCCTATTCATAGCGAATCCTACGCTCGTTATGCCATTTTCTGCTGCTGTTGATATTACCTTGTTCTCATCTGACTTGAGATCATTGTCTTCTTTCCATTTCACTTCACTGATCTCTAGATTGAGCCTTAGCATTTCCCTTTTCAGTTCTAGTTTCCCTACCACAACAAGCCTCTGACATTCGATACCCAGACTCGTCGAACATTATCCTTTCGTTGGGTTTTCAATCTTAGTAGCTTAAATACTTGCTGTGTCAATGATACAATAACTGCCGCTGAGTACAAAGCGTCTGAATCGCGTCATATTGACGACCACCAGACAGTGGATCTGCCGGGTGTTCTGTCCACAAACAGTGATCTTTTTTAGGAAAAGCCTGGAATAATTAGGCTAACTATTATGAGTGCAAACTAGAAATAGTATCTCGCAAGCTATTCATTCAGCTGTCATATTCCATTCTGTGGGGAAAAAACGACCTGCCTTCTCAAAGGAAATGAACCAGATGTTGCATTGGAGAATCATCGAACCATCAAGCAGTCCTTATGCAAGTCCACATTTATCAGTAGCTAAGCCTGGTGGTAAAATACGTCTGGCGGTCGATGCTAAAGTTTTGAGTAAAATATTGGTACCAGCCAGGACAAAGCCTAAAAATCGAGGAGAGCTGCTACAAAAATTTCATGGAACAATGTACGTGAGCAGTATTGTTTTAAGTGCCTCTTACGGGTAAGAATATGCAGAAATAAACCGGCTTTGTTTTTGCTGGTAGGAGCTGTCAGTTTAAAATCTTGCCGTTTGGTGTCTCTGTTAGCTCTGTTGTACTTGTCATAGTTCTGGAGTTGGTACGTTAACCTGAACTACTGTATCAAGTTACACTCTACATGGATGATCTGTTAATTGCCACTGCTGCCTAAACAGAGTGTCTTACTCTCAGTAAAAATCTATTACAAACCTTTGGAGAAACAGGTATTACTAGAAGTTTTCAGAAATCTGAGACTGGGCAGACTGAACTAAATTTTTTGGCCATTTTGCTTGATAGAAAATAAAAGCAATCATCAATTTGACACGTCCTCAAACAAAGAAAGTACTCAAGTCATCTCTAGGAGATTGTTCTTTTTTGTGGACGTTTTGTAGACCTGGCTCTCAACTGGATTGCAGTGAAAACTCTATTGAAGTACTAGGCACAATGACATTGGTCACCTTAGTGCCAGGTGCCTTTTAACAAGATCAAGGCCAGCTTGTCTGAAGGACGGGTGTTGTTTCATCCTGTCATGAGTCTTAGACCTTTGCTTAGACTTGATGCTTCAAAAGTAGGAGTAGAATGCTGCCTATTCCATTCTAATCAAGAGGATAGTAAAACTATGGTATGGACAATCAGTTTTGTGAACTGCGTCTTAAATAATTGTAAGTAGGCTTATTCCACAATCAAACTAGAAGCATTTGCGATGGTGGGAGGATTCCAGTGCTGCCACTGTTATTTAGTGCGACACTACGTCAAACTTTACAGTAACCGCATATCCTCAAACTTTCCGCTTGGTGTGTTGCTCACTGTCACAACAAGTGGGATAGTGTGTGTAAAAGGAACAGACAATGTGGTCACTGATGCATTTCCGAGGCTCCCACAAGGATTACAAGACATCACCCACAATACATACAATGAAAGCGGTGTACAGTTGTTGGTCATGAAAGATAAAACACATCAGCTACATTTTCTTGATCTGTGCACGAATGCGTCGCATCTGCAAGTCAATGATCCTTCATGGATCAATGTAAAGGAAAACTGTTAGTAGGGAATCATGAACAACCGACATCCCACTATTTGATAGAAGATATTGTACTATCAGAGAAATCCATATACTGAGCAACGGCCATAAAAAATCTCATTTGGCACACACGCATAGTAAAGGGTCACTTTGGCATAAAGTTTACAGACAGACTCAGTGAGTACTGCTACTTTCCCAACATGTCATACTGAATTCAACACATGATCAAGACCTGCTTGATTCGTGATAAAACAGAAGTCACAAGCTTCTGATGCAGGGCAAAATTGCACTCTATCATTCCACACAAATAAAAATAGTGCTTTGCCATAGGTATGTATAGACCTCTTCCACAATCTAAGGCTAGAATTCGCTATGCGGTAGCATTTTACGCTGTGCTTAATAAGTATTTACGACTGTATGCAATCAGGAATGTGACGAGTGTGTCGTTAGATTCATATGAGCTGACCATCTGGCAATAGCTGGCAAGCCTAAGGAGCTGCTCTCAGACAATGGCACACAATTTACAAGTGACAAGGGGAGATATTTTCTCTGGAACAAAGGGATAAGAAAAATTTTAATTTCAAAGTAGTATCCAGAAGGTAATACAGCCAAGCAATGCTTTTGCGAACGGCCTCAGTTTATGCTTACATATGTAGTATGAGACTACATGCCAAAGTATTTGGAACCCTTTGAAAGAACAATAACAACTGGTTACACTTCGCATGAGTGGTTGGTTGACAACCCAGAAGGTAATGAATGGCGTCAACCTGTTTCGGAACAAGTTTGAGATAGAAAATCTTCACACATGAAGCAAGACATACATTAATAATCTTACACATAAGAGTGAACTAAAGGAAATACTGTTTTGAAAGAAAAGTCACACCAGTCTTGACTATAAATTTGGTGTCTTAATACTGATTCACAATCATCCAGAACCTTCTCTAATATCTAACAAGGGAACCTCCCCATCGCACCCCCCTCAGATTTAGTTATAAGTTGGCACAGTGGATAGGCCTTGATAAACTGAACACAGATCAATTGAGAAAACAGGAAGAAGTTGTGTGGAACTGTGAAAAAATAAGCAAAATATACAAACTGAGTAGTCCATGGGCCACATAGGCAACATCATGCACATTGTGAGCTCAGGAGCGCCGTGGTCCCGTGGTAGCGTGAGCAGCTGCAGAACGAGAGGTCCTTGGTTCAAGTCTTCCCTGGAGTGAAAATTATACTTTATTTATTTTTGCATAGTTATTATCTGTCCGTTCGTTCATTGACGTCTCTGTTCACTGTAATAAGTTTAGTGTCTGTGTTTTGCGACCGCATCGCAAAACCGTGCGATTAGTAGACGAAAGCACGTGCCTCTCCAATGGGAACCGAAAACATTTGATCGCAAGGTCATAGGTCAACCGATTCCTCCACAGGAAAACACATCTGATATATTCTATACGACACTGGTGACGGCATGTGCACCACATGACAGGAATATGTTGTCGACCCACCTAACTTGTACACTTGGCGATTCTTCTACCTTGCCCGATTTAGGTTTTCTTGTGGATGTGATAATCACTCCCAAAAAAGTGATGAAAACATAAGAGTTTGTCACATAAACTGAAAATAAAAAATAAAAATTTTCACTCAATGGAAGATTTGAACTAAGGACCTTTCGTTCCGCAGCTGCTCACGTTACCACGAGACCATGGCGCTGCTGCGATCCTATTGTCCTTGATGTTGCATATGTTCCCATGAACTACTCAGTTTGTATATTTTGCTTATTTTTTCACAGTTCCACACAACTTCTGCCTGTTTTCTCAATTGATCTGTGTTCAGTTTTTCAAGGCCTATCCACTGTGCCAACTTATAACTAAATCTGAGGGGGGTGCGATGGGGAGATTCCCTTGTAAGGAATGAAAACGTAGGAATTACTATGGATTGCATAATTTAAAACTATTCGTATTTAATATCCAGTGTTATATTTACTTAGCATTAGAGTTATCGAAAATTAGACAAGTCTACACAACACAAATGGTGTCACCTATTTGTTTTCCATTAATGAGCCACTGTAAGAGGAGTTGCAGAATATATTTGTCACTTTGAAAAAGGTACGATATAGCTTTCTTTAACGAGGTACGGATTCATCATTGTGGATACTGCTCGGATCGATGATTACTGGGCCCGTAGTATGGTCGACGCTATACACATGGTCATTAATTCTTTGGGAAACATTAACACTACACGTTTCTGATATTGAAATGATATGCCTACTGGAAGATACCATTCAAATCTGTGTTTTCGGTTGCCCCATAAGAACAATTCTGTGTTAGACTTGTGTTAATATTTTTATTTCTGTTATTTTTGGCATCCTGTGTGAGGCCAATAAAGTTCCTTTTTTTCACTACTGAATTTATTGTTTTGGGGACCAGGATTGGGCAACTCCGCTCCATTTCCATATCTCCTATTTCCTACAGCATTGATTTCTACAGGACAAATCAACAGTGAATAAATGAAGTCTAAAACCCTAAACCTTTTTCGCAGCTGCCGGCAACATCCACGATTCACAGCCTGTTGTCTCTCTTTTTTTTTTTTCTTTTTTTTTTTTTTTAATCAGTCTACTGACTGGTTTGATACGGCCCGCCACGAAATCCTTTCTTGTGCTAACCTCTTCATCTCAGAGTAGCACTTGCAACCTACGTCCTCAATTATTTGCTTCACGTATTCCAGTCTCTGTCTTCCTCTACAGTTTTTGCCCTCTACAGCTCCCTCTAGTACCATGGAAGTCATTCCCTCATGTCTTAGCAGATGTCCTGTCATCCTGTGCCTTCTCCTTATCAGTGTTTCCACATATTCCTTTCCTCTCCGATTCTGCGTAGAACCTCCTCATTCCTTACCTTATCAGTCCACCTAATTTTCAACATTCGTCTATAGCACCACATCTCAAATGCTTCAATTCTCTTCTGTTCCGGTTTTCCCACAGTCCATGTTTCACTACCATACAATGCTGTACTCCAGACGTACATCCTCAGAAATTTCTTCCTCAAATTAGGGCCGGTATTTGATATTAGTAGACTTCTCTTGGCCAGAAATGCCTTTTTTGCCATAGCGAGTCTGCTTTTGATGTCCTCCTTGCTCCGTCCGTCATTGGTTATTTTACTGCCTAGGTAGCAGAATTCCTTAACTTCATTGACTTCGTGACCATCAATCCTGATGTTAAGTTTCTCGCTGTTCTCATTTCTACTACTTTCATTACCTTCGTCTTTCTCCGATTTACTCTCAAACCATACTGTGTACTCATTAGACTGTTCATTCCTTTCAGCAGATCATTTAATTCTTCTCTACGTTCACTCAGGATAGCCATGTCATCAGCGAATCGTATCATTGATATCCTTTCACCTTGTATTTTAATTCCACTCCTGAACCTTTCTTTTATTTCCATCATTGCTTCCTCGATGTACAGATTAAAGAGTAGGGGCGAAAGGCTACAGCCTTGTCTTACACCCTTCTTAATACGAGCACTTCGTTCTTGATTGTCCACTCTTATTATTCCCTCTTGGTTGTTGTACATATTGTATATGACCCGTCTCTCCCTATAGCTTACCCCTACTTTTTTCAGAATCTCGAACAGCTTGCACCATTTTATATTGTCGAACGCTTTTTCCAGGTCGACAAATCCTATGAAAGTGTGAAACGTCCCCTTTGAACAATAGTACAAGACTGTGCTTAAACTGACACACAATATTTTGTTAGCGCAACGCAATCCGACTTTCAAAATTCCCTACAAAAGAATGGCCCTGACTAACATTAAACTATACCTTTCACAAATCACTTACCTCACAAAAATCTTCGCTGCTCAAGCTACTGCAATACAGCGAGCGCCACTACTGCCAGCTAAATAAAAGATTCAAACTATGGAAGGCACTAACTACTGATAGGGATAGTTAGCAAATGAAAGATATTAATAGAGAACAAACAATGTATTTACCTTGATATCATCATATATAAATATAGCAGTTCATGACAAATTTCAAAACTCCGCCATCTCTCTCCCCACATCCACCACTGCTGGGGGCTCACCTCCAACTGCGCAACGCTAGGCGCTGTTCACAGCCAGCTGCCTAACACTACAATGGCGAGTATTACAACAATGCAAAGCAGCCACAGACTGCACACAGCACAGCCAGTGATTTTCATAGCGCTACGTGGCGTTACCAATATAAGAGCCTACTTACATAGAGAAAACATAAACAGCCTACTTACATAGAGAAAACATAAACAGCCTACTTACAAGTGTCTTGATTTTTCTTCAGCCTTGCTTCCATTATTAGCCGTAACGTCAGAATTGCCTCTCTCGTCCCTTTACTTTTCTAAAGCCAAACTGATCGTCACCTAGCGCATTCTCAATTTTCTTTTCCATTCTTCTGTATATTATTCTTGTAAGCAGCTTCGATGCATGCGCTGTTAAGCTGATTGTGCGATAATTCTCGCACTTGTCAGCTCTTGCCGTCTTCGGAATTGTGTGGATGATGCTTTTCCGAAAGTCAGATGGTATGTCGCCAGACTCATATATTCTACACATCAACGTGAATAGTCGTTTTGTTGCCACTTCCACCAATGAATTTAGAAATTCTGATGGAATTTTATCTATCCCTTCTGCCTTATTTGACCGTAAGTCCTCCAAAGCTCTTTTAAATTCCGATTCTAATACTGGATCCCCTATCTCTTCTAAATCGACCCCTGTTTCTTCTTCTATCACATCAGACAAATCTTCACCCTCATAGAGACTTTCAATGTATTCTTTCCACCTATCTGCTCTCTCCTCTGCATTTAACAGTGGAATTCCCGTTGCACTCTTAAAGTTACCACCGTTGCTTTTAATGTCACCAAAGGTTGTTTTGACTTTCCTGTATGCTGAGTCTGTCCTTCCGACAATCATATCTTTTTCGATGTCTTCACATTTTTCCTGCAGCCATTTCGTCTTAGCTTCCCTGCACTTCCTATTTATTTCATTCCTCAGCGACTTGTATTTCTGTATTCCTTATTTTCCCGGAACATGTTTGTACTTCCTCCTTTCATCAATCAATTGAAGTATTTCTTCTGTTACCCATGGTTTCTTCGCAGTTACCTTCTTTGTACCTATGTTTTCCTTCCCAACTACTGTGATGGCCCTTTTTAGAGATGTCCATTCCTCTTCAACTGTACTGCCTACTGCGCTATTCCTTATTGCTGTATCTATAGCGTTAGAGAACTTCAAACGTATCTCGTCATCCCTTAGTACTTCCGTATCCCACTTCTTTGCGTATTGATTCTTCCTGACTAATGTCTCGAACTTCAGCCTACTCTTCTTCACAGTATAAGCATTTGCCTGGAGCGATTTAGGGAAATCACGGAAAACCTACACTACTCGCCATTAAAATTGCCACACCACGAAGGTGACGTGGTACAGACGCGAAATTTAAGCGACAGGAAGAAAATTCTATGATATGCAAATGATTAGCTTTTCAGAGCATTCACACAAGACTGGCGCCCGTGGCGACACCTACAACGTGCTGACATCACGAAAGTTTCCAACCGATTTCTCGTACACATACAGCAGTTGACCGACGTTGCCTGGTGAAACGTTGTTGTGATGCCTCGTGTAAGGAGGAGAAATGCATACCATCACGTTTCCGACTTTGATAAAGGTCGGATTGTAGCCTATCACGATTGCGGCTTATCGTATCGCGACATTGTTGCTCGCGTTGATCGAGATCCAATGAATTTTAGCAGAATATGGAATCGGTGGGTTCAGGAGGGTAATACGGAACGCCGTGCTGGATCCCAACGGCCCCGTATCACTAGCAGTCGAGATGACAGGCATCTTATCCGCATTGATGTAACGGATCGTGCAGCCACGTCTCGATCCCTGAGTCAACAGATGGGGACGTTTGCAAGACAACAACCATCTGCACGAACAGTTCGGCGACGTTTGCAGCAGCATGGACTATCATCTCTGAGACCACGGCTGCGGTTACCCTTGACGCTGCATCACTGACAGACAGGAGCGCCTGCGATGATGTACTCGACGACGAACCTGGGTGCACGAATGGCAAAACGTTATTTTTTGGATGAATCCAGGTCCTGTTTACAGCATCGCGATGGTCGCATCCGTGTTTGGCGACATCGCGGTGAACGCACATTGGAAGCGTCTATTCGTCACCGCCGTACTGGCGTATCACCCGACGTGATGGTATGGGGTGCCATTGGTTACACGTGTCGGTCACCTCTTGTTCGCATTGACGGCACTTTGAACAATGGTCGTTACATTTCAGATGTGTTACGACCCGTGGCTCTACCCTTCATTCGATCCGTGGGAAACCATATATTTCAGCAGGATAATGAACGACCGCATGTTGCAGGTCCTGTGCGGGACTTTCTGGATACAGAAAATGTCCGACTGCTGCCCTAGCCAGCACATTCTCCAGATCTCTCACCAATTGAAAACGTCTGGTCAATGGTGGCCGAGCAACTGGCTCGTCACAATACGCCAGTCACCACTCTTGCAATACGCCAGTCACCACTCTTGATGAACTGTGGTATCGTGTTGAAGCTGCATGGGTAGCTGTACCTGTACACGTACTGTGTACTGATTTCTCAGGATCTATGCACCCAAATTGTGTGAAAATGTAATCACATGTCAGTTCTAGGACAATATATTTGTCCAATGAATATCCGTTTACCATCTGCATTTCTTCTTGATGTAGCAATTTTGATGGCCAGTAGTGTAAATCAGGATGGCCGGACGCGGGTTTGAACCGTCGTCCTCCCGAATGTGAGTCCGGTATGCTAACCACTGCGCCAGCCCGTTTGGTCCGCCGAAGCAGTTGTCAAGGTCCCTGTCCAGTACACTGTAGTTACCCCCTCAATACATAAATGGTCCATTCAGTGTGTATATTTTATTTAGAGTTGGGTTCTAAAAGTGTTCTTATTTATGAAGATATTTTTAATCATAATTGCCCCTGTGCTGTACAATCCCCGGATTGTGGGCTTGTGGAATCATCATATTTGTTGTCACGTGTACGTTTGTTAATTGTTTTAGAAAAGAAATTGAAATGTCGTGTGGCTAGGGCCTCCCGTCGGGTAGACCGTTCGCCTGGTGCAGATCTTTCGATTTGACGCCACTTCGGCGACCTGCGCGTCGATGGGGATGAAATGATGATGATTAGGACAACACAACACCCAGTCTCTGAGCGGAGAAAATCTGCAGCCCAGCCGGGAATCGAACCCGGGTCCTTAGGATTGACAGTCTGTCACGCTGACCACTCAGCTCCCGGGGCGGACTGATTTAGAAGTTCCCTGCACCACCCTGTAGTCGCCGTGTTCATGGTAGGGCAGCCGGCCGCTGTGTGCATAGCGTAGGGCCTGCAGGAGTCTTGTGCCCGTCTGTGACAGCCTTTGTAGCAAACGTTTTCGGGTCACAGCTCTAATAAAGTATTGCGAATTTAAAATTGTACCCTCTCGGTTATGTTCCTGTACACTCCCGAATGTTAACGTAATTTTTACTTTCTCTTGTGTCCATGATTGTTCTTGGGCTGTGTATGATTTGTTTGAAGTTTAGTCTCACAGAAGTTTCACATTTCCACGTTCTATTTTGTTGATGAAGTTGACTACGACCAGCCTGTGAGAGCAGTAGTCAGTTGCGGGCGTTAGTTTCTGTGCCGCCTAATGCTTATCTCTGCCAGCTGAAGAACATCTTGTTCCGAAGTAATTGTGCTAAAGGTATCAATTGGACAACACCTCTTGTCCACAGCAACCTACGAGGGTAATCCCAAAAGTAAGCTCTCCTATTTCTTTATAAGTACATAGACCTGTTTATTTCTACAATGGTTTACATCAGTTATCAGCTTGAACATTTAGCTATTTTTCGATATAATCACCATCTCTGTCGATGCATTTTTGTAGACGCTGTGGCAGTTTTTGTATGCCCGTGTCATACCAGCTCGCTGCCATGCTGTTCAGAAAGTTATTAACCTCTTCTTTCACCTCGTCGTCGGAGTTGAATCGCTGGGACCACAATTAACGCTAACAGGTACTGTGAGACTCTGAAAAAACGGGCAATTCAGAACAGGAGAAATGTTGAGCAAGGGCGTACACATTCACCATGACAACGCTCGCCCACACATCGCTCGGCAAACCGTTGCTCTCCTGCAACAGTTTCCGTGGAACATAATCACCCACCCAGCCTATAGTCCGGACTTGGCGCCCAGTGACCGTCACCTGTTCCCTGGGTTAAAAGATCATTTGGCCGGAAAGCGATTCAGCTCCAACGAGCAGGTGAATGAAGAGGTTCAAAAGTTTCTGAACAGCATGGCGGGGAGCTGGTATGACGTGGGCGTACAAAAACTACCACAGCGTCTACAAAAATGCATCGACAGAAATGGTGATTATGTCGAAAAATAGCTAAATGTTCAAGCTGTAAACTGATGTAAGCCATTGTAGAAATAAACAGGTCTATGTACTTAAAAAAAATAGAAGAGCTTACTTTTGGGATTACCCTCGTATATTGCGAGCGTAATTACAGATGACAGACTTTCAAATTTGCCTTTGTAACAGAATGTAGTCATAATGTTTTCCTTGCGTTCTCCACCACGCTTAACAAGCAGTCATAGTGTGGAAGACTGGAGCTCCAGACTGAGAAGCTATTCGAAAGAACTTCAATCAACGACGATTGCTATGACTGTTTGTCACTCAAGGCACACTCATCTGATAATCATGAAAGAGACGACCTATAGTGAACTACACATTTTTGCACACACGCTTGATCATTTGCCCTCTGCAATAAATTCAAGGTCTGAGAGTTTCTTCGTATCTTCTTTTCTCCTTAGAGACTAATAAAAGCGTTAGATACGGGAGACGTGGGCAGTAGGCATCTGCAGATTTCAGCCCATGTGCGTAGAATTCTGCGCGGAAACGCTTCACGTTTGTCACATTATACGCAGATTTGGGGACTTATTGTTGTCCCGTTTACCCGTCGGTGGTGGTAGACACATCTCACTCTTTGAATGAATGGGAGTTTCGGCACGCAGTGCAGTGTTTTATCCTGTCACCGCCAGCAACACTGGTATTTGTTCGCAACAGTGTTAGTGACAAAGCTTCATTTATCATTGTATAAGCTGACTGATGTTACAGTGCTAGTGCAGACTGTAAAAGTGGGGAAATTTAGAACTATGGAATCACATTCTGTAAGTACGTAAGAGTTACACACTGGAAAATGAAGTAATTAGATCGTCACAGCCGGCCGCTGTGGCCGTGCTGTTCTAGGCGCTTCAGTCTGGAACCGTGTGACCGCTACGGTCGTAGGTTCGAATCCTGCCTCGGGCATGGATGTGTGTGATGTCCTTAGGTTTGTTAGGTTTAAGTAGTTCTAAGTTCTAGGGGACTGATGACCACAGATGTTAAGTCCAATAGTGCTCAGAGCCATTTGAACCATTTTGGAGATCGTCACAAAGATCTCCATATATACAAAAAGTACGAGTAACCTTCCGTTGGCGCATAAGTAATTCTAATTCTCATCACGTCTTTCCTATTAGCAAGGTTTGTTTACTTGATGTTTGACGACAAAATATTTTTGCTGAGACTCTATTGAGAAATAATTTGAAAGACATTGAAAGTGGTTTCTTACAAATATTTCAAGGTCCCGAAAACATCGAAATGCCTCTGGTTTATTACGGCCTTACTCGTGTACCTGTATTAAATATAATTATTGAACTCAAAATTTACTCACCTTTGTGGCAATAAACCATAGGGGCTCCATTCTGAAAAATTACAAAAAGAATGTGATTTGTAACGTACTTCCTTATACTGAGGATTTGATTACATAGCTAAGATTAGTATTTACAGTGTGCCTGTATATTTGAATCACAAACTCAAAGCCAAATCAGTTATAATTCTGTGCAGAAAACAATGTCGCAATCCTCGCCGCTATTGTGCTGCTGGAAAAACATGTAAGACTGAATACCATGCATTAATGTCTGGTATTTAAAACACGTACACTGATCAGCCAGAGCATTACGACCGCCGCACCACGACGCTGGCTGCCGCCGGCACGTGACGCAGTAACAAGAGTGCGTGACCGGGGCAGGCGCGCACGGGGGACCACCCTCGAGAAGGTACTGGCTGCAAATGCGGGAACCCGATGAGGTAAGGGTGTTACAAAAAGCTACGGCCAAACCTTCAGGAAACATTCTTCACACACAAAGAAAGAAAATATGTTATGTGGACATGTGTCCGGAAACGCTTACTTTCCTTGTTAGAGCTCATTTTATTACTTCTGTTCAAATCACATTAATAATGGAATGGAAACACACAGCAACAGAACGTACCAGCGTGACTTCAAACACTTACAGGAAACGTTCAAAATGTCCTCCGTTAGCGAGGATACATGCATCCACCCTCCGTCGCATGGAATCCCTGATGCGCTGATGCAGCCCTGGAGAAGGGCGTTTTGTATCACAGCCGTCCACAATACGAGTACGAAGAGTCTCTACATTTGGTACCGGGGTTGCGTAGACAAGAGCTTTCAAATGCCCCCATAAATGAAAGTCAAGAGGGTTGAGGTCAGGAGAGCGTGGAGGCCATGGAATTCCTCCGCCTCTACCAATCCATCGGTCACCGAATCTGTTGTTGAGAAGCGTACAAACACTTCGACTGAAATGTGCAGGAGCTCCATCGTGCATGAACCACATGTTGTGTCGTACTTGGAAAGGCACATGTTCTAACAGCACAGGTAGAGTATCCCGTATGAAATCATGATAACGTGCTCCATTGAGCGTAGGTGGAAGAACAAACTAAAATGAGCTCTAACATGGAAATTAAGCGTTTCCGAACACATGTCCACATAACATCTTTTCTTTATTTGTGTGTGAGGAACGTTTCCTGAAAGTTTGGCCGTACGTTTTTGTAACACTCTGTATATATATAAAGATAGTATCTGTTCTTTCGGACATGTCCGAACTCTTACGGGAATCGGCAGCAAGTCGCGAGTAATGAGTATAATGGGCAGGGGTGACTATGAATATAGTGCGGGACAATAAGTTGGGAATGTGGTTCTCACGGGAGGCGTACCAGAGATAAGTCCCTGCAGTCGCACTGTCCTCTGTGTCCTCGGTAGCTCAGAAGGTTAGAGCGTCTGCCAGGTTCGAGTCCCTGTCGGAGCACACATTTTCAGCTGTTCCCGTTGACTTATATCAACGCCTATATGCATTTAGGGGTATTCATTTCATTGTAATAAGCGACTTTAACAAAGGGCAGCTCATTATTAAGCAGAGTCTGTGCATGAGTATCCCAAAAACAGCGAAGCTGCTCGATTGTTCCCGTGCTACTGTCGTGAGCGTCTTCGGAAAGAGGCAGGACAGTGAAACTACCACCTGGAGCTGAAAGGTTGGACGTCCACGACTCGTCACAGAACGGGCAGTCCTATGGCTTGTCTACTCTGTAAAGAACAAATAGGTTGGATGGTGGTCTGTGGCACCTGTGACGGAGCACAATTCCAGCGCGCGCACAAGTGTTTCAGAGCACGCCGTTCTTCGTCCATTGTTGGACACGGAGTTCTGCAGCAGACAACGCCTACAAGTTCATATGTTGACCCATCGACATCGTTAGTTACGATTGTAATGGGCATGGGACCATCGGGACTCGGCCGTCGATGAATGAAAACGTGTCGCCTCTTCGTATGAATGACTTTTTTTTTTTTGCTACGCTCGGTCGATGGTCGTCTCCACAAACGCCGCCATCGAGGTGAGCGGCGGCTCGAAACGTGCAGCGCGCCGAGGGCGCAGGCTGGAGGGAGCAACATTACGTTATGGCAGTAATCGAAGACACGCTGACAGCTGCGCCTTGTGGTTGATGTCTTCCCAGACGGCGATGTCACCTTCCAGCAGGACGTCCTTGTCTCGGAGCCAGAACGGTGCTACAGTGGTTTGGGAAACAGTGTAGTGAACTCACGTTAATTTCTCGGCGACCAAATTCGCCTGATGTAAATCCCGTGGAACCTATATCGGGCGCCATCAGCGCGTACGCAGATCAGCGGCCCGTTATTTACGCGAACTGCATGACCTGTGCGTAGACACCTAATACGAGATACTTCCTCAAAGGTACCAACAAACTGTCGGATACCTGATCCCCAGAATCAGTGATATATTTCGTTCCAAAGACGGACCAACAAGCTATTAAGCAGGTGGTCATAATGTTTTGACTCATCAGTGTACGGTAGTTCACTGATTCCTGTATTATAAGCGATCTGAAAAATAATACGGTATGGTAACTGCTGATCTAGTAGTGGAACATAACGCGAAATGTCTCTGGAATAAAAGACAGCATGTTTACTGTGTGATAGGCGGTCCTGGCCATTAGAATAGAAAAACCGTGAAGATCGCGGGAACAAACGTTAAACTGGCATGTTTGTCTATGCAAATGGTTAGTGGTTCAGAGCAGATGCGCAGTGTAGATCAGAGGAACGCTATCGAAATCTCTGTCTATATCAATACGTATTATAGAAGTGTATGTGCAGCGGATAGGCAAAATAATGTGTACAGTGGTGGTAATGGGATGGTTGTGTTTGACGGTCAACAACGCAGGTAAGGCACGTGTTGCACTGGCCTGCGCCTGTTCAGTAGGGAGTAGACATCAGTGCAGGTTGTTTACGAGTAGTGCACACTTCGCATTTGCAATTCAAAGGCCGAGGTCGACGTGCAATGAAACACCTAACAGAGTTCCAAAGAGGGCAGATTGTGGCTGCCCGATTAGCTGCAGCATCAGTTACCAAGACAGCCAACTTCTTAAATGTTTCGAGAGCAACTGTTTCAATAGTCATGACAGCCTACACAAAAAATCGAAACACATCAACGTGTAAACATAACAGTGGGCGCAAATCAAAACTAAATGGCAGAGATCGTCGTACGCTAACACGAATTTTGTCAGAACAACACAAAATTACGGCAGCTAAAGTGTCTGCAGAGCTCAGTAGCCATCTTCGAGACTCCGTATCTATCGACGCTGTCCGCCGAGAACTCCATAAAGCGAATATTCATGGACGAGATGCTATACCTAAACCATTAGTGACGGCAACCAACGCAAGAACTTGCTGTCAGGAGCATAAATCCTGGACGGCTGATCAGTGCAAACACTCCATATGGTCCGACGAGTCAACGTTTTCGTTATTTCCAACATCGGGCCGGGCTTACGTCTGGAGTACGCCAAAAGAAACCTACAGTCCTGATTCCTTGATTCCAACGGTTAAGCATTAATGTGGAAGTGTGATGGTGTGGGCAGCCATTTCACGGTATTCTGCTGGTCCCATCCTTACCCTCAAAGGCCGTGTTACAGCCAACGATTACGTGAACATTTTAGGTGATCAGGTGCACTTCATGATTCAAATGTTGTCTCCCAGCAATGATGTCATATTTCAGGACGACAGTGAACTCATTCACACAATCAGGACAGTACAGTCGTGGTATGAGAAGCATGCAACTGAACTGCAGCTTTTTCCCTGGCCAGCACAGTCTCCGGACTTGAACATTATCGAACCCTTGTGGGCGGTATTGGATCGCAGACTCCGGAGCAGATTCCCACCTCCGTCGTCACTACAGGAGTTAGGAGAGGTTCTGATGGAAGAGTGTCATAACATTCAACTGGAGACTCTACAATCATTATATGCCAGTATTCCACGAAGAATCGCAGCCTTATTACAGGCAAATGGTGCTCTGGCCCCTTATTAATAAACCGTTCCCAAGCAAGTACATGTGTTGACATCATTTTTCCTATCCCCTAGTATGTGTGTGCGTATGTATGTATGTATGTATGTATGTATGACATCTTATCCTATGCCCACAGATCAATTTCAAACAAACTCGCTATACGTATTGCTTACTGTCTGAAAAGAATCGCTGTGGGAATAAGAACCACCTACCTCTGGAAGGTGAGGCAGTAGTGGTCAAGAGAAAGCAGCGTAGTTCACGACTCCCAATTAGCCAGGCTATCACCCAGTATTTGAAAATGACAGTACTTACTGACTTGCAAGAAATATATTGAAACCTCCCCTTAGAAAAATTTATGAATTTTCAAACAGCTGAGCAAAACTGAACGTACTCAGACATTTCACTCTTTACTTATTCTGATCATCACTAAACTGATAACAATATTTTTAGCGCAACGCAATCTGACTTTCAATAATCCATACAAAAGAAAGGCCGTGACTAACAATAACCTATACCTTTCATGAATCACTTACCTCACAAAAATCTTCGAAACTCGAACTACTGCAACACAGAGAGCGCCAATACTGCCAGCTAAATAAAAGATTCTAACTGCTGAAGGCACTAACTACTGATAGGCATAGTTAGCAAACGAAAGATTTTGATAGAGAACAAACAATGTATTTACATTAATAGTGTTCATATATATATATATATATATATATATATATATATATATATATATATATATATAAACGAAAAACGAAATTAGTAAGACATCCAGTCTTACTAATTTCGTTTTTCTGACAGACACACGTCCAGATCGTCCGCTCTCAAAACTCTGCCATCTCTCTCCCCACATCCACCACTGCTGGCGGCTCACCTCCAACTGCGTAACACTACGCGCTGTTCACATCCAACTGCCCAACACTACAATAGCGAATATTCCAACAATGCCAACCAACCACAGACAGCACACAGCACAGCCAGTGATTTTCATACAGAGCGCTACGTGGCGTTACCAAGATAAAATCCTAAACAGCCTACTTACATAGCCGCCATGCTCCCCACAAAAAAATTTACAAATTGTTTTGGGCATTGACCAACACATAGCTGTTAAAATTTTTTATATTAACCCTAACAAACATATAAAATTCACACACTTATCGATACAATGTTAGTCAAAAGCAAAAATTTTCTCACAGTCCATATTCGCTATTCTAGTGTTAGGCAGTTGGCCGGCCGGAGTGGCCGAGCGGTTAAAGGCGCTACAGTCTGGAACCGCACGACCGCTACGGTCGCAGGTTCGAATCCTGCCTCGGGCATGGATGTGTGTGATGTCCTTAGGTTAGTTAGGTTTAAGTAGTTCTAAGTTCTAGGGGACTTATGACCACAGCAGTTGAGTCCCATAGTGCTCAGAGCCATTTGAACCATTTGTTGGGCAGTTGGATGTGAACAGCACTTGTGAATAATGTTTCGGTGGAGTGGGGAACGGGTTGTGACTGAGTCTGCCTATGTGCCTCGCAATCCAATTACTCTGAGTGGAATGTGGCGCTTTATAGCAACAGCTGTGAACATGAAAGGTGACTGAAAATTTTGATGCTAAAACGTAGCTGTAAGACGTACCCCAAGGCTGTACAATAGGGTGGCACTTTTTTGAATAAAAATTTTATAGTCCTGCGCAGAAATTCTGAGATAAACCCTTGGATAGCACCGCAAATGGTGAATTTAACTGACGAAATGACAAAATATAAAAAATTGGCCAAGTGAGAGTAGCAATAGTGCAGTGAGGATTCGGTACGACTTTAATGATGCAGATAAATAGTTCATCCATCACGGGAAGCGACAGACTCGATGATTTGCGCCTGTTATCCATATCGATACTGGCAAATTATCTGTCGTGGGAATACCAAGCCAGTAGCAAAATCTCTACAGTAGTTCAAAGACTAGTCCGGACATACAATGAGAAGCAAACAGGGCACTTAATTAAATACTTTTATTTACCTACTAAAACGAGACTACAACCTGTTTCATGTTTGCATTCAGTAATATTCTTCTGCTATGCTTTTGACGGATGATGGATAGCAAAATAATATTTTTATATGATAGAAGTCCAGTTTAATAATTTTCGGACATTTTTTCCTTTACTTGTATTGTTAAACCTTTCTTCTTGCCAAATTTCATGATTCCAGATCAACCGGAAGTACCCTATAGGTTCTGATGAGTGAGTTTGTGTGTGTGCACAGTGCTGCAGCTAAATGACCGTATCTTTTAATTGCATAGACTTACAAGCTTAAATATATGAAGATGGTATCTGTTCTTTCGGACATGTCCGAAAGAACAGATATCCTCTTCATATAGTGAAGGCTAACCGGCCATTGACCTTCTTCTTCTGTGCGGATGCACACGCATTGCCCGAACGCTTACGGGACTCGGTAAGATTGTCTGCCGTGAGTAATGAGTGTAATGGGCAGGGCCACTACGAATGTAGTGTGTGGACATTAAGCTGGGAATGTGGGTCTCGCGGGGAGCGTGCAAGAGATAAGAATCTGCAGTCGCACTATCCTCTGTGCCCTCGGCGGCTCAGATGGATAGAGCGTCTGTCATGCAAGGAGGACATCCTGGGTTCAAGTCCCTGTCAGGGCACCCATTTTTAACTGCCCCGTTGATGTATATCAACGCCTGTCGGCTTCTTAGGGTCTAGATTTAATTATCATTTCATACAAGCTTAAAATCTTTACGCCGCCGAGGAACCATAGTCGTCATTATGCGACAAGTTTGAACTTCGTACTCCTACCCGTTCCTGAAAAAAACGGGTATTGACAAACAGGCAGACGGGAAAAATGACAATTTTTTTTTCATTTGATCTAAGTAAAAATTAACAGTACTCAGATTTTTTCTTTGCTTTTACTGTGAAACTTTGCGTCTTGCTAAATCTCATGATCCCAAGTCAACTGTAAGTACCCTATAGGTTGATGAGTGAGTTTGCGAGTATCGAAATATGTGACATAAGTGCCCGTATCTTCCCATTCTATTGACTTAGAAACTTACATGTTTTACGCCACCGGGGGACTGTACATCTCAGTATGTGACATAAATTTCAACTTCATACGCCTACCCGTTCGTGAAAAAAGGGTTCTTAACACTCGGAAAAACAGACAACAACCCTAAAATGCAGCGAATGATACAGGCAAAAGGCAATACAAATTTCTAAAAATTAGAGTCTCAGGAAGTGTACAATCGCTAGACAAAAATGGCTAAAAATCAAATGTAAGTTTCTAGAAGATGTATAACTAAGACAGGTACAGCCTGCAGAAAAAATATAGGTGCCTCTGCAGAAACAGCTGTATGAATATCAACAGCTAAGCAAAGAAGGGAATATTGAAATGTGGAAGGAGTACGTAGAGGGGCTATACAAAGGAAAAGAACTTTAAGGCAGTATTAGAGGAGGGAAGTAGATGAAGATGAGATGGGAAATGATACTGAGAGAAGAAGAACTAAGTCGAAACAACGACCCCGGTGTACACGACATTTCCTCAGAATTGCTGATATCGCTCTGAAGAGTCAGCCATGACAAAACTATTCCACCTGGTGTGAAAGATGTATGAATCACCCCAAATACCCTCAGACTTCGGGAATAATGCAATAATTCCAATTTCAAAGAAATCAGGTGCTGGCAGGTTTGAATATTACTGAACTATCAGTCTTGGTTGCAAAACACTAACACGAACTATTTACAGAAGACTGGAGAAACTGGTAGAAGCAAACCTCGGGGAAGATCAGTTTGGATTTCGGAGAAATGTATTAACAGACGAGGCAGTATTGATCCTACGACTTAGTTTAGAAGATAAATTAAGGAAAGTAAAGCTATATTTATAGCGTTTCTAGACTTGGAAAGAGCTTTTGACAATGATGACTGGATAAACTCTTTGAAATTCTGAAGATAACAGGGGTAAAATACAGGGAGCGCAGAGGCTATTTACACAGAAACCAGACGGCAGTTGTAAGAGTCGATAGGCATGAAAGGGAAGCAATGATTGAGAAAAGAGTGAGGCAGTGTTTGTAGCTAATCTACTGTATTAGTCAATCTGTACACTGAGAAATTACTAAAGGAAACCAAAGAAAAATTTGGAGCAGGAATTAAACCTCAGGGAGAAAAAAACAAAACTTTGTAGTTGGCCGATGACATTGTAAGAGACAGCAAGGGACTTGGAAGTTCAGTTGAACGAAATGGAAAGTGTCAAGAAAGGAAGATAAAAGCAAAACAAGGATAATGGAATGTAGTGGAATTAAATCAGGCTATACTGAAGGACTTATATTAGGGAATGAGGCACTAAAGTAGTAGATAGGTTTTGCTATTTGGGCAGTAAAAAAACTGATGATGGACAAAATAGAGAGGGTGTAAAAAAAAATTATAGGTGTCCGTACAGATGACAATTTAAACTGAAGAAAGCACATTTGGGAACTCCTAAAACAACTTAGTTCAGCCACATTTGCACTCTGAATCATTACAAATCTTGGGAAGAAAGAAATCAGTATGTTAATAAATACTGCATATTTTATTCAATAGTGTCTAATCGAATAATGTTATCTTGTAGCTCATCTTTAAGAAAGGAAGCTTTCTTTGCTCAAAAACGTACTGTAAGAATAATAAGTGGTGGTCACCCACGATAATCTGATAGACATCTGTTGCATGTTTTGGCATATTATTCCTCATTATGTTTTTTTTTTTTTGTGAATAATCCACTGCATTTCAAAACAACAGTGATATACATAATTACAAGACCAGAAGGAAAAATGGCATTCATTACTCCACATTAAAGCTGTGTGTACACAAAAAAGGGGTGCACAGTGCTGCAGCTAATATTTTTGATTAGTTACCCGGTAGTTCCGTAGATGAATTTCTGTTATTTTAACGTGTAAAGGGTGGTGGGTAGGAAATGATATCTGATGTCTGTATATTTAATAATAATGATAAAAATAATAAAAAACGAGAAAAACTTATGAATGTTTAGCATGTACCAAAATTTAGAAAATAATTATCGATGTGAATGTACAATGACTCGTTCCACGATTTGTGGTGCATATGATCCATTGGACTTGAAACTAACTAACTATAGATTTATTTTCTGTAGGTATTCCTCTGGAGTGCAATCTTGTACCCAAGTGAAACGTGAACAATAAACAGTTCGTACAAGGAAAGAGGAGTTTTTGAAAAGTGGTGCGACAAAAGAGTGCTGATGATCAGATGGGTAGATCGCGTAAGTAATGAAGCAGTATTGACCACAACAGGGGAGAAAATTAATTTGTGGCATTAATTGACAGAAAGAAGCGATCAGTTGATAGGACACAGTCTGAGACCTCAAGTAATTGACAATTTATTGTTGGAGGTAAGTGGGGGAGGGAGGGGGGAAGGGGTAAAAACTGCAGTGGGAGACCAAGACACGAGTAAACCAAAGGGTCCATTATCCACAATCAGCCTATAAAATTATTTTTTTGATTTTTTGGGAACACTAATTAATCTCGTTATTTATTGATTCCTGGACGACATTGTCTGATTTTTTAAAATAAATACAGTCGTCATTAAGCCGCCCCTCCCAATCGAGATGTTTAAACTGCTATGTCCAAAATGAGGTGTGTCCACGACGGAAGTCCGCAACTCTTATCTGAAATAAAAAACATAAACCATTTTCTTTATTTGTAGGGTACTGTACTCGGAGATGTAGCACGGTTTTTTTAAATTTTTAAAAAATAACGAAATGATACATGTTTGAAACAAATGTACAGTAGTTTTATGGCATGTTATTGGTCACATCTTTTGCAATAACTAATGAATAAATTGCAATAAAAAACTAGCCTCAGATACAGATATCTCAAGCTGACAGAATAAATTGGGGTGCACTAATGAAGATATCTTTCTGGATTATGGCTGAATTACTCATTGGGCATGTCCGTTAGGAGTAATAGGCTATTTTTCATTGTAATTTAGTCATTAGTTATTGCAAAACACGTAACGAAAAACACCCAAAAAGCACATCTTTGTTTGAAAAGTCCGCCATTTTATTGTTTTTTTTTAATTTCAAGAAATTATACTATTAATCCCTGCGAAATATCCTACAGACTAAGAAAATTGTTGCTTGATTTTAGATCAGATTTGCAGACCGTGAGACTTCCGTTATGGACACACCTGATTTTTGACAGAGTAATTTCAACTCCTTGAATAGGGGGGGGGGGGCCTTAATGATAATTGAATACCTTGTAATAAAATCAGAAAATGTTGTCCAAGAACCAATAAATAATGTGCAAAAAGATTTACGTTCATTGCTTCATTAGCTTTTCAAAAAAATCCTAAAAATCGCTTATCTTATAGGCTTATTGTGGAGAATGGACCTTAAAGTAGGTTCCAATAGATACGGAGTGCAGTAATTATTCGTAGATGAAGAGGCTTGTACCCGATAGAGTAGCGAGGAGAGCTGCATCAAAGTAGTCTTCGAACTGAAGGCCACAACACAACATGCGTAGGTCGAAACTTACCCCAAAATATTTATCTTAGATGATGTATGGATGTAGTCTGGTAACCTCGAAGAGAACGGTCTATTGACACATAATCAGCACGAATTTAGAAAACATCGTTCTTTCGAAACGCAACTAGCTCTTTACTTAAACAATCTGTTGTGGGCTATCGAGAAAGGATTTAAAAAAAAATGGTTCAAATGGCTTCAAGCACTATGGGACTTAACATCTGAGGTCATCAGTCCCCTAGACATAGAACTGCTTAAACCTAACTAAGGACATCACACACATCCAAGCCCGAGGCAGGTTTCGAACCTGCGACCGTAGCAGCAGTGCGGTTCCGCACTGAAGCGCCTAGAACCGCTCGGCCACAGCGGCGAAGAAATTCAAACTGATTCGATATTTCTACATTTCCAGAAGGCTTTTTATACCGTACCTCATATGTGGCTTGTAATTGTTCCTTGCTTATGGAATATCGTCTCAGTTACGCGATTGGTTTTGTGATTTCCTGTCAGAGAGTAAAACAGAAGTGATTTCATGTGTTCTCCAAGGTAGTGTCATAGGCCTTCTACTGATCCAAGTTTATATAAACGGTTTTGGAGACAATCTGAGCAGCCGTCTTATGTTATTTGCAGATGATGCTGTCATTTATCGTCTAATAAAGTCATTAGAAAATCAAAAGAAATACTATTTAGAAAAGATATCTGTATGTTGAGAAAATCGGCACTTGATCCTAAATAATGAAAAGTGTGAGGTCATCCACATGAGTGTTAAAAGGATTCCGTTAAACTTCGGTTTCACGATAAGTCAATCATATCTTAATTCCGTAAATTCAACTAAATGGCTAGGAATTACAATTACGAACAACTTAATTTGGAAACAACACATAGAAAAGTCTCTGTTGCTCCATCATGGCCAGAGGGCATCGGCTGATACGTAATTATCACTGTCAATAAAATTAACCAACAGCCGTATACTTTGAGATACTATAATATTTTATTCTGAAAGCAACCAGTTTCGGCATTTCATTATGCCTTGTTCAGGCCTCATACGCTTCTATCTAAATGAAAGAACTTGTCGTATAGCGCCATAAATCACTGGATAACGTGAATTCCAATCGCTATACAATCGCTTCATACGAAGGCGCGACAGCAATTTATTTAAGCCCTTATGTGTTTGATCATTATGTTTCCGTCAATATGCATTTCTTCTCCGATATTTTGTTGTCTAAGAACCTTAGTATGAATCTAATTTTTCAACCTTACCATAATGCACTGATTGTTTAGTTGAGGCATACAATATGTCACGTTCATATGAGCTCGTAGATCTTGTTTTCTGCAACTCTTTGTGTCCGCTTGATAGCAGTCCACTCCCTTGTCAGGCAGCTTATTTTTATTAGTGATCATGTTTTCGGTTTCTTGGTATCTTATACGCTACTTTTATACTCAGGACAATGAAGCATTTTACTGCTACCTTCTAACGAGAAATGATGTCATCTATTGTCAGCTACCACCTTTTAGCCAGTTGCAACGAAAAAAAAAAAAACTGTTGGTCCATCACGCTGTCACGTCTTCGAATGAAGCAATTGTGTAACGATTGTAACTCACGATATCCGTGAGTCAGACAACATATTACTTCTCTCGAAATACATCTCGCGTATTGAACACGAGGAGAAAATTCGAGAACAGAGTTGGAGGGATCAGATAGTGGTACCGAAAGTACCCTCCGCCACACACCGTTAGGTGGCTTGCTGAGTTTGATGTAGATGTAGATGTAGATATCCAATGATTTATGGCGCTATACGACAAGTTAGTTTGGATAGAAGTGTTTGGGGCCTGAAGATGGCATAATGAAATGGCGAAACTGGGTGCTTTCAGAATAAAATAAAATAATATCTTAAAGTCATAGAATGAAGGTTTTCACGACGGGATGACATTAACTTCTGGTAAACTTTGGGATGTGACGTTGTGGTCCAAGAAATCAGCTTTAGCTGAATGCTCTTCAGTTAGGAAACCACGAAGTGAAGTTTACTGAAACAAATTTTATCTACAACGTTAAATTATTATCTACGACCATGTAGATAGGCCACTGAAATTTATAAGCATCAGAATAACTTTAATGTAGTCAATGAAACTTATATGGACAGTAGCTGTGCAGAATCACTAGACAATTTTATTTTTGACAAGACCACAATCGATAGTTAAGTTTTATCTTTGGCAAGAATTATCTCTGGTCATCACGTGTTACTTCGACCACGCCCCGTTTTGTACAGTATATATGTCGCTCTCGGACGTCCGACCGGTTCGCTCCTCCCCCCCTCCCCCTCTCCTTCCCGCGTATCTTCTCTCTGACGCCTTTCTCTCCCCATGAGTCTCCGTTGTTTCACCCAGACCGCCTTCCCCGCTCCTTCTAGCGTCCGCACTGTCCACCTTTTGTGTGTCCTCTCCTCCCCCTTTTTTCTCCCTCCTCTGTCCATGTTCTACGCCCCCCCCCCCCCATATGCCTTCATACTGTATAGTGAAGTTTTCCGTAAGTGTTCCGTGTAGTGTGTATCCTTTTTAAGTGTTGTAAACAGCCACCATACTGCCGCTAGGTGTTTTTTTTTAACTGTTGCGAACAGAAGCCAGACTGTCACCATGTTTTTTTTTAATTGTGCCTCTCTATTTACAGTGTGTTTTCATCAGCATCACCAACCCTTTGTTTTATACTTTCTTCGCAACTTTTTCGCCATGTTTCACTTTTTAACAGTCACCGTTTTATCGCCTGCTTTTATTGCTATGATGTCTCCTAAATCTGCTTTCTAACTTTTCTCTAGGCTATAGAGCGGCGTGTTATGCTGCTGCCAGCCCCGCCCCCCTCCCCCACCCCCCCCACCTTCTGTGGAGGAATCGAAATCCAATACAGGAAAAAACAAAAAGGTCCGACGCTCAGTCGGCAAGACTCAGTGGAGAGGCGTCTCTGAGGATGTCCAGCGCAGTCCTGGACGAAACGTTAGGAACAGAAGAGTTTCTTGAACCACGAGCTCACATCCCGAAAGGTTTTCCAGCGACAATATCTTAAAGTATCGGGCTGTTGGTGAATTTTATTGACATTGACAAGATGGAAGATGTTGTGGGGAAGGCGAACCAAAGATTGCGTTTTATTGGGTGAACAATTATGGTAGAAGATGTGGTGTCACCGCCAGACACCACCCTTGCTAGGTGGTAACCTTTAAATCGGCCGCGGTCCGTTGGTATCACTGTCCGTTGGTATCACTGTCAGTGATTGCAGACCGAGCGCCGCCACACGGCAGGTCTAGAGAGACTTCCTAGCACTCGCCCCAGTTGTACAGCCGACTTTGCTAGCGATGGTTCACTGACAAAATACGCTCTGATTTGCCGAGACGATAGTTAGCATAGCCTTCAGCTACGTCATTTGCTACGACCTAGCAAGGCGCCATTACCAGTTACTATTGATGCTGTAAAACATGTACCGTCAAGAGCGATGTTCACCAATTATGGATTAAAGTTAAGTATTCCAACAGCTACGTACGTTTTTTGCTAATCTCATTTCCCTGACCTGTTCCAGACCTCACGCCAGCCTGCGTGAGCTAAAACGCGTGCCTTTCGGCTTCCTCTCATAGTGGGTTGGCTGTCTTGCCAATCCACAACAGAAGATACAACAGATCTCGTAAAGAGACTGCCTGCAGTATACTTGTCAGTCCTCTTACGGAGTACTGCTGTGCGGTGTGGGATCGTTAGCAGATACGAGGAGTACATCGAAAAAGTTCAGAGAAATTATCGAGAAACAGGGGTTAGAGTATCACTGACATGATACAGGATTTGGGGTGGACATCATTAATGTAAAGGCCGGATCTTATCAAGAAATTTTAATCGCCAATTTTTTTCTTCATATGCGGAAATATTTTGTTGATTCCGACCTACGTGGGGAGATCATGTCATCGTAATAAAATAAGGGAATTCAGGAGCTCCCACGGAAAGATATAGGTGTTAGTTTTGTGCACGTGCTTATCTAGACTGGAATAACAGAGGATTATTGTGAAGGTGGTTGCTTGGACCCTCATCCAGGGTGATTTCCAGAGTATATATGCTGATGTAGATGAAGTTTCCGAACGCCCTACATAGGTTTCAAGAGTATGGAACGAACCATTTGACAGCGACATTGAGATTCGTCCGATTGCACTGGCCTGTGTGTTCGCGCCAAGCAGAGAGCGGGTGTACGTACGTGGGCTGCCCTGGCGCAGTGGAGGCTGACGGAGGCGTCGCGGCGCCGCCACAGGCGGCAGTCGCAGGACAGGTCGACGGAGGCGGAGGCGGAGGCGGAGGCGAGGCAGAGGTGGCCGGCCGCCGCCAGCACCGCCCACACGCGCAGCAGCCGCATCCCGGTGGTCGTCCCTCCTGCTGGCAGACACCGCACGCCACACCGATGTGATCTGGTCCAACGACCGGGCGTACTCGGTCGGCTCAGGCGAGATTGGCTGCGTCGGCTGACGGCTCTCTTGTCAGCCGCCCGTGACACGCAACCGCTCGAACGCGTCACACCGGCTGTAGCGATGTCCTACGATTACGTCCGTCAGTCGAGCTCTGGGTTTCACTGCCTGCAGGTAGTGCGCACATGCATCACGTCCGTCACTGTTGCTTTTAAGGGGGTTAGGACGTCAAACGGGGCGACTTGGAGCAGGAGAGGCATCACAGGACATTTTAAGTTCCACTGTCTATACTTTTACAAATAAACTCATAAAACTTTGTCAGCATCCCCAGGAAGGATTCAGGATTCACACTCATTGCAGTGGAAGTTCGAAAACAAAATTTTTTTTTTACATCTGAAATTTCATCATTTTTTCACTTATTTATGGCTGCATTTGTTGCTATAGGTACACTTTTCTTCATAAGTTAGAGAGATTCTTCGATGAATTTTGCACATCATACGTACCACACTCAAAGCTGTATGAAACTCTAGAATTTATTTAATTTATGACAAAACGAATTTTAAACTTCATGTTTAGAAAAAACACAAATTTTATACTTAATTACCTCAGTTTTTACTACAGTTTTTAATAGATTTCAAGAATTCTAGAGTTTTATACACCTTATTTTATTATGTTTTCGAACTTCCACTGCTATGAGTGTCAATTCTGAATCTTTCCTGGTCATGCTGACAAAAATTTATGAATTTATTTGTAAACGTATAGACAGTGGAAATTAAAATGTCCTGTGGTGCCTCTACTGCTCCAAGTCGGCCCGTTTGACTTCCTACCCCCCTTAAGGAGGCGAGCGAAATGTAACTGAACATATAAATATATATTTTAAAAGTCATTACAGCCATAGTTATAAGTGTACACATCTAAAATTTTCCATGTCAAAGAAAGAAGACCCGTATTTCGACGGAAAACTACACTGAACAACCAAAGGAACTGGTACACCTACCTAATATTGTGTACGGCCCCTGCGGAAGCGCCGCAAACTTGACCTGGCGTGGACTCGACTAATGTCTAAAGTAGGAGGGACCTGACACCATGAACTCTGCAGGGCTGTCCACAAATCCGCAAGAGTACCAGGGGGTGGAGATCTCTTCTGAACAGCACGTTGCAAGGAATTCCAGATATGCCAAATAATGCTCATGTGTGGGGAGTCTGGTGGCCAGCGGAAGTGTTTAAACTCAGAAGAGTGCTGCTGGAGACACTCTGTAGCAATTCTGCAGGTGTGGGGTGTCGCATTGACATGCTGGAATTGCCCAAGTCCGTCGGAATGCACAATTGACATGAATGGATGCAGGTGATCAGACAGGATGCTTACATACCGGGTGATCAAAAAGTTAGTATAAATTTGAAAACTGAATAAATCACGGAATAATGTAGATAGAGAGGTACAAATTGACACACATGCTTGGAATGACATGGGGTTTTATTAGAACCAAAAAAATACAAAAGTTCAAAAAATGTCGGACAGATGGCGCTTCATCTGATCAGAAAAGCAATAATTAGCATAACAAAGTAAGACAAAGCAAAGATGGTGGTCTTTACAGGCAATGCTCAATATGTCCACCATCATTCCTGAACAATAGCTGTAGTCAAGGAATAATGTTGTGAACAGCACTGTAAAGCATGTCCGGAGTTATGGTGAGGCATTGGCGTCGGATGTTGTCTTTCAGCATCCCTAGACATGTCGGTCGATCACGGTACACTTGCGACTTCAGGTAACCCCAAAGCCAATAATCGCACGGACTGAGGTCTGGGGACCTGGTAGGCCAAGCATGGCGAAAGTGGCGGCTGAGCACACGATCATCACCAAACGACGCGTGCAAGAGATCTTTCACGCGTCTAGCAATATGGAGTGGAGCGCCATCCTGCATAAACATCGTACGTTCCAGCAGCTGTTTATCAGCCAGGCTGGGGATGATGCGTTTCTATAACATATCGGAGTACCTGTCACCCGTCACGGTAGCAGTTTTGCTGTCCAGCGCCATCTGTCGGCCATTTTGTGAAGTTTGTGTTTTTTGATCTGATAATACCCCATGTCATTCCAAGCATGTGTGTCAATTTTTACCTCTCTATCTACATTATTCTGTGGTTTATTAAGTTTTCAAATCTATACTGTCTTTTTGATCACCCGGTACGTGTCAACTGTCAGTCGTATCTAGACGTATGAGGGGTCCCACGTCACTCCAGCTGCAGACACCTCACACCATTACAGAGCCTCCACCACCCTGAGCAGTCCCCTGCAGACACGCAGGGTCCATGTATTCATGAGGTCGTCTCCACACCAGTACACGTCTATCCGCTCGATACAATCTGAAACGAGACTCGTCAGACCAGGCAACACGTTTTCAGTCATCAACAGGCCAAAGTCGCTGTTGAAGGGCCCAGGCGAGGCGTAAAGCTTTGCATCGTGCAGTCATCAAAGATGCACCTTCGGCTCCGAAAGCCCATATCGATGATGTTTCGTTCAGAGGTTCACACGCAGACACTTGTTGATGGCCCAACATTGAAATCTGTAGCATTCTTCGGAAACGTTGCACTTTGTCACATTGAACGATTCTCTTCAGTCGTCGTTGGTCCCGTTCTCGCAGCATCTTTTTTTGGCCGCAGCGATCTCGGAGATCAGATGTTTTGCCAGATTCCTGATATTCACGGTACACTCGTGAAATGGTCGTACGGGAAAATCCCCACCTCATGCTGTGTGCCATCGCTCGTGCGGCGACTATAACACCACGTTCAAACGCACTTAAATCTTGAAAACTTGCCGTTGTAGCAGCAGCGCCAGGCACTTGTTGTCTTATATAGGCGTTGCCCACCGCAACGACGTATTCCGCTTGTTTACACATCTCTGTATGCATATACCAGTTTCTTTGGCGCTTCAGTGTATAATAAAAGACGCAAGGTTAATATTTTGCCAGAAATTTGAACTTTTAATTTATTTAATTTTTTTGTAAGAAAGCCATAACTCAAATTTTAATCATGTAATGAAGTTGAAAATGTTAATTATTTATGTATTTAGTTACATGTTACATGAATTATTTTGCACGATAAAACGAGTCATTTTATATTCACAGCGCAAGTTAATTTGCAGATAGGGTTACATTGTGAATATTTCAAAGAGTTTTTTTCCTACCTACCATCTGAGCCTTGCCGGCTTTCGTGCTAACTCTTCTCTTCCAGAGATGGTACCCTTTCGGCGCTTGTGGTGCACTCTCTAGGAGGCGCGCACGAGAAAGGAGCGAACATGCCGAGTGAGACGCAGTTATTAAGGGCGTTTGGTTGACAGTGAACACGAAATGCAATTTTGGCGGCGATACTGTCGATATGAAAACGTCCATTCGGCTCGGCACCGGCTGTATTGGGCGCCTTTTGGGATGGACTGCGTAGCGAAGAAGTTTGGTGGTCGTTAGCCGATAATATGTTGTTGCGGGCCCTAGCACATAACCTAAGTTTCCGATGCCGTTGGACCCCAACTTCAACTGACGTAGTAAGGTGATAGCGATGTATTTACGTTATTCGTTGGAGACACATTTTCCGAGTTCCGTGTTGTAAATGTGATGAGCCTGAGACACATTGCTGGTTGATTCTCAATCACGAAACTCTGTAGACAATTTACACTATGTTATTAAAAGTATCCGGACACATGGCTGAAAATGACTTATAAGTTCGTGGTGCCCTCCATCGGCAATGCTGGAATTCAATATGGTCTTGCCAACCCTTAGCCGTGATGACAACTTACACTCTCGCAGGCATACGTTTAATCAGGTGCTGGAAGGTTTCTTGGGGAATGGCAGCCCATTATTCACGGAGTGCTGCACTGAGGAGAGGTATCGATGCCGGTCGGTGAGGCCTGGCACGAAGTTCCAAAACATCCCGAAAGTGATCTGTAGGATTCAGGTGAGGACTCTGTGCAGGCCAGTCCATTACAGGGATGTTATTGTCGTGTGACCACTCCGCCACAGGTCGTGCATTATGAACAGGTGCTCTATCGTGTTGAAAGATGCAGTCGCCATCCCCGAATTGCTCTTCAACAGTGGGAAGGGAGAAGGTGCTTAAAACATCAATTTACGCTTGTGCTGTGATAGTGCCACGCGCAACAAGACAGGGTGCAAGGCCCCTCCATGAAAAACACAACCACTATGAACTCCACCGACTCCGAATTTTACTGTTGGCACTACACACACTGGCGGATGACGTTCACCGAGCATTCGCCACACCCACACCCTGCCATCAGATCGCCACATTGTGTACCGTGAGTCGTCACTCCACACAACGTTTTTCCACTGTTCAATCGTCCAATGTTTACGCTCCTTACGCCAAGCGAGGCGTCATTTGGCATTTACCGGCGTGATGTGTAGCTTATGAGTAGCTGCTCGACCATGAAAAGAAGTTTTCTCACCTCCCGCGTAACTGTTATAGTAGTTGCAGTGGATCCTGATACAGTTTGGAATTCCTGTGTGATAGTCTGGAGAGATGTCTGCCTCTTACACATTACGACCCTCTTCAGCTGTCGGCGGTCTCTGTCAGTCAACAGACGAGGTCGGCCAGTACGCTTTCGTGCTGAACGTGTCCCTTCACGTTTCCACTTCACTATAACATCGGAAACAGTGGACCTAGGGATGTTTAGGAGTGTAGAAATCTCGCGTACAGACGTATGACGCAAGTGACATCCAATCACCTGACCACGTTCGAAGTGCATCAGTTCCGCAGAGCACCCCATTCTGCTCTCTCACGATGTCTAATGACTACTCAAGTCGCTGATGTGGAGTACCTGGCAGTAGGTGTCAGTACAATGCACGTAATATGAAAAACGTATGTTTTTGGAGGTGTCCGGATACTTTTGATCACATAGTGTGTCTCGTGGTTCGCCGCTACGACACTTGTTGTGCCGTTCTGACTGTTGGCATCTGATTTCGTCGATATTCTGGTTTACCATTTAAAACTTGGGGCCTACTGTGTATTATTTCTTTATCTTGGTGTAGTGAGTGTTACAGAAAGCTCTGTGTATCATTGAACAGACCGATGTTCCAATGTATAACCATTCCGTCAGTGCTTTCTGCGATATCTTGAATGTTTCCGTCCATCAAGGACGTGTAAATATTGTAAGACTAATTTATCATCTTAGACCTTTCCTTGAAGGATTCCTATGTTAGTGTGATTTGAATTACTTGTGAGCCGTGGTAAAATTTGCTGTTTTGAAGAGCACGCCGCAGCGCGTAGTGTGAAGCAGTCGCCCTCCGTTTCTGGCGGTGGCGCAGCTGTGGCAATCGCAGCTTTGGTGTCTCCCTCTGGTGGGAAAGGGGAAAAGTTGCCTGTTCACGTGCATTTAAGGGGCGCTATGAGCGCGGCAGTCGGTCAGTCTCGGGGAGAGTCTGGTCAGTTGGTCAGCCGGGTCAGTGTGGGGCAGTCAGTGTCTGTCTGTCGTCCGGAGTGCTAGTGTGTGTTAGGTCGGCAGTCTCCTCGAGTTTGTTCTGGCAACGGTCATTGGCGGTTGGATCGGTCGATTGGTCGGTCGCGCACTGAGACACAAGATGACTTGTCCGCCTTGAGTGTCGGCGCATGTGAGGTCGCCACGTGAGTCCAGTGGGCTGCGCCGTATAGCGAGGGGTAGTGGCTTTGCGGCCGACACGAGAGCAACAGGAGTCAACCCACGACATCGGTCTGGCCGGTGCGAGCTGCGACGCCGTGAGACGGGAGATCGGCGCGCCTTCCTGCGTCCGTTGAAGCGGCTGGCAGCGGACGGTTCGGGAGAGCGTTTTGGGGGTGCTGCGCCAGGTCTTCGCCAGACATCGCAGTTTATTAGAAGTTAAGTGATTTTTGATATGTTGTTTCATTTACTTGTTAAATTCTACCTGTTTTCTTGGTCAGTCTCTCGTTCCCAGCTTGCTCGTCTGTCTCTCGTCCGCATTTGTTAGGCAGTTTCTGTCTGTCTGTCGGATTTGGTGTTAACGAATTTATTGCTTAAGGTGTAATGGCCGAATTCCTGAAATATGTTTTTATCTTGCCTATCATCTTGAAAGGCGGTATATGTGTAATGTAGAGCATGTTTGTACATTTTATGTAAGACTGCATTTCATGGGTTTTATTTCAAAAATGGTTCAAATGGCTCTGAGCACTATGGGACTTAACATCTGAGGTCATCACTCCCCTAGAACTTAGAACTACTTAAACCTAACTAACCTAAGGACATCACAAACATCCATGCCCGAGGCAGGATTCGAACCTGCGACCGTAGCGGTCGCGCGGTTCCAGACTGAAGCGTCTAGAGCCACACGGCCACTCCGGCAGGCGGGTTTTATTTAAATGGTCATTTCAGTGTATAAAGTTGCCACCCTTCCTCCGTAAGAGTTCTTTTAAAAACAAGTTGCACTTTCGGTGGCATATAATTTTTAATGTGTTTTGTACCATTTCCATCCCTACTACAGGGTGCATAGTTTATGTGTTTGTGTGAGTTGTTAAAATTTTTAGTTTAAAGTAATCTGGCGTGTTGCAGATTTGCAGCAGTGTAGTCTTTCAGAGGTTGTTGTGAGCGGTCGTGTTAAAAGGGAGGGGCAAGGTTCTCAGCCCGAAAGCTCATACTGTCAAAAAAAAAAGAAAAAAAAAGTTATGTTTGCCTCTGAATAAGTTGTAACTCGATATTTACAGGGTGGTTTCTGATTATAATTTTAAAACTGTTTTAAAAAAAGGGCTTTTTAGGAATAATTTCCGTTTATTCAAAAAAATTTAATTTGTTTTCATCAGTTACCCACTGGCAACTACTTCCACGCTCACATAGCGTGATTGTGTTATTGTTCTTGATGAATCGCTAGTAAATAAAGTAAATTCTCTAAGAAAAGATTTTGAAAGTAAAGTCACGGTTCAGCTTGTTTAAAATATCTGGGGGTTTGAATGTGATTTGGTTACTGCTAGGAGGCAGTGACAATTTGTTTAACGTACTAATTTGATACTGTTTCATCTAATATTATTCTAAGTGCACTGCCTTGGGTTTATTGGCATAGTATTATTTATTTAAGGAGTTTAAGTTGTAACATGTTCGTTTTGTACTGGAATGCGCGATTTATTGGATCATAATTTCTTACTATTTGTTTCATCTCTGAGCCTGGGTTGTGGGTTTGACCTGCGCCTTCGGGCTCTTGAGTGTCTTTCTTATTTAGTAGATTCCAACGTTCCGTTTATGCTCCAGGTACACCCTGTAACAGTTGCGTGTTTTGAAGTTAATACTGTTTGATGTGAAACGACGGTCTGAGACTTGTATAGCTCCAACTATTGGTCGGGCCGACAATCGGTGTTGCCAACTGGCCGTCGACCGCGCTGGCTGGTATGTACGGCGTGCCTTTCTGCCTGTGGTTGGCTCCTGGAGCTCAGATATACTTACAAGACAAGTGTCGTTTACTGGTCCAAGATTCACAAACTTAAAAGGAATTGTTGATGGTGTTAGGACAGCAACCAGCCACAAATTTACTTTCAGTTCCTTTATTCAAAGGATACCGTCACCGGTTTCCAATCGTTGTGATTCATCCTCAGACGGTTTACACGCTTTCTTTGTGACATGTGGTGTGTTTTTACAGATTAATTGTCCTAAAATATAAATAATACATAATTATAAACACGCCACACACAGATGGTTGCGTTACAGACTTTCGTTGCATGTGACTTACGTGTAACGTCGGTTTCGAGTGTTTGTTTTCATAACATTCGTCCAATAGATGTAAATGCATTCCCACTGGATCCTCGTTGTTGCACACGTAAATAGTTCTCACTGAACATTTTAGATTTGTCACTGAGATGATTTCTACCACGCACCACATGTTTTGATACAAAGAGCTTACAAACATATGAGTATCACTGATGCTATGGTATTTCGTAACGTTTGACGATGATGTCGTATGTTTGGAAAGGATCATATATTCATTTACACAACTGTAATGCCTTTTACATTAGTACAGAGACATTGAATTTTTGAGTTGATATTACTAAATTAATTATAAAGTTTTTATATATATTTAGAACTGCATAGGTATAATAGTATATTATTTAAAATTACATTTAGCATCATGAGACTTACAATAACATATAAATTTGCTACTTGATCCGCAGATAGGTGTACTAATATTATTTGCTTTGGAGGCTGGAAAGTAATTTTTGGAAATTTTTCAGGAAAGGAGTGTTAGCTAACTGTGTTTCTTCGTTAAGGATATAGTCTGGGGTGCTGTTTTTGTGGGTGTGGGTGTGGGTGTGGGTGTGGGTGTGGGTGTGGGTGTGGGTGTGGGTGTGGGTGTGGGTGTATTTCTAATTCTTATAATATATTCATACTGGCTCCTTTTTTCTGCTACATGAAAAACGATTCGAAACAGATAACGGTATCCTTTGAATAAAGGAACTGAAAGTAAATTTGCGGCTGGTTGCTGTCCTAACACCATCAACATTTGTCTTGAAACAACAGCCACGGTCTCCATGTCAGCATATGACAAAATTGTAGTAAAAGGAATGTCTGTATACGTAATTGTCTGTCCTTTTCAGGCGTTTGAGCTGTGCATGGCTCGTCTTCACGCTATTTATTGTTTGTCATTACGGTGCTGTCGCCTCGTTTCCTTGTTCCATTTACTGGCGTCACTAACTTGCTGCCTTACTTGTCCGTGATCGGCGGCAGCAGCGCGTATCGATAAGTGCATTGCCGTACCATCTCTGGAGCGACCGCTAGTATTTCCAGGTGGTCGTGTGTCTGACAGTCAGACTCTCGCCGACTGCTGGTGACGCACGTGAACTGTCCGACCGAGGGAGATTGGAGCGGGACGACCGTTGGTTGGTCGTTCGGCTGGTCGTGTCATCGGCCGACGTGTATTTGGTCCTTTCACCGTTTCCGGGTTTGGGCAGTCGGTCCGTTGGCGTGGAGCAGCAAGGAAAGTCTCCGTCCCACGTACTCTGGTCGGGGCCGCTGGCGGTGTGCACGCGCGGTTGGAGTGTGAGGCGCTGCTTGCGGGTGCTACGGAGTTCGCCGCCCACCGATCTTCGACATGAAATGCGAGTCCTCACTTAACTTACTATCGAGCCTCAACTGTTTGTTTCTTCGTTTGATCCCGGTTGTCACTTTTGGCACATCCCCGAGAGCAACAATTTGTGTGTGTGTGTGTGTATTCAAGTCGGCGAAGATTACAGCTGTCTTCATGTGGAGTTTACCTTAACCTTATTTATTCCCCGTTATTGAAGTTGACCAGCGGTATTTTCTGCCTTGTGGCCGTTGACGTTCCGGTTACCTGCCCTGGTCGTTGACGTAATTTTCGGCAGTGTATCTTCCTTTTCGTGTTGTTGCTGTCCAGAGCTGCGTCTAGGTCGACAGCTGAGATGTTGTTGGTCGTTGCGGGCGCCAATATTCTGTGTGTCGTTGTATTGAAATCTTTACGTTGTTTTGCTGGAGCGGAACTGATCTTGTTGATGGGTCTGTCGGTTGGGTTGCCTTCAGATTAAGAAATCTTTGGACAGGCTGTCTGTCTCACCTAAATGTGCGTTAGTGTTACAATCCTGGACCGACCCTTGGAAACGTCTGAGCGCCGCTCCTTGTGTGTTACATAGTAATTTTCCTGTTTGGGTTAGCTATTTGGTTGATGTGTGGCCTTCGGCCGAGTATCAATATCTCTTAAAATTAATGTTCTTGTCTTGCCCTGCCCTTAAGGCATGAGATTCCTATTCTTTTATATGGGGCCTTCAGCCGAATTTTACATGAGATGTTTTAAGGTACCTTTTGATTGTAACTCTTCTTATTGCTTAATATGCAGCCTCCAGCCAAGTTCCATTAAAATTAAATTGCTAAGACCTTCAGCCTGTTTAGATTGAAGATTTAGAAAATATTTTTGTATTTCAAATTCTTGGTTAGGCCTTGTTTTTTGGATTTTGAGTGTGGCCTTCAGCCGATCTAAAGTTAATCAAGGGAGGTCGATTAAAGTTTTGAGTGTTTTGCAACTTTGTTGTAATATTGTGTGTTGATAAATAAAGTTTGTAAGTTGAGTGCAACTGACAAACTCATTTTGGCCTATTTCCACAACCTAATCCGCTCTGTCCTTCTAGCCCAGGCATTTCAGCGTTAGCTGTGTTTCACATGAAAGATTTGCATGTCTAAAGTTGCTTATTTATTGAGTCACGGATGCATTTACCAAGCGTGTCTGTAAGTCAGTTTTGTTACGGTTCAGTTTTTCTTCAATCTAGTCCTCGAGCTACTTAACACTGGAACCATTTTATTGTAATCACGTTACTACAATCCCATGAAATTTGCATTAACGTAAATTGGCTTCTGCACTTAACTTAAAACGAAGGTGGTCTTCACAGTGAGTCCTGTGGCTCACCTGGTATTGTCGAAGAATTGAAATTGTGTGAAGAATAGACCTGTGGTTCAAACCTCGCTATGATCTCTTTCGCCGCTTTATTTTTACATTTAATTGGAATACTTACTTCATTCAAATATAAAATTCATCAGATATCTCATAATTGATACAAATTTACATTCATTTTATGAAAAATGCACGTCTTCTCGCTTCTACTTACATATAATACGCAGATTTCCAGTTTCCATTGCAAACTCTTCATAACCGATAATTTGTAAACTATGTTATTCTATGCCGATTCTTTCAAAAATAATTTTAATAGTGTTTCCATATTTCTTTTTTTTCTGATTACTTGATAATTTTGTGATTTGCACTTGACATACCGGGTGATCAAAAAGTCAGTATAAATTTGAAAACTGAATAAATCACGGAATAATGTAGATAGAGAGGTACAAATTGACACACATACTTGGAATGACATGGGGTTTTATTAGAACCAAAAAATACAAAAGTTCAAAAAATGTCGGACAGATGGCGCTTCATCTGATCAGAATAGCAATAACTAACATAACAAAGTAAGACAAAGCAAAGATGATGTTGTTTACAGGAAATGCTCAATATGCCCACCACAATTCCTCAACAATAGCTGTAGTCGAGGAATAATGTTCTGAACAGCACTGTAAAGCATGTCCGGAGTTATGGTGAGGCATTGGCGTCGGATGTTGTCTTTCAGCATCCCTAGAGATGTCGGTCGATCACGATACACTTGCGACTTCAGGTAACCCCAACGCCAATAATCGCACGGACTGAGGTCTGGGGACCTAGGAGGCCAAGCATGACGGAAGTGGCGGCTGAGCACACGATCATCACCAAATGACGCGTGCAAGAGATCTTTCACGTGTCCAGCAATATGGGGAAGAACTCCATCCTGCATAAACATCGTACGTTCCAGCAGGTGTTTATCAGCCAGGCTGGGGATGATGAGACACTGTAACATACCGGCGTACCTCTCACCCGTCACGGTAGCAGTTACAAAACCAGAGTCACGCATTTCCTCGAAGAAAAAAGGCCCGATAACGGTAGATGTGGTAAATCCAATCCATACCGTGACTTTCTCGTCGTGCAATGGAGTTTCCACGACAGTTCTAGGATTTTCGGTAGCCCAAATTCTGCAGTTGTGGGCGTTGACAGACCCTCGAAGCGTGAAATGAGCTTCATCGGTCCACAACACGTTACTCAACCAATCGTCATCTTCCGCCATCTTTTGAAACGCCCACACCTCAAATGCCCTCCGCTTCACTAAATCGCCAGGTAACAGTTCACGATGCCGATGGATTTTGTACGGATAGCATCGGAGGGTACGCCTAAGTGCCAACCAAACAGTAGTGTATGGGATGCCGGTGCGACGTGCGACTGCACGAGCGCTGACTTCCCCGTGCATAGACGAACCCGCTACAGTCTCCATTTCTTCCAGAACTGTCTCAGTAGCATTACGCCCTGTGCTCGGTCGCCCACAACAGGGTCTATCGTCCAAACAACCCGTGGCTTCGAAATCATTCTCGCCAGAGTTGCATTTGTCAACGGACCTTCACCCGTTCGAATCCCCTTCCTATGGCGATAGGATCGTAACGTTGAACTAGCACATTCCCCATTCTGATAATACAGCTTCACTAAAAGCGCCTTTTCAAGTAACGTCAACATACTGCGACTGCTGCAGCATCCGATTCTCTCTCTGATTACAGTTCATTTTATACACGATTGTCATGCGCAGTCACTGACGTTTTGCTGTCCAGCGCCATCTGTCGGACATTTTGTGTGTTTTTTTTTTTGTTCTAATAAAACCCCATGTCATTCCAAGCATGTGTGTCAATTTTTACCTCTCTATCTACATTATTCTGTGGTTTATTAAGTTTTCAAATTTATACTGACTTTTTGATCACCCAGTGCATGTGGAATTCAAAGATGTCCTCTCCCGTATGATTAATGATGTAGCTGATGTACTGTCCCATTAACCAATAAATGATATTGATTTTTTTTTAATTATGGCAAAGCATCGAACCTGCGGCCAGAAGAGCACTGGTGGTACAAAAATGTTTGCTGAAGGTCTTGTAAGGAGAGCTAGCTCATCTGAGACATTTCTAGTTTTGTATATTGCCAGTACATGTAAATATATCCACAATATTAACATTTCTGACTCAGGTTTGTTTGGCTAGTCCCGACTGCATTCAGTCTTTCATTTGTGCTGACAGTATTATTTACAACTTTATACCGTGCTGCAAGTGAGTGGTCGTGTGGCTGGTTCTCATTGCCCACTAGTGGGTGTTCTAGCGTTAGTTGTGGGCAAGACGTGGCAAGAGTTTTAAAACTATTTTCAGTCTGATTTCAAGAAATTTCGACGTAAAGTAGTTGGTAAGTATCTGTGGCTTAACTTGCTGTAACTCTACTTTATGACTAAAGTTGTTTCTGAGGTTTATAAATCACCATTACCGGGTGACTGGTGGATGGTTAGAAAAGTTTGCTGCTAACAGAGATACAGAAGTGGGCGGTAAGTAAAAAACCGTTGACTGCTCCTGCTGTAAGTATTCTGTTGGACAGAATCGTTTTCATTTTAGTGAATTATAGTTACTTGTAAACCTTCGCAGTAAATTTTGTCGAGAATTTCTTAGAGATGCATAGAATCCCTTCGTGGGACTGATATTTGATCTCTGAACTTCACGTACCACACATACAAAAAATTATCGATCTCTGTTTGCCGAGTCTTCTTGCAAGATATAGAACACCAAGAGGAAGACGGAGACCCAGGCGAAATCTGACATGCAGCAGAGATGGCATGCTTGGGACAGCATCGAAAATGGAGAGATGTTTGAGGACCGTAATTGGAGAAGTCTCGTTTGTTGACCCATTGGATGATGATGATGATGCCATCATAACGTGTTCCTTGTTAAAAGCCTACGAACTCTTCATGCGGTTGCGAGTAAAGAAAAGCCTTCGTTCTTCGTAGCAGCAGGCTTGTCTTAAACTCGCCCGTGCAGCTCGACTGGTTATGTATGCAGCGTTGGTGCTTCCGATTGGTAGAGGCGAGGTCGGTTTTCCTTAAGTTAGAACGCATCCACTGATGTACCTGGTGATATCAACCCCGACTCGCTGCTTTTTCCGCGTGCGGCGCGGCTGCTGGGTTATTCCCCCGTCTGGAGCAATTCCCAGGTCGTCTACAGCAGTAAGCTAAGCCACCACCACAAATCTCGTCTTCTGCTTCACGTCTCGCCACTCTCGGAGAGCTTTTGCTGTGCATGCACTATACTGCCAACGAAACGGTCGCCAAAATGGTATAGTCTGAAATCATTACGGACACATTTTTTGTAACTAATTGTAATGACCTGCTGTGCTGGCCGATAATAATTCTAAAAATGCACTTACGACGGTCTGTGGCTTTACTTGGCGGCACCAAAGTTATGTTGCGAGGAAAGAATCCATACACGAGGTCTGTTCAAAAAATTTCGAAACTTTGTTCATAAAATTTTTCTGCGCTTACCTTTCACTTGCTGCGCATGGTCTCCTTCGAAATACTCTCCTCCACTATTTATACGTCGCCCCAACGCCGTTTCCTTCTCACATTTTCTGCAGGAGTCGCAACACTTCATAATAGAACCATCGATTAACGGTTTGCTACTGTGTCAATGATGCTTCAGAGTCAAAGGAAACTGTCAGCATGGCTGTGACATTTAACCTGACGTCCCATTGTCAACATTTAACCTTGGTCTCGACGTCATCACTGTGTGTCCACGCCTCATCACCAGTTACGATTCTCTTAAGGAACAACTCGTTCTCATTTGCGAGATCCAAAAGCACTTCAGATTGCGAGACGGAAGTCTTTTTGGTCTTGACTCATGAGCTGTGGGACGAATATGACGGCAAACATTCTCCTCCAATCTCTCGGACTGTCAGCGTTTGGCACGTACACTTTATTCACATGAGCCTCGTCGATGGTAGATTTCGACGGGCATTCTGAACGAGAGTCATCTTTAATTTCCGACCGGCAATTTACCAACCCTGTGAACCATTCGTAACGGCTGAAGCACTCATCACTGAAAGCTTCATAAATCATTTGGCGTGTCTGTGTAAAAATTTTCTTGAGTTTCACGCAAATTTTAATTCAAACGCGTCGCTCCTCTAACTCGTCCACCTCGAAATTTGCAAACTGTGGGACACAACAAAAAAATGGTTCAAATGGCTCTAAGCACTAGAATTCTGGAAACATCCCCCAGGCTGTAGCTAAGCCATGTCTCCGCAATATCCTTTCTTTCAGGAGTGCTAGTTATGCAAGGTTCGCAGGAGAGCTTCTGTAAAGTTTGGAAGGTAGGAGACGAGGTACTGGCAGAAGTAAAGCTGTGAGGACGGGGCGTGAGTCGTGCTTGGGTAGCTCAGTTGGTAGAGCACTTGCCCACGAAAGGCAAAGGTCCCGAGTTCGAGTCTCGTCCCGGCACATAGTTTTAATCTGCCAGGAAGTTTCATATCGGCTCTAAGCACTATCGGACTTAAATCTGAGGTCGTCAGTCCCCTAGACGTAGAACTACTTAAACCTAACTAACTTAAGGACATCACACACATCCATGCCCGAGGCAGAATTCGAACCTGCGACCGTAACAGCAGCGCGGTCCCGGACTGAAGCGCCCAGAACCGCTCGGCCACATGGGCCGGCTGGGACACAATGTTCTACTCAATACACCACTGAACAATAACTAATCGACATGCAACAATGTAACTTCCGGCAGGCACACATTAAACACAGGCGTGTGCAGGGATGCCAACCGCATTTCGCTCCAACACACCACTGGCGCGAAATTATGAGTGTTCCGGAATCTTTTGGACAGAACTCGAAAATCGCACTAGTGGGATACTGAAGACTGCCGAACACAATTAAAAGATCACTTTTTGAAATACAGTAGCTGTCTGCCAATCAGACGTATAGGTTTGAAATTCGGCTGGAAGGTGTCTACAGTCTTCTTCCGTTATGGTGTAGAAGTTGGCGCCCTGGGACGTCACCGTCGGCTTCGGCAACACTTCAAACAGCACGGTGCCGACACATGCGAAAAAGGCCAGAGGTCGGAATTTTCTTACGGGTAGTCAAGGAAATGTTTCCCCCCTGCGGGTCCGGGGATTAGAATAGGCCCGCGGTATTCCTGCCTGTCGTAAGAGGCGACTAAAAGGAGTCCATCCCCCTCACGGGGGTAGTTTGCGCCTGCGTCCGGAGACGGACGGTTCCACGACCTATAATCGTGGTCTTTTTGGTTTTTCACTTCTCGTTTCTTCCTTCCTTTTGTTGGTTCCTTTCCTTGCTCTTCTCGACCTCACTGTCTTCCTTACTCTTTCCCTTGACTTCTCCTTGCCTTCTCATTGCCTTTTTCTCCTTGCCTTCTCATTGCCTTTTTCTCCTTGCCTTCTCATTGCCTTTTTCTCCTTGCCTTCTCATTGCCTTTTTCTCCTTGCCTTCTCATTGCCTTTTTCTCCTTGCCTTCTCATTGCCTTTTTCTCCTTGCCTTCTCATTGCCTTTTTCTCCTTGCCCTCTCATTGCCTTTTTCTCCTTGCCCTCTCATTGCCTTTTTCTCCTTGCCCTCTCATTGCCTTTTTCTCCTTGCCTTCTCCTTGCCTTCTTCTCCTTGCCTTCTCCTTGCCTTCTTCTCCTTGCCTTCTCATTACCTTCTTCTCCTTGCCTTCTCTGGTCTCCGCCTCGGCGTTTGAGACAGTCTGTCCTCTTTCTCCCTCTCTCTCTTCTTTTTCCTCTTCTTCCTTCCTCCCTGTGCGTGCCTGAAGGCCGACCCACGCGTTCGCACGCGTAGCCGGTGACGGGGTAACGCGTAATTCCCCGCCCTGGGTAGACATGTAAGGCACGCGCGTACCCCCTGGTAAAGGCCAGGCCCGGGGAGGGGTGATTGCCTGAGCTGATACCTTCTGACCATGCCGATTGGTCCCTCCGTCTGTTTCTCGGGAGGTGTGACCTGAGGTGTAAACATTCACCTAAGGCGGGAGTGCCCTCTGAGAGGGTCCCCACAAGGAAGGAGCGCGCCATCGGAGACGCTGGCAATCATGGGGGATTCCTCCGCAATGGATTCTACTCCATTTCTTTCGACTTCGACTCAAAAACGGAAACGTGACCAGCCAACAGTGACAAAAGTACTACCGCCTGCCCCACAGTTCCTCGTAGTTTCTCGATCTGAGGACGGAAAGGATTTTTCCTCTGTCAACCCTTTCGTTATTCAGAAGGGCGTAGATGCCATAGCCGGATCTGTCAAATCTTGTACCAGGTTGCGAAACGGGACCTTATTACTAGAAACTGAGAGTGCCTTTCAGGCACAAAAACTGCTTCGGGCCACCCTCCTGTACACGTTCCCTGTCCGGGTGGAGGCCCACCGAACTTTGAACTCGTCTCGTGGTGTAGTGTATACTAGCTCCCTCGACGGATTGACTGATGAGGAGCTTCAATCATTCCTCGCTGAGCAGGGCGTGACGGCTGTCCATAGGGTCAAGAAAAAGGTCAACAATGACCTTGTACCGACCCGGACAATTTTCTTGACCTTCGATAGTGTTAAGCTGCCATCGCGCATCAAGGCGGGCTACGAGGTTATTTCTGTTCGCCCCTATGTCCAGACACCTACGCGCTGCTACCAGTGTCAGCGTTTCAATCACACTAGACAGTCTTGTTCCAATGCGGCTAAATGTGTCACTTGTGGCAGGGATGCCCATGAGGGTGACTGTCCACCTCCGTCTCCTCGTTGTGTGAACTGTCAGGGTGACCATGCCGCATCCTCCCGCGACTGTCCTGTCTATAAGGAAGAACGCTGTATCCAAGAAATTCGGGTCAAAGAGAAAGTGTCCACCTCGGCTGCTCGCAAGCTATTGGCTAGTAGGAAGCCCACGCTGCTCCCAGCGGGGAAATACAGTACTGTCCTCGCCTCTCCTCGGACTACCCGGGAGGTAGCAACCCAGACATGCGATCTGACCTTCAGCACCACGGTCGTCCGTTCGGCCAGTGCTAAGATCGCGCGGTCGACGTCTCCTCTTCCTCCCATCACCCCACAGACACGAGCACCTTCCTCAGCTTCTTCTAAGACGAAGACATCGAAGTCAGATGCACGGGCCTTCAAGAAGGAACCATCCCGTGCAGACTTCATCCGTACCTCGACCTCCCAGCCTTCGACCGGTACTTCCACTACACGTCCTTCCAAAAAGGCGCATAGGAAGCACAGTTCTCCTTCTCCGCCACGGCGCATTCCTTCTCCTGCGCCACCCAGCGGTTGCCGCCCCAGGCCGTCATCTGTTTCGCCTGGCCGCACCGCTGGTAGCCGAACATCTGGCCGTTCACTGGCGGAGGACGCTCCCCCTCCCGGCCATCCTCCCGAGATGGCCGATGAACCTATAGACCCCATGGACGATGACTGTCCGCCTACTGATAGCGGCGGCAGTGCTCGCTCGAAGCCAGGCCCTAAGCGGCCTTCGAGGTGACCACTTCTCTCATCTTCCTTTTCTTACGATGGCACTTATTCACTGGAATATTCGCAGCATTCGCTCCAACCGAGAGGACTTGAAGTTGCTGCTCCGCTTGCACCGTCCGCTCGTCGTAGCCCTCCAGGAAACGAAGCTACGCCCATGCGATCCAATTGCCTTGGCACACTACACCTCTGTGCGTTTTGACCTACCCCCTGTGGTAGGTATCCCAGCTCATGGAGGGGTTATGTTGCTGGTCCGGGATGATATTTACTACGATCCCATCACGTTGCACACCGGCCTGCAGGCAGTTGCCATCCGCATTACTCTCCCCACTTTTACGTTTTCCTTTTGTACCGTTTACACTCCATCGTCATCTGCCGTTACCAGGGCAGACGTGATGCAACTTATTGCTCAGCTACCTACACCATTTTTGTTAACTGGAGACTTCAATGCCCACCATCCCCTTTGGGGCTCTCCAGCATCCTGCCCGAGGGGCTCCTTGTTAGCAGACCTTTTCAACCAGCTCGATCTTGTCTGCCTCAATACTGGCGCCCCTACCTTTCTTTCGGACACATCTCACACCTATTCCCATTTAGACCTCTCTATATGTACTCCCCAACTTGCACGCCGGTTTGAGTGGTATGCACTTTCTGATACATATTCGAGCGACCACTTCCCGTGTGTTATCCATCTCCTGCAGCATACCCCCTCTCCGTGCTTCTCTAATTGGACCATCTCCAAGGCAGACTGGGGGCTCTTCTCTTCCAGGGCGACCTTTCAGGATCAAACCTTTACAAGTTGCGATCGTCAGGTCGCACACCTCACGGAAGTCATTCTCGCTGCTGCTGAATATTCCATCCCTCACCCTCCTTCTTCTCCACGTCGCGTACCGGTCCCCTGGTGGACCGCGGCATGTAGAGACGCTTTACGTGCTCGTCGACGTGCTTTACGCACATTTAAACGCCACCCTACAGTGGCGAATTGTATCAATTATAAACGATTACGTGCTCAGTGTCGTCGTATTATCAAAGAAAGCAAGAAAGCCAGCTGGGCTGCTTTCACAAGCACCTTCAACAGTTTTACTCCTTCTTCTGTTGTCTGGGGTAGCCTGCGCCGGCTATCTGGCACTAAGGTCCACTCACCAGTTTCTGGCTTGAAGGTCGCGAATGACGTCCTTGTAGCACCTGAGGCTGTCTCCAATGCCTTCGGCCGCTTTTTCGCAGAGGTTTCGAGCTCCGCTCATTACCACCCTGCCTTCCTCCCCCGCAAACAGGCAGAGGAGGCTAGGCCACCTAACTTCCGCTCCTCGAATCGTGAAAGTTATAATGCCCCATTCACCATGCGGGAACTCGAAAACGCACTTGGCCGATCACGGTCCTCTGCTCCAGGGCCAGATTCTATTCATATTCAGATGCTGAAGAACCTTTCTCCTGCGGGAAAAGGTTTTCTTCTTCGTACTTACAATCGCATCTGGGTTGAGGGACTTGTTCCCGCATGCTGGCGCGAGTCTATTGTTGTCCCGATTCCTAAGCCGGGGAAGGACAAGCACTTGCCTTCCAGTTATCGACCTATCTCGCATACCAGCTGTGTCTGTAAAGTGATGGAGCGAATGGTTAACTCTCGATTGGTTTGGCTGCTCGAGTCTCGACGCCTACTTACCAATGTACAATGTGGATTTCGTAGGCGCCGCTCTGCTGTTGACCATCTGGTTACCTTGTCGACCTTCATAATGAATAACTTCTTGCGGAAGCGCCCGACCGCGGCTGTGTTCTTTGATTTGGAGAAGGCTTACGACACCTGTTGGAAGGCGGGCATTCTCCGCACCATGCATACATGGGGCCTTCGCGGTCGCCTCCCTCTTTTTATTCGTTCCTTTTTAATGGATCGACAGTTCAGGGTACGTGTGGGTTCTGTCCTGTCCGACACCTTTCGCCAGGAGAATGGGGTGCCACAGGGCTCAGTCTTGAGCGTCGCTCTCTTCGCCATCGCGATCAATCCAATAATGGATTGCCTCCCAGCTGATGTATCAGGCTCCCTTTTCGTGGACGATTTTACCATCTATTGCAGCGCGCAGTGTACACGTGTCCTGGAGCGCTGTCTTCAGCGTTCTCTTGACCGTCTTTACTCCTGGAGTGTCGCCAATGGCTTCCGTTTTTCTGCCGAGAAGACGGTCTGTATTAACTTCTGGCGCTACAAAGAGTTTCTCCCACCGTCCTTACGACTCGGTCCTGTTGCTCTCCCAATCGTGGAGACAACCAAATTTTTAGGCCTTACATTTGACAGAAAACTTAGCTGGTCTCCACATGTGTCCTATTTGGCCGCCCGTTGTACCCGTTCTTTAAATGTCCTCCGTGTTCTCAGTGGTCTGTCGTGGGGAGCGGATCGAACCGTCCTACTTCGTCTATATCGGTCGATCGTCCGCTCAAAGCTGGATTATGGGAGCTTCGTATACTCCTCTGCACGGCCATCCATCTTACGCCGCCTCAACTCCATACAACATCGGGGTTTACGACTTGCGATCGGAGCATTTTATACCAGTCCCGTAGAGAGTCTTCATGCTGACGCTGGCGAATTGCCACTCACCTACCGGCGCGATATACTGCTTTGTCGGTATGCCTGTCGGCTACTGTCAATGCCCGACCATCCGTCTTATCGTTCCTTTTTTAACGGCTCTCTTGACCGTCAATACGGGTTGTATGTCTCTGCCCTGCTACCCCCTGGAGTTCGCTTTCGTCGCCTCCTTCAACACCTTAATTTTTCACTCCCTGCAACCTTTCGAGTGGGCGAGAGCCGCACGCCACCTTGGCTCCAGGCTCAGGTCCGCGTTCACCTTGACCTCAGCTCGCTCCCAAAAGAGGTCACCCCCGGTTCGGTCTACCACTCCCGTTTTTTGGAACTTCGTTCGAAGTTCATCGACATGACATTCATTTATACAGATGGCTCTAAGACCAATGACGGGGTCGGGTGTTCCTTTATTGTCGAGGCACAAAGTTTCCAATACCGGCTCCATGACCATTGTTCTGTCTTCACAGCTGAGCTCTTTGCCCTCTACCAGGCTGTTCTTTACATCTGCCGCCACCGACATTCTGCTTATGTCATCTGCTCAGATTCCCTGAGCGCCATCCAGAGCCTCAGTGATCCGTACCCGGTTCACCCTTTCGTACACCGAATCCAACGGTCTCTTCAGCAGCTGGTGGACGTCTGTTCTCCAGTTAGCTTTATGTGGGTTCCTGGCCATGTCGGTATCCCTGGGAACGAAGCTGCAGATGCCGCGGCCAAGGCTGCGGTCCTCCAGCCTCGGACAGCTTTTTGTTGCGTCCCTTCGTCCGATTTTAGCAGGGTGATTTGTCGGCGCATCTTATCTCTGTGGCATGCCGATTGGGCTGCACTTACCGACAACAAGCTTCGGGCCTTAAAACCTCTTCCCGTGGCTTGGACGTCCTCCTCACGCCCTTCTCGGCGGGAGGAGGTCATTTTAGCCCGGTTAAGAATTGGACACTGCCGGTTCAGCCATCGCCATCTGCTGACGGCTGCGCCGGCGCCGTTCTGCCCATGTGGGCACTTGCTGACAGTTAGACACATTTTACTGTCCTGTCCAGATCTTAACACACTGCGCCTCGATCTTAACCTGCCAAATACTTTCGATGCCATTTTAGCAGATGACCCACGAGCAGCTGCTCGTGTTCTTCGTTTTATCAATTTGACAAACCTCGCTAAGGACATTTGATGATGCTGTTTTTTAATCCTATGCCTGTCAGTCTGTCTTTTATCGTGTTTTCCCTTTTAGTTGTTGTGGTCAACTTGTGCCTCGCGGTGTATTCTTAGAGTAGTCCGGGCGCTAATGACCATTGAAGTTGTGCGCCCTAAAACCACAAAAAAAAAAAAAAAAAAAAAAAAAAAAGGAAATGTTTCAGGCACAGAATCAGAATCAACAGGAAGAGGCCTCAGAGAGTGACATAAAGAGCGTAAACGAAACCAACCCTTTCTCTTGGGGCACTGATACCCACACACTTCTTGGGATGACACGGAAGGTGTAATGTGGAGTAATGGTCCCACATTGGCATAAAATTTCTTGAAAATTCTGTCCAACACCACCGTGGACGCATTACATGATGAGAACGCCGTCACACCCACATGTCATCCCTTCTTTTGACGTGTTTTGGATGTAGGTTAGAACTGTGACACCCTGTGTTGAAATCTACATCTACATCCATACTCCGCAAGCCACCTGACGGAGTGTGGCGGAGGGTACCTTGAGTACCTCTATCGGTTCTCCCTTCTATTCCAGTCTCGTATTGTTCGTGGAAAGGATTGCCGGTATGCCTCTGTGTGGGCTGGAATCTCTCTGATTTTATCCTCATGGTCTCTTCGCGAGATATTTGTAGGAGGGAGCAATATACTGCTTGACTCCTCGGTGAAGGCATATTCTCGAAACTTCAACAAAAGCCCGTACCTAGCTACTGTCTCTCCTGCAGAGTCTTCCACTGAAGTTTATCTATCATCTCCGTAACGCTTTCGCGATTACTAAATGATCCTGTAACGAAGCGCGCTGCTCTCCGTTGGATCTTCTCTCTCTCTCTTCTATCAACCCTATCTGGTACGGATCCCACACTGCTGAGCAGTATTCAAGCAGTGGGCGAACAAGCGTACTGTAACTTACTTACTTTGTTTTCGGGTTGCATTTCCTTAGGATTCTTCCAATGAATCTCAGTCTGGCATCTGCTTTACCGACAATCGACTTTATATGATCATTCCATTTTGAATCACTCCTAATGCCTACTCCCAGGTAATTTATGGAATTAACTGCATCCAGTTGCTGACCTGCTATATTGTATCTAAATGATAAGGGATCTTTCTTTCTATGTGTTCGCAGCACATTACACTTGTCTACATTGAGATTCAATTGCGATTCCCTACACCATGCGTCAATTCGCTGCAGATCCTCCTGCATTTCAGTACAATTATCCATTGTTACAACCTCTCGATACACCACAGCATCATCCGCAAAAAGCCTCAATGAACTTCCGATGTCATGCACAAGGTCATTTATGTACATTGTGAATAGCAACGGTCCTAGGACACTCCCCTGCGACGCACCTGAAATCACTCTTACTTCGGAAGACTTCTCTCCATTGAGAATGACACGCTGCGTTCTGTTATCTAGGAACTCTTCAGTCCAATCACACAATTGGTCTGATAGTCTATATGCTCTTACTTTGTTCATTAAACGAGTGTGGGGGAACTGTGGTTTTCTTACAGGTGACCAAGGAAAACATTTCAGATGTACCACCGCTCAGAACTGACAGGAAGAGGCCCTAGGGGTTGACATAGAGGGCGTTTATTACCACAGATTTGGGGGCCTAAAATGATAGTTCGCAGTGTAATGAGTAGCAGGAAAATGTTCCTAACAACGTTTGACATTGCTGCCTCACCCCCTGCCCCCTCCCCGAAGGATTCAACCTTTCTCTGAGGACATCGAACGTGATCACACACCGTCGGAGTGCAGTGAGATCGCAGTTTGTGCTCTGGTGTACAGTGTGGAACCACTACGAATCACACAAAACCTTCCTGGGAAATCTGAACGTGATCCGAAGCAGCAAACGGTGCTGAGGCGTTTTCAGTCATCCTACTTTGCGCCCTCCTATGGCGTGATGATGGGGGATGCAACATTGACACATGCGTGAATAAAAAGGCGAAGGGTCCCCCTAAGATCCGCTAAATCAGTAACACACCCAGTTCCACCTGCGCACCTGTGTTGAACACTTCAAAAATGTATCTCTGCGGAGATAACCTGTTACGATTTCAGGGCACATGCAGACAGGCGATCCTTCCGTCGCCCTTCCTTTGTGGCACACCTACTGACAGCCGCTTGGGCAGCAGTATAGTGTTCCTGCAGGCGTCTGGGATGTTCGTCACACGTTGTCTCGCCACAGGTACAGTCTTAAAGTACTCAACAAGGTGAGCAACTGGTACTGAGGGTGGTGCCCAATTGGGGGGCCTTCAAGGGAGTTTTACAGTTCTATTGATGCGTGAGTTAATGTGGCAGCCACTTGTCATCACGTCATACGAGAATGCAAGACTGGGAGGGGGGAGGCGGGAGGCAAAAAGCATAAACTTGCTTCGCTGCTTCAGAGCATGTCCAATTTCGTCGAATGGTCCCATCTTGTACATCAGAGTGTAAATTCGGTCGCGCTACACTCCAAACTCATGTGATCATGTTCAACGGGGTTTCAGGCCAACAATACCCTTAGAGAGAGATCGAGCAGTGTGATAGGTGGTCAAGAACCTCTGCTTGTTGCTCATTGAACTGAGGCCTGTCGTTGTAAACTACGAAATGTGCGATTTTGAACGCCCCAGGGGAAGGGGTATTTTTACTGACACCCTCTATGCCACCCCCGAAAGCTTTGTCGTCTCGATTCAGAGCGGTCGTGCGTCTGAAATATTTTCCTCGGCCACCCACAAAAAACCCGCATCGTTTCAACTGCAGAAGCATCAAAAGAAGGGGTGAAATACAGGTAAGAGGGGCTGTGACGACCTTCTCATCGTGTGACCCGTCCAGGGTAGAACTGCGGTAAAATTTTGAGCCAATATGACATTATTAAACCACCTTATAGCTCACATGAACTTCTGAGCTACGTTTTTTTTTTTTTTTTTTTTTTCGCCGGATGTGTCGACACCTTCCTGATGGAAGCGTCACTAACTCCTAGGGTGATGTCGCAGGGAGCCACGCTTTTGGACCATTACAGATGCAGGGCAGGCAGGCACTCCGTCTGCAGGCCACAAGTGGCCCATCGGGACCATCCGACCGCCTTGTCATCCTTAGCTGAGGACGCAGATAGGAGGGGCGTGTGGTCAGCACACCGCTCTCCCGGTCGTTATGATGGTTGTCTTTGACCGAAGCCGCTACAATTCGGTCGAGTAGCTCCTCAATTGGCACCACGAGGCTGAGTGCACCCCGAAGGACCATTACAGAGCGAGGTTGTAATTACCTTCGAGGCTAATTTACGTGATAACCTTAATGTTTATTTACAAATGTGGTTTATACGCAGCAATTATCGACATTGGATTTGTGACGTACTTGGAGGAGAACTGTATTAAGTGAACTGCCAGCTTGTTTTATTTGTGTTCCCCAACGTCCATGTCAGCCCATGCTGCGCCACAATCACACAAATCCTTCCCGCCATCAGGTGCCGCTGCACAATTCGCATTCTGAATGTTGCCATTTCAGCTGCCCGTAACTTCATCGGTTTGTTAACTGCTTGCTAGAGGACGACAGTAGGACGTTCTGTAATTCCATTTGCTCTGGCGCGCCTTCTGCTCTTCGGATACGTCGTGTGCTGTATGTGAGTCTTCTTGTCTTCAGCTACGTCGGTGAAATGAAACAAATCTAGCGATTTATTTGCTGTATGTGTTTTAGGCAATTCATCCAGGATCAAATTATTCCTGGGGAGCACGACAGGAAAATACTTGACAGAAAAGGAATATATGTCATGAGACCATGAATGCTTCCACTAACTGACAACTTAGCTTCATTTAGTCAGGGATCAAATCATCTCATCGCTTAGGGCAAAGTTACGACCGCTCCCCTGTTCAGTCTGAAACATAGGCCATAATACACTGGTGTTCAAACCGTAAGGGCGAAAGTAACCTGCGAATGAAAGTAACTGCCAAGAAATATAGCTCGATAAGACTTGCACCAAACACAGAAGGAAATAACGAAGTAGAGGGGTGGTGGTGTTCGGTTTGTGGGCGCTCAACTGCGTGATCATCAGCGCTCGTACCAATTTTTACACAGTCCAAATTTTACACAGTCCAATTTAGCCACTATCACGAATGATGATGATGATGATGATGATGATGATGACACCACAAACATCCAGTCCATGGGTACAGAAAATCCCCAACCCGGCCGGAAATCGAACCAGGGACCCTTGATCCAGAGGCAACAACGCCAGCCACTAGACCACGAGCTACAGACATAGTGAAGTACAGAAGGTAACTTAAAGAAATGCAGAATGATACCAACAGAAATTACACTATTATTCAAAGACAATAATTTCACTGAAATCTCCGGCATTCGTGATGGTCCACTGGGCAATGTAAAAGGTGGGACATGTTGTGCTGTGTGAGACTTTCCCGGCGCTGCATCTGCTTCATAGGTTCTCGGGAATTACGCGGGATAATATTGTAAAAACCGCACAATATTTCAGCGAGACAACTGCCCGCCACCTTCAGGTGCTACTGTCGCGTCGCTGAGAAGCTCGCCAATTTATATGCTGGCTTTCTAGAAAAGCGCAGGTGCCAGCGGGGGAATAACGCCATCGAAGACCAATCGTGGACGGTGTCGAATACCAGAGCCCTCTGCTGGAGAAACGGGTCGCGGTCTGCGGAAGCGCGGGAAATGCGGCCGGGAGCGACGGACCCCGTGGTGTTGGCGCGCGATTTAAGTATCTGCGCTAAAGTTTCCAACCTGCGTTGACTCGGTGCAGTTGCTAATCTGTGGCTGACGATCCCTTAGTGCCGCCAAGGCTGGCTCCCAGGCTTTGCTCATGTGAAATCCCATGTCTCTGTTTATTAGGTCACTGCTTATACGTATTTCGACCGCCTCTTTGATGATGAAGTCCCAGTATGTGGAAGCATGCGAGAGGATCTTGCTTTCTTCATAATTCATACTGTGTCCCGTGTCAAGGCAGTGTTCAGCAACCGCAGATTTCTCTGGCTGACACAACCTCGTGTGACATTTATGTTCGTCGAATCTTTCTTTCTCCGTACGAGACGTCTGGCCAATATAAAACTTCCCACAGTGACACGGGATTTTATATATTCCTGGTCTCCTCAGGCCGAGGTTGTCTTTAACAGAGCCCAGCATTGATTGCACTCGTGCTGGTGGCCGGAAAACACATTGAATCCGGTATTTCTTGAAAATTCTGCCCATCTTAAAAGACACGCCACCGACATGCGATAGAAAAACAAACCCCCTGGTGTTCTCTGCTTCTTGAGGCTGTTGTTGAGGTTTGGAGCGTGCTGGTCGAAATGCGTTCTGGATCTGCTTCTCGGAGTACCCGTTCAGGGCAAACACAGAGCTGAGATGGCTAAGCTCCGCCGATAAGCTGTCCTGGTATGAGGTGGCTCTAGCCCTATGCACTAGCGTCCGTAATACACCGCTGCGCTCTGAGGGATGACGACAGCTCGCAGCTTGTAAATACAAGTCTGTGTGCGTAGGCTGCCGGAACACACTGCGACCCAAGGAGCAGTCTCCTTTTCTACGAACCCAAACATCCAGAAACGGGAGATCACCATCTTCCTCTACCTCCATGGTGAAACAAGTGCTTGGATGGAGGGAGTTCAGATGTTCCAGAAAAGAAGGAAACGTTGCTGTCCAGTGCGGCCATACCACAAACGTATCATCTACATATCTCTAAAAACATTTGGGTTTCAAAACCGTCGTCTGAAGTGCTTTGTCCCCGAAATCTTCCATAAAAAGATTAGCTACTATGGGAGACAGAGGGCTACACAGAGGGCTACCCATAGCAACACCGTCAGTCTGCTCAAAATACTGGTCGTTGAATAAAAAGTAAGTCCAGGTAAACACGTGTTTGAAAAGGTGTAAGACGTCCTCTTCCAGCTTAGCTCCTATGAGTTGTAATGAGTCCATCAGAGGCACTCGTGTGAACAAAGAAACCACATCAAAACTCACTAGTAAGTCGGTAGATTCAAGGCGCAGGTTTTTCAGTCGCCGTATAAAATCTTCTGAGTTTCGAATATGGTGTTCACATTTCCCCACCATGGGACTCAGAAGAGAAGCCAGATGTTTAGCTAGGTGGTATGTTGGGGCACCTATATTACTGACGATAGGGCGAAGCGGAACGTTTTCCTTATATATCTTTGGCAAGCTATAAAGTCGTGGCGGAACTTGTGCTCGTTTTCTTAAACTCTTCTTCAGATGGTCAGGAAGTTGGCTGGATTTGAGGAGAGCGGATGTCTTCCGTTGTACGGCTTCCGTCGGATCTTTCTGGAGACGACGATACGCTGTTTCCTGTAGTAAGTTCATAATCTTGCCAAAATAAGATGTAGTAGGCAGAAGAACAGTGGCGTTACCCTTGTCAGCTGGTAAAATTACTAAATCACTGTCTTCTTTTAAAGATCTGAGCCCTCTTCTTTCTTCAATGGTGACTTTCTGCTTGGGTGCAGGCATCCTGGTTATTGATCTGCAAGCCTCTCGCGTTATTTCTTCAGCAGCATCATTCGGAAGTTTTAAAACACCTTGTTCAACGGCACTGATGAACTCCTTGATGGGCAAGGTCTTGGGAGTAAGCACAAAATTAAGTCCCTTTTCTAACACTGACATTGCAACGTCACTCATTGGTTTATCTGTGAGATTAAACACAGTCCGTCTGCAAAATTTCTCTTCTTGCAATGACCGGTGTGTAAGGCGTTGGAACTTAGAAGTTTGACGCCCTGTGATTTGCTGATCCTTTCGTTTTTTTTTTTTTTTGGTTCTTTTTTTTTGTCATCTGTCAACTAAATGGTTTGATGCGGCCCGCCTGCCGGCCGTGGTGGCCAAGCGGTTCTAGGCGCTACAGTCTGGAACCGCGCGACCGCTACGGTCGCAGGTTCGAATCCTGCCTCGGGCATGGATGTGTGTGATGTCCTTAGGTTAGTTAGGTTTAACTAGTTCTAAGTTCTAGGGGACTGATGACCTCAGAAGTTAAGTCCCATAGTCCTCAGAGCCATTTGCGGCCCGCCACGAATTCCTTTCCTGTGCTAACCTCTTCATCTCAGAGTAGCACTTGCAACCTACGTCCTCAATTATTTGCTTCACGTATTCCAATCTCTGTCTTCCTCTACAGTTTTTGCCCTCTACAGCTCCCTCTAGTACCATGGAAGTCATTCCCTCATGTCTTAGCAGATGTCCTATCATCCTGTCCCTTCTCCTTATCAGTGTTTTCCACATATTCCTTTCCGATTCTGCGTAGAACCTCCTCATTCCTTACCTTATCAGTACACCTAATTTTCAACATTCGTCTATAGCACCACATCTCAAATGCTTCGATTCTCTTCTGTTCCGGTTTTCCCACAGTCCATGTTTCACTACCATACAATGCTGTACTCCAGACGTACATCTTCAGAAATTTCTTCCTCAAATTAGGGCCGGTATTTGATATTAGTAGACTTCTTTTGGCCAGAAATGCCTTTTCTGCCATAGCGAGTCTGCTTTTGATCTCCTCCTTGCTCCGTCCGTCATTGGTTATTTTACTGCCTAGGTAGCAGAATTCCTTAACTTCATTGACTTCGTGACCATCAATCCCGATGTTAAGTTTCTCGCTGTTCTCATTTCTACTACTTCTCATTACCTTCGTCTTTCTCCGATTTACTCTCAAACCATACTGTGTACTCATTACACTGTTCATTCCGTTCAGCAGATCATTTAATTCTTCTCTTAGTTGACTCAGGATAGCAATGTCATCAGCGAATAGTATCATTGATATCCTTTCACCTTGTATTTTAATTCCACTCCTGAACCTTTTTTATTTCCATCATTGCTTCCTCGATGAACAGATTGAAGAGTAAGGGCGAAAGGCTACAGCCTTGTCTTACACCCTTCTTAATACGACCACTTCGTTCTTGATCGTCCACTCTTATTATTCCCTCTTGGTTGTTGTACATATTGTATATGACCCGTCTCTCCCTATAGCTTACCCTTCAGAATCTCGAACAGCTTGCACCATTTTATATTGTCGAACGCTTTTTCCCGGTCGACAAATCCTATGAAAGTGTCTTGATTTTTCTTTAGCCTTGCCTCCATTATTAGCCGTAACGTCAGAATTGCCTCTATCGTCCCTTTACTTTTCCTAAAGCCAAACTGATCGTCACCTAGCGCATTCTCAATTTTCTTTTGCATTCTTCTGTATATTATTCTTGCAAGCAGCTTCGATGCATGAGCTGTTAATCTGATTGTGCGATAATTCTCGCACTTGTCAGCTCTTGCCGTCTTCGGAATTGTGTGGATGATGCTTTTCCGAAAGTCAGATGGTATATCGCCAGACTCATATATTCTACACACCAACGTGAATAACCTTTTTGTTGCCACTTCCCCCAATGATTTTAGAAATTCTGATGGAATGTTATCTATCCCTTCTGCTTTATTTGACCGTAAGTCCTCCAAAGTTCTTTTAAATTCCGATTCTAATACTGGATCCCCTATCTCTTCTAAATCGACTCCTGCTTCTTCTTCCATCACATCAGACAAATCTTCACCCTCATAGAGGCTTTCAATGTATTCTTTCCACCTCTCTGCTCTCTCCTCTGTATTTAACAGTGGAATTCCCGTTGCACTCTTAATGTTACCACCGTTGCTTTTAATGTCACCAAATGTTGTTTTGACTTTCTGTATGCTGAGTCTGTCCTTCCGACAATCATATCTTTTTCGATGTCTTCACATTTTTCCTGCAGCCATTTCGTCTTAGCTTCCCTGCACTTCCTATTTATTTCATTCCTCAGCGACTTGTATTTCTGTATTCCTGATTTTCCCGGAACATGTCTGTATTTCCTCCTTTCATCAATCAACTGAAGTATTTCTTCTGTTACCCATGGTTTCTTCGCAGCTACCTTCTTTGTACCTATGTTTTCCTTCCCAACTTCTGTGAAGGCCCTTTTTAGAGATGTCCATTCCTCTTCAACTGTACTGCCTACTGCGCTATTCCTTATTTCTGTATCTATAGCGTTAGAGAACTTCAAACGTATCTCGTCATTCCTTAGTACTTCCGTATCCCACTTCTTTCCGTATTGATTCTTCCTAACTAATGTCTTGAACTTCAGCCTACTCTTCATCACTACTATATTGTGATCTGAGTCTACATCTGCTCCTGGGTACGCCTTACAATCCAGTATCTGATTTCGGAATCTCTGTCTGACCATGATGTAATCTAATTGAAATCTTCCCGTATCTCCCGGCCTTTTCCAAGTATACCTCCTCCTCTTGTGATTCTTGAACAGGGTATTCGCTATTACTAGCTGAAACTTGTTACAGAACTCAATTAGTCTTCCTCCTCTTTCATTCCTTGTCCCAAGCCCATATTCTCCTGTAACCTTTTCTTCTACTCCTTCCCCTACAACTGCATTCCAGTCGCCCATGACTATTAGATTTTCGTCCCCCTTTACATACTGCATTACCCTTTCAATATCCTCTCGTATGCTTGCACATACTGGGACTCCATCATCAAAGAGGCGTTCGAAATACGTATAAACAGTGACCTAATAAACATACACACGAGATTTCACCTGAGCAAAGCCTGGGAGCCAGCCTTGGTGGCACTAAGGAATGGTCAGCCACAGATTAGCAACCGCACCGAGTCAACGCAGATGGGTGTCCTTAGCGCAGATGCTTAAACCGCGCGCCAACACCTGGCGCGCCCCAACGGTGCCCGTCGCTCCCGGCCGCATTTCCCGCGCTTCCGCAGACCGCGACCCATTTCTCCAGCAGAGGGCTCTGGTATTCGACGCCGTCCACCATTGGTTTTCGATGGCGTTATGCCCCCGCTGGTGCCTGCGCTGTTCTGGAAAGCCAACATATAAATTGGCGAGCATCTCAGCGACGCGACAGTAGCACCTGAAGATGGCGGGCAGTTGTCTCGCAGAAATATTGTACGGTTTCTACAATATTATCCGGCGTAATTCCCGAGAACATATCAAGTGGGACATGTTCTTCATTGGGTGTGGGATCACCATATTACGGCAGTGCATGGCATGGTGTGCAACGTGCTGCCATGCTGCCTACGAGGTTGGTAAGGTGTATTGTCCCATCTAAATAAAATTTGTGGCCGAAACCGAACCTGTAACCGAACATTCGGCTCGTCTTCTTGTTTCTGTCGAAATAGTAACCGAAACCGAAACTTATGTACTCGTAATTAAGTTAAAATTTCGTTAAATTTACCTTATACCCCTCAACACGCAAGAGATTAGTCAATTACGGTAAAATAAAACTTTTCGATTCATTATTAAATGACTTTATTTTGTAAATACAATGTAGGTAAAGAAAGATAATCATTGAACAACGCCTTATACAGGGTGTTGCAAAAAAAGGTACGGCCAAACTTTCAGGAAACATTCCTCACACACAAAGAAAGAAAATATGTTATGTGGACATGTGTCCGGAAACGTTTACTTTCCATGTTAGAGCTCATTTTATTACTTCTCTTCAAATCACATTAATCATGGAATGGAAACACACAGCAACAGAACGTACCAGCGTGACTTCAAAGAATTACAGGAAATGTTCAAAATGTCCTCCGTTAGCGAGGATACATGCATCCACCCTCCGTCGCATGGAATCCCTGATGCGCTGATGCAGCCCTGGAGAATGGCGTATTGTATATCACAGCCGTCCACAATACGAGTACGAAGAGTCTTTACATTTGGTACCGGGGTTGCGTAGACAAGAGCTTTCAAATGCCCCCATAAATGAAAGTCAGGAGGGTTGAGGTCAGGAGAGCGTGGAGGCCACGGAATTGGTCCGCCTCTACCAATCCATCGGTCACCGAATCTGTCCTCAAGTACTTCTTTTTACTAACAGGATGATAGCTAAACGCTTGTTCTGCCATAGATTTTATAATTTTTATTACTTTTGGCAGTCTTTTATAAGAATATTCTTTCCTTAATTCCTCAGAACTTCATCATGAGTTCTTGCATTTGACGCTTTTGTACTATCAGCCTCAGAATAACGACATGGGTGTATTTTCGTGACAAACAAAATTGAATTAACATAGGCGCTACAGTCTGGAACTGCGCGACCGCTACGGTCACAGGTTCAAATCCTGCCTCGGGCATGGATGTGTGTGATGTTGTTAGGTCAGTTAGGTTTAAGTAGTTCTAAGTTCTAGGGGACTGATGACCTCAGAAGATAAGTCCCATAGTGCTCAGAGCCGTTTGAACCATTTTTTTTAATTAACATGCAAAACAACATTTTTAGCAAAAAACGTAAAAATAACAATTATTTGTAGAGAGAAATTGTGCCGTGCGTGGCTCGTGTTCGTGCCATCTCTTATTGAACATCCCTTTTTTTTTTTTTTTTTTTTTGCCGTATTGACACCTCGTTGTGTTAGTTTCGATTACTCGTGCCACTGTGTCGCTGCTTTGCCTGTCCGTGAGCGGCGGCACCAGCGCTTATCGATGTGAGTCCTGCCGTATCGTGTTTGCTGGACTGCTGTTACTTCCCGGTCGTCGTGTGTCGACCAGGCCGTTGAAACGTGCCAGCAGTTACTTCGGACCTGGCAGTGTTCGAGTTGGCACAAAGCCCCTACAACGCCGTAGCGGAGAAGCGAGGCAACTGTCCCCCAACTGAAGCAGCTGATCGCCGCCATTTGCAGGGATGAATCCTAGTACTGGGCTTGTGATTTGAAGTATATGAGACGCAACAAGAGCAAATTGAAGCATAAACTAAACACATGTATGTTTAAAAAAGTACTGAGTATTCGAGTCTATTTTAAAAGTATACTTAAGTGAATGAAGTTTCCTAATTTCCGAAATACGTCTTCATAGAGACGCGATATTTAAGAATGTAAGGCTCTTTCCTGACAAGGTTGAGAGACCAGAATGAGATTTTCACTCTGCAGCGGAGTGTGCGCTGATATGAAACTTCCTGGCAGATTAAAACTGTGTGCCCGACCGAGACTCGAACTCGGGACCTTTGCCTTTCGCGGGCAAGTGCTCTACCCGAGTTCGAGTCTCGGTCGGACACACAGTTTTAATCTGCCAGGAAGTTTCAAGGTTGAGAGTTTACATCGAGTTATTTGCATTAGATAATTACATGAAACTTTTAAAGTAGCGTACAGTACGATTATTACTTAATTCACGTAATTTTCCTGTCAGGTCCTGTTTTACTCTGTACATTTTGCGTTTTGTTTAACACAGTATTGTCTACAATCGAAATTTGGTATGATTAATTGTAATAGCCCATATCACTTTAAATACCGTAGGAATTTCATTCGCAAATTAGTTTTTAACACTGATAGCACCTCTGAAAGTGGTGGAGTTTCAAATATTTAATCAAATATTTCACCATTTACGAAGTATAATCACCACCTGACAACACACGTTAAGTATCTAAACGCAATTATTCGACCTACCTCTGATTCATACTTAATATATATTTGATTGCCCTGGTAACCTGGAAAAGGAACGTTCAAAATTATACACATTGACAGTATTTCCACACTATTTAACCTAGGCCTATATTGCACGATTTCCAGGACACTATACTTTTTTCAAATGAGTTGGAAATCCAAATACTGTCGGTATAGCACCGTCCTTCAGTTGACGTTTATTTACATAATTTTCCATGTAACAATTCTCTTCAGAATGAAGAGAGCACAGCAAATGATTTGCTGTCGGTTGAAAGTTCTCTCTCCGAGTAGCGACTATCCATTTGCGATTTAGAAAATCGTTTGTAAGGGGAAACCTAAACAAAAACAAACGCTCATGATGTAGTATTTCTGCATGAAAATACTATATACAAGTAACAGAAAGTAACAAACAACCAGAAATGACTGACGTGTGAAATGTAACATTGCTTCCGTCTTCGTCTTTGCTTCCATTATACTGTTACAGCCGGCCGCGGTGGTCTCGCGGTTCTAGGCGCGCAGTCCGGAACCATGCGACTGCTACGGTCGCAGGTTCGAATCCTGCCTCGGGCACGGATGTGTGTGGTGTCCTTAGGTTAGTTAGGTTTAAGTAGTTCTAAGTTCTAGGGGACTGATGACCACAGTAGTTGAGTCCCATAGTGCTCAGAGCCATTTGATTTTTATACTGTTACAATTAAAAGCAGCACACGATCGAACCCTGTTTACGCACTGTTTCCCTGCAAATGGCGGCTTCTATCACGTTCAATGTAGGGACGCGACAGTAGCGCCAATGAGCGGTCTAGTTTTTATTTACTAAGTCTATGGTTGGCACGCGGCACCAGTTCAGTCGGGGTGCGGCAGCAGTGAGGTCCGGACCGCCACGACAGTTGGCGACACTTATCTTTGGATTGGTGACGACTTTGGTTGGTCGTCGGTCGGTCGTCTTGCCAGACGACGTGTATTTGGCCGGCGATCGCTTATGGGTTGGCTGTGTGTCCCGACTCGTGATTCGTCCCTGTTATTGTACAGTCACTGCCGTTAGCATGTCTGGTTCTTGGTGCAAGTGTTCGTGAAACTGTGTGTAGTTTGTGTGATTTCGATTGACACGTTATTTTAAATGTTGTCGGCGTACTGGCTCTGAAGTCGGTCGGTTGGTGGGGACCAGCGAGGAACTCTCGGCGGGTCGTAGTTTGGCCGGGGCCCGCTGGCGGTCTCTGCGCGGTGTCGGAGAGTGAGGGGCTGTTCCCACTGCTACGAGGTCCGTGGCTCACAGCCCCTGGACACGAAAGCTGAGTTTTTGTTTAACCTACCAGCAAGTCAAGACTGTTGACTCTGTGTCGTTTGGAGTTCGTTGTGGGCTGTTGGGATATTCTCCCGAGCAACAACGTGGTTTTCAAGTTGGAAACTCCTAGCCAGCCTCCGGTGGAGTTTCACTGTATTTGGTTATATGAATTGAAGTGCACCAGCGGAATCTTTTGCCTTGTGGCCGTTAACGTTCCGCTTACCTGCTCTGGCCACTGGCGTAAATCTCAGGCAGTATAGTTCCCTCATCGTGTTGCTGCTGTCCAGCACGGTGTGTAGTTTGACGCCCTATGCATGATTGGTTGTGGGCGCCAATACCTTCTACGTTGTTCCGTTGAGCTGCCTTTTGTGCCTTGGTCGGGTGAAGTGGAAGTTATCTTGTGGGTGGGTCCGTTGACTGTCAGTCGGTTGGCTTGAATGGTTGGCCCGACTGCCTGTCTCACCTAAGCGAGCGTTAGTGTTTGAATTACAGGCCGACCCCCGAACACCTGAGCGCCTTTGGGTGTACTGCCATATTTTTTTTTTAATTTGTGCTTGTTGTTTGTACTTGTATGGCTTCTATCCGATTTTTTTTAAATTAGAGTTGTTTTCCTCTTAAGGCCTTCAGCCTAGTTTAAGGTACTGTTTCACGTAAGCCTTTTGACATTTCAAAAAGTTTAATGTTCTTGAATTTTTTGAGTCTCGGGCCTTCAGCCGATTTTGAGTTTGAAATTTGTGCTTTTAAGGCTTTCAGCCTAGTTTAAAGTGCTGTTTCAAGTAAACCTTTTGGCATTTTTAAAAATTTTAATGTTATAGAATTTTTTGAGTCTTGGGCCTTCAGCCGATTTTGAGTTTGAGTTGTTGCGCTTTTAAGGCCTTCAGCCTAAATTAAATAACTGTTTCACGTAAGGCCTTTGGTATTTAAGAATGAAATTACTGTTATGGAGTTTTAAGTGCTAGGCCTTCAGCCGATTTGAGTTTAACTTGTTTACTTCAGCCTAACTAAAGAACTGTTTTAAGATAAGGCTTGCCTGTTAAATTTCTGGTTATACTTGGGTTTTAAGTTATTCGCCTTCAGCCGTTTTTAAATGAAGGTGGCTTTCAGCCGGTAAGTAAGCCCCAAGGATTAAAGCTGTGTGTTCGTTTTTTTTTTTTTTTTTTTTTTTTTAATTGGGATCTTGTAGTGTTTAATCTAATAATAAAGTTGTATGTTCAAGTGTAACTGAATGCCCTTATTTTGGCCCATTTCCACAATTTGTACTGTCTGTCCTATTCTGCGGCATTAGCAGCGCGTTTCACAAATAACACCAGAAAAACTTTAAGTGTTTAGCTAATTTAGCAGCTCTACTAATCGTAATGAAAAAGTCTTATATTGTAAGCTAAGAAAAGCTTTTCCACATTTTCACTGAGAAAATTACTTCGACTACCTGCGTAAATCTGTCTAGCGTCGTTGAAGAATTGTTTAGTGAGCACCCTAGTAGATGGAGCTGAAGGATACTTGTAGACTGCTTTTCTTAGAGTGGGATATGGACTAGATCCTAGTACGAGTAGATTCAGCGTTGCCTTGCAAGAGTGGTTCCGAAACACGGAAGTTTGGTCTTGCAATACTCTTGTCTGCGTGCCTGACTGCATCTGAACAGAGAAGTGGTAATGGGAATCCCACAGACTTCCTTCTTCCTGCGGAATACTGATTGCAGACTGGTTCTGTCATGCAGAAGTTGAAGGCTCATTGTCTACCAGTACACTATCGTTGTACCCCTTCAATGATCCAATTATTTCGGACACTGATCCGCCCTGATAGCTGTATAACTTAGTATGTATTTGGAATGTGTAACATTGTTTTTTTTAATAAATGTTTTTATAAAAAAAAAGATAGCTAAGTGGTCAGTGTGATAGAGTGCCGTTCTACGGGCCCGGGTTCCATTCCCGGCTGGGTCGGAGGTTTTCTCCGCTCAGGGACTGGGCGTTGTGCTGTCTTCATCATCACTTCATACCCATGCGGCGCGCAGGTCGCCCAATGTGGCGTCGAATGTAGTAAGACCTGCACCAAGGCGGCCGGACCTGCCCCGCAAGGGGCCTCCCGACCAGTGGCGCCAAACGCTCGTCTCCATTTTTTTTTTTTTTCGGATACTGTAATTTCCACTTCGTCGGAAGTGAGATATTTTGATTTAAACCTTGGGTCGAGTAATGTCGCAGCAATCTGCGAAGGATGTCATTTAAGATACGAAAATTTCTTATTTAAAGATTCAAGCAACGCATTTCTCATCTTTCCCACTGTCTCATCTTCACTTTCGCATCGAACTCGCAATTTGCGGTTCAATAAAGATAACGAAGGTATTATTACAGAAATGCATACTTTACTCAGAGAGAAGTCCAATGTGCCTTCGTAGAAAAATTGTAGGACGTCTACAAAGTCTTTTGTAACATTCGCTCGGAAAGGGAAAGTGTGGTAAATCAAATATGTTCAACAATATACAAGTATACTCACCTTTTTTGTTCCAAAAGTCTTTGCAACATCAAGTATGTGCTGTTCAAAAAATGGTTCAAATGGCTCGGAGCACTATGGGCCTTAACTGCTGAGGTCATCAGTCCCCTAGAACTTAGAACTACTTAAACCTAACTAACCTAAGGACATCACACACATCCATGCCCGAGGCCGAGTGGTTCTAGGCGCTACAGTCTGGAGCCGCGCGACCGCACCGTCGCAGGTTCGAACCCTGCTTCGGGCATGGATGTGTGTGCTGTCCTTAGGTTAGTTACGTTTAAGTAGTGCTAAGTTCTAGGGGACTGATGACCTCAGAAGTTAAGGCCCATAGTGCTCAGAGCCAATTTAACCATTTTTATGTGTTAATTTTCCGGAAGCTTATTCACTGTGGTGGAAACGGTCCACTGTTTTCCTGCACTTTTGTTACTATAGCTTTGGTTTGTTCACTTGAGAAAAGGGAATGTTTTACCACCAACTACAGCTTGCATGACACACAACCTATAGACTCATATTGCCCACACATTGCACAAACCATATTTGGTGCACTGTCACGTAATATCAGAAAAATCCTGCCCCTTATGCTCCATTCAGTAACCATGTCTGTTAACTTTTGTTCGATAAATTGACTAGTATGATCTTGTTCTAACACAGCTGCGTCCAATATAACATTTGAACGTTGCTGCTCAGTGATGAAATGCCCTGTAGGGCTGAGAAGTGAGCATGTTTGCTTGCGTTTGTTCATTTGCCACTGGTGGCACTTAACCACTCCCGTTTCGCCATCACATTCTTTACTTTGGCTTTCACTTTGTTGTAGATCTGCGACATTAGCGTTGATCTGAACAATTTTTCAAATTTGAGTCAGTATTTGTAACAGTCTGTGGATGAGTAAAATTGAGCCACCATCTACCAAAAAATACGGCAACATATAAATTTCTACATCATAATAGCTTTGTCTAAGAGTAGCGCCTTTGATTCACAATCAAAAACGTCTTCGGTCCCGGGTTCGATCCCCGCCACTGCCTAAATTTTGATAAATAATCAGCATTGGCGGCTGAAGACTTCCGGCAAAAGAAGTCAGCCTCATTTTGCTAACGGCCTTGTCAAAGAGGGCGGAGGAGCGGATAGAGGTTCAGGGCACTCTCTTGTCCTAGGGGTGGGAAATTGCCCCTAAAGGCGGAAGAATCAGCAATGATCAACGACATGAGGATGCAGAAGGCAATGGAAACCACTGCATTAAAGACACGTAACGTGTATCCACAGGACATGTGGCCTGTAATTGAAGAAGTGTCATGATGATCTCTCCATTGGCAAAAGATTCCGGAATAGTCCCCCATTCGGATCTCCGGGAGGGGACTGCCAAGGGGGAGGTTACCATGAGAAAAAGATTGAATAATCATCGAAAGGATAACGTTCTACGAGTCGGGGCGTGGAATGTCAGAAGCTTGAACGTGGTAGGGAAACTAGAAAATCTGAAAAGGGAAATGCAAAGGCTCAATCTAGATATAGTAGGGGTCAGTGAAGTGAAGTAGAAGGAAGACAAGGATTTCTGGTCAGATGAGTATCGCGTAATATCAACAGCAGCAGAAAATGGTATAACAGGTGTAGGATCCGTTATGAATAGGAAGGTAGGGCAGAGGGTGTGTTACTGGGAACAGTTCAGTGACCGGGTTGTTCTAATCAGAATCGACAGCAGACCAACACCGACAACGATGGTTCAGGTATACATGCCGACGTGCAAGCTGAAGATGAACAGATAGAGAAAGTGTATGAGGATATTGAAAGGGTAACGCAGTACGTAAAGGGGGACGAAAATCTAATAGTCATGGGTGACTGGAATGCAGTTGTAGGGGAAGGAGTAGAAGAAAAGGTTACAGGAGAATATGGGCTTGGGACAAGGAATGAAAGAGGAGAAAGACTAATTGAGTTCTGTAACAAGTTTCAGCTAGTAATAGCGAATACCCTGTTCAAGAATCACAAGAGGAGGAGGTATACTTGGAAAAGGCCGGGAGATACGGGAAGATTTCAATTAGATTACATCATGGTCAGACAGAGATTCCGAAATCAGATACTGGATTGTAAGGCGTACCCAGGAGCAGATGTAGACTCAGATCACAATATAGTAGTGATGAAGAGTAGGCTGAAGTTCAAGACATTAGTCTGGAAGAATCAATACGCAAAGAAGTGGGATACGGAAGTACTAAGGAATGACGAGATACGTTTGAAGTTCTCTAACGCTATAGATACAGAAATAAGGAATAGCGCAGTAGGCAGTACAGTTGAAGAGGAATGGACATCTCTAAAAAGGGCCTTCACAGAAGTTGGGAAGGAAAACATAGGTACAAAGAAGGTAGCTGCGAAGAAACCATGGGTAACAGAAGAAATACTTCAGTTGATTGATGAAAGGAGGAAATACAGACATGTTCCGGGAAAATCAGGAATACAGAAATACAAGTCGCTGAGGAATGAAATAAATAGGAAGTGCAGGGAAGCTAAGACGAAATGGCTGCAGGAAAAATGTGAAGACATCGAAAAAGATATGATTGTCGGAAGGACAGACTCAGCATAAAGGAAAGTCAAAACAACCTTTGGTGACATTAAAAGCAACGGTGGTAACATTAAGAGTGCAACGGGAATTCCACTGTTAAATACAGAGGAGAGAGCAGAGAGGTGGAAAGAATACATTGAAAGTCTCTATGAGGGTGAAGATTTGTCTGATGTGATAGAAGAAGAAACAGGAATCGATTTAGAACAGATAGGAGATCCAGTATTAGAATCGGAATTTAAAAGAGCTTTGGAGGACTTACGGTCAAATAAGGCAGAAGGGCTAGATAACATTCCATCAGAATTTCTAAAATCATTGGGGGGAAATGGCAACAAAACGACTATTCACGTTGGTGTGTAGAATGTATGACTCTGGCGACATACCATCTGACTTTCGGAAAAGCATCATCCACACAATTCCGAACACGGCAAGAGCTGACAAGTGCGACAATTATCGCACAATCAGCTTAACAGCTCATGCATCGTAGCTGCTTACAAGAATAATATACAGAAGAATGGAAAAGAAAATTGAGAATGCGCTAGGGGTTGATCAGTTTGGCTTTAGGAAAAGGAAAGGGACAAGAGAGGCAATTCTGACGTTACGGCTAATAATGGACGCAAGGCTAAAGAAAAATCAAGACACTTTCATAGGATTTGTCGACCTGGAAAAAGCGGTCGACAATATAAAATGGTGCAAGCTGTTCGAGATTCTGAAAAAAGTAGGGGTAAGCTATAGGGCAGACGGGTCATATACAATATGTACAACAACCAAGAGGCAATAATAAGAGTGGACGATCAGGAAAAAAGTGCTCGTATTAAGAGGGGTGTAAGACAAGGCTGTAGCCTTTCGCCCCTACTCTTCAGTCTGTACATCGAGGAAGCAATGATGGAAATAAAAGAAAGGTTCAGGAGTGGAATTAAAATACAACGTGAAAGGATATCAATGATACGATTCGCTGATGACATTGCTCTCCTGAGTGAAAGTGAAGAAGAATTAAATGATCTGCTGAACGGAATGAACAGTCTAATGAGTACACAGTATGGTTTGAGAGTAAATCGGAGAAAGACGAAGGTAATGAGAAGTAGTAGAAATGAGAACAGCGAGAAACTTTACATCAGGATTGATGGTCACGAGGTCAATGAAGTTAAGGAATTCTGCTACCTAGGCAGTAAAATAACCAATGGTGGACGGAGCAAGGAGGACATCAAAAGCAGACTCGTTATGGCAAAAAAGGCATTTCTGGCCAAGAGAAGTCTACTTATATCAAATACCGGTCTTAATTTGAGGAAGAAATTTTTGAAGATGTACGTCTGGAGTACAGCATTGTATGGTAGTGAAACATGGACTGTGGGAAAACCGGAACAGAAGAGAATCGAAGCATTTGAGATGTGGTGCTATAGACGAATGTTGAAAATTAGGTGTACTGATAAGGTAAGGAATGAGGAGGTTCTATGCAGAATCGGAGAGGAAAGGAATATGTGGAAAACACTGATAAGGAGAAGGGACAGGATGATAGGACATCTGCTAAGACATGAGGGAATGACTTCCATGGTACTAGAGGGAGCTGTAGAGGGCAAAAACTGTAGAGGAAGACAGAGACTGGAATACATCAAGCAAATAATTGAGGACGTAGGTTGCAACAAGTGCTACTCTGAGATGAAGAGGTTAGCACAGGAAAGGAATTCGTGGCGGGCCGCATCAAACCAGCCAGTAGACTGATTACTAAAAAAAAAAATTAAAAAAAAATAAAAATTCATGGTAGTCTGTCCATGCGCAGGAATGGTTGACTGAATTAGATTGGGTTCCCATCCTTGACGGTACTCAAGTAGACTGTGGAATCCACCCGCTTTAAATTGGTTTCATTTTTTAAATAGTCCAGTTCTGACTGACGTTTGAAAACCTGGTTATATTCTGAGCCATGAAACTTTGATGGATCTTTCAGTCCACGAAGTGTTTGTCTCTAGGGTTCATGGTTGCCCAACGAATGTGTTTTGTTGCAAACTGAGCAAAATGGCTTTAAGATAAATCGATGGTACTTTTATTAAATTACTTCCAAATTGGATTCTTTTCCCCTTGTTATGACATTTTATACCAAAAATATTGAAGTAAGTTATAAAGTAAGTAAACTGAACTAGATATAGCTACCACAAAAAATTTCACGTCATATTAAAAACGTGACAGTCCTGCATGTATTAGTATAGGAAGACAGTCTTTAGGTGTACTACAAGCGTGCCAAGTAGACACTGCGAAATTCTACACGCCGAGACCTGTCTAATGGCATGTCACACAACAATACAAAATACGCAGAAAGGAATAATTTGTTTGCTTCCATAAGTAGCATTTACAATCCCTTCCTTCTTCAAACAACCATCTTCACTTCCGTTTCTGCAGTCGACAAACAACCTGACATATCTCCCGTTCGTCATTCCTAATTAAGTAATTCACACTCCTTACATTCAATAGAACAACTTTAATCAGTGCTGCGGATTCGAAAAATAACATCACGGTTCTGACTAACTGATTTACGGAAACTGAACCGAAAAAGATGTGTAGTAGACGACCAATGTTTTCTAAACTCATGTTAGCTCGCTTTCAAGGAAACTCATTAATACGACAGTATTCAGCACAACAATATCATAATCCATTCCATTACGTACAATACCGAGTAAGTTAAATTGTTATTAACTCAGTATCAGAATATCACTATCAGGTACGATTACATTATATTGTGATCAACAAAATACTAACACTTTTTACATGTAAGGAAAGACTCCCCATAATAGGTTGTATTCATATGAGGTCTCCATCCGGAACATATCGTCACCTGGACACAGTATTTCGGTGTTCCACCTGGCCACCATCTTCAGGTGAGTAAGCCGTCGCACTAACTCGCCGGAACTAATGTGCGACGTCTTACTCATCTAAAGATGGCGGCCAGGTGGAACACCGAAATATTGTGTCCAGATGACGATATGTTCCGGATGGAGACTGTGGTGTCACCGCCAGACACCACACTTGCTAGGTGGTAGCCTTTAAATCGGCCGCGGTCCGCTAGTATACGTCGGACCCGCGTGTCGCCACTGTCAGTGATTGCAGACCGAGCGCCGCCACACGGCAGGTCTAGTCTAGAGAGACTCCCTAGCACTCGCCCCAGTTGTACAGCCGACTTTGCTAGCGATGCTATACTGACAAACTACGCTCTCATTTGCCGAGACGATAGTTAGCATAGCCTTCAGCTATGTCATTTGCTACGACCTAGCAAGGCGCCATTACCAGTTTATATCGAGATTGTTATTAATGTATCAACAAGAGCGATGTTCTCCAATTATGGATTAAAGTTAAGTATTCCAGCAGCAACGTACCTTATTGGCTATATTAATTACATTATCCTGTTCCAGACCTAACGCCAGTTTGTGTGAGCTTAAACGCGTGCATTTCGGCCTCCTCTAGCAACACGGTGTTGGCTCTTCTGCCAACACATCAGAGACCTCACACGAATACAACCTATTATTACGCCAGGAAAGTTTACGGAGCTACTCCTATAATAGTTAAACGGTGGCCCGCCGACTGAGCTTGAGCACTGACTGAATCCATTTTGAATGCGACTCGACTTCATGCGTGAGTGCAGAAAACCTGGTTTCGGCTGAGCCGAGGATTCGGCTGATTTTTGGCCGTAACTGGCACAAAGTCCGAAATCAATATTTTTGGGAGAGGCCGAAATTTCGATCAGTGCTCAGCAAGGGGTTTCTGTGGCAGGGCGCTCGCCATACGAGTATTGTTGAACAGATCATTTGGATGGCCCATGTGTTATGGTGTGGTGAGGCGCGGTACAATCAGCAATTACCTTTATTACGACACTGTGATCCTTCAGTATGTGCATCGTTTCAGGGATGCCTTCCGCCCTGACTTCATTTTTATGGATGACAACGCGCACGTGCAAGTTCTCCTGGACGGGAGGATATTTGGCGAATGGACTCGCCTGCCCATTCCCCCAACTTAAATTCGACCTAGCGTGTGTGAGATGCATTGGGATGACATGCACCACCGACCATTCAGCGGTCGCCAGCTGCTGTGGTGGACAATGGAACTCCCTACCACAAGACCTCTGTACCAACATTGTGGCCAGCATTGGAGTACGTTGTAGAGCATCCAGTGCCGTCCCTAGTGACCACACACCATATTAAGAACCATGTCACGCCTTTTGCGATGTCCAGGTGAACATCATGAATTGCGATGACTACAGTGGAATTATTGTCTTTTATTCAAAGTGTCACATTACATTCTTTTCGTAGTGACAGTTACGATAACATTTTGCTGGACTGTTGAACAGGGTGTAACGGGTGTAAGTGTGCTGGCGTAAGCTGGCGCCAGCAAAATGGTCGGCAAAGATGTAGCAAGAAGATCGATAAAAGACGCTGGATCAGGTGCGCCTGTCAGAAGAGAGGCCACAGACATACCGACAAGCAACACGCCGCCAACGCCCTCTCGACCGCAACTCCTTAGATCGCCATCGCTGACCGGAGGGCTCAGTCTGTCACTAGCTCAGTCTCAATCACTGCCTCAGTCGGCGACGCACCAACTCGCACTCCAGTTTGGCGTCTGTCATTCATTGCATAGTGGTACTTGTACTTCACCAGCAGTGAGACAAATGTGGCCTACTACAAAAGAGCTTGTACCATACACGTGGACTTTCTTAAAGATAGGTAGCTTCCTCATTATGTAACAAAAGAACCCTGTCAATATGTGTGTTCAGCGGTGTTTTAGAAAGACGATACCGGCCAACAAACAACATCCTTTCCCTTGCTTCCCATGGTACAAGACTCTACAATGGCAACAAAGATCCAACAATATTTACACATCTGTTACCTTGATATGTACACAAATCAGTGTTTCGGTCGTTTTTCTCTGCAATGAACAGTCTTCCCACAAACACGCCATGCCACGGTTCGCACAGCTCCCTCCATCGGAGGTTCGAGTCCTCCCTCAGGCATGACTGTGTGTGTTGTCCTTAGCGTAAGTTAAAGTTAGATTAAGTAGTGTGTAGGCCTTTGGATCGATGACCTCAGCAGTTTGGTCCATAGGAACTTACCACAAATTTCCTTTCCACAAACACGTGAGAAACTTTACAAACTGGTGTTTCCCACATCGTCGTAACTGCACCACTAAGTGTACTACGCCTGTCAGTATAGTCTAACGATTTTGCGTCCACGTCTCCACATTTCAACACCTGACCTGCTGCCCAGGGGTAAACAAGCATTAATGGCTTGTTCTTGCCACATTTACTTGGAGGTACTATGCAATCTAAAAACATATGACTTGTAATACATATAATTATTAGTCTGAAAATGACGTAAATAATGTTTTTCATTGCAGCCTCCTCAGTCACCAAGAGAAATACACCCATTACACTCTGTACATACAATTACAACACAAAATAAGAATTTATCTTTCATGTAGAATTAAGCCTCATTGTTCACAGCGAGGGTCTGTATTTTACTGCTACGTTACTCAATAAACTCTCATCAGGCATAAATTTAGAATCCATGCTAACTCTAAAAGAAATTTACAACGTGGAAAGCAGGCTAGATGCTGCACCACGACAATGCGGGGCCGCATATTGCCCATGTTGTTGCCGAATATCTTGCAAAAATCAACGTGAAGAGCATCCCTCACCCTCGCTATAGTCCGGATTTAGCCCCATGTGACTTTCTTCTATTGCCTAACATGAAGAAACGCCTTAGTGGGAGGCCGTATCAGTCATCAGAAGCAGTGGTCAAGGCTGCGGAGGCGATTTTGAAGGACCTCTCAAAAAATGGTTTCCAGCAAGTATTTGAAGACTGGCGGAAACGCTGGGACAAGTGCATCGCATTCATGGAAGACTACTTTGAGAAGGACCATTAAAATTATGAGGCTGAGAAAAGGTATGTTGTCAAAAAAATTATGATCATTCTTTATTGAACAGCCCTCATACTAAAGAGACGGCCTCCACTACACTTGAGCCGGCCGCTGTGGACGAGCCGTTCTAGGCGCTTCAATCCGGAACCGCGCTGCTGCTGCGGTCGCAGGTTCGAATCCTACCTCGGGCAGTGTGTTATGTCCTTAGGTTAGTTAGGTTTAAGTAGTTCTAAGTCTATGGGACTGATGACCTCAGATGCTAGGTCCCATCGTTCTTAGAGCCATTTGAACCAAACTCTTAATCGATGGTACTATCGGGAAATGTGGCGACTTTTGCGAGAAAATCGTCCCCTTTTAGAATACTGCCGGGCGGTCTGCGATCCTTACCAGACAGTATTAACGAATACATCGAGAAAGTACAAAGAAGAGCAGCACATTTTGTATTATCGCGTAATAGGAGGTGGGGGGGGGGGGAGGGGGAGAGTCGCGGTCATGATACAGGATGTGGGATGGACACCACTAAAACAAAAGCGTTTCTCATTGCAGCGAAATCTTCTCACTAAATTTCAATCACCAACTTTCTCCACTTAGCGCGAAAATATTTTATGGATGTCGACCTACATAGGGAGAAACGACTACAACATATGGAAACAGGAAGCCGCAACTCTGGATTTGGATTGTTTGGGGGAAGAGACCAAACAGCGAGGTCATCGGTCTCATCAGATTAGGGAAGGACGGGAAGGAAATCGGCCGTGCCCTTTCAAAGGAACCATCCCGGCATTTGCCTGGAGCGATTTAGGGAAATGACGGAAAATCCAAATCAGGATGGCCGGACGCGGAATTGAACCGTCGTCCTCCCGAATGCGAGTCCAGTGTCCGCAACTCTGAACCGTTTTCCAGAAAACAGAGTTTGAACATTTCACGCGTTCTTACCTAATTCCGGGGCTCACGAAAAAGACAGGCGTACGTCACAGCACGTGACACTGCCGAGCCAGCAGCCATCACCGTAGGGGAGCGAGTAACTATTTCACACGAGTTTAAAATTTCTTGATTGCTTGTTTAAGTGGATTCAAGCTCTTGATAGCACACGACAAAGTTAAGACCTATTGTGGTTACTTTTTAAATTATATTTTGATTTCTCGTCGGCCCTGCAGGGAACCGAGCGCTCGCGAAGCGTGGCGGACAAAGCGACTTGTGTGAGATGTCACAAATTCTTTACAGGGCCCGTGTATCCTGTATCCCGTCGGCCCCGAACTACTTGGAATGCTCGCCAGTAGCCAATGATTCCGCGAGCAAGCGCGAGGTCTGTGGATCGAATCTCGCTTCCGGTGCCCTTTTTTCTTTATTTAATTCCCCGTAATGCTAACAACAGATATTTGTGGTACGCCACGAAATTGTGTGATGACCAAGAACGGCTTACAGACGTAACCGAAGTCGTTTTGCAATACAAACACTGAAAAAAACCTATGCACATGCAGAACTTTGGCGTTCATTAAAAGTGTTGTATGAAAAAAGCACTCGGTCTTCAGACCACAAGTGGCCCATCGTAACCATCCGTCCGCCGTGTCATGAACTAGATGAGGATGCGGATAGGAGGGACGTGTGGTCCAGTCGTTATGATGGTTTTCTTGGACCGGAGCCGCTACTGTTACGTCGAGTGGCAGCACGAGGCTGAGTGCACCCCGCAAAATGGCAACAGCGCGAGGCAGCCCGAATGGTCATCCGAGTGCCGGCCGCGCTCGACAGCGCTGAAGTTCGGCGATCTGACGGGAACCGCTGTATCCACTGCGGTATGGCCGTTGCCTGCAAGTGCTGAATAGCGCAATAATGACTGTTTCCCGTGTTTCTGCGATCAGCATCATCCTAATCCGTGCGGTGCTCCGTAAGTTACACATTATACTTGTCACGCACGTAAGTAACATAATATAAATAAAATGACTATGCTGATTCGATTAAAAGTTGTTGTGCGTCCATTTTTTCCAACCTCATTACGAAAAAGTTTTTGTTTCTTTTTTCAAGATAAAGACTATGACAGGGTGTATCAAAAAGGATCATCCGATTTAAAAAATTATAACTGTTATGTTATTTGAGATGTGCCTGAACAGCGAACTGATAGAAAGAGCAAACTCCAGAGTTTTACATGGTTCGCGCTAGGTAGAAGCAGTATGCGCCCACTTCAGCTGTTGCGGTAATGTCGCGACAACAGAAAGCGTTTTGTGTCCTACGTTTCGTGCAGTGCGGGTCAGTAATAACCGTTCAACGTGACTGTCGTACTAGGTATGGAGTGGATCCTCCTACAGCACAGAGCATTAGACGATGGCATGAACAATTCCGAGAAACACGTAGTTTGTGTAAAGGGAAATCGCCAAAACGTCCCCGAGTATCTGACAGAGAAAAGGTGTCTGATCCATTTTTATTTGTCGAGAACATTGTTACAGGAAGTAAATATTTCGAAAAGGCGTGAGAACGTTCTTTTCCCACCGTTGAAGACTGATTCGAATGACTTGGTTTATCAACAGGACGGGGCCCCGCCACCCTGGCATCTGGAAGTGCGGGAACTTTAAGATCAAAGGATTACTGATCGATGAATCGGTTGCACTGGATCAAGTGATTCAGCCTTACACCACTGGCCTCCAACGTCATCGGATCTGATTCTTTCTTGTGAGAGTTTATAAAAGACTGTTGATGTGTCTCTGTTAACAACAACAATGAAGGAACTGAGGCATCGCATAACAGCAGCAGTGGAAGCTGTAACTCAAGAGACGCTTGCTACAGTGTGGGAACAATTTGAATCCTGACATATGCCGTGCATCTCAAGGAGAGCTTATTGAAAAGGTATGAAAAAAAAAAAAACTTTTTGAGTTTCCCGTTCATCAAGAAACAAAATTCATTGTATATGTTTATTAGTTTCAGAATATGTTGTTGTTGTTGTGATCTTCAGTCCAGATACTGGTGTGATGCAGCTCTCCATACTACTCTAATCTTTCCAAACGTCTTCGTCTCCAAATAGCTACTGCAACCTATATCCTTCTGAATCTGCTAAGTGTATTCATCTCTTGGTCTCCCTCTACGATTTTTACCCTCCACGCTTCACTCCAATACTAAGTTGGTGATTCCGTGATGCCTTATAATGTGTCGTACGAACCGATCCCTTCTTCTAGTCATGTTGTGCCACAAATTTCTCTTCTCCACAATTTTATTCAGTACCTCTAGATTAGCTACGTGATCTGCCCATCTAATTTTCAGCATTGTTCTGTAGCACCACATTTCAAAAGCTTTTATTCTCTTCTTGTATAAACTAGTTATCGTCCATGTTTCACTTCCGTACATGGATACACTGCACACAAATGCTATCAGAAACGACTTCCTGATGCTTAAATCTATACTCGATGTTAAAAATTTCTTTTTTTTTTTCACGAACACTTTCCTTGCTGTAGCCAATCTACATTTATATCATCTCTACTTCGACAGTCATCAGTTATTTTGCTTTCCAAATATCAAGCCTCATTTACTACTTTAAGTGTCTCGTTTTCTAATCTAATTCCCTCAGCATTAATAACTGCCATCTAGTTTCTGTAAAAATTGTAAATAGCCTTTCGCTCCCTGTATTTCACCCTTGCCACCTTCAGAATTTGAGAGTATTCCAGTTGTGGTGTCACCGCCAGACACCACACTTGCTAGGTGGTAGTTTAAATCGGCCGCGGTCCATTTAGTACATGTCGGACCCGCGTGTCGCCACTGTGTGATCACAGACCTAGCGCCACCACAAGGCAGGTCTCGTGATACGAACAAGCACTCGCCCCAGTTGGACGGACGACCTAGCTAGCAACTAGATGTACGAAGCCTTTCTCTCTCATTAGCCGAGAGACAGAATAGCCTTCAGCTAAGTTAATGGCTACGAACTAGCAAGGCGCCATTAGCCTTACATTGATTGTAATTAAAGTCTCCTGTGTATAGTCAAGAGCGATGTACCACAATGATTGATTAAAGATAAGTATTAATCCAGCTACGTACTTTTCTTCATAGCATTAATTACGTAGCCTGTTCCAGTACTTCACGCCCGTCTGCGTTAGTCTAGCGTGCATTTTCAGCCATCTCGATCTACAAGGTGTTGGCCCAGCTGCTGACACATCACCAGTCAACATGGTGAAAGGCTTTCTCTAAGTCCACAAATGCTAGAAAAGTAGGTTTGCCTTTCCTTAACCTATCTTCTGAGATAATTCGTAGGATCAGTATTGCCTCGCGTGTTCAAGTTCATAAATATAGACGTGCCAAATCGGATGATTCTTCTTGATACACCCTGTATGAATCAAAAAGAAAGACAAATGCAGGCAAGAAAATTCGATCTACAGACCTAGCACTTCTGTAACTAACCACTTAAATTATTTTCTCTTCTTTTTTCCTAAGTCATTGTCTCCTTCATTTGGTTCGACAGACGTAAAACGACACGCCTTCAAGTTAATCGTTGAACACTTCGCTCATTTTTTTATTTATTTTTTTCTTATTAAAGAATAAACACGTTGAGCTACAGTGCCGGTTTCTCGACTGCCGCTTCCTCTAGTATTAACGAGCATAGAAACTCCATAAATACGCGTAAAATTTTCAAACTCGATTTTCTCGAAAACGGTTGAGAGTTGCGTCTTCCTGTTTACATATCATGAGGTCGTAGTCGTGCCTAACAGCCGGCCGAGGTGGCCGAGCGGTTCTAGGCGCTACAGTCTGGAACCGCGCGACCGCTACGGTCGCAGCTTCGAATCCTGCCTCGGGCATGGATGTGTGTGATGTCCTTAGGTTTAAGTAGTTCTAAGTTCTAGGGGACTGATGACTTTAGAAATTGAGTCCCATAGTGATGTGAGTAAAGTCGGCGAAGGTCAATATTGAAGTAATAGAATGGAATGGTGATTGTTTGAAATATTTACGTCCTTACAGTTAAAAAATTTACATAACTATTCTGTACTTTTCAGGTTTGTAATACTACCATTATTCTAATAAATCCAATTGTGTTCGCATATTTACTATGGCTGGTCAAGAGTGTTTGTACTGAACTCAATTAACAGACAGTAACAGTTTCAGGGCCCCCACTTAAACTTGAATCAGTAGTTCAGTAATTCTTACAGTGTCGGTTTTTGTGAACAGCAGTAATCTATCTCGAAACATTTGTGTTCTAATAAATATAAGAAGCAATAAATTAGTAAGATCATAATACATTCAAGGTCCTCATGTTTCATTCACGTCCTGCACACTGAAAAGACTAACATGTTCGAATTATAAACCAACAGTAGTTATACTAGTTAGAGTAACAGTGTGATGGTCATTTCTATGTTGCTGTCTTTCAACAGAAAGCCTCTTCTTGTCCAAATTCACTGCGCTCCTCCGTTATTAATTTGTAATGTATAAAGATAATTGTCTTTATATTAGAACAAATCAGCCCTCGGTCACAAATATTAAGTCAAAATTGACCAGGTTTCGAAGCTACTATGAGCTTCGTCTTCAGAATTAAACTAACAGTTCTAAAACATAATAGGTATATAAAACATTAATAAACTAAAGTTTGTACTGACTGGAAAGAGATGCAGTACTTACACGTTACATTCTAAAAAAATCTAAGCCGGAAAGGCGACGTCATGAAAAGTTGTAAGTAAGATAAGATGGCGAGCGGCGAAGGGCTGCTCGTACCTGAGTGAACACGAGTTGCAGCAAAACTGAGGTGCCCACGTTAGGAAGTGTGGGCAATACTTCCTTCATTGTGACTTGGTTTTGTGACTAGTTTACAAAACAGATTCCAGTTTAAAGTAAAGTGATATATAGCAGTCAGTTTTCTTGATTAACGGTATTTTAACTTGGATCACTTTTCCCTAATTAGACTGTCGACCGTCATTCACTTACATGAATACAGTGTTACTTTACAAACCGAACAGCAATGATTATAACTGCTACTACCTAGCAATAAACAATCTTTCTGGTTATGAAATATAACCCTATTCCTTCTCACTGGCTCACTATCATTGTCAAATTCCTGTCATAGGAGTGACATCATCGGGAACTTACTCCCGCACTAATAACCAGAAGTGTTAAAAGTTTAATATTAGTTGCTTCCTTTGTTGTAATTACAACATACTCGTTCTGACGTATAGTATCTGATGTCCTATACATGAAGCGTTAAACTGCAAGATGGTCGTTGTTCGGCAGATGAATGCGAACGTTTTTCCATTCTGTACAGCCTTCAATTGTCATAGCCGCGCGGGATTAGCCGAGCGGTCTTAGGCGCTGCAGTCATGGAGTGTGCGGCTGGTCCCGGCGGAGGTTCGAGTTCTCCCTCGGGCATGGTTGTGTGTGTGTTTGTCTTTAGAATAATTTAGGTTAGGTAGTGTGTAATCTTAGGGACTGATGACCTTAGCAGTTAAGTCCCATAAGATTTCACACACATTTGGACATTCAAGTATCATACGAAAACAGCTTGAAGTCTAACATTGCACTTCCCTATGTTTAGATCATTATTGTTTCGCTCGTCTGGCGGTAACATGTTTAATCTACAGAGCACGTATCTCAAAGCAGATCTTGAGACGGAATGGTTAAGTGCGGCATTGCACAGTTTTCCTTTACGTGTGGAATGAGTGTCCGTTAAATTTCTGTGTGATATCTGAATGTAGGAAGTTTATTTGGCCTGCTTCCCCCTTTTTTTCTAATGTACAGTCTATGCAATATGTTCATCTGCCGTGCGGCAGATATGTTGCTTACTGCAGCGCGGAAGGGAACTGTTGAGCTCTGTTCTTGGGAAAGCTAACGGTTCCGTCGTAATTTATCTCGGTGTGACGTCAGACCTCGGATGGCTCCCGAAAAACAAGGCTACGGGGGCGTCGTAAAGCGGGGCGCTTGGGTTCAGCAAAGAAAACCTCCGGTAAGAAGTTATATTATACTCTGAAACTA